>NC_030817.1:59680549-60305549 GCF_001704415.2 Capra hircus
TCTTCAATTTTCTTTTATATATGAATCATTTAATTTTTAAAAAGAAAAGATCTTTGGTATTTAATAAAAAAGACTAAGGAGTTTGCTTGAAAACATTGGAGTTTTGTAGGAAATACTGAAATAAAACTTCCTTTTAAAATCCTTCAGTCTTCTACCCCCATAGTCCCTTAAAAAGATTGGTCAAAGGTTAATTCGTGGAGAAGGAAAGTCCTCTTGCAGGTTGATTTCTGTTTCATTGAAAAAGGGAAACACAGAAGTGGATATAATTTGCCTATTCACCCAAAATAATTGTAGAGGCTAAACATGCAGCCTAATCTTAGAGTAGTATATCATCTCCGTGTGTTAACACAATGATACACAATTATATAGACTTATGCTTAAGATATAATACTAGTTATATATATAACAGTATGGTAGTAAAAACCTTCTCAAATGTTTAGTTGCTTTGCCTTGTGAATAAGAGCTTGTTGGAAATATAAATATCTTCTCTAGAGCCAGGAGAAATTTTGCATAAGGTATCCAAAATATAAAACATTAATTTCCATATTCCATATCAGTTAACTCTTGAGTACCCACTTACATAATAATCTTGCATAAATTCATTGCAGAATTGATTCTGATTATTGAATGTAATAATAAAAGTGTTTTGTATTGCTCTTTAACGGAAATGTTTGTTCCAGGGCCCTCTTCTTAATGTCAAAAAGTAATTTTCAACCTCCAAAACTAAAGGACAAAACAAAATGGTGAGTTATAGATATGTAGATTTATAGAATTTTATGGCTGAAAGAGACAGAGGTTTAATTCCCTTATTTTAAAGATGGTAAAGCTGAAGCTCAGAGCATTAAACAGTTTCCCTAACGTTACCTATCTAATTTATTTGCAGAGCTATGGCAAGGATCTAGGTTTATTTCCTGGTCAGTATTCCATTATAATGTACTGCTTTGGCAGCTTGAATAGGAGATGTAGTGAGGAAATGATCTAAAATGAACACATTAAGATTTTGGAGACGCATTTTGCCTGTAGTCCTTTACTTCCACTAATTACATGTTAACTTTCATGAGAAGTAATAGGACATGGTTTCCCAAATACAGTGACAATTAAAATCAATCATCATTGGCTTTTCTCTACCTATTTTCCCTAACATTCAAACAGTTATTACTCATTTGCATCCTAATGTTTTCTCATACAAAGTAAAACAACTTGCCTATTCTTACAGTCCGTAAGGATGTCTTCAATTAGATGATAAAAATTGAAAATTATTTTTCTGGTAATGTCTTCCCATACGTTTATAAGAGAAACTTATTGTACGAATAAAAGTTTCCAAATTCTTAAATTTAGCAATTCTTTATCTTCTTGAGAGATATGTGATCCCCTGGAATTCTTTACATGTATTCATTTTCTCCTGGAGAGACAATCCATATATTATTTCAGATTCTAAAAGGCCTGTCCCCAAAAAAGTTTTAAACTACTTTTTTAATGTTTCGTTGGCCTGCCTGTGCATAGTATTATTTAGGAGCCAGGCCATGCTGGGGATAGTACCAGGAATGAAAGGCAAATCACACTGTAGAAGTTAAGGAGTTTATATCCTACTGCTAGCTGTATTCCTTTGTATTGACACTGTTTTGTTTTGTTTTGTTTTGTTTTGTTTTCTCTTGTTCCTTGTAAACCTAAGTTCCTAAGCAACTAGAATTGGAGGACTTCAAGGATGAATGACTGTTAGCTAAAATAGCTACATTCATAGTGAGATTCCAGAACAGTTATTACCATTGAAGTACCTTTGCCAGTCTTAGGTACTTTCTCACTCCATGATATGAGGGCCACAAACTACCAATGTAATGTAGTGATTTGATTTCTCTAAAGAGAACTGCTTTGCCATTACTGTCATTGGTAATGACTAAGGTTATTCTTTTTGGTTCTTGCCTAGTCTTTCTTCCCGTGGAATCTTGGCAATGGTACAATACCTCTCTTTGTCATTAATTCATAATCAAAATGCAGTTCCTTTAATTAAGTAATTAATTTTTTATTAGTTCATTTTTTGTCCATGCCACACAACTTGCAGGATCTTAGTTCCCCCACCAGGGACCAAACCAAGGCCCATGGTCCTGAAAGTGCCAAGTCCTAGCCACTGTACTGTACTGGCAGGGAATTCCCGGGTTCCTATATGTCTTCTTTTCCCCATTTCATCAATACAGGTGGCAGGAAACTCTTGGTTACTAAGGTCACTTCCTCTTCTTTTCCCTTGTTCCTAAGAAATTCAGTGACTTTTTAAAGGTATAAATAGTCTGTTTAATTACCCACCCTACCTTGATGCCACCTAACAATTTGGGTATAGCAAAACATTTATATATCATATAAATTAAGCAGTGAGAAAAGGTCATTTTGATTCCTAAGTGGTTATAACACAAGGTTATTAACCTTATAGATGACACACCTACCCATTTCTAGCTTTTAGCGTACATTTTAGAGGTTATATATATTAGTATTCTGTTCACTAATTGTATTTTACTCAACAGATGAACCTGGTATATTTTCCAAGGAAATACTCTGTTTTGGGTGTAGTTTTTTGGTTTACATAGAGCTAAGAGGCCTAAGGAAAAAATCATATGTTTTAGTCTTTCTGACTGCTTGTAAGTTAATTTAGTAACACAAAAGAACTAATATTAGTGAAATATATTTGTACATGTCTCTTTTTATTTGAAGGTCATCAACATTCCATAATTTTGTCAAAATAGCACTAACCAAAAACCCCAAAAAAAGACCAACTGCTGAAAGACTTCTGACTGTAAGTCATTGAATTTATAGGAGTATTTTCTATAGTCATGCATTAGTTAGGCATATCAGTAGAACAATAGCATTTAGGGTTTTAATATAAAAGTCTTAGTGATCTCTTACAGCAGGGGTAGGCACGCATTGTGTAAAGAGCCAGATAGTGTGTATTATAGGCTTTGTGAGGCATATAGTCTTGTTGTATCTCCTCAGTTTTGCCATGGTAGCATAAAAGCAACCCTGGCCAGTACATGAAGGGTATGGTTTTAATACCCAATAAAATTTTATTCACAGAAGGAGGCAGTGCACCAGATTCTGCCCATGGTTTGTAGTTTGCCCACCCCTGCCTTGGAGAAAACTCTTTAAAATGTTGCTTTCATCTAAAATTAATTGATTTTCTCTGTTTTGGTTTCTTATGTAAATTTATAGAATGCTCCTGTGTATGTATTTATAAAATACTTTTATATTAGGAAAAGTTGATTATAACAATCCAAGAAAACTTTTTAAATGTTATAAAATTTAATTATGTCTTTCTATATGAATATAATCTTATTTCTTTTTAAATTTATATTTATTTATTTTATTTTAATTGGAGGTTAATTGAGCATAATTTTGTTGAATTAAATATATGTAAGCATAGAATATACATGCTTTTTTCTTATTGTGATATGGACTGTACCACAGTATTTATTTTCATGTGCATAAGTGACATGTGTAATAAATGTCATTGTTATAGCCAAGGTTGTAATTTGACAGCCTAATATAGATTGGTTAACTTTACATAGAGAAATTATTCATATTATGAACTTACCTCACAATAGTTCTTTAGCTTTATAATATTTAACTATGGATTATCTCATTAATATTTTTATAATACACTGTAATTCATTAGCACTGGTAGGCTTCCATATGCTTATCTCTGATAGTTACTAAATGGAAAAGAACAAATAACAGTTTCTATAAGCCATAGATATAAATGCATACTCATGAAGTTTTGTTTTATTTTCATTTAGCATACATTTGTAGGGCAGCCAGGTCTGTCTAGGGCCCTGGCAGTTGAACTGTTGGACAAAGTGAATAATCCAGACAACCATGCCCATTACACCGAAGGAGACGATGATGACTTTGAGGTAAAGAATGTTTGCAATCTAATAATTGAAAATAAATGTTTAATGTGGCCTTAGAGTTTGTTTTTTAATTCAGTCTTTTAAGTTAGTTAAAATAGATTTAGTGACAGAGATTAATTATCAATGAAGACTATACTTGTTCTGCATATAATTACCAATTGATAACTTCCTTAATCCTAGTTCTGAGAAGGAACTAAGACTATGATTCTTCCTTGCACCATATCATTTTTTTTACTTAAGGTTATTAAGTGGTAGCTGCAACTAGAATCAGATCTGTGCCTTTATCTTCCCAGAAATCCAGAAGTGTTTTCTCTTCTCTTTAGACCTCAGCTTCTATTGTGAGAGTTTGATCTTCTCTAAAGAAAAAGAATATCTATTTCCATGGAAATACAGGTTCTAGGAGTATTGCTTTGGACTAAGAGAATGAAAATTTAGCCAGAGCACTTGTACCGTGTCATTTGTCACCAAAGAGATTCCTTAGGAATCCATGTGGTCATTTTTTTAGTTTCTCTGTTTACAGATGATTGGTGGTAGTTTAGTCACTCAGTCGTTTCTGACTCTTGGAACCCCATGAACTGTAGCCCACCAGCTTCCTCTGTCTATGAGATTTTTCAGGCAAGAATACTGGAGTGGGTTGCCATTTCCTTCCCCAATACAGACCATTAACAGGATACAAATAATTTTTTTTAATTAAGCTGAAGTTCCCATAGAAGATGTTTTCCAATAAGTATTAAAAATTATTATTTCTTATATAATTACATACAGAGCTATTGATAACTAGCTTTCTTCTCTGAAAATATTGTAGAATTATTTGAATATATTATATTTAACAATGCAACTTCTAAATCAGGAATTAGGGACTTCCTGCCCATTGTCAGGTTTATGCCTGTCTCTATATAATACAAATGTATTTATTTACCAGTATCTTTTTCTCCTTTTATATTCTGTTTTATTTCTGTCTCTTCATTCTTTCTTATGCCTTTATTTCCCTTTATACCTCTATCTTCAATTCTGGTAAGACTATAGAACTAAACTTTATGTGTTGTAACTTACTGAAGGAAATTTTCTAATTCATGAACTTAAGTTTTAAATTATTAAGTATCATGATAACTACTAACAGTCATTGGGTAGTCTTTCTGCACCAAGTATTAGGCTAAATAATTTCCATGTTAATTCATCTAATACTCAGAGCAGTCCTTTGCAATAGGTACTATTATGATCCCCATTTACATATAAGAAGAAGGAATACAAGTAATTTCATTTCCCCAAGATCATATGCCTAGCAAGTAGTGGAACCAGGATTTGGATTCAGGCAAACCAACTTTAGAACCTAATCTTAGTTAATATACCATCACTTTTATAAATGGACTCAATAGAAATAGTCATTAAAACAGTCTTTACCAACTAGTCATTTTCTAGTATATAACGTAATCTTGTCATGTAGTAAGGTACCCTGTAAATATTTTATTGAATGTTAAATGAACTTTAATATTAAATAACCCAGTCATAAAGATATTTTAAAATTTAAACCATCATTTGCAGACTTGTAATAATTAATTTAATCTCTTAAAAATCAAAATTGTTAAAATTGTTTTTGCTTAAATATAGCATATTACTTGATTCCCCAATTAATGTTTTACTGGTTGTGAAAACAACCAAACTCCACTTTCATTCCCCACAATATTTTGCGAGGTTTCCTAAATCTACTCTTACTTTGGAATTGTGTATTTCTGTTTAATGATATCACCATGCTTTTTAGTCCTTGAAATGCAAAAGCTTGTTCCAGGTAATTGAAAAAACAACAGTGGATAACACTGACATAATCCCTGTCTTCAGAGAGCTTCCAGAATGGTTTCCCTGGAAATTTAGAAATCACCAGCAAACAGTTTATAAGTGTAGTAACTGTTATGGAATGAAAAATACAGGGTGCTATGCAGGCATATTTTTGAGACAGGAAAGGACCCACTGTGGAAGCAGTATGTAAGCTGAAAATCTGAAGGATTAAATACAGAGATAGTAATTAAGAGACTGATCAGAAGTGTTCTGAACAGAAGGAATAATAGCATGTTTGAAAGCCTAGTGATAACAGAACATGGTATGCTTTAGGAACTAAAGAAAAGTTAGTCTGTTAGAGCAGAGAAAAAGGAAGAAATTTGGTGGGAGATGAGATTATAAACTAGATATTTCAAGTAAAAAAAAAATTGAGAGCTTTAATCTAAGGACAGTGGAAGCCATTAAAGGGTAAGGGAATGATATAATCAGATATGCCTCTGTTTTTTTTTTTTTAAGATCTCTGACTTTAGACTGATGATTTCGTTCCTCAGGTCCTCTTAAGAGACTTTTGAAGTTATCCAGAATAGAGATACTGATGTTTTATAGTAGGATGGTAGGGCAAGGATGGAAAAAAGTGAAGTAATTCAAGAATTATATGAGAGAGTGGTGACCAAATGTAGACTTGAGGGTGGAGCCTGATAAAAGGATTACTCCCAAATTTTTACTTGAACAGCTGAATAGATATAAAAGTGCCACTTGTTGAGATTGAAATACTAGAGTAAGATCAAATTTGGGAAGAAAGGTGAGTTCAGTTTTATATATGGCAATTTCTATATTGTACAGATTTCCAAGTAGGAGGAAGGCCTAGGACAGCTTCCTGAAATTTCTCCCTTAAATTAAAAAATCTAGTATCCTAAGAGAAATGGCAAAGGAATAATAAAGAACGTTAAGAGACAGAAGGAAAGTTTGAGAAAGAATACTGCCTAGAAGTTACATTAAAGAAATCTTTGAAATTCGGTATGTTTGACTACTTTAAAAGGATAATTTAAAAATACTAGAGGTGAAGCCAGATTGGAGTGGTTTGAAAGATAAATTTATTTATGAAATTCAGTTGTGAAAGAGGGGAGTAAGATAGAACAGTAGATGAAAGAAAATGAGTTGATGGTGGGTTTGTCTGTGTTCTCAGTTCAGTTCAGTTGCTCAGTCATGTCCGACTCTTCGCAGCACCATGGACTGCAGCACGCCAGGCCTCCCTGTCCATCACCAACTCCTGGGGTTCACTCAAACTCATGTCCATTGAGTCGGTGATGCCATCCAACCATCTCATCCTCTGTCATCCCCTTCTCTTCCCACCTTTAATCTTTCCCAGCATCAGGGTCTTTTCAAACGAGTCAGTTCTTCACATCAGGTGGCCAAAGTATTGGAGTTTCAGCTTCAACCTCAGTCCTTCCAGTGAATATTCAGGGCTGATTTCCTTTAGGATGGACTGGTTGGACCTCCTTGCAGTCCAAGGGACTCTTCTCCAATACCAGGTATTGGAGGTAGGTATTCTTCTCCAATACCACAGTTCAAAAGCATCAATTCTTTGGCTCTCAGCTTTCTTTATAGGCCAACTATCACATCCATACATGACCACTGGAAAAACTGGCCTTGACTAGACGGACCTTTGTTGACAAGTAATGTATCTGCTTTTTATTATGCTGTCTAGGTTGGTCATAACTTTTCTTCCAAGGAGCGAGCATCTTTTCATTTCATCACTGCAGTCACCATCTGCAGTGATTTTGGAACCCCCAAAAATAAAGTCTGACACTGTTTCCGCTGTTTCCCCATCTATTTGCCATGAAGTGATGGGAGCAGATGCCATGATCTTTGTTTTCTGAATGTTGAGCTTTAAGTCAACTTTTTCACTCTCCTCTTTCACTTTCATCAAGAGGCTCTTTAGTTCTTCCTCACTTTTTGCCATAAGGGTGGTGTAATCTGCATATCTGAGGTTATTGATATTTCTCCTACCTGTCTTCTACCTCTCTGTTTTTTGGCTATTGATTGATTGTTTTTTATGTGGGGCAAAAAAAGTTTAAACAGGATGTTTATGAAAAGGATCCAGTGGTTAGAGATAGAAGAATCTAGAGAGCAAGATGAATAGGCAAAGTTCCTAAAAAAGGAAGGAGACGGTGAGATCTAGACTGTAATGAAGGACTTAATCTAGAAGAAACACTTCTTGAAAGGCTTTCTTGGGAAGTGTTATCTAGAGAGTAGAGTAGGAAGCCCTTGAGCTTACCTCCTCCCATTCTTGAGCTCCCCTCCTCCAGTGGGCACACCAATTGCAAGTATCTATGCGAATGACCTGAAGACGAGCATAAAAGATTTTCTACAACTGAAGATATGAAAAACGAAGTACAGTGAGATGGGTAGGAGAGGCAGAGACATAATATAGTCAAGACCCACCTCCCTAGATAGGCAGCCCACAAACAGGAGGATAATTACGTTTGCAGAATTCTCCCCAAGGAGTGAAGCATCAAAACCTGTATTGGGCTCCCCATCTGGGGTGTCCTGCACAGGGAAGATGTGCCCCCCAAAAATCTGGCTTTGAAGATCATCCTTCAAAGGACTTGTGTGCAGGAGAGCTAGAGGACTGTAGGAAACAGAGACTCTGCTCTTACAGGGCATGTGTAAAATCTCACATGCACAGAGTCAGTGATTTGAAAGGAACCCACCTGCAGATCTTGGAGAGACTCTTGGAGCGGCAGGAGACAACTAGTAGTCCCCCTGAAGAATCAGATGCCAGCGACAGCTGAACGTAGGAGTTTTTTCTACCACTAGGACACTGATGCTGACAAGCATCATTGTGGAGCCCTCCCTCTACCCTGCTAGTGCTGGAGGCTTACCCACCCACTGGCAGACTGGCGCCAACCCCCAGCTTCCCTGTCTCCATAGCTAGCCACCCTTGAACCTGGCCCTGCCAGCAGTAGAGCAGCACAAGCTCTGGGACCCTGCACCAGGAAGGTCATGGCAGCTGACTGGGCCAGGGCCCAGGCCTACCTGCCAGCACCCCCAGTGGTCAGCCTTGCCACAATAGAAGGGCCCAAACAGGCCGTATACAGGGCACGCTTAGAGTATATAGCTCTGCTGTCCAGAGGGGTGTGCTGCTGGGTTCCATAAGATATCTCTTACATAACGCCACTCCTCCCACATTCAAGAAACGTAGCCAATCTACTTAACACTTAGAAATAAACACAGAGAACTAGGCAAATAGAAACAGAAGACTGTGGTCCAAACAAAGGAACAAGACAACCTCAGAAGAAGAATTAAAGAAAAGATACGCAATCTGCCTGTTAAAGAGTTTCAGGTAATAATCATAAAGATACTCAATGAATGCAAGAGAGAAATGGAAGAACATAGTAAGAATGTTAACAAAGAATTAGAAAATATAAGGGGGGACCAAATAGAGCTGAAGAATACAATACCTAAAATTAAAACTACGCTAGAAAGAAATAATAGCAGATTTGGTTATATGGAACAGGTCAGTAAAGTAGAAGAGAGAATAGTGGAAATCACCTAAGCTGAAGAGGAAAAAGAGAAGAGAGGTTTTTTTCTTAATGAGGGTGGTTTAAGAGACCTTTGAAACAATATCAAGTATACTAACATTCACATTCTAGGGATCCTAGAAGAAAAAAAAGAGAAAGGGCCAGCATATGGAAGCAACCTCAGTGTCCACTGATGGACTAATGGATAAAAAGGATATATATATATTCAGTGGAATATTACTTTGTTGTTGCTGTTTAGTCACTATGTTGTATCCAACTCTTTTGCAACCCCATGGACTGTATCCCATCAGGCTCTTCTGTCTAAAGGATTTCCCAGGCAAGAATACTAGATTGGGTTGCCATTTCCTTCTCCAGAGTTTCCCTGGTGGCTCAGACGGTAAGGAATCCATATGCATTATGGGAGACCTGGGTTTGATCCCTGGTTTGGGAAGATCCCCTGGAGAGGGAAATGGCTACCCACTTCAGTATTCTGGCCTAGAGAATTCCATGGATTGTATAGAATCTGTAAAGAGTTGGACACAACTGGGAAGCTTTCACTTTGCTTCTCCAGGGGATCTTGCCAACCCAGAGATCAAATCCACATCTCCTGCATTCGCAGGCGGATTCTTTACCACTGATTCACCAGGGAAGCCCTGGAATATTACTCGCATGTTAAACATAAAATCTTCCCATTTTTGACACCATGGATGGCTCTAGAAGCTATTATGCCAATGAAATAAGTCAGAGAAAGGCGGATACCACATGATCTCACTTATATTTGGATCTAAGAAGCGAAACAAAATGAAAACGGACTCAGATACAGAGAGGAAACAAATGTTTGCCAGAAGGGAGGCTTCAGAATGTGGACAAAATAGGTGAAGGGGATTAAGATGTACAAATACCCAGTTATATAATATATATATATATTAGGGTTATTTTATACAGCATAAAACATCTGGTCAATAACATTAATTTTGTATGGGAACAGATGGTTACTACACTTATAATGGTGATTACTTCTTAAAGTATACAAATGTCAAAAAATTCTCTAGTACATCAGAAGCTAACATAGTATTGTGCGTTAATTAACATTTCAACTTAAAGAAAAGAAATACTAATTTCTCTTCTCCAGGGGATCTTCCCAACCCAGGGATCGAACCCAGGTCTCCCACATTGCAGGTGGATTCTTTACCAGCTGAGCCACCAGGAAAGCCCATTGAGGAGAATGGATGGGTTAAATGACTAGAGAAATGTTTGGGGGCAACACTGAAGCCTCAGAAAAGATGAATTTTCAATGTGCAGTTTTCCTCCAGCAGTCATTGGTACCCCAGATATAAACCAGTTAAGTCCCTTCAGGCTTGTCATTTTGGTATACCAGTGTAGAAGAGGATGGCAGGGAGTGAGAATCAAATTTAGGATATATGCAAGAGATCGCTTGAAATTATGGACCACTACATCTAACGTGGATAGGAAGAAAAGTGAAGATAGAAGAAATGCATAAGGAGAATGAGAAAGTAATGGATTGATGGACTTGAGGTTTGGTGTGAACATTTAAAAATTATTGGAGTAATGAGAGAGTAAGCTCAAAGGACAAGAAGTTTGGAGTATGATGTGAATTCATATATCAGACCGGATGACAGATTCCAGGATATGATCTTAATAGTATAGAGTCCACTGAAGTGTGGTAGAATGTCTTGAGAGATAAGGTCAGTAAACGCTAATCCAGTGCAATGGGCTTTTGAGTCCTTTGGTATGATAGTGGGTCTTAAAGTAGAGAAAAAGACATGACCATTGTCTGAATCATTAGTGAATGAGAGTGAGTCATCAGAAATTTAATAGATAGGGGTTGAACTGAACGCATTGTTTCAAAATATCAGGAGCTTATTCAAAAGGGTGGAATAGTAAGCTTTCTCACTTGGTTTACTACAAATCAGTCCCTCTCCATACAATCTTTCTCCTGTCCATACCCTTTTCCGTACTTAATCAAGTTACTCTTAAAGCTGACTCTTGTAATAGCATTCCCTTTCTGTAAATCTCCAAAAAATTTCTTTTGCCAAGAAAATAAAATTGAGAGCTGTAGCCTGACATTCAGAACCTTTCATGATCTGGCTTATCCTCCCTCAAATGTCTTTCCAGCTTGTCATCTCCACTTAATGTTCACCACATTCAAATAATAACCAGCTTCAATTCCTCTAAACACTCCACAATTTCCTTTTTTTTCTTGCATTACTTTGTTCATATTGTTTGTGCTGTCTGAAATGCTTTTCCCACCTTGCTGCACATTCAGTGCCTACTTGTCCTTCAAGGCCTCACATTAGATTACAACTCTGTCCTGAAGAATTTCTTTACACCTTCCAATGGCAGTCATCTCTCCTTCCCCTGGGCGTTAATAGTGATTGTAATGAATGCCACTTATTCTTTTCTAGTGTTTTAAGTATTTGTGTATGTTATCTTGCTAGACTATAAGCTCTTTTTTTTTTATAAGCTCTTTTTAGATAAGATTTGCATCTGATTTTCCTTGCGTCTCTTCAGTATATATATATATATATATATATATATATATATACATATATATATTTATGTACCCTATAGGGTATACAGTATAAATGTGTGTGGAATAAATGAATTAACTTTTAAGTATCTCATTCATTTTTTAGAGAATTTATCCTTCAGTTCACTTTATTAGTAGGTTGTCATGTCTATCAGTAAATAAGAATTTAATTAAAAAGAGAAAGTTTGACCTTCTAACTTTGTCACAGAAATTCTTTTAAGTGTATATATTATGTTTATATTCACAGCCCCATGCAGTCATTCGTCATACCATTAGATCTACAAACAGGAATGCCAGAGCTGAACGGACAGCTTCAGAAATCAATTGTATGTGTTTGGTATACATTTTCAATTGGTGGTTTTGGAGGGTTGAGCTGGGTGTTCTTGTGGGATGTTTTTTAATAATAAAATCTCAGGCCATCTGTGGGTATATACACACAAAAACAGGATACCTCTGAAATAAAGGTTGCTTTTCTGGTTGTAATGAAATTCCCTTGGTTTACAGTTAAATAGTTTTTACTTTCTAATTATAAATGTAATACATGTTCACTGCAGAAAATTTGCAAAAAGAAGAAAGTAGAAAATTAACATTGCCAATAATCACATCACTCAGCACCAGCCCACAGATAATATTTTGCTGAATTTCCTTCAGATTTTTTCACATGTCGTTTTACATGGCTGAGTTTATACTATGCATAAAATTTTGCTTAATATAGTTAGAAGTATTTCCCATATATTAGCCTAGGCTTTGTAACTGTTATATTTAATGGTTTTATCCTCCTGTATTGACTTGATGTGTTATAGTCCCTATTGTTGGGTATTTGGGTTGGTTTGGTTTTTTAAGTCAGATTAGCACCAAGGTGGATATTTTCTAAAATGCATATTTAAAAGGAGAACTTGATTTTTATTCAATAAATTAATCATTGACATAAAAATGTTATGTTAACAATATTCATCATTTTAGCCACGTTAATTTGGAAGAACAGATTTATAAAGAATTTTTAGGATGAGTATACTGATTTAAGTGCATAATTGTTTCAAAAAGATTTAAAAGTATTTTACATTAAAATAAGCTCTAAATAAAAAATGTAAACCATAATGGAGGAAGATAATTAGAATGATTGTAGATGCGTATTTTGTTTTCTTGAAACCAAACATTCCTAGCTTTCTGTATGCAGCTTTGGAAATCTAGGTCAGTGGAGTGTTAGAATGGCCTTCCCATATCTGTTAAATTCAGTCATGCATTTTCATAGTTAAACTCATAATTCAAGATTTTCTGTCTTTGTTAGTCCCAGATTGCTGATACTTTTTTATGCTTTCTTCTTATACTATCCCCAGCAAACTCTCTGGGTTTCAAATACCAAACAGAAAAGCAGCTGTTTATTTTTATATTTTAAAATAAAGCTATTATAAAGCTATTTTCTTTATTTTATACAGCTGTATAGTATTCAATTAATGTAGTGTAAATGTATCTTTCCTTGTATAGCTTTTGTTTTCGGTGTCGTTATTTAGTAACGCCTTCCTGATTTTAAGGTTGTAAAAGGATTTTCCGGTTTTGTTTTTTTTGTTTCATTTTTTATAATATCAATACTTAAATCTTTGATATAAGGTATTATTTGCTAGAGGTATGAAATATGAATTCAACTTCAGTTTCATTCTAAATATCTACTCATTTGCCTTGATACTGTTCATTAAAAACTTAGGTTTTCACTAATAGGTTTGATATGCCATCTTTATTATATACTAAGTTGCCACCTACATTTTAGGGCTTTTTCTGGAAATTCTATTCTCTTTTAATATACTTAGTCCTGTGCCAGTCACATACTTCTGATTATTATGTCTTTATAATACCTGTTAAAATGTATTAGAAATAATCCTCCTCCTATTTTCTCTTACCCCCTCCACACACACACACAGACAGATTGTTGCAATTCCTTTTTATTATATCTGGCCATTATATTTTCCTCACATAAAACATAAGAATCAGTCTACTGAGTTGAAAAAAAAAAAAAAACCCACCTCTCAGCGTTTTTACTGAGATCTCATAAGTTTGTACACTAACTTTGGGAGAATTGACATCTTTATGATATTCTGTCATCTTAATCAAAATAAGCTTCCTCAGAGAGCTCAAAGCTTAGTTCTTTTATAAGTGTCCAGAGTACTAATTCCTTCATGGAATTTGCCCTGTGTGCTGCAGGTACCAAACAGAAGATGGTAGAGTTGAAGGTCATTTTATTGGTCGATCTTTAAATTATCCCAGGTCTTCTTTTGTGTCCATCAGGAGTGTTTCATAGTTTTGTTTTTGTTTAATAGGTTTTATACATACCTTGTTAGTTCTGTTCTTAGTTTTTTGTTTCAGTTTTTTAAATTAAGCTAATAATTTACATACAGTAAAATGCTCAAGTGTACTGCACAATGAATTTTTAAATTTGTATACACTCGTGAAACCACTACCCAGATCAACATTATCAGAATCTCTGAAGGGTTCCTCATGCTCCTTCACAATCAACACCCTCCTGTCTCCCTGTATCCCCCTGCCTTCCCACTGCCCTGGCTAATCACTATTCCTATCTCACCATTATAGATTGGTTTTTATGTGGTCTTGATCTTCAGATACATAGGATCAACTAATATACACCTCTTTTGCGTGATGTCTTTTGCTCAGTATTACGTCTGTGAAAGTCAGTCATGTCATGTGTGCCAGTAATAGTTTATTGCTTTCACTGTAATGTAGTATTTCATTGTATGATTATAGCATAATTTATTCATTCTTCACTTGGCTGGCATTTTATTTGTTTCTAGTTTTAGGCTATTATGATTACTGTAATCATCCTTACTGTGTGTTTTTAGTGGACATAAATAATGGTTATCAGTTTAGTTCAGTTGCTCAACTCTTTGTGACCCCATGGACTGCAGCACGCCAGTCTTCCCTGTCATCACCAGCTCCTAGAGATTGCTCAAACTAATGTCCGTCGAGTTGGTGATCCCATCCAACCATCTCATCCCCTGTCGTCCCCTTTTCCTCCTGTCTTCAATCTTTCCCAGCCTCAGGGTCCTTTCCAGTGAGTCAGTTCTTCGCATCAGGTGGCCAAAGTATTGGAGTTTCAGCTTCAGCATCAGTCTTTCTAATGGATATTCAGGACTGATTTCTTTTAGGATGGACTGGTTTGATCTCCTTGCAGTCCAAAGGACTCTCAAGAGTCTTCTCCAATACCACAGTTCAAAAGCATCAGTTCTTCAGTGCTCAGTTTTCTGACCTTGGCCTAATCTAAGACCACCAGAGTATAGTCCAGTAAAGTCAGATTTATTGACTCCTTGCCGTGAGGGAGAACACACACCAGAGGAACCATGGAACATCTCATTAAATAGGAAAAGAAGAATTAGAGAGTTTGGGGGGAAAGTGGAAATTAAATAAAAATTAAGTGAAAACTTAAAGCAAAGTAGGGATGTGTGTGAAAAGATCTATACTGTAAAAATAGATTCAGAAGCCTGTTTCTTTGTAAACTTGAAATGTATTCAGAAACTCCTTTAGTTGATGGTCTGTATCTACGTTGGAAATTAAAGCTATTTCTATCAGTGACTTAAATCTTCCAGGTGAGAGTGGAATGGTTCATTTTAATAAATATGGTTTAATAAAACAACATTTCTGACTGATTTTAGAGACTGGTATTTCTCAATAGGAAAGTATGGGGAATTCAGAGAGGGAATCATCATGTGATGCTTTATTTATGTAGCATATCCTTGGGAGAAACATGGTTTCTTCTCAGCTTTGCATTTGGATTTGTGTCTGTTTTCCTAGTCTGATGAGTGGTCAGGCAGATTACTGTCTCATTCTGATCCAGATATGGGTGTATGACCTGAATTTTCTGTTTTTTAAAAAAAATTTTTTTATCTGAAAAGCCACTTTTTGGTTGAGTCCAGTTGATACTGAAAGCTCAGCCTCTGTGCACAGTGCCAAATCAAATCTCAGAGACATTGCTGATAAGATTAGGGTGTGTGCAGGGCCTCCACTCCTCTAATTTAGCCTCAAGTAATCTTCTTGATTACAAACAAAGATCATGGCATTGGGTGCCATCACTTCATGGCAAATAGATGGGGAAACAGTGGAAACAGTAGCAGACTTTATTGGGGGGGGGGGGCTCCAAAGTCACTGCAGATGGTGACTGCAGCCATGAAATTAAAAGATGCTTACTCCTTGGAAGAAAAGTTATGACCACCCTAGACAGCATATTAAAAAGCAGAGACATTACTTTGCCAACAAAGGTCTGTCTAGTCAAGATTATGGTTTTTCCAGTGGTCATGTATGGGTGTGAGAACTGGACTACAAAGAAAGCTGAGCACCGAAGAATTGATGCTTTTGAACTGTAGTGTTGGAGAAGACTCTTGAGAGTCCCTTGGACTGCAAGAAGGTCCAACCAGTCCATCTTAAAGGAAATCAGTCCTGAGTGTTCATTAGAAGGACTGATGTTGAAGCTGATACACCAATACTTTGGCCACCTGATGCAAAGAGCTGACTCATTTGAAAAGACCCTGATTCTGGGAAAGATTGAAGGCAGGAGGAGAAGGGAACAACAGAGGATGAGATGGTTGGATGGCATCACCGACTCAATGGACATGAGTTTGAGTAAACTCCAGGAGTTGGTGATGGACAGGGAGGCCTGGCGTGCTGCAGTCCATGGGCTTGCAAAGAGTCAGACATGACTGAGTGACTGAAGTGAACACAACTTTATCTTCTTGATGAACTAATCTGGTTCTGTTAATATACCCTTCTGTGGTGTTTCTCTGCTATGAAGAATGCTGACCTCTTAAAAGACCTTAAAGACTGTTATGTGTGTCCCTTGAGGTGGAACCAGGACCCTGCCCCAAGAGCTGCACTATTGTTTCCTGGCTATCCGCCTCCCCCACCTTTACATCCCTTCCCTTCCCAGGTTGAATCTGCCCTTTGGAACTCTGGGAAGGTGGGGGATGCTGAGTTAAAGGAGATGGGAGACAGAAAGGCTTCTGTGCCCAGGATCCCTGTAGGGTCCTGCTTGGTTTCACAGTTACCTAGGAAACCACCTAATTACAAAAAATTGGCACCAAAGGGGATTTGAGAGGTATCAATAAAGAAAATGACTGCCCAACTATTGGTTTAAGTGTATGATTTTAGATGACTCACAAGTAAATTTTAGCCAGGTATTTGGACTCATAACAAGGGCTGAGGCTACACAGAGCAGTATTAAGAATAAAGGCTCTACAGAGGTAACAAGTAGTCTGTCCACAATCCAGAACCTCCGACTGGCAAGGAGGAAGAAGAAACTGTAGCTAACGAGTTATATAGTATGCACATTAAAGTATGGAAATCAGAGTCTTCTGTCATCTTGTTCCACTGGACTTGGACAAATGATTCTTTTCATATTGTTATCAGCTTGATTCAACAGATTTGTGTAGAAATTGCCTTCTTGCAGTCATCTACTTCTGACGATTATCATCTGCAATTTGAGATTTCCTACTGAGACCATCTTGTGTTGATTTAAATTGGCCCATGTCTCTGTAATTAAGACAAATTAATACAAGGATCATTGCTCTGTTTTACCATTGTATTAATTATTAACATTACCTGGCAAGATTCTATTTATTGAGTTTAGAGAGAAGTTTCCCAGAAGATAGTTTCTGAGTTCTAAATTATGAAAAGATTATTTCAGAGGAAACACTGCTTGGATATGTTTGAATATAAAACTGTGTAGTGTACAAGTCTCAGCTATATTGGTCTGTGATATTGTAGAAACTGGAGTTGGGGGCAGTATTCTTCGATGTATAAGACACTCAGTTTTGGGTTTATTGAGAGAGAGTTAATGGGCCCCTGAGGAAATTGACCTCACTTTCATTCAAGCCAAACAAACAAAACCCATTTTAGGCTAAGGAGGGCTAAGAATTTCTAAAAGTTTATCCAAGTTAAGTTTGAAAATTCCATTTGTCCTTCTTATTTTACATGAAGACTAAGAATGATAAAGGTGATAGAGATTTTGAGGAAGATTTGTTGTCTCACAAACCTCCTTAGTAATAGTTATAGACAATTGAGTGTTTACTAGAGAAGTAATTAGAATTT
The DNA here is from genome assembly GCF_001704415.2 of Capra hircus. Lineage (NCBI taxonomy): Eukaryota > Metazoa > Chordata > Mammalia > Artiodactyla > Bovidae > Capra > Capra hircus. The sequence continues at coordinate 59,698,378 of NC_030817.1, forward strand.
TCCCAGGTAGGAAATACAAACTCAAGCAACATTTTTTGGCCATTGTTAAGGTTGAGCCTTTTTAAACAACCTTTGAGCCATTCTAGAAATAGATATACAATAACCAAAGCAAAAGCCTTTGTTGTCAGGAAAACTAGTTTTGAAAAATTATCTGAAGAATAGCATACCCATGTGTTCCTCAACATTGGCATTTGTTAAGCTGCAGGTTGCAACGCAGTCCATGACATCAATTCAGATTTTTTCCTAAGGCACAAAATAGAAAGTATTCAACTGCATCGGTTGGATTAATAGATACTATACTATGAAACTTTTGTGGAATTTGTTTGTCGTTTTCTTAGCAATTTGACAGTGTCAACTGTCACATTGAGGGTTTGAATCCCTTTGTGGTTGCCATAACTGTTGACTTTAAAAAAAAATGCACACACACACACAAAAATGCACAACATGAGAGTTGAGTTTTATTTGGGGTAAAATGAGGACTGCAGCCTAGGAGACAGCACCTCAAATAACTCTGAGAAACTGCTCCAAAAGAGTTATGGGGGAAGGACAGTATATTTATGATTTTGGTAAAGGGGGCATGCATGCAATCAAGCACATACTTAAGTAGAAAGTTTCTGCTGGTCTCATGAAGCTTCTGTTATTCATAAGAAACAGTCATCACCATGAAGGATTTTAGTGCTTTTCTAGATATGAGGAGATAGAAGAATTGGGCTTTTGAAAATCAGTTTTTAAAAATACCTGTCTGATGACTTGTCCTGCCAGCCCGCTACCCCTACCCCGAGCACAGGGTGCTTCATTTCTGTTCTCCACGTTGAACTCCATCAGGGGGTGTGCCAGGTCAGCAGCTGCAGCAGCACATGATTTAATCTTTGTAGAGATAGATGTGTGTGTTAGTCACTCAGTTGTGTCTGCCTCTGCAACTCCGTGGACTGTATGTAGCCTACCAGAATTTCTGTCCATGAAATTCTCCAGGCAAGAATCCTGTAGTGGGCTGCCATTTCCTTCTCCAGGGCATCTTCCCGACTCAGGAATGGCAAGTGCCAATTTGTAGTTGAAAACTGTGATGTGCCTAGATGAATTTTTGTTTTTATTTATTTGTTGTTAACTGAGTTTCTTAGATCTGTAAGTTGGTGTATTTTATCAGCTGTATAAAATTTGGGGCCATTATTTCTTCAGTTTTTCTGCCCTAGATTCTCTCTTCTCCTTTTGGGACTCCAATTACATGTTAGACCACTTGATGTTGCTTCACAGGTCACTGAGGCTCTGTTCTCCCTGCCCACTATAAACATACCTAAGGTGTTTTTGTTCTCTGTACTTCAGTTTAGTTTCTGTTGCCCAGATTTTAAGTTCATTGATCTTTTTCCTGTTGTATTCTGTCTGTTATTTAAGCCTATCAGTGAATTTTATTTCGTATATTGTGTTTTCTGGATCTAGACTTTTCATTGATGTAGGTAGATTGATAGAAAAATAGATAAATAGATGGATAGATAGATGGATGATACATACATGTATACATATATATACACATATATATATAGTTTTTATCTCTCTACTGAGAATTTCCATCTGTTTACTTATTGTGTCCATCTCTGCTAATTTCAGCAGCTGTGTCACCTCTGAGTCTGTATCTGTTTTCTAAACTGGTTATGATTTTTATTATTTTTTCTACTTATTCTGTAGTCATTTTTTTATTGTATCTTGGATGTTGTAATACAACATTAAATGTCTGGATTTTGACCTCTTTTATTTTAAAGAGTGTCTGAAGCATAAATCAGCTGGTAGGTCATCTCAGTCCTTTCAAGGCCTGTCTTAGATTTTACTACAATATTCAGCAGTTTCTCCTCTGGGTGGAAATTCATTTCTTTCCTTTTACTGTGTGATCACTAAAACTTGCATTTAGCTCACAGCACTGTGTTAGCTGTTTTCTGACATACCTTGCAGAGTATTGCTTTGCTTGTGGGCAACTTAGTATGCAACCAAAGATTTCTCTAAGGAGACCTCTTGGTATATTTTTAGAGTTCCTTCTTTGTTCAGTTTTCTCATTTCTGGTATTCTGCCCTTCAAATTCCCACTGTCTGAGAAGCCCCAAACTACTCCTTTTTCCTGTGCCCTGTCTTTGGGTTCTGTTTTCTTAGAAAGTGAAAGTGTTAGTTGCTCAGTTGTGTCCGACTCTCTGGGACCCCATGGACTGTAGCTCACCAGGCTCCTCACTCCGTGCAATTCTCCAGGCAAGAATACTGGAGTGGATAGCCATTCCCTTCTCCAGGGGATCTTCCTGACATAGGGATTGAACCCAGGTCTCCTGAATTGCAGGAGGATTCTTTACTGTCTGAGCCACTAGGGAACCCCTCAACTATAGGTATAATAAGTAAAACAGGAATTAGATTTACCCTTCTGCTATAAACTACTAATTACTAACATGTAATACAGATATGTGTGTGCATACAAGGTATATGAAGCAATTATTTTGAAGCAATAGATTACCAGACATCACAGGTTTATAATCTTTGATAGATGGTAGTAAGATCCTTACTCACCCTGGCTTTATAGGGGTAGAGAATCTGCCTGCAATGTGGGAGACTAGGTTCAATCCCTGGGTTGGGAAGATCCCTTGGAGAAGGGAATGGATACCCACTCCAGTATTCTTGCCTGGGGAATCCCATGGACTGAGGAGCCTGGCAGGCTGTGATAGCTCATGGGGTTGCAAAGAGTCAGACATGAACGACTAACACTTATGCCTATAGTAACATCTTTTGGAGATAAATGAGGATATATCATAGAAGTCCTCCCCATCTTTGTATTTTATAAGCCAAACACACAGCCAAAGGTACTGCTAGGATTTTTGTTAAAGTGAAACAAAACAACTTGGAGTCTATTTTCTGAAATTTATTTATTTATTTTAATTGGAGGATAATTTCTTTACAATATTGTGGTGGTTTTTTACATCAACATGAATCACCCAGGGGTGCACATGTGTCTTCCCATCCTGAACCTCCCTTCCTACCTTCCTCCCCTCTGAGTCGTCCCAGAGAACTGGCTTTGAGTGCCCTGCTTCATGCATCAAAGCAGGTCATCTATTTTACATATGGTAATATACATGTTTCAATGCTATTCACTCAAATCATCCCACCCTCCCCTTCTCCCACATAGACCAAAGGTCTGTGTTTTACATCTGTGTCTCTTTTGCTGCCTTGCATATAGGATTGTTGTTACTGTCTTTCTAAATTCCATGTATATTTGTTTATATACTGTATTGGTGTTTCTCTTTCTGACTTACTTCACTCTGTACAATAGGCTCCCCACCTCATTAGAACTGTGGAGTCTATTCTAAGCAGAACAGTAATACTGGAGGTTCTAGCATTCTTTGCCATAAGTCGTGGTTGTAGTAATTTTAGACTTGTCGTAAGGAATTTGGTTTTTTTTTTTAAGGAATACTTTTCACATGATAAAGTAAAACATTTTAAATGTTTATGTTATAAAAGAAATGAAATTGAAATTTTTATTTTCAATTACTGATACTGGTATGGATGGATACAGTTGATATTTTGCTATATGTTTAATGAGAATTTATGAACTTTAGTAATGTTTTAAGTCTTGAAATTAGCTAATTACATAATTGTTATGGAAAATGATATTTTCTTTCTTTTCTTTCCATATTTACACATTTATAATTCATTTCTAGACCTGCATGCCAGTATTTCTTGTGACTGAAAGAAAAATACTTTTAACTCATCTCTGTCTCAAATGAGAGAAGTGGTTCTTTGTGAATTATAGTAATGGCTCTTAAATTAAGATTTTTTATGTTAAGTCATTATAAATAATCAACTTCTTTTTATTTTATATTTAAAAAGTAGAGAATACATTTTATGGAATATCTTTCTTTGAAAATTTTATGACAATGTTTTTGTTTAGTGTCATGAATTATGTAAGTGCTCTGTGTTGCTTTATAAATCTTGTTTTTAGGGATAAAGATAACTGGATCCTTTTTGAAAGACTTTTTTTTAGTGTATTTTGTTGATCAAGGTTGTATTTAGGAAACTTGTATCTCTACAATGCAAGTGTGTATATTTTAATTTTTTGGTCTTTTAATCACATTGTATTTTAGAATTTTAAAATTCTGTGTACTTCATGAGTAGGCAATAAGTCATCCTTTTCTCTGATTTACAGAATATTTCATGTAAAAGAAGTTACTCTATTAGGAATGATTCTAAAATTGGTCTGATTAGGCCAGATCAGATATTCATTTAGCAAAGTATAATGTTAGATTCCTGAATGCCATAGTAATATTTAATTTGACAAATATTTGTTATTTTTAGATAATTATAAGTAATTTTGCAGGCTTCATCCTGCAGTAAATTTGTAGTTTAAATTAGTCTCAATATAGCCTGGATAGAAACATCCTTAAAGTGTTTGCTTTCTTACCTACATTTAATTAGTTTTTTTAAAAATCTTTTATACACAAAATTGCTGTTTAATTTCCTGATTCCAACCAAGAATTAAGTAGAATTGATAGGAAAATACCAAATTGTTACTTTCTTTTGGGGTGTTCTGTTAGTAAAAAAATTGAGAGTTTTTGTCTTTTCCTCTTCTCTTCTCTCCCTTCCTCCCTCCCCAATACACGTGCTTCTCTTTGCATTTTCAAGATTGATCCTTTAAGTTAAAGTTTCTGAATATCTGTTATATTTTACAGTTGACAAATTACAGTTTGAACCTCCTTTGAGAAAAGAAACAGAAGCACGGGATGAAATGGTAAGACTTATGACTTTTAAAGTATTTTACACAGTAAAATTTGAGAAAACTTATAATTAGGTATATTTTGACCAAAGAAAAAAGTAATATACTCTTCAAAGCGTTAAGTTTTGATAATGTATTTCACCCACTCCTTGGAAGCTCAGACGGTGAAGAATCTGCCTGTAGTGCAGGAGACCCGGGTTCCATCCCTGGGTCAGGAAGATCCCCTGGAGAAGGGAATGGCAACCCACTCCAGTATTCTTGCCTAGAGAATTCCCTGGACAGATGATGGGGTCTCAAAGAATTGGACATGACTGAGCGACTAACACACATTTCACCAATTAAAATTTGAAAAAGCTTATAGTTAGGTGTATTTTGTCTAGGGTACAGTGTGTAAATACCATTTTAACCATTCATTTTGACACTTCTAAGTCTTGAAGAATTCACATTAAGTTATTAAATACATGGTATTTGATGCCAGGCTTTACACTCTCAGGATCTTTTTACTTACTGATTCTGTTAGGTTTAGAGTGCAATTTTGCATTGCCTTACTGTTTTTAATATTTATTTGTTAATATAGCCCCTTTTTTAAAAAACCATTGCTCGTATTTTAGATTACTATTTGGTTAACCCTTTTTCTTATCTAAAAGGAAAGAAACGATAAATAAAGCATGATATTATTAGAGTTGGCCTAGGTGTTATTCTAACATCTATTTTTAACCATTAGTAAAAGTATAGTTTTTAGAGTAATTATCTTCTGTTAGTGGATCTCTTCATTCTTACATTTGGAGGTGGTGCTCTTCCTACTGTATATATTGCTGGACAATAAACTCAGTTTTCATGGTAGTCAGAAAAAAATATGGCACCAATAAATTGAAGATAATTGACTAAAATAGTACTTAGTTCTCCATGCTAATGTAGTAGTGATGCACATAATTCAAAGTTAACATTTTTCTGTTTTGCTTTGGAATGTACTAGCATATTGGTAAAGAGGGCTTGTCACATTTTAAGCTGTGTTTCTAATCTTTCTTACATTTAAGTCAACTAATAATGAGTTATTGGCATAAATATGTCAAGTGACAGCAACTGTAGCCAGAGACTACACAGTTGAAAGCCAAGATGATTAATAATCATGACAAACAGTATTTTTTTGAATCAAATAAAGTGACTAATACCTATTATAAGGTAACATGTTTTTTTGTTTGTTTGTTTGTTAAATTTTTAATTGAGATGTAATTCTTGTAACATTATATTAGTTCTTTTATTTATTTATTTTTTTTCTGGTCTTTACATATAAATTTTTTCTTTCTTTCTTTCTTTTTTTTTTTAATTTTAAAATCTTTAATTCTTACATGCGTTCCCAAACATGAACCCCCCTCCCACCTCCCTCCCCATAACATCTCTCTGGGTCATCCCCACGCGCCAGCCCCAAGCATGCTGTATCCTGCGTCAGACATAGACTGGCGATTCGATTCTTACATGATAGTATACATGTTAGAATGCCATTCTCCCAAATCATCCCACCCTCTCCCTCTGAGTCCAAAAGTCCACTATACACATCTGTGTCTCTTTTGCTGTCTTGCATACAGGGTCGTCATTGCCATCTTTCTAAATTCCATATATATGTGTTAGTATACTGTATTGGTGTTTTTCTTTCTGGCTTGCTTCACTCTGTATAATCGGCTCCAGTTTCATCCATCTCATCAGAACTGATTCAAATGAATTCTTTTTAACAGCTGAGTAATACTCCATTGTATATATGTACCACAGCTTTCTTATCCATTCATATGCTGATGGACATCTAGGTTGTTTCCATGTCCTGGCTATTATAAACAGTGCTGCGATGAACATTGGGGTACATGTGTCTCTTTCAATTCTGGTTTCCTCGGTGTGTATGCCCAGCAGTGGGATTGCTGGGTCATAAGGTAGTTGTATTTGCAATTTTTTAAGGAATCTCCACACTGTTCTCCATAGTGGCTGTACTAGTTTGCATTCCCACCAACAGTGTAGGAGGGTTCCCTTTTCTCCACACCCTCTCCAGCATTTATTGCTTGCAGATTTTTGGATGGCAGCCATTCTGACTGGTGTGAAGTGGTACCTCATTGTGGTTTTGATTTGCATTTCTCTAATAATGAGTGATGTTGAGCATCTTTTCATGTGTTTGTTAGCCATCCGTATGTCTTCTTTGGAGAAATGTCTATTTAATTCTTTGGCCCATTTTTGATTGGGTCGTTTATTTTTCTGGAATTGAGCTGCATAAGTTGCTTGTATATTTTTGAGATTAGTTGTTTGTCAGTTGCTTCATTTGCTATTATTTTCTCCCATTCAGAAGGCTGTCTTTTCACCTTGCTTATATTTTCCTTTGTTGTGCAGAAGCTTTTAATTTTAATTAGATCCCATTTGTTTATTTTTGCTTTTATTTCCAGAATTCTGGGAGGTGGATCATAGAGGATCCTGCTGTGATTTATGTCTGAGAGTGTTTTGCCTATGTTCTCCTCTAGGAGTTTTATAGTTTCTGGTCTTACATTTAGATCTTTAATCCATTTTGAGTTTATTTTTGTGTGGGGTGTTAGAAAGTGATCTAGTTTCATTCTTTTACAAGTGGTTGACCAGTTTTCCCAGCACCACTTGTTAAAGAGATTGTCTTTACTCCATTGTATATTCTTGCCTCCTTTGTCAAAGATAAGGTGTCCATATGTGTGTGGATTTATCTCTGGGCTTTCTGTTTTGTTCCATTGATCTACATGTCTGTCTTTGTGCCAGTACCATACTGTTTTGATGACTGTGGCTTTGTAGTAGAGCCTGAAGTCAGGCAAGTTGATTCCTCCAGTTCCATTCTTCTTTCTCAAGATTGCTTTGGCAATTCGAGGTTTTTTGTATTTCCATACAAATCTTGAAATTATTTGTTCTAGTTCTGTGAAAAATATGTTTAAACTCTGTTTTACCCTCATAGGGAGTATCATCAGACCCGAATTTTCTGTTACGGTGGAATCCTTTTGTTGATGGTGCAAATACTGGCAAGTAAGTTGTTTTGCTAACATTATTTTACTTGATTGTATAAGAACAACATTTGGTGGTGAGTGATTTATTCTAATAAATTTTAATTTTTATTCTTATAAAAGTTGTACTATGTCTCTTGTCAGTAAAAAGCTTCTGACTTTTTTTAATTACCCGAAGGCAACATGTGTTGATCATTAAGGTTTTAGGGCTTTATTCTCTAAATAAAAATACAGTACGTGTAATGTTGGTATACTAAAAGATGAGCTGCATGATGATGTGGGAAAAAGTACCATAGTAGACATCAGAAAGCCCCAGTTCCATCCTGCAGTGTGATTTCTTCATATTCTAGACATGTCTTTCCTCAATGATTAAGTGATGGGGCTGACCTGAGTGAGTTGTTCCAAACCTGTTAGTGCATTGCAATGCCTAGAAAGCTCTCGTGGAAGTACAGATTCCAGGACCCCCACATTAGGATTTCAGGTCTGGGGTTGGTAAAGTATGGCCTGTAAGCCAAATCTGATCCTATTTTTTGTGCATCCCACAAAATAAAATGATATTTACATTTTTTAATGGTTGAAAAAAATCAAAAGGCAAAGTAATTTTGTTACACATGAAAATTATATGAAATTTAAATTTCAGTGTTCATAAATGAAGGTTAGTTGGAACACAGCCATGCTCATAAGTTTATCCATGGCTGCTTTCATGTTTACAACATTAGAGCTCAGTGATTGTGACCACTATATGATTCGTAGAGCCTAAAATATTTATTGACTAACCCTTTATAGAAAAAGTTTGCCAACCCTTGCTATGGAATATAGTCTTTGGAAGTGGAATCTAAGAATCCTCAAAGCTTCCCAATTGATTGCAATGACTGTGGATAAATGTGTGAAACCAGTGGGCTAGATCAGTGACTCTCAAATTTTGGTATGCCTGGAGGATCACCTGGAAATTTTGGTAAAATGCAGAATCTGATTTAAGTAGGTCTAGGGGGTACATTTATAAAAGTTTCCTTGGGAATTCCCTGGTGGTCTAGGGATTAGGCCTCAATGCTTTTACTGCTGAGTTCAATGCCTGGTTGGGGAACTGAGATCCTGTAAGCTGCATGATGTGGCCAGAGAAAAAGTTTCTCTGTGTTACTAATGTTGCTGATCTCTGGACCCTACTTGGAGTAATGAAGGGTTTGATGATAGAGCTATTTGAATGTATGATTCGCTGTGGATTCCAGCTCTAAAATTCTGAATCTTTTTTTAATTGAGTTTAATTTAGTTTTTATTATATATTAAATGTAGCAAAGCATAACCACAAAGTAAAAAAGACTGTGTTCACATTATAAAATCTCTATTTTATAGTCATAATAATACAGTTTGACAGAATGAGATCTTAGGTCTTCCTGTAGGTTTTAAAGTTACTCTGTGCCGTGATCCAGTTGTTTTTTTTATTCCTTGAATAGAAGCAGATTTTAATGCAGATTTAATGCTCTCTCTGTTTTATGTTATGACCACTTAAAACCATCTAAATTGCATTTTTCTCTTTGTGTTAGATCAACCTCAAAACGTGCAATACCACCTCCCCTACCTCCTAAGGTAAGCAACTTAAAGATTTTCAGCAATAAACCCTTGTTTAAATAATAAATTTTAAAAGTAACTTTATTGAATTTGTTCACAATTCTCTTAAATATATTTTAGATATAGTTTTCTTCAAAAGCATATTATGAAGATGTAAAAATATATTTTAAAATATTTCATGATAAATACAGTATCTTCATAGCTATTAGAAAAAGGCAAAGATAGATTATTAGTCATTTAAGAAAATGCTTGACCACGTTGAAAGGAGAGGAGTTCATTGTTTACAGTGCTCATTTATTACTACAGTTGAACATTTCACTAGAGTCACACTTCATTAAGTCATTTTCCTTGCTTGTTTCTAGTTATTAAATATTTCATGGATTGTGTATATGATTTTATTGGTTATAAAAACGTCAGTTTGGGGCTAGGGCTATTAAAAGTCACATGGCAAGTTCATAGTTGTTTTGAGACAGTAACTAAGCTCTTACTTACCTTACTTACTTGGCCCAGTGAATTGAACTATGTAGGAGAAAGATAAAAGGGCATATTTTCTCTCCCTAAAGTCTTTGATACATAATAACAGTGTTAATGTTTTATGTCCAGATTTATTAAAGTACTTTTATGTCTTATTATCAACTAGCCAAGGATAAACAGTTACCCTGAAGACAACCTCCCAGATGAAGAAAAGTCATCAACTGTAAAACGTTGTCCTGATTCAGAGAACAGAGCTCCCCAAGTTCTCAGAAGACAGAGTAGCCCCAGTTGTGGTCCTGTAGCCGAGACTTCCTCTATTGGTATGGCTAGCAGTATCAGCAGCCCTGGAGTGCATACAGCTAGATACTGTGATCTCGGTAAATAAATCAAAGTGAAAACTGAAAAGAAAGCCATTTTGTTCAAATTTTAAAGGCTGTCTTTTTTTTTTTTTAGTCAGTCTTATTACTGTTTAAAACTTTGTGAAAGTTCTTTAAAATTCCATATGGATGGACTATGAATAGATTCAATCCAATCCAATCCCTAATTTGATCCCTTACTAAATATTATAGGATCTAGAAAGATGAATGGATGACCCTGCCCTCCAGAAGTTCATGATGTATAGCAAAAGTTATATCCATGCGCACATAAAATCAGACAAGACATTTTAAGTGTCTCCTACAATAAGTAACTGTATGTAACAGAACACCAGAGCTCTCTGAGGGAGATAGGGATAGGGTAGAGAGGAGGTAGGCCCTTGGTGAGCCTTTAATAGTTGGAACCAGTGCTTACAGATTTTCTTAGAGAACAAGAAAGAATGAACAAATGCACTGAAGCAGGAAAATCTAGCTTGTGTTGGAAGAACAGCCTCATATATAGAAGTGTGAGCTTTTAAGGGTGTGAACGGGGAAATAGAACTTAAAAAGGTAGAGTGAAGTTAAACTCTGAAGGCCTTGAATATCTGCATTAGTAGGTCATGTTTCACTTTTATCACAGTATGGCAAGGCATTTGCTGTTTTCATGCATTAAGACCACTGCTATAGTTGCAGTGCTACCGCTGCAGGATCTAGAGAAAGGCACCAAAAATACTTTAACTCATCTGAAAATAGAGAATATTTCCTAATGAAGGATCACCCAAATGGAAAACAAGTACTGGGGGGGGGAGGGAAATTATTTTTCAAGGAAAACTTATTTGTATAGTCATTCAACTGTTAACTGTGATTCTCTTTAGGAAATGGAGATGGTATTTCAAAATTGATTAGTGAAAACACAGAAGGATCAGCTCAAGCACCACAGTTACCACGAAAAAAGGACAAGCGGGATTTCCCTGTATGTATAACAGGCATTTGGTGATTAGTTGTAACTAATACTGTATCATATAAGGAGCATAGTCTGTTTAATTCAAGACTTGGAATAACTGGACTTCTAAATGTATAAAGTTTTTTTTTTAAGGCTTGAAGAGGTCTTACAGTATTACAAATTCTTTTTCCCACAGAAACCAGTAATCAATGGCCTTCCACCAACCCCAAAAGTACTGGTAAGGAATATTTTTATTTGAACCATTTGTCAATTTTCCTTTAGAAGCTGAAGATTGTTTATTTGCTGTCAAGTATCTTAAGGTGTTGAAAGGAAGGATTCATAAAGTACTGAGGCGTCAGATGTATTTGAATATACCGTGAATCCAATCATGTACCCTTATTTGAGTCAGTTAGTTAGAGTTGGGTGAATTTCCATTTTTGTAAATATGGAGAGTTGAGTTCTTCAATTAGCCTACAAAGGCCAATTTCACTTTAATGTGATGATATTAATAGTACTGTATCCTCTTCATTATGTGGGTTAAATATCTTTCAATGTCTGAAGTCATTTTTACATTGAACTATGAACAGTGGAAAGGAACACTGAAGTTTCTGTTCTCTGGCCTTTCAGTAGATCCTCTCTGTAATGTAGTTCAGCCAGTCATAAGAATGGGTGCCTTTTAAATTGTCTCTTTTTATACAGTAAAAGTTAAGCTTAAATATTAGTCTTTTTATCTCATCACTATTATGAAGGTAAACTGCAAATATAACTGTTATGTTACTCAATAAAGTCATTGTTTTGCATTATTAAATCTTAGTTGTAAAGATAATTTGTGACTTAGGTACCTAGAATGTATCATTGACATATGTAGATGTTTTGGTAAATCTGATATTTTTGCTCTAAAATAGAGGATTACTCAAGGAACAAGTATGAAACTCTCTTGATAGAAGGAGTTAATATATCAAAATATGAATTTTGTTTTGTAAGGAGACCATAAGTATATGCAAATAAGAGTCAGTTTAGCATTTCATAATAATCTTCAGCTTTTTTCTAAGAATATAAAAATTATCTAATCAAATAAGTCAACATTTCTTTCTTTTTAAATAAGATGGGAGCATGTTTTTCCAAAGTTTTTGATGGCTGCCCTTTGAAAATTAATTGTGCAACATCTTGGATACATCCTGATACAAAAGGTAACGTTTCTGAAACTTTTATATACCTCTCTAACAAAGTATTTATTATTGGAAAGGATCTTTATGATCACTGAACTGAGGGCTTTTTACTTTAAAAAATACAACCTAGAGACCAAATAGTATAGGTCTTATTATTTAGTGTAACAACCTAAATAGGTAAACAGTTTTGGTTTAAAAGCATTAGAATTTTAGAGCATACAAAAACAATTCCTGATTAAAAGAGATGAAAGAGACGTCACAACTGATTGCAACCATAATTTAGTATTTTTCTTTTATTTACAAAGACAGTACTGGGCCAATTGATGATCTCAGAGTTAAAGATATTAGATAATATATTGTTTCAGTATGCTGAATATCCTAATTCCCTGATTTTGATATATCCTAATTTTGATCATTTTTCTGTAGTTATGTAAGACCTTTTTTTTTTAAGAAATGCACACAAATACTTAGGAATAAAGGGGTATCAGGCTTATAACTTAATTCAGGAAAGAGGGGGAAATGTGTGTGCAGAGAGAAACAAGGATAAAAACAAAAATAGCAAATGTTGACATTTGTGGAACCTGCATGAAGTATATTCAAGAATTTGTTGTATTATTATAATGTTTTTGAAAGTCTAAAATGATAAAGTAAAATTTACTCTTAAAAATTTAGGCTATGTGATTTTAAAGTGAGGAAGCATAACACAGTGGGGAAAATTTGGAATCAAATATATATGGGTTGAGTTCCCTAGCTGTCATTACTGTGTGACTTGGAAAATATACTTAAATTAAGTGTGATCATAATACGCACCTTGTTGCAAAGAAGAAAGGAGCCAACCTGGTTGTCTGGGAATTAGCAGAGATTAGGCAGTGGAAGTTGTTCTGGAAACGTTTGTTTCTACTTCAACCCAGTCGTAAAGACAGGTTGTGTAACTATCTTGCTTTATGTGCCATCATTAGAAAGTATAACAGAAAATGTTAACAGGAAGCAAATTTTTTTTAAATATTTGTAACTTTTTATTTTTCTAGAAGTTTACACTTACAGAAAAGCTAGAAAAATAGTACAACAAACTCTGATATACCCAGAATCTTCAAGAGTTTCTTTTTTTTTAACACCCTCACCAAAACCATACTATTTATTATTTTTATTTAAGTATAGTTGATTTACAATATTGTGTTAGTTTCAGGTGTACAGAAAAGTGATTCATTTACACACATACATATATTCATTCCTTTTTAGGCACTTTCCTATATAGATTATCACAGAATATTGAGTAGAGTTTGCTGTGCTACTCAGTGGATCCTTGTTGGTTATCCATTTTATATATAGTAGTGTGTGTGTTCATTCTTTTGCCACATTTGTTTTACTGTTTTCTATCTGTATGTGCATTTTTTTTTTCTGAATCACTTGAAGGGTGAGTTGCTCCTCCCTTATCACTTCACTTTGTATTTCCTAGAAGCAAGAATCATCTCTTATATAATCACAGTACTATTATAAAGATCAGAAACTTTGTCACTGATATAATACTGTTTTTTAATCCACAGTCCATATGTAAGTTTTTTTAATTATCCCTGGAGTGTCTTTCATTTTCCTCTCCCTCTAGTTCAAGTTAACGTGTTGGATTTGCCTGTCATGCCTTTAGTCTCCTTTAGTCTGAAAGTTGCTCAACTTTTCTGTCTCACCTGATCATGCCATATTTTGAGGCTGCTTATTTTGTAGAATGTCCCTTAACTTGGGTCTGTCCGATGAGTCCTCATGTGTAGATCAAGTTATGTATCTGGGGAAGGAATATCACAGAAGTGTTTTTGTGCTCTTCTCAGTTCATCATATCAGGAGGCACTAGGTATCGACTTGTCCAAGTGCTAGTGACATTAACATTGACCAGTTGGTTAAGGTGGAGCTCACTAGCCTTCTCTTCTGTCAAGTTCCTGTTTTTCCCTTTCTAAGTAACTGCTTAATTCCCAAATATTAATTCCCAAAGTAATTGATAGGTAGCTAGCGTGGAGATACATTGAGACTTGATAAATATCCTCTTGCTCATCAAGCTTTCACTAACTAGTTTTAGTATCCATTGACAATCCATTGACATCTGTTAACAGTTTTACTTCTTTCTCATTTATTCACTGTGTTTGAATAAGATGACATGTAATGAAAATTTCGTTTTAAAAAATTTTGTAGTAAGATAAAGCAGAGTTAGTAACGATATATCTACTTTTTAAAAAATGAAGAATTGGGAAAAGAATTAAAGAAGGTAGCATGGGTTTTACAAAATAATTTTTCTTTGGATGGGTGGGTGGCTAATTCTTAATACCATTAAAATATAAGGCCATTATTTTAATGAATGATTTCAGAAAATGTTAGTAAATTCTGGTGATTTATCTCAACTATTTTAGATCAGTACATTATTTTCGGAACTGAAGATGGTATTTATACATTGAATCTCAATGAACTACATGAGGCAACGATGGAACAGGTAATTTAGGAGTTTTAACTCAAAAAATTAGCTTGGACTAATTGAATAAAGGAAATGTCTTAATTTTAGGTCAATTTATATGGGCCCCAGTTTTAATTTTTATGATTTAAATATTTAAAGTGGTGAAATTATACTCTTTATATGTTCATGTATGAAGATTTTTTTCTGTAAGGTTGTAATAATTTACTAAAAGATAGAAATAGTTATTTCTCTACTCTTTCAGGCTGTTGAAATTTGGAGGTTGAGGGGTAAGGGAATGAAATTAGAGAGTTTTAATTATCTACTTTTCTCTTAATAGTTATTTCCACGAAAGTGTACTTGGCTCTATGTTATCAACAATACTTTAATGTCATTGTCAGGTATGTATATGATGAAAATAATATGATAAATAAACCATGGACAAGCAGAGAAATGTAATTTTAATATATATTATTTAATATATATTTAATATATATTTTAAAATGTTGTTATTTAGGGTAATTATAATCTAGTATAGTTGACCTTGAGGCTTATAGGTGTTTTTTGACTGGTGTAGAATAGGAAGAAACCCTGTTGTCAGTTAAAGCTGTACTTCCCACACGTGCCTAAGAACTACACAGTTGGAAAACATGACAGTGATTGTTCCCTGAGGCCATCTATTTCACAGTCTCTGTTCCTGCCACCATCCCTGCCTTCCACTGAGAATCAGCAGTTGACGGAAAGCAGAGAATCCAGCTGCTTCCTTCTCTTTAATCTTGAGCCAGTCACCGTCTCTTGTCTCTCGGCCTTAGGTTTCTTTTTTCTTTTTTTTTCATAAATTATATCTGTTCAAATTTTTTTAATTGAAGTATAGTTGATTTACGATATATTGATTTCTGCTGTACTATTAAGTATTTCAGTTTTCCATATATATATTCTTTTTCATGCTTTTTTCCTTTATGGTTTATCACAGGATATTGAACATAGTTGCCTGTGCTATATACAGTAGGACCTTGTTGTTTATATATTCTGTATGTAATAGTTTACATCTGCTAAGCCCAAACTCCCAGTCCATCCTTCCCCACTGCCCCTCCCTGTTGACAACCAGTAAATCTGTTCTCTACTTCTGTGAGTCTGTTTCTGTTTCGTAGACAGGTTCTTTGTCTCACATTAAATTCCATATATAAGTGATTCATATGGTATTTGTCTTTCTCTTTCTGACTTACTGCACTTAGTGTGATCATCTCTAAATACATCCATGTTGCTGCTCTCAGTTTTCTTAATTGTAATATGAGGAGGATAGTAACATTTACAACCTCACAAGATTGCTGTGAGGATTAAGTGAGATATAACAAGTACTTAGTTAACTGTGAAGACTTAAGAGATGTTCGCTGGTAGAATTCTGGACCACACATTTATTAGCCAACTTGGACCAAAACTTTATAAAGTCTTAAAAATAATCATAAGGGTTTTGGAGCTGCCTATTCCAATTTTGCTGCTTGTGCTTTTCTTTTTTTGTTTTGTTGGGGATAGATGGGTGTTGTTTTAGGCTTTTTTTTTCCCCCAATAGTTACCTGCCAAAAACAATTTTATTACATTTTGGATTTAAGTGGCTACCTAGAGGTTCGCTACGTGCTTTCATTCTGATAGCAGATCATAGTTGGCTCCCTCTATCTGCATGTACAGCTTCAACCAACTGCAGATAGAAGTTTTTTTTTAAATTCTGGAAAATTCCAAAAAGAAACAAAACTTGAAATTTGCCAGGCACTAGGTCACTATTTATATAACATTTACATTGTATTAGGTATTATACATAATCTAGAGATAATTTAAAGTATATGGAAGGGTGTGCATAGGTTATATGCAAGTGCTGCATGACATCATTTTATATGAGGGACTTCAGCAACCTCAGATTTTGGTATCTGCATGGGGATCCTGGAACAGTACTTGTGATGGGACCACTGTACAAGATAGTTAATTATTTCTCTCTTTCCTTAATCCTGATGCTGTCATCTATTAAAATAGCACTCATCCCTTTCTCCGCTTTGAATAACTAAAGTTATTTTAACATTCCTTAATTTTGTTTTGTTTTGTTTGATACTCTGATGATTACATCCCAGCTATTATTTACTATACTGTCAGACTTTTTGTTATTAAGTATACCTTTCAGCTACTCATGCTTTAAAACATCAGTGCTGATACAGTTTTAACTCATTATGAATTGTGGCTAATTTAAGATATGGCATTTTCATAATTTTAAGTATGTGTGTGTGAGTGTATATAACTTAAACTCTTATACTAACCATCACCTAGTAGAGACTCTTCAGGAATTTGTGTATTTGAGCTGATGAGTTTTTACAAAGAGCATATTATTTGATTGTCCACAAATGTCTTTTTAAAAACTAGGGTCCTCAAATGACAGTTATTCTCTTTGATTTTGAGTCCCCAATTTTTTTTTTACTTTTATCTAATAAAATATTAAAATATCATATTATATTATGAAAATAAACCTAATTCTATTTGAATTAACAATTCTGATTTGTATTCATATAGAGTCACTTTCCTCCAACCGCTTTTATATACTTGTCTGTGTGAATAAGCTTAAAAGCCACACAGAGTACATTTTATATATTTATAAAATAACTATAGAAAGGCAGGAAAAAGCTAGCCTATAAATTGGTTCTTTCCAAATTCTACTTAAAATGACCTGTGGAACTGAATGAAGATAGGTAGCGTTGCTCAATAAGAGAAAATGTTCTGTTTAAGAGTCTGCATTTCTGTGCATGAGTGTACATACATGTACACGTGTTAGCTGCTTAGGTATAAAGGTTAGCTGCTTATCTATAAAGGCGGACTAGAGAAAGGAAGGGTGGTATACTGTTAGGCAGAATGCTGCATTTTGAAAAGATACAGAAAATTTTGTGAGTATAAAGTCACTCTTTTTCATGTTTTCTCATAGTAAAATGATAGATACTATTTGGGGCTGCTATAGTACCATGTCATATATAGTAAGGAGTCAGATATTTACCATATCTTCCCCTTTTAATGTGGATTAAATATGTGGTTTTGATTATATAGAAATCATAGTCTAGTTATCCTGAATAATGATAGTACATACTTGTAGCCCTGTTATATCCTATGGCATATAGTATTAGTTTGCTTTACTTTTCTTAGTATTTCAGTGTTATCTAACACTTCTTTCACAATCAGCTTTAATCCAAGGCTATGTGGTAGATTATTCCTAATTAGGAGTAGCTCAGAAAGATAATGTAGTGATTATATAGTTTTCCGTTTTGTACTGAAATAATCACATGTGCATCATTGTGACTCAGCCTATTTTGCAAAAATGTTTAACAATTTCTTTTTCTATGTTCACTTCATTAAGGTTTACATATATCCTGTCCAGATCACTTATTAGTCAGAATATATCTAATTTATGTATTGGGAAACACAATTATCTGTTACTTTCCTAAAACTTATTTTACTTATTAGCTTTCAAAGTAGTACTAACTATGTATTTTTGTTTATGTTTTTCTATTTTGCTTGGCTTTTTGAACATGTCTGGATTCATCATTTTAGAAGGTAATTATTATTTCTTTTGCTTGAAAATTGTATTTCTCTGTTTTAAGTAATTCTAATAAAAATAACATGTTTCTCTTTTTTAGGAAAAACCTTTCAACTCTACTCTCATAATCTTATTGCTTTGTTTGAACAAGCCAAAAAACCAGGACTAGCTGCCCATATTCAGACTCATAGGTTTCCAGATCGCATACTACCAAGGTACTAAATATTTTGATTCTGCTGGGAGTGAGGGAAATTAGTGTCTATTTTTAAAGCAACCAATCTTCTTGCACACTGAAAAACTTCCTTTGTCTTAATTTTGAAAGGTAGTTTACATTAAAGTAAATGTCATATAGAGTTCAAAAGATAAGTGCTTTGTAACTTGACTGTCCATGACCATCATCCATAGAAGTTTTATGATATAAATTCCCAGGCCCCACCTCAGACCTATACTATCATATAGTTTGGAGTCATAGTTTAAGATGTTTTTTTTTTAAAGCTCCTTGACTAATTCTGATGGAACTGATTCACAGATCACTCACTGTTTGAGAACCACTGTAGTAGAGTACATTTATATTGTCCTGTGTTTACAGAAAGTTCGCTTTAACCACAAAGATTCCTGATACAAAGGGCTGCCACAAATGTTGCATAGGTGAGTAAATACTATTTCTCAAACTGAATGGTTAGAACTTTTAACATCTTTAAAATTATCTGTAAAGTTCTTAAAGTATTAAATAAAGGAAGGAAAGCTTTATATTTGTTTTAAATAAGGAGTTAAGGGACCATTGAAGCTCAGGAATGTATAGTGGGACATGGCACAAAAGCACGTGAAGATAGTAGCCTTGACCTGATGCTTTCTCATAGCACAATGTTCCTCAGATTTTTTTAACCACAGTCCCTAAGGCTCTCTCTCTGCTAATATCCTAGCTTTCAGTTAGCACTTACCATTAACAGTTACTGAGTAGTGCTTTATGAACATTATTATTTCAGGACTCTGCCCAACTCTGAAGTTAGGGGGAGCAGCCATACAAGACCACTCTCACTTCTGTTACCAATTACAAGTTTACCAATTGTAACCTTCATGGTCAGAATTTCACTGGTATGACTCAGAATTCGCTGAAAGTGGTTATACGCTTGGCTTTGGTTTGTTACAGGGAAAGGATATAGATTAAAATCAGCTAAAGGAAGATGTGTGTAGGGCAGAGTCCAGGAAAGATACAAGATGTAGAGCTTCTGTTGTCCTCCATGGAATATGGATAGTGTTACTTTTCAGGCAGGGACCTGTGATAATACACAGCATTGCTAGCTAGCTAGGTAAGCTTACTCAACAACCTCAGTGTTCAGAGGTTTTACTAGGGCTCTATCACATACACATGCTCGACTGCCCACGTGGCTGACCTCAGTATCCAGCCCCTCTGGAGTTCAAGTGATGCTGCATGACCCAAAGCCCCTACGCTAAATTGCATGATTGGTCTTTATGGCCTGATTATTCCCCATCCCAAGACTATCCAATGTTGCCAGACCATGGAGTTGCAAAGAATCGGTCATGACTTAGCAACTGAGCAACAACAATGTATCAGCACTGCCTTTATAAAGAAAACTGAGTTAGCTTTTGGGTGAGTATAATTCACTAATTGGTTTTAGCTAAACTTTATGTTTTCATATAAAAATATTCAGTGTTCTGGGTGTGTCTGTTTTGTTTCTTTCCAGTCAGAAACCCTTACACGGGACATAAATACCTCTGCGGAGCTTTACAGTCTGGAATTGTTTTACTTCAGTGGTATGAGCCAATGCAGAAATTCATGTTGATAAAGGTATATATTAATTTGTTTACATTTTCTTCTTTAGAAAACACGAATGTATAATTGAACCTAAAATTGTAGAATCCCATTGCTAACAGCCAGGATCATGTTTATAGGTATTTATTTGGTTTAAGGGCTTTTGTGTTCTTAAGACTTTAAAGATTTCATCTTTATTTTATGTTAATAGATTTCCAGAAATAACACATTCATAAAGAAAAATGTGGCCAATTCTCTAAAATATATGTTTATGGAAAACTGATCCTTATCATGATCATTTAGATGTAATTTTTTTTAATTGAAGTATTATATGATATTGTGTTTCAGGTATAGAGCAAAGTGTTCAGTTGTATATTTCTTTTTTCAGATTTTTTTCATGATAGATTATTAAAGGTATTAAATATAGTTTCCTATGTTATACAATAAATCCTTATTGCTTATGTATTTTATGTATAGTAGTTTGTGTATGTAGATTCTGTACTTCTTATTTATCCATTCCCCACCCCCTTTGTTTTTTATGTCTGTTTCTATTTTGTATATAGATTCATTTGTATTGTTTTTTAGATTCCACATATAAGTGATATCATGTATTATTTGTCTGACTTACTTCACTAAGCATGATATTGTCTAGGTTCATCCATGTTGCTGCAGTGGCAATGTTTCGTTCTTTTTATGGCTGAATAATAGTCCGTTGAATATATACAGCACGTCTTATGCCATCATCTGTTGATGTGCACTTGGATTGTTCCCATGTCTTGGCTGTTATAAATAGTGCTGCTGTGAATGCTGGGGTGCGTCTATCTTTTCAAATTAGTTTCATCTTTTCCAGGGTATTCCCGGGAGTAGGATTGCAGGATCATATGGAAGCTCTTTTCTGTTTTTTAAGGAACCTCCATACTATTCTCCATAGTGACTGCACCAAATTACATTCCTACCAGTAGTGTAGGAGTGTTCTCTTTCCTCCAAACCTTCCCCAGCATTTATTATTTCTAGACATTTTAATAGAGGCCATTACGATTGGTGTGAGGTGGTACCTCGTTGTAGTTTTGATATGTATTTCTCTAATAACTAGCAATGTTGGACATCTTTTCATTTGCCTACTAGCCATCTGTATGTCTTCTTTGAGAAAATGTCTATTTAGGTCTTCTGCCCATTTTTTGATTGGGTTTTTTCTTTTCTTGATATTCAAGTTGTATGAACGGAATTATGTACTTTGGAAATTAAGCCCTTGTTGGTCATATTATTTACAAATATTTTCTCCCATTCTGTACATTTTGTTTTTTGTTTTATTTTATGGTTCCTTTCCTATGCAAAAGCTTTTAAGTTCGATTAGGTCCTATTTGTTATTTTTGGCTTTATTTATTTATTTGACTTAGGAGACTGATCTAAGAAAACATTGCTACAATTTTGTGAGTCTTTAAGCTATTTTGAGTTTATTTTTATGTATGGTAAGGGGGAGTGTTCTAACCTCATTGATTTACATGAGCCTGTCCCACATTCATAATGCTGCTTTGTCGTAGATTAGTTGACCATAGGTCTGTAGATTTATTTCTAGGCTCTTTATTCTGTTCCATTGATCTGTATGTCTGTTTTTGTGCCAGTAAGAGGGAGTCATTTCTTAGAATCAGATCAATCAAGAAAATGAAAGCCTTTCTGTTGAATTTATTCAGCAACAGAATGAATGAGGAGATTGTTTCTAAATTATGCTCCTTTTTTCTTGCAGCACTTTGATTTTCCTTTGCCAAGTCCTTTGAATGTTTTTGAAATGCTGGTAATACCAGAACAGGAATATCCTATGGTCTGTGTAGCTATTAGCAAAGGCACCGAATTAAATCAGGTAGTTCAGTTTGAGACAATCAATTTGAACTCTGCATCCTCGTGGTTTACAGAAATTGGTGCTGGTAAGTGTTTTTTACTTTATGTTAAAGTATTAATGCTTTTGTCTATCGAAGAAGCAGAACAGGTTCAACCTGCATGAGCTTTCTAGTAGAGTTTCCCAAGTAAGCACAGAGGATCATGTACATATAGTTTATGATCTCTGTTTGCCAGAGGCAATTTGATACATACAAAGTACTTTACCAAGAAAAATTTTAATGATTCCCAGCATTTAAAAGTCTTAGTTGTTGTCAGTTAATATTTGGACTTACTAAGTAAGTTTTGTAAGATAGTTTTCAGATTTTATCTTCTCAAGCAAAGAAATTCACTTTTTTTTTAATCAATTTTTCCCCCTACACTTCCTAAAATCATTGAGTTCTAGTACTTTTCAGACTTAATAGAAGCTTCTCATGTGTGGCCTCCAAGCATTACCATTTAAATATTATATCTCTTGCATTTTCTGAGAATGGTTTGTTAGCCTAGAATTTTATCAAACATGTCTCAGTGAAAGCTCTGAAAAGATTGGGAAGTTTATTTTCAAACTTTAAAATTGGAACAAATCAGTCAAGAATTTATGTTAAAAATTAGTAAAATGAAGGTCTTCATTTTGCCCATTCACTGTTTTTATTGTACTTGTGTATTGTCACCCCAGGTTTATCAAGTCATTTTTACATATGAAGTCAAGCAAGCTTTAGTTATAACTATTTCATTACTGACCCCCTTTTCTTTATCACCTTGAGAAGAAGTCTGTTATAAGTTATCATAAGTTCTTATTAAATAGCTTTGGCTTTTGATCATCTTTAGGCTAAATTACAAGAACTCTTTATACATCCCAGCTATTGAAGTTAATGTAGAACTGCACTAATGTCACTTTCAGAATAAGAATCAGTATGACCTATTGGTGTCCTAGTAAATGTTTAACAACAGACTCTTGGGCTGCAGAGAAGCCTCGTTTATAGCAGTTGCCTGTTTCTGTGGTATAAATGCTCTCAGCACAGCCTATTTCAAAATACCAACTTATATGTCATCTGACTTGTAAAATTGGTAAAAATTTATCAGTCCAGTACAAGCCAGTTCCAGCATGCCTTGTACTATTATCACTGTTTTTGTGCACCAGATCCTAATTTCCAGTAGAATAAAATAGGAGTATATTCTTTACCCTCCCCCTATCCTCCACTTTTCTCCCCCTACCCTGCCCCCTGCACTCATTTTTCTTTCTAATTTGTTAATGCTTTTGGTTGAGTTAGATGCATACCCTCATGGTATAGCTAACAGGAAGGTCCAAATGGCATTGTTTTATTATCATGAAATATAAGCAAGCCAAATAGAAATGTGTTCCTATTAGATAGTTACTGCTAAAAAGAAGGGTTATAGGTCCGTTCATTTTAAAACCAAGATCATGTTTGGCAGACAGCCTCAACTTGTTTATAAGTTGTTCATATATAATAATAGTGTAGAGAAAGTCATTTCGTAAGATTATCTAATGTAAGTTTGCAAACCACTTTCTTCTGTATATTGTATTAGGCGGTTACATTGTTTAAGGCTGGGCATTCAATGAGTCCTTTTGTGAATTTGCAGGGATGAGGTTCAGGGGTTGTTGTTTGCTTTTTAATGCCAGAGGTATACTGTTCTATCCACTTATAACACAATCTAGGCTAAAATTATGGCAGACCCAAAATTACTTCCCGAGGAGAGCCAGAACTCTGAGGGTATACATTCAAATCACCCTAAAGCTGAGATTGTCCTTATTAGGTTTCTCCATTTTCACAAATGATTGCTAATCTATCTCCCAGCTATGTTGATTGCTGAGACCATACCTTGACTTGACAGCAGTTTTAACAATTAAAATGAACTCCTACTCCAAGACTCTCTTAGTCTTATTTTGATTAATTGTTGCAGTATCCTTTTCTCCAAGGATGGTGCTTAGTAATTATCATCAGCACACAAAAACTGTATGTTAATAGAAAAGCTATTTTTTTTTTTGGAATATTGCCTGAGAAACAACACTTTACCAATTCTTTACATCTGGATTCTTCACTATATATGGATTTTGGAAGGTCCACAAATACCCCAAAATAATGTGTAAGATTTTGTGTTTATTCTCAGATGTGCAGTTTTTAAGGGAGAGTATCTATGGGTTTTCCCAAAAGATGTAGTTAAGAATGACTGCTCTAAATAATCTAAAATCTTTGCATGGTTTCACCTAGACCATTCATGCAATCTGAGTGGCTAAAATAGTTTTACCAAAATGTTTTGCAAAAATGTCATCACTTATCTTAGCAGATGTTTATCAGCCAAGTAGTGAAAGTTGCTTCCTGCAAAGATGCTGTTAACAGTATTGTTCATTATGTCAACTGGTGTCCTGTTAATAAAGGAACTCCAACCTACACTCACACCCCAGTAACTAGAAAAATTGCTCTCTGATCATAGTTTCATTAATACTTTTGCTTTTTCTGAATTACTGACTTTTTTTTTTTAAATCTCAGAGACACTGTGACCCACCTGACCTTGTTTTTATCTTTTCATTGGCTACTATAAAATGCAGAGCAAAATCTAATCACTGTATAACATGCATCTTACTTCCTTCCCCGTATTTACCATTTGCTTCATTTTATTTTTGTAATATACCTTTCTGGAACCAGCCGAAGTATTAATTAAATATAATATTGAGCCTTTCTCAGTTATCCTTGCTTAAGACTTTGTTTTTTAAATTGACTTACATACATTTTTTTTGAGAAGACAATTACAAAATATAATTTTTGTGTTAAACTTCAAAGGCTAGTTTAAAATCACAGAAAAAAATCAGAATTTGTGTTTCTTTTCTAAGTTTTAATTTTTAAAGCACATTATATAACTGTAACCTTATTTTCCTTTTCCCCTCAAGGCAACCAACAGTTAGATTCCATTCACGTAACACAGTTGGAGAGAGATACTGTTTTAGTGTGTTTGGACAGTAAGTACTATTTTAAAGTTTATTCCAAGTATTCTACTTGATATAACATACCTTTTCATGAACAAGATTCTGATAGAATCAGTAGAGTAGATTTTGACTTTCCACCTTAAGTAGCCATGTTTTATTGATGAAAAATGTAAATTATTTACATATTTAGTAATTAATTGATCTGTTTGTCAGTGCTGTCCTCTGTGACCCTTTTCTTTATTTTGTTTGGCCTACTTGGAAACATTGTACAGTTGACCCTCTGTATCCATGGGTTCTACATCCTTTATTCAATCAACCATGGATTGAAAATATTCAGAAAAAAATTCCAGAAAGCTCAAAAAAACAAACCTGAATTTGCTGAGGGCCTGACAACTATTTATACAGCTTTTATATTGTGTTAATGTATTATAAGTAATCTAGGAACATAGATGACTTAGCACAGGGAACTATAACTCAATAGTATGTATAACCTGTAAGGGAAAAGAATCTGAAAAGATA
This sequence comes from Capra hircus, assembly GCF_001704415.2. Lineage (NCBI taxonomy): Eukaryota > Metazoa > Chordata > Mammalia > Artiodactyla > Bovidae > Capra > Capra hircus. The sequence continues at coordinate 59,723,718 of NC_030817.1, forward strand.
CATATATACCCCCACACACATACGTGGGCTTCCCCCATAGCTCAGTGGTAAAGAATCTGCCTGCAATGAAGGAGAGGAAGGAAATGCCAGTTCAATCCCTGGGTCAGGAAAATCCCCTGGAGGAGGGTATGGCAACCCACTCCGGTATTCTTGCCTTGAAACTCCCATGGACAGAGGCGCCTGGTGGGCTGCAGTCCATAGGGTCACAAAGAGCTGGACATGACCGAAGTGAGCATATACACATACATATAACTGAATTGGTGTGCTGTACACCTGAAACGCACACAATATTGTAAGTCAGCTATATTTCAATAAAACTATTCTAAAATGTTAAACTCTGTGGAGGGATATGTATAGGTTATATGCAAACACTAGGCCATTTTATATAAGGGACTTGAGCATCCATGGATTTCGATCTCCTTGAGGGATACAGGAACCAATCCCCCATGGATACCAAGGGACAATGATATTAGAACAGTTTGCCATAACCTTGGGGTAAAATTCTGTATAAACTATTCTGAGAGTTTTTTCATAAATCACTGTAATTAATGAAAAAATAGATTATACTAATATGATCACTTATATAACATAAACTTTTAGAATCCTGTCTGTAATATTCTAATTTACAAATAGATTTGAGATCTTTACCTGTAGTTGTAATTCTTTTAATGTAGGGAGAGATGTTATTGATAGATGTATGTTGTGCTATATATGCAGTGAAGAAACAGAAAAACTTTAACAGGTTTTTTCAGTTTTTCGAACAAAGCACTCTAATTCCTAAAATCTGCTTTACTTGAATGCAATGAATCCTGCAAGTGAAATTCTCCCAGACTTGGAATTATATTTGAAAGTTGGCAGTATTCTCTGTGATTTGATTCATTCCAGTATTTGAAAATTATTTTTTTTTCCCAGTATTTGAAAATTATTAAAGCTTCTCTTTGATGCTTAGGGTTATTTTTTAAATTGTTCCACTGCTGAATTTGCCGTATTTTTGTCTTAATTTCTCTTTTCTAAAGCATTCCCTTTTGGATTTGCCTTATAGACTCATAAAGATCATCTAATATTATAGATAAGTAAACCAAATCCCACAGTGTTTCCTTTGCCCATTATCCCTTAAGTATTTTTGCTTCTTTGAGTACTGATAAGATTGGAGTGTTTTTTGGTTACTTTTAAGTGAATTCAGTGAATTCTTTTTTACTCAAAACAAGTAGAAAGCTCGTTACTGATTAATCAGATAAAAAGATGATCAGAATTTAATTGTAATAATGTTTAACCTTTAACATTAAACCCCTAAATACCTTCTGAGCTATCCAAGGATAATAAATCGTACTTAGTTTTCATTTTGTTCATTTATGGATTTTGTCAAAAAAATTTTAAACCTTTGATTAACTAAGCCTTCCATTTCCCAGCTATTCTTGGTAAATGGGAAGTTGACTTTCTTCAGTTGGTTTTTTTTCTCTTAAGGGAGCAGAAAAAATTATTTGTCAACTATAGATTATAAAGCAGTTTTACCAAGCAGCCATAGAGATAGGCCTATAATCACAAATCATGATAGACAAATGACAGAGTATTGCAGAGAGAAAATATCTTTCAAGTCAGAGCTAAAATGGTTAAATTAAAAAACAAATGGACGAAAGAGAAATAGAATTATTCACATATACTGTGTATCCCACAGCTTACTGATAAATTGACTCGAGAGTACTATCTTTTTGTCCCTTGTACTTCTGTAGAATGTTAGTCAGAGACTAAAGTTAAGAATACTGCTATATTACTTATATGTTATATAATTTGTAAGGGGAAACAAATCAACTCATATTGCTGAATATTTAGGCACCAAGTTAACCACTATTAAAGAAACACTGCACTTAAAAAAAAAATCAGAATGTGTTTAATAACTATGTTAAAAAAAATAGTAACAGAACTGCCATTTACAAAGGAGGCCTTACTTGTATAGAACGTATCAAGGACAGTTTTTCATTGAGCATGCTTGAAGCAAAGGAAATAAATAATTTAACTTTATTAAGGTAAGGTAAAGGTAAAAGCTCATGTATATCCATGTAAAATCCATATATCAAGTTACATTTGTTTTAACAAATTTGTATTTCCAGTCTTGACTTGTTTTTTCTTTTTAAGAATTTGTAAAAATTGTAAATCTACAAGGAAAACTAAAATCAAGTAAGAAACTGGCCTCTGAGCTAAGTTTTGATTTTCGCATTGAATCTGTAGGTAAGTCTCCTTTTTAAAATAATGCATTTGGAGAGCTTGGTTTTTTGTTCCTTCTGTTCTTAACAATTACCTACACCAGCACTGTCTCATAGAAATTTCTTTGATATAGGAATGTTCTCTGTGTTCGTAAATACAATAGTCATTAATCATGCTTGTTAAGCATTTAAAACATGGATGGTGCTACATTTTAATTTTTTAAATTTTAATTAATTTAAAATTTGATGTAAATAGCCACATGTGGCTTGTTCCTATCATATTAGACAGTGCAGGTCTAGACCGTTATAATCTTTTATTGTTGTTTCTTGAATATTTAAAACATGAAAATATTGTTCCCTTTGCTGCATCAATTGAATTATACTTCTTCTAGTACTTTCCAAATCATGAAGGTATTTGTGTGATGTGATTAACAGTGTTAAAATTCTTTGCCATGTAAGATTCTGGTTGGTGTGTGTTGGTGGTTTTGCTTTTAGGTCTATTTAAATATAATAGCTAGTTTCCTACAGAATCTGGAAAATACTGCTATGCCATTTGAATTTACTTCCTTGTCAATGAGTGTTTAACTCTGTAATATCATTGATGTTATGATTTTTAAAATTTTATTATTTTCTGCATCCTCACTGATTAATGTCAGTAACTATTTTCCTCAGCAATAATAGGACTTATGAAAAAATACTGTAGGTGGGAACATTTTGAATAGTCTATAATATGGTTCTACCATAAGTCAAAAACAGTTAATCAAAATTGATTTTTATTTAGGCCATAAAAAATGTGTATTTTAAAGTTAAATGTATATAACTTTTAAAAACATGTTTCTCACTATTTAGAAAATTTTGTTTGTTTTTAATATTTTAATGGTTTCTCAAATGCAGTTTTGCCCTATCTCAAAGTATATTTTATCCCTCTGGGTAAACATCTCACATATAAATAATTTTCTTATGATGGGAAATTTTAATCTTCTTAAGCGGAAAACCTAAACTTTCTGTAGATGCTATGACAAAAGGAATTTTGGAAATAGTTTCTTCTTTCACTCCTTTGTATTCTGGATATTGCATACTAATTCCTAAGATTTAATATTTTCAATAGAGATTCCAACATATAGATCTTTAGATTCTTTTAATTTTAACTGAAACACACTTGTACCTCAACTTTCTCATATGTGCCAAACGTTTTGGGAAATTTTAGTTGTTATGCAAAAGTTTGTTCCTCCTAGGCTACAATCTCTTCTTTCCAGTGAATCTTGGAATAATTCCAAGGATCCTCATGGGGGAAAAAGAGTCCTTTTTAAGTCACCTTTTAAAAATAAAGCCAGTACCTGTTTTTTCATTTCATGGTTAGTGAAATTTGTATAATTTGTCACTGTAAAATTATGTTTATTGAGCTAAATTATGTCCCCAGAATATTTTTACATTAACTTTTTACAGAGTCGGTATTCAGTAAGAGGTGTAATAAATTTCAATCACTTTCTCTCATCACCTTTACTGGTACAGGGCATATGGCTAACTCTTCAACAATTAAATTGGTTCTTTCCTTCGTTCTTATTCCCTCACTCACTCCAGCCTCTGTCCAGGAAAGGACCAGAGGCCCTGCTATCCCCCACCCCCAAACTGGGACCCCTGCCACTCTGTTTGTAAACCACGAAGTGACCCCATGTGGGTGCCTCAGTGGGTCCAGACCTGTGCTTGGCGCCAGGCAAGACCCAGAAACGGACAAGGCACAGGGAGAACAGGTTTCCCTTCAGCCTTCAGCCACCTCAGGGAATCATGGGAGATGGATGAGGAGCAGGAGGGGACATGGCATGTCATGGGGTGGCCACACTTTGGGCCCTCCTAAAGTGGGTCATTCCTGAATCCAAAACCATCAAGAAGGTGAACAAGCTTGGCCCAGATCTGTGAACACTCTTGTGGGCAGCAGGTCTCACAAGCCCAGGGCAATGTTCCAGGGGGCTCCAGAGGCCTGATGGGGCTGGGGCAAGACTGGGGAGTATTGTAGCTGAGAGCGCCTAGCCCCTCCAATAAGAACTGGTTCACAGGTCAAAAATATTCATGTGCAGTTAAATTTTGAGACAGGTTTATTTTTGAAAATTAATTTTGTATTAGGGAAAACATGAGCATAAATAAAGATGCTTCCTTAATAGCTACTTCTAAATATATGATAGTATTTAAATAATCAGGTCTTTTATGCAAAAAAGCAATTATATGTTCTTATTATTTTATTTACCCTCATAAGACAAAATTCATGGGGTCACAAAGAGTTGGACATGACTGAGCGACTGAACTGAACTGATAAGACAAAAGATAGTATATGAAAGAAAAATTAATGTGCTGATATCCACTCATCAGAAGCCCATTTTTAAATAAATGCCTGTTATAATATATCTTAAGAAAACTTCTGTGACACTGCCTCAATACATTATTTGAGCTTTGGCATGTCTTAGCCACAAAAATGTTGGGAACTAATGGTCTAGACAGTGGAATTTTGCACCAAGTAACCTTACATTATCATTGATTAAAAACAGTCGGGGAAAATGTATAATGCAGTGCTCTGTGCCTTATTTTAGTCCTGTTCTCCCTTATCCTTTTTAGTATGCCTTCAAGACAGTGTATTGGCTTTTTGGAAACATGGAATGCAGGGTAAAAGCTTCAAATCAGATGAGGTAAGATTTCTCAAATTATCTCCAGTGATTCTCACTAAAGATTTTAATTGTTGCAACATTCATTTTATGCATTTTCTCTCTGAACCCACATTGCCATGTTTAGTGCCTTTAGTGCTGGTAGAACAAAATTGCCAATGTTTTCCCTTAAAAAAATGTCCAGTTTTGTGTTTATTGTATTCTCGGTGGCCAAAGGAATAGTCAAACATGAGTTTACACAACTTCAGTCCTCTTATTTGTAATTTATAAATATGGTCGCTAAGCTTACTAAACTTTTCTAAAGGTAATAAGCCTTCTCCATAGTCTACAAATGTGGAGCTTCTTTTTTAATATTATGTTTAAAATTCTAAGTTAATATGTGTTGAATCACAGGACTAAGGAAAATCTAAGAAAATTAGCTCACTTACTAAATATTTATTGTGTACCAAATACATTTAGGATACTGTTATTATTATAGCATTGAAGGCATAATGAATATAATTATGAATAATATCAAACCCTTGTGATGTCTGTGTTCCAGGCACTTTACAAATATTAGTTTATTGAAGGCAAGTAGAATAGTAGGGTTTTTAAGTACCATTCAAAGTAAGGTTGGGCTTCCCTGGTGGCTCAGACGGTAAAGAATCCACCTGTAAAGTGGGAGACCTGGGTTCCATCCCTGGGTTGGAAAGATCCCCTGGAGGAAGGCATGGCAGAGTAAGGTTAGATACTGTTCATATTCCCTATTTTATAGGTACAGAGAGGTTAGGTAACGAGAGTTACAGCACTAGTTCAGTGGCAGACCCTAGATGTGAATGGTTTCCAAAAATCACTTCTACTGAGATCATCAGGATACATGTCATGTAGGAGATGGGACTTAGGCTCCCACTTTAAGAGATTAATTCTAGCAAAGATATTTCCCATTTGTATGAGTACCTATGTAGTTCTTTTACACCAAGGTCTCACAAATGTATGGACTTATAACTATTTCCACCTCTAAATGAGTGCAGAATTAGAATACTTCCAAGTAAAAATGACATAATAAATCAGCTGTCTTCAGTTTATCTAGTTACTGACCTGTGTCACTAAATGTCACCAGACCCCTGCATTTAATAAACCCTACAGTCCTATTTACTGCCATAAGATTAATTGTCCTTAAGTGCTGTTTTCATTGCGTCAGTCCTGTGGTTAGAAATCTGTAGAATATACTTCATTATCAGTTCAGGTCAGTCGCTCAGTCATGTCCAACTCTTTGCGACCCCAGGGACTGCAGCACGCCAGGCTTCCCTGTCCATCACCACCTCCTGGAGCTTATTCAGACTCATGTCCATCAAGTCGATGATGCCATCCAACCATCTCATCCTCTGTCGTCCCCTTCTCCTCCCACCTTCAATCTTTCCCAGTATCAGGGTCTTTTCCAGTGAGTCAGTTCTTTGCATCAGGTGACTAAAATATTGCAGTTTCAGCTTCAACATCAGTCCTTTCAGTGAACATTCAGGACTGATTTCCTGTAGGATGGACTGATTGGATCTCCTTGCAGTCCAAGGGACTCTCAAGAGTCTTCTCCAACACCACAGTTCAAAAGCATCAATTCTTCGCCACTCACCTTTCTTCATAGTCCAACTCTCACATCCATACATAACTACTGGAAAAACCATAGCCTTGACTAGACGGACCTTTGTTGACAAAGTGATGTCTCAGCTTTTTAACATGCTGTCTAGGTTGGTCATAACTTTTCTTCCAAAGAGTAAGCGTCTTTTTATTTCATGGCTGCAGTCACCATCTGCAGTGATTTTGGAGCCCAAGAAAATAAAGTCTGACACTGTTTCCACTGTTTCTCCATCTATTTGCCATGAATGGTGGGACCGGATGCCATGATCTTCGTTTTCTGAATGTTGAGCTTTAAGCCAACTTTTTCACTCTCCTCTTTCACTTTCATCAAGAGGCTTTTTAGTTCTTCACTTTCTGCCATAAGGGTGATGTCATCTGCATATCTAAGGTTATTGATATTTCTCCCGGCAGTCTTGATTCCAGCTTATGCTTCATCTAGCCCAGCGTTTCTCTGCATATAAGTGAAATAAGCACAGTGACAATATACAGCCTTGATGTACTCCTTTTCCTATTTGGAACCAGTCTGTTGTTCCATGTCCAGTTCTAACTGTTGCTTCCTGACCTGCATACAGAGAGATAAGAAAGCCTTCCTCAATGATCAGTGCAAAGAAATAGAGGAAAACAATAGAGTGGGAAAGACTAGAGATCTCGTCAAGAAAATTAGAGATACCAAGGGAACATTTCATGCAAAGATGGGCTCAATAAAGGACAGAAATGGTATGGACCTAACAGAAGCAGAAGATATTAAGAAGAGGTGGCAAGAATATACAGAAGAACTATGCAAAAAAGATCTTCACGACCCAGATAATCACAATGGTGTGATCACTCACCTAGAGCCAGACATCCTGGAATGTGAAGTCAAGTGGGCCTTAGGGAGCATCACTATGAACAAAGCTAGTGGAAGTGATGGAATTCCAGTTGAGCTATTTCAAATCCTAAAAGATGATGCTGTGAAAGTGCTGCACTCAATATGCCAGCAAATTTGGAAACTCAGCAGTGGCCACAAGACTGGAAAAGGTCAGTATTCATTCCAGTCCCTAAGAAAGGCAATGCCAAAGAATGCTCAAACTACTGCACAATTGCACTCATCTCACATGCTAATAAAGTAATGCTCGAAATTCTCCAAGCCAGGCTTCAGCAATACATGAACCGTGAACTTCCAGATGTTCAAGCTGGATTTAGAAAAGGCAGAGGAACCAGAGATCAAATTGCCAACATCTGCTGGATCATCGAAAAAGCAAGAGTGTTCCAGAACAGCATCTATTTCTGCTTTATTGACTATGCCAAAGCCTTTGACTGTGTGGATCACAATAAACTGGAAAATTCTGAAAGAGATGGGAACACTTCACTATATCAAGTGTGAATTCTGCTTCTTCTGCTGAGTCATCTTGCTTACCATTTTCTTTCTGGTTTTGTTCTCATCCTTCAATTTGGGCCTAGATAGAATGATCATAATGTAATATTCAGCCACTCCAGTCCACAATGATTGGAACATTTCCAAACTTAATACTCTGAAAATCAGCTCCACTTAGTATAGCACCAGATTTATTTTCTTGATTCAAGTTCATTAGTTCCAGGACTTGCCCCATGGCTCAGTGGTAAAGAATCCACCTGCCAGTGCTGGAGACACGGGTTCAGTCCCTGATCTGGAAGATCCTACATTCCATGGAGCAACTAAGCCCATGTGCCACACCTACTGAGCCTGTGCTGTAAAGCCTGCGAGCTACAACTACTGAGCCCATGTGCCACAGCTACTGAAGCCCGCATGCCCCCAGAACCCATGCTCTAAAACAGAAGAAGCCACCACAGTGAGCAGTCTGTGAAACTAGAGAGCAGCCCCCCATTCACCACAACGAGGGAAAAGCCCACACAACAGCAAAGACCCAGCACAGCCCCCAAAAATGAAATAGATTTTTTTATTTTAAATGCTGTTTTTAATACTTAGTTTATATTTACATTGTCATAGTTTGGGTTCCTCTAAAAGCTGACCCTGAAACAAGGATCCAAATGGCAAGTAGTTTATTTGGGAGTAGATCCCAGAAAACAAGTGATAAAGTGAGGACTGTAAGATGGAGAAAGGCAAAAAGCCAACAGAAGCATATTTAATAAATCCCATAGGGACTACTGAGGGTCAGTGTGAGACATACTTCAGATTTAGCTCACTGTAAGGTGGAGACACAAGTGTGTTTATACACCAGCTGCTGGCCTCTGTTTGTGAGGAGTTGCCCCCAGAAGTATAAACTACCCATACTTTGGAATAGTAGCTGTGCATGTCTGAGCACTTTGTTTAGTTTTGTAGAAGACAGAGCAGAGGAATACCACCAGTACACAGATGTAAGACACTGGTGCATGGGAGTCTGTCGGAGCTCTGCTGAAATCAGGTGGGCCATGAGACGCTACCCCAAGTATCTGCACTGTAGGGGCTGTGCAGTCTAGCAGACTTATATTCAAATCTTGGATCTCCCAAGTTACATTAGTTCTCTGACTCTTTAATAATATGGGAATGATAATACATATCATAAAGAGTTCTAAGTAAAGTGCCTGTCCCTTACCCCATACATGATGATTTGTTTCTAATAATAAGCAGTCCAGAAAAACTTACTAAAATTTTTCCCATTTGAAGAATGGAATCAAAAGCTATCAAAAACTATGATTCTGATCAATAATTGCTCTAGCTAAATGATTTTTAAATTATTATTTAAATAATATGGGAAATAAGATATTACTGATGGGTATTTTCTCTCATAGGTTACCCAGGAGATTTCAGATGAAACAAGAGTTTTCCGCTTATTAGGATCAGACAGGTAATAGTTTGGTTGTTTTATTATGAAAGGAATTGTGTTTTTACTTACACTGTTACCTCTGATTGTATTTCAAACAGAACTTTTTTTTCCAATATATTTATTTATTTTCCTGAAGTAAGGTTGGTTTATAATGTTTGTATAAGTTTCATATATGCAGCTGTATATTTCTAGTTCTGTACTCTTCAGTGTGCTCACCACCAGAAGTGTCGTTTCCTTCCATCACCATACAGTTGATCCCCTTTACCCATTTCGCTCTCCCTCCACCCCTACCTCTTCCCTCTGGTAGCCACTCTGTATTTACATGTTTGTTTTTGTTTGGTGTTTTCATTTATTTTTGTGTATGTTAAATGAAACTCTTAGCAGCCTCAGAATCTTAGAGAAATTTCCCCATATCTTTATTGAGAGAGAAATATTTTAATTAGTCAGTTAAGGAAGCTTTTATTAGTGTGTGAGGATCATGATTCTAGAGAGTTATACTCAGCCAAGACAGAATGTGTCAACATAGATATTTATGTCCCTAGTTGCATGATATATTTGTGGGTCTTTTATCATTTCTTCCTGGCATGTTAACTTCTGTTAACTGTTACTACATAAATCCAACAGAATGTGCACCTTGTGACTTTAACTTTATATATCAGGTGATATTTGACTCAGTCTCTGAGCTCGTTCTAAAGTAGAAGGAATTATGTGGTCTCTGTGATCAAAATGAAAGATAAGTTCTAAAACTATGCCCTCTTGTGAAAAAAGTTTATACTTTTCGTTCTTCTTGTATACCTCTACAAAGAGTAAAATACCTATTTTTCCCACCAAGAGTTGTTAACTGCAGCAAAAGATCAAGAACCTCTGGTCTTCAAGTTCAGTCTAGTCACAATCATTGCTTAAATATTATACACTGAAGGAAAGAGGGGAGAATTGGAGTTATACCTCCATAAAAATTTTAAAGAGACTTTTGTAAGGAGAAAAAGGATTTTGGGGAAATGACAGCTACATTAGTAGTAAAGGCAAGTCCACAGATCATGGCAACCCAGTAACTAGTCCTGCAAAGAAAGAATTTGAGGACCACCTGGTAAATGACTCTAGAATGGGAGGCTCTTTGCTTCTCCAAAAGGAAGGGCTGACGAAAGAACTGTAACTCATCCAGTGATCCCAGCACTCCGATAAAATATAGTAAGAGAAAATTCCTTTTCATAAAGGATAGGCATCAGAAGGCATTTCTTATAGCTAACTCGTTTCCTTCCAACTCTTTCCCCTAGAATATTCTCTTTCATCTGTTCCTTTTTTGTCTGTTTTGTTTTTCCGTTTTCTGTCACTGTTTGCGCTAGAAAACTACTTTTCTCAGACCATTGCCTTGCTCTGGTTATCTTCTTACTTGGGAATCTCCTTGATTTTAAGATATGTATCTTAACCAAAGCTTTTGTTTTGTCTTAATTTTTATTCTTTTTTTTTTTTTCTATACATCAACATGAATCTGGGATGACCCAGAGAGATGGTATTGGGAGGGAGGTGGGAGGGAGGTTCAGGATTGGGAACTCATGTACACCCATGGCGGAGTCATGTTGTCTTAATTTTTAAAGAGATTTGTTAAACTGTATTGTTTAAATATAGGTATTAGTGTCTAGGAGGAAAGAAAACTAACTGTAGAATATTAATAATGGGCAGTTGAATTATGGGTAATTTTATTTTTCCCTTCTGTTTTTTATAATGCATAGTTCAAGTATATATTACTTTTCTGTTATTTTCATTTAAAAGGTAATAATATGCTAGTTGTAGGAAATACCTGCGCTAGAAAAATGCACAGTATTATGCAACTCCTCCTTCCCATTTCCCTTTCTAGACTTTTTTCTCTGCATGGGCATATTATTTTTTATTTTGTTCTCAAACCTATCTTCCTGCAGTTTAGAACCTATGATATGCCATTTGATTGGTTTGGGGGTTTTCTTCCTATTGGTCCTTTCATTGAACTCTTTCCCTGCCCTTGTTCCAGGGACAAGGGAGATGGCCCCACTTTATAGTTTTTAAAACTATTCTTTTCAGATATCTTAAAGAACAGTGTGAGTAGGTATCTCTTAAAATTCTATTTTATTCTCTTAACCCTTCCTCCAGCCCCTTCTTGTTCATGTATATTCTAAAACTTTATTATACTTTTGCTTACATGTATGAGTAAGCAAATTTGTTTTGGGTTAAAATAAGATGAGACTATCCTGAAACATTTTCAATATTTTTGATAGCTCAGTTGGTAAAGAATCCCCCTGCAATGCAGGAGATTCCAGTTTGATTCCTGGGTCGGGAGGATCCACTGGAGAAAGGATAGGCTACCCACTCCAGTATTCTTGGTCTTCCCTTGTGGCTCAGCTTGGTAAAGAATCTGCCTGCAATGCAGGAGACCTCGGTTCAGTCCTTGGGTTGGGAAGATCCCCTGGAGAAGGGAAAGGCTTCCCACTCCAGTATTCTGGCCGGGAGAATTCCATGGACTATAAGGGGACACAAAGAGTTGGATACAACTGAGCGACTTTCACTTTCACGTTCATAAATCCATCAGTTCTTATTCAGTTTTCTTTTTAAGCTATAAAACATAAAGCTCAATTTGACTATGCATCTATGATCTCTGTAATCTTGTGTGAACATGAACAATGATATTCTTCTCTCACAGTTTGATGTTAGTATTTGAAGATAAAATCTCTGTTCTTACTCTAATGAGATTTTTGTTATGATTTAATTGCAGGGTTGTTGTTTTGGAAAGTAGACCAACAGAAAATCCTACTGCACACAGCAATCTTTACATCTTGGCTGGACATGAAAATAGTTACTAAGCAACAGAAACTGGTCTCAAATGACAGGAAAATGAATATACTCCACTGAAAGGAAAAATATCTTGAGGAAATTCAGTACAAACTATACTATGATTTGCTTTAATTGTTATGAGTTATATCTCAGATGATCTGTACTTTAAGGTAGGATTCAATATTTTCTGTAGCTGGAAACAGCTATTCTATCTCTTGCCACTGTGTGGTGGTTTTTTTCAAGTTTGCTTAATAAAAGCTATGAGACAAATAGTCCTCTAGTTCCAGGAAACACAGTCTTTTAAAAAAAAAATAATGTTTGTAACAAGGGTGCCACTGATATTTTTAGATAACAACTTGTGATTATCTTCAGAGAGGTAAATTTAGTGACAGTTTTCTCATTTTATACCACGTTCTATTCCTTCTTAATGAACATAATTTGATAAAGAAATTATCAGATAAGCCTTCACTTTTACATTGGCCATTCTGTATGTTTTTGTAAAATAGAATATTTAATCCTTATTTATTAATCTCTTGCTGGAGTGGTGTAATGTATCTAACTTTTAGTAAAGGAGGGTTGCAGAGCAGCTTAAATTTTTTTATAATGTGTAAAAATTTTGTTTACCTTTTAAGATTAGTACTTTGAGGGGTTAAAGGCTGTGTTCAGAGGTTCAGTACATACATGCAATTTTATTTAACACAAGTATTTTGTAATATAATATTATCCAGAATTGCCTTAAAAGTGAGTTTTCTGTTTTCAACTACATATAGTTGTAGAGGGTCATACAGAAGATGATGATGATGGTCGAAATATTGTTAGAAGGAGTGTGTCTGTTTAGATGTGCCTACTGTGTGTATGTATTCTTGACAAGCAGTATAATATACCTGTGATTTTTTTTTTTTTACATTAGGGATAATGCATAAGAAATTAATCTTCATATATATTACCATCCCTAATGTAGAGGGGAAAAGTATTTAACTGCCCATGATATGTATTCTACATATACTATGCCAGAGGAGAAAATGTAAAGCAACTACACATGTATTCTTTGGTTTTTTACCATACATAGATCTTCATTTTGAGTAGGTTTAAGAAAAAAATCTTCAAGTGAAATTTAATTCCTGATGGGATAGTATAAAATAAGTATTATAAAAACTAGTATTCTAAAGATAGGAAAGGATAGGGCCATTCTTGAGTTTTCTTCCTTTCTGCTATTGTTAATATTAAAAATTAAAGCATCACATTGGTACCTATTATCTTAATACGTTTAACAGTTACCTTTGAGATGATGAACAAGGGGTTAATAGTAACAGTATGGATTCTTTTTGAGCAGGTCCTTGAGAGGAAGCAGTGTAACTATCTCATTCAGTCTGTAGTGATCCCACATAGTAGGTAGGATCATCATCTCCATTTTTCAGATGAGGAAATAAGGGGTTAGTAAGGTTGAGACTTACCCAGTTCACACAGCAAGTTAGTGATTGAGCCAGACCATGAGTCTTGTGACTCTGTTCTTTTTGCTATGCAATATGCAAACAATAAAATGTTATGCAAATGAAATATATAAAGTTTTGTCCTTTTAAAATGTATATTTGATTTCAGTAAGTGTGTCACTGTTTATTTTGGGTATGTTAAATGGGGCCTCTGGACTGAAGGACACTGGATACAATAGATGCCAGGGAGTCATACTCAAAACAGGAAATAGTCTTGTTGTGTTTACAAAGACCAACATCCTCCTCCTCTCTGAATCCTGGCTGCCAGATCTTCCCATCCAACAACAGTGGAAGAGTCTTCTCTGTGCCGTCTGACCAGTGCAAATGAAAACACCTAAACAGACCCTGACATCAAAGGTGTCCTGGCTACACTGCCCAGCTGGATAAACTCTACAGTGAAAATCACAGCTAATGTGCCCACCACCTCACGCATGCATCCAGACTTGCAGTTGTTCTTTTAGTCCCATGCTATTAAAAGTGATTAAACAGCCAGGAGTTATGAAACGTCCCAAGAAGCCTCTTACATGAGAGACAGCGAACAATTAGGGAAAAAGCACCTAAAGGAAATAGACTATGAAGAAAGAAAAAAATGTCAAAAGAGAAAGTATCTTTGGAAAGATGAACTAAGAAACAGGAGTTCAGTTCAGTCACTCAGTCATGTCTGACTCTTTGCAACCCCATGAACTGTAGCACGCCAGGCCTCCCTGCCCATCACCAACTCCCAGAGTCCACCCAAACCCATGTCCGTTGAGTCGGTGATGCCATCCAACCATCTCATCCTCTGTCATCCCCTCAATCTTTGCCAGCATCAGGGTCTTTTCAAATGAGTCAGCTCTTTGCATCAGGTGGCCAAAGTATTGGAGTTTCAGCTTCAGCATCAGTCCTACCAATGAACACCCAGGACTGATCTCGTTTAGGACTGGTTGGATCTCCTTGCAGTCCAAGGGACTCTCAACAGTCTTCTCCAACACCACAGTTCAAAAGCATCAATTCTTCCGCGCTCAGCTTTCTTTATGGTCCAACTGTCACACTCATACATGACTACTGGAAAAACCATAACTTTGACTGCATGGATCTTTGTTGGCAAAGTAATGTCTCTGCTTTTAGGATTCAATCTGTGATGATATTATTTCTATGCAAAAGCTTACCTAAGGTTGAAGTCAAACCAAACACTGCCAGGTATTAACTCCAGGAAAGCAAAATGTTATATAGGAAAAAAAAGATAAACTGTGACCAGTGGCTGAATGCCCTAAAAATGTTAACAGTAAATAATAATCTAATCAAGTATATAACATAATTACATTCAGAGAGGATACGGTGGTATGCAGGTAAACTGGAACAGTGGAAATCAACAGAAAATTAAAAATTAAGAAGCAGCTTATTTAGTGACATGGAAATAAAATAATCTGCTAAAAAAGAAGGAAAAAGGTTTCTGAAGAGATGGGGAGGGGCATGGTTTTTTTTTGAAGCAGTGACAAACTTATAGGACTATTCGGTTATTTATGTGCATGCCTACAGTTTTTTTAATGTAAAAGAAAACTTTAAGTAAAAGCATGTTTCTGTTACATGACAGAAACAATATGGATAAACATACAAATTCAGCTGCTTATACAGTTCCTTACACATGGTGTGTGTGTATCAGTCACTCAGTCGTGTCCATCCGAGTCTTTGTAACCCCATAAACGTTAGCCCCCCAGGCTCCTCTGTCCATAGGGATTCTCCAGGCAAGAATGCTGGAGTGGGTTGCCATTCCCTTCTCCAGGGGATCTTCCCAATCCCAGGGATTGAACCCGGGTCTCCCACATGGCAGGCATCTGAGCCATCAGGGCAGCTCTTATGCATAGTAGGTATTCCATAAATACGGTCTATAGCTAATGGATGCATAGTATAGAAGAAGGCCAGTAACTGGGGGACAGGGTGGGAAACTGATTAAGTAAATCTAGAAGGTCTTGTGACAGAGAGCATTTTTATCTTCTTTTTTTTGAGGGGCGCCAAACCTCCTGTCCAGCCTTCTCACCCACTGCTCCATTAAGCACCTTGGATCAGTGGCACATAGAGGTCATGATCATTCCACATTCATTGCTGGACTCATAATGGCTCTCCCATTTGAAATTGATTTTTCACCAAAAATTTAAATTCTTTATTTCACTCAAGGCACTGGGTTTACTCCACACAAGCCCTAACTTTTATATGGCACTTCTGTTTATTTTCTGTTTTCCAGAATTTCTACAGCACATGTAGATTATACATCTCAGCATAATGCTCAGTTGTCACATACTGGCCAAACCCATTTAGCACTAACTACTTACCTTAGGCAAATTACTCAACCTCTCCAGGCTTCCATCTCCTTATCTGTTGATTGGAAATCATGGCCACTTCATATGGTTGTTAGGAGAGTTAAGTATAGAAATCTTTAAATTCTGCTCTTTCAAGTTCCTTACATGTTTTTTCATTAGAAAAATAATCAGTACCTAGTGTCAAAGATTCAGGACACTCTTCTATACCAAACATAACAGCAAGCATCATTTTAGGTTTTACTGACAATCTCAAACTGTTCTTAATGGATCTTATGTAAGAGAAGACTAAGAAACATTTGTTAAAAATCTACTGTATTGACATCAGGAATGAATCGAATATTCTCTCTCTCACCACTTGTTATTCATTGCACTGGAGGTCCTACCTAGTCAGTTCAATAAAAGAAAACTAAGAAAAAATTTAAAGATTTGGAAAGGAATAAAAATGCCATTATTTGCAAGTAAACTGTTAGAACTGTCAATATAAAAACAACTATATATGCATATACCTGTAATAAACAGAAAATGAAATTTTAAAAAGGATACCATTTACAATATAGAAAACCATCAAATGTCTAAGAAAATGAGATGGAAGATCTCTATACGTAACAGCTGTCACTGTGGACACCAGGGGCATACATGGAGGAAAGGTCACATGAGGACACAGCAAGAAGGCAACCACCTACAAGCCAAGGAGAGAGGCCTCAAGAGAAACCAACCCTGCTAACACCTTGTTTTCAGACCTTTAGCCTCCAGAACTGTGAGACAATGAATTTCTATCCTTTAAAAAAATAAAACTCTATCGTTGAAAAGAGTTGGGACCTAAATGCAAATTTTGCCATGCTGCTGAATTAGATTTGATATTATAAAAATGTTTAGATGATTGAAAGATTCTGTGTCATACAAGCAGATACTTTATGAAAGTTAACAAGTTGATTATAAATTACATAAAAGGCAAAGGGCCAGGAATACCCGAGGCAATCTTGAAAAAGAAATTTGGGGATCTTTACCAGATTTCAAGAGTTACGATAAAGTTGCTATAGTGATTAAGAAGAGTGAAATTGGCATGAAAATAAAAAATGAAATACAACTGAGAGTCTAGAAAGAGACCCACACTTAGTCACCTTATGTATAATAGATACACTGCAGTGGAGGAAAAGAAAGGATAGCCTTTTCAATAAATTCTATTGAAAACAATAATGGAAAATCAAATGAATCTTGACTGCAGCTTCAGTCAACAAAAATAAATACCAAGTAGATTTTAAATCATCTAAAATATAAAATATATAAAACTATAATCCTTTAAAAGTAAAACACAATATCTTCATGAATTTGGGGTAAACAAAGATTTTCTAAACAGATCATTAAGACTTTGACTATAAAAGAAAAAGTTGATAAAATTGACTTAATTAAAATTAAGATTCTCTAAGAACTGTGGTGTTGGAGAAGACTCTTGAGAGTCCCTTGGACTGCAAGGAGATCCAACCAGTCCATCCTAAAGGAGATCAGTCTTGGGTGTTCATTGGAGGGACTAACGTTGAAGCTGAAACTCCAATACTTTGGCCACCTGATGCGGAGAGCTGACTCATTTGGAAAGACCCTGATGCTGGGAAAGATGGAGGGCCAGAGGAGAAGGGGACAACAGAGGATGAGATGCTTGGATGGCATCACCAACAAAATGGTCATGGATTTGGGTGGACTCTGGGAGTTGGTGATGGACAGGGAGGCCTGGCATGCTGCAGTTCATGGGGTCACAAAGAGTTGGACATGACTGAGTGACTGAACTGAACTGAAGGATGCCTTTACAAGAATGAAAAGACAAGCCACAAAATGGAAAAATGATTTGCATTATATATTTGCACAAAAGACCTACCCAGAAGATATAAAGAAGTAAGGCAGAAAACCCAATGAAAAAATGGGCAAAGGATTTTGAACAAGTGCTCCACAAAAGGTAACATCCATGTAGTCAATAAATATGTATTCACTTCCTTGATTATCAGGGAAATGCAAACTTAAAACACAGTACTTTACACGTTCACTGAAATGGGAAAAAAGATAAAACCAAATACAATGAAATTGTGAAGAAACTGGGTTGTTGCACATTGCTAGTGCACACTTTAGAAAACAGTTTGGCAGTTTCTTAAAAATGTTAAACAGATTCACCATACGACCCAACAATTCCACTCCTTGTTACCTGCCCTAGAGAAAACATGTCCATACAAAAGACTTGTATGTAAATCTCCATAGAAGCAACCCAAATATCCACCAACTGATAAATTAGTCATATGTATGCAATGGAATACTATTCGGCAATGAAAATGAACAAAGTGCTGATACATGATACAACATGGATGAACCTTAAAAACATGTTAAGAATGGAAGAAATCAGTCACAAAAGATCACATATTTTAACAATCCTATTTGTGTGAACTGTCCAGAAAAGGGGATCCGTAGAGACAGAAAGGAGACTATCGTGTGCGTGAGGCAGGCGTTAAGGGTGAAGAATGACTGTGAATAGGCATGAGGTTTCTTTTTGAGATGATAAAAATAGTTTAAAAGATTGTGGTGATAGTTGCATGACTGTAAACTTAAAACTATTTACAGACCTAAAATGACTAAATTTTATGGTATATAAAATGTACCACAATAAAAGCACACAGAGAGAAAGAGAACATCCAAAGGATCAATAAACCCTTCAAAAGGTATTAACTTTATTCGTTACCAGAGAAATTAAAACAGTAATACTGCTACAAAATAGCACTACCATTATACAGCCCCAGAATGACTAAAATAGCACAAAATGAAGTGTTCATGAGGGCATGGAGCAACTAGAACTCTTATACACTGTTCATTGGAGCGTAGGTTGGTGTTACCAAGTTGAAAAACTAAAGATGAACAGACACACCTTATAATCCAGCACCTAAAAGACAGATTCACCAAAAGACACATAAGACTGTTCAGAGCAGCATTATTCATAGTCCCCAAAACTTAGGAATAACACAAATGTCCATCGATAAGAGAAAAGTAGTTGTGGTATATTCACAGCTAAAAATGTCAATGCTACAGAACCGTCAAAAAGAATGAGCTCCTCCTGACAGCAACATGGATTTCAGTACTCCAGAATTTAAGTTCTTTGTAAGAACTCAGACATTCAGAGTATACTGTATAATTTCACTTCAGTGAAGTTCAAAAACAGGCAAACTATCGTATTAAAAATCAGGATGGTGGTTACCTCTGAAGAGAGTGAGGGGATAGTGATTGATATGGGACATAAGGGGATGCTTTTAAGGTGCTGGGAACATTCCCTTTTTCACTGCTAAGCACGCTTTACACTCAGGATTGATGCATTTTTTCCTGTATGTACTTAAACTTCAATAAAAGCATTTATTACAATCTGTGTCAAGACCTTTACTTGGGAGAAATATCTAATTTTCACATTAATCCTATGATGTTGTTCAGTTGCTAAGCCATGTCCAACTCTGTGACCCCATGGACTGTAGCACACCAGGCTCATCTGTCCTCCACTATCTCCTGGAGTTTGCTCAAATTCATGTTCATTGAGTTGGTGATGCTAACTATCTAGATCTAATCATCCCATCCTCTGCCACCCCCTCCTTTTGCATCAAGGTCTTTTTCCAGTGAGTCGGCTCTTCTCATTAGGGGACCAAAGTTTTGGAGCTTCAGCAGCAGTCCTTCCAATGAATATTGAGGGTTGATTTCCTTTAGGATTGATTGGTTTGATCTCCTTGCAGTCCAAAGGACTCTCGAGTCTTCTCTAGCACCACAGTTCGAAAGCATCACTTTGGTGCTCAGCCTTCTTTATGGTCCAACTCTCACATCCATACATGACTACTGGAAACACCATAGGTTTGACTATATGGACCTTTGTTGGCAAAGTGATACCTGTGCTTTTTAATACACTGTCTGGGTTTGCTATAGATTTCCTTCCATGGATAAGTGTCTTAATTTCAAGGCTGCAGCATCCACCTGCAGTGATTTTGGGGTCCCAAGAAAATAAAATCTGCCACTGTTTCCATTTTTTCCCCATCTATCTGCCATGAAGTGATGGGACTGGATGCCATGATCTTAGTTTTTTGAATGTTGAATTTTAAGCCAGCTTTTTCACTCTCCTTTTTCACCCTCATCAAGGTTCCTGTTTTATAAATGAGAAAATCAGAGGTCAGTCATTGTCACAAATTGGGTTCTCCAGAAGGAAACATCAAAATGGAATTAGAAGTGCAGGAGATTAAATTTGGGAAATAACGTATGTGAAGACAACAGAGGGTGACCAGGGTAGGCAGGAAGACTTGGTGCAGAATTGACATGTGTGAAATCAGAAGGGGAGGAAGGAGGACTGGATAGAGCCTGGAACTGCAGTGCAGCTCTAAGAACATCTTGGCCCATCAGGGGGGAGCTCCAGAGCAAAGATTATCCACTTAGAGGAATCCCAAGGTGAAAAGGAAACCCATACAGAAGAACCCAGTCATTAGCTAAAAGCAACCCAGGGAAAGTGGCCAATGCTGAGGTGAATTATGGAACTTGACTAATTTCTTGCAGCAGATTCTCTCAATGCCTCGCTCACACATAACATTAGTTGAAAAGTTAGAATGAATCTTCTTTAAATCCAGAGTCACTTTATGCCTGCTTAAATGGGGACCTATCGAGTGTAGCTCAAATATCCAAGAAAACCATTTGAAAAGTATATATTTCTAAAGGAAACATAGTATTTGGAAAAATAAAGATGAGAGTAAAGGGCTTCCAGGCAGAGGAAGTTGTATCCAAAAGAAACATCATTGAGAGTTACGCTCCTGTATCAATGTTCTTTGGCTGTTGGTTGGCTGGTATGGATTGAATAAAAAGCTGAAAAATGGACTCAGAGAAGACCTAGGGGCAGTAGCCGCTGAAGTTCCTTTGGGCCCTCAGAAGGAATCCACTTCAAAAGCCTTCTGTACTGTCCTTTCATACAGGAGTCAGGTTCCTAGGGAAGAGAATGTTTGACCTAGGTTTGGTTATCCTTGGTCATAGGGGATGTGATGCCTTAAATAATAGTCCCACAGAGCCAGAAACCCAAAGCAGAAGAAGGAATGGATATTGGGCTTTTGACAAGAAGGAAAAATGGATGCTGGGCTGATAAAAGAACCAGATGGCCTGTATAGTTATAAATCATCGCTTTAGTTCAGTTCAATCACTTTGTCGTGTCTGACTCTTCCCGACATCATGGACTGCAGCACACCAGGCTTCCCTGTCCATCACCAACTCCTGGAGTTTATTCAAACTCATGTCCATTGAGTCAGTGATGCCATCCAACCATCTCATCCTCCGTTGTCCCCTTCTTCGTCTTTCAATCTTTCCCAGCATCAGGGTCTTTTCCAATGAGTCAGTTCTTTGCATCAGGTGACCAAAGGATTGGAGTTTTAGCTTCAGCATCAGTCCTTCCCATGAGTATTCAGGACTGATTTCCTCTAGGATGGACTGGCTGGATCTCTTTGCAGTCCAAGGGACTCTCAAGAGTCTTCTCCAACACCACAGTTCAAAAGCATCAATTCTTCAGCACTCAGCCTTCTTCACAGTCCAACTCTCACATCCATACATGACTACTGGAAAAACCATAGCTTTCACTACACGGACTTTTGTTGGCAAAGTAATGTCTCTGTTTCTTAATATGCTGTCTAGGTTGGTCATAGCTTTTCTTCCAAGGAGCAAGCATCTTTTAATTTCATGATGCAGTCACCCTCTGCAGTGATTTTAGAGCCCAAGAAAATAAAGTCTTTCACTGTTTCCCCATCTGTTTGCCATGAAGTGATGGGACTGGACACTGTGATCTTAGTTTTCTGAATGTTGAGTTTTAAGCCAACTTTTTCAAATCTCTCCTTTCACTTTCATCAAGAGGCTCCTTAGTTCTTCACTTTCTGCCATCAGGGTGGTGTCATCTGCCTATCTGAGGTTGTTGATTTCTCCTGGCAATCTCGATCCCAGCTTGTGGTTCATCCAGCCCAGCATTTCACACGAGGTACTCTGCATATAAGTTAAATAAACAGGGTGACAATATACAGCCTTGACATACTCCTGTCCCGATTTGGAGTCAGTCTGTTCCATGTCCAGTTCTAACTGTTGCTTCTTGACCTGCATACAGATTTCTCAGAAGGTAGGTCAGGTGGTCTGATATTCCTATCTCTTTAAGAATTTTCCACAGTTTGTGGTGATCCACCCAGTCAAAGGCTTTGGCATAGTCAATAAAGCAAAAGTAGATGTGTTTCTGGAACTCTCTTGCTTTTTCGATGATCCAACAGATGTTTGCAATTTGATCTCTGGTTCCTCTGCCTTTTCTAAATCCAGCTAGAACATATGGAAGTTCACGGTTCACGTACTGTTGAAGCCTGGCTTGGAGAATTTTGAGCATTACTTTGCTAGCGTGTGAGATGAGTGCAATTGTGTGGTGGTTCGAGCATTCTTTGGCATTGCCTTTCTTTGAGATTGGAATGAACACTGACCTTTTCCAGTCCTGTGGCCACTGCTGAGTTTTCCAGGTTTGCTGGCATATTGAGTGCAGCACTTTCACAGTATCATCTTTTAGGATTTGAAATAGCTCAACTGGAATTCCATCCCCTCCACTAGCTTTGTTCGTAGTGATGCTTCCTAAGACCCACTTGACTTCACATTCCAGGATGTCTGACTTTACAGACCAATGATCACACCATCATGATGATCTGGATCATGAAGATCTTTTTTGCATAGTTCTTCTGTGTATTCTTGCCACCTCTTCTTAGCATCTTCTGCTTCTGTCAGGTGCCTACCATTTCTGTCCTTTACTGAGCCCATCTTTGCATGAAGTGTTCCCTTGGTGTCTCTAATTTTCTTGAAGAGACCTCTAGTCTTTCTCTAGCCTTTTCTCTAGTCTGTTGTTTTCCTCTCTTTCTTTGCACTGATCACTGAGGAAGGCTTTCTTATCTCTCCTTGCTATTCTTTGGAACTCTGCATTCAGATGGATATATCTTTCCTTTTCTCCTTTGTCTTGCTTCTCTTCTTTCCTCAGCTATTTGTAAGGCCTCGTCAAACAACCATTTTGGCTTTTTGCATTTCTTTTTCTTGGGGACAGTCTTGATCCCTGCCTCCTGTACAATGTCACGAACCTCCATCCATAGTTCTTCAAGCACTCTTGTCTATCAGATCCAATCCCTTGAATCTATTTGTCACTTCCACTGTATAAACATAAGGGATTTGATTTAGGTCATACCTGAATGCTCTAGTGGTTTTCCCTACTTTCTTCAATTTAAGTCTGAATTTGGCAATAAGGAGTTCATGATATGAGCCACAGTCAGCTCCCCATCTTGTTTTTGCAGACTGTATAGAGCTTCTTCATCTTTGGCTGCAAAGAATATAATCAGTCTGATTTTGGTGTTGACCCTCTGGTAATATCCATGTGTAGAGTCGTCTCTTGTGTTGTTGGAAGAGGGTGTTTGCTATAACCAGTGCATTCTCTTGGCAGAACTCTGTTAGCCTCTGACCTGCTTCGTTTTGTACTCCAAGGCCAAATTTGCCTGTTACTCCAGGTATCTCTTGACTTCCTACTTTTGCATTCCAGTCCCTTATGATGAAAAGGACATCTTTTTGGGGTGTTAGTTCTAGAAGGTCTTGTAGGTCTTCATAGAACTGTTCAGCTTCTTCAGCATTACTGGTTGGGGCATGGACTTGGATTACTATGATATTGAATGGTTTACCTTGGAAACGAACAGAGATCATTCTGTTGTTTTTGAGATTGCATCCAAGTATTGCATTTCAGACTCTTTTGTTTACTATTATGGCTACTCCATTTCTTCTAAGGGATTCTTGTCCACAGTAGTAGATATAATGACCATCTGAGTTGAATTCACCCAGTCCATTTTAGTTCACTGATTCCTAAAATGTTGATGTTTACTCTTGCCATCTCTTGTTTGACCACTTCCAATTTGCCTTGATTCATGGACCTGACATTCCAGGTTCCTATGCAATATCACTCTGTTTTGCAGCATCACACTTTACTTACATCACCAGTCACATATACAACTAGGTGTTGTTTTTGCTTTGGCTCCGTCTCTTCTTTCTGGAGTTATATCTCCACTGATCTCCCATAGCATATTGGGCACCTAACCGACCTGGGGAGTTCATCTTTCAGTGTCCCATCTTTTTGCCTTTTCATGCTGATCGTGGGGTTCTCAAGGCAAGAATACTGAAGTGGTTTGCCATTCCCTTCTCCAGTGGACCACATTTTGTCAGAACTCTCCACTATGACCCACCTGTCTTGGGTGGCCCTACATGGCATGGCTCATAGTTTCATTGAGTTAGACAAGGCTGTGGTCCATATGATCAGTTTGGTTAGTTTTCTGTGACTGTGGTTTTCACTCTGTCTGCCCTGTGATGGATAAGGATAAGAGGCTTATGGAAGCTTCCAGATGGGAGAGACTGACTGTGGGGGAAACTGGGTCTTGTTCTGATGGTGAGGCTTAAAATAAAAACCCACTCACCAACTGTGAGTGAAATGGTTCATTAAATCATGATCTTCAACCACAAGCTTTTTTCTCAGTAATTTTGGTAAGTATAAGATTTCAGTTCAGTTCAGTTCAGTCGCTCAGTCGTGTCTGACTCTTTGCAACCCCATGAATCGCAGCACACCACGCCTCCCTGTCCATCACCATCTCCTGGAGTTCACTCAGACTCATGTCCATTGAGTCCGTGATGCCATCCAGCCATCTCATCCTTGGTCATCCCCTTCTTCTCCTGCCCCCAATCCCTCCCAGCATCAGAGTCTTTTTCAATGAGTCAACTCTTCACATGAGGTGGCCAAAGTACTGGAGCTTCAGCTTTAGCATAATTCCTTCCAAAGAACACCCAGGGCTGATCTCCTTCAGAATGGACTGGTTGAATCTCCTTGCAGTCCAAGGGACTCTCAAGAGTCTTCTCCAACACCACACTTCAAAAGCATCAATTCTTCGGTGCTCAGCCTTCTTCACAGTCCAACTCTCACATCCATACATGACCACAGGAAAAACCATAGCCTTGACTAGATGGACCTTAGTCGGCAAAGTAAGATTTAGCACATTCTAAATATGGCATTTAATTTTGGGTATTCAACTTCCTCCTTGTCATGTTTCTCAAATCTAAATCTTACTGGATTACTAACTTCACTGTGATCATCTTGTTATGACTAGAGGACACAGACAATCCAGGTATCTGTTAGTCAGTGAGCACCTGCCAGGGCATCCCAGCCATTTGACATTTAAATGCTCCATACAAAGCATCGACTCTGTATCAAGATGCCCAATATATATTTGTCAGTTTATGCTTTCTGAAAAACCCACAGTGGGTACCAGTGTCCAATTCCATTCCTTAATGCCCAGTTCCAAAGCCTCCAGGATCCCACAGCGTCTGTGTATCCTTGATCAAAGCTATTACTAAGTAATAGGTAGGTATTTCTATTCTTGTAAGGATAAGAACAATGACATGTTTGCATCCCTAGCACCTAACAGTCCCTGACTCATAGTCAGTGAGCAGTAAATGTTTGTTGAGTCAGATAATACAATGAACACTGTGTTGTCAGTAATGGGGTTACCTGCTCTTGGTTGTAGCTCATTCATGGGTATAAGAAAATTTTTCTTTAGCTCATAGCCTAGCTCCTACAAAATGCAGATACATTAGAAAAATGTGTCCATTTTCTGAAAATGAGGGAAGTAGTGTGTTTTAGAATATAGAGCCTAGGTATCTAGGCTCAGAGTCTAGGCAAAAAATTATTTTAAAATATTGAACCTTGATACCTAGGCTCAGAATCTGTGGTTAGTCAGGGTCTAGGCAACATAACAGGAAACCCCAGTAGGTATTTTACTAGAGGAGAATTAAAAGAATTAACATAGGGAAATGTTAACCAGATGTTGGAGGACTGAAAGGATAGAAATGGGACATTAAGACAACTCAGAACAACTGCATTGCAAGAAGCAGTTACCAGTGATAGGGCTAGAGGAACGAGAGGGTAAAGTCTAGGATTACCAGAACCTGGGGAGGGGCTCAAAGAAGACCCACTGTATTAGAACTCTGGCCCCGGGGAGGGTTTGCTACCTGGCTGTCACGGCGCATCAAGGGCTCAGAGGAAAGTCCCATGAGGTTGGGACTCAGACCTTAAGAGGAGCTCCTGCTGGTACCTTTGACCATGTGTAGTACTGACTCTGGAAGGGCTAAAAGAAGCAGGAGTTAAGGAGAACTTGCACAGGTAAGGAATAGCAAGAAACAGGAAGGAGGCTTTTTCTCCTCCTACTCTCCATTCTTCTAGTGTCTCCAGGAGGTCCTCCCTAACTGGAGTGGATTCTGGAAAACACAGTTTACAGACTTCTAGCCCCAGGATAAAAGGGTTAATTTGGAGCTGAAAACATTAAATAGGCAAATAATACAACTAGGGGCATTGTTTGACCTAGATTATTATGTAGGGGCCACTTTAAATATGATCCCCTAAAGAAGGAATAACGTCATATAAAACAATGCAAATGGCAAGAACGTCATTTATTATATGTGTCGCATTCCCATAACAATGTATTTTCTCCTATCAGTTAAGCTGGGATTTTATTTCATATTTTAAATGTGTTTATTTTTGGCTTAGATGAGTCCGTGGCTGCTTTTCTTTGTGGGGAGTGAGGCCTACTCTCTGGTTGTGGTGCTGTCTCGTTGCATAGCCTCTCCTGTTGTGGAGCAGGAGCTCTGGGTGCTCAGGCTTCAGCAGTTGCAGCACACTGGCTCAGTAGTTAGGCTCATGGGCTGTGGAGCACAGGCTCAATAGTGGTGGCCACTGCCTTAGTTACCCCATGGCATAGGGAATCTTCCCGGACCAGGAATCTAACCTGTGTCCCCTGCATTGGCAGGAAGATTCTTAACCCACTGGACCACCAGGGAAACTCAAAGTGGGAAATTTAAAAGCGCTAAATGTAAGTGTAATGCTTTACACCTATTTTACTCTGGCCCTTTAAACAGAGCTTTTTAGGAAGACTTAAAAAAGGAAGATCTGTGTGATATTTATTGACAACTAATGTCTAAATAAATTCTCTGAAGATTACTTTTTCTTTTCATTTCCACATAATTCTCAGTACTTTTATACCACTAAGCTTTAGCAGAGCAAGTTAGAAAGTTTCAGTATCTGGTAAAGCAAGAATGAGTTAACAGTCTTGTCATATATCTTACAGTTAATGAAATAGCTTCTAATCCATTCTGATTAGCCAAAATACAGTTACTCAGATAGCCTGCTTTTTTATTGTGGTTCCACAAAATCAAATGATAAGCTTAAACTACTCTCAGCCTTAGAAAATGCACATGGATTCTAATTTCTAACTTACAGCATATCTTTTGAGAAAGTCTTCCAACATTCAGCTTAATTGGGTATATTTGTATCAGTCCCCTATTACGGGTGTGGCAATGAATTACACACTTGGAGAGATACAAACATGAGTAAAACAGTCAGTGAGCACAGCCTAATTTGAGACGGACATTGGCAAAACAGCTCTAATCCTGGGCAGACTAGCAATGTAGTGGAGATTGTTTCCAGCTGAAAGATCTATAAGAATTTTTGTACAGTGTGACATTTAGACCTGCGTCTTAAAGTTGGTTCCACTTTTACTGAGGCAAGTTGAAGAATGCTTTGCCAATGTCATCTCAATAATCTTTAATATTTATGGACCATACTATGGCTCCTATTATTAAAGAAAGTGAAAGTGTTAGTTGCTTAGTTATGTCCAACTCTTGCGAAGTTAAGTCTTGTTTTCCCAACTTGAAACAGTGTGTGTGTGTTAGATTAACACACATATGGACTCTTTTATCGAACTGTCTCTGCTTGATCTTGACAGTAGTGATGGGAACAAGACCATAAAAAACTTGCAAAATTTTTTTAATTGTTGGCGTTTTAATACATAACTCTCCAAAATGCAAATAACTTATAATAGCACACTTGGTGCTTGCCTCTGTGGAATTGCCACACTGTATTCTAATTAAATTTCTGTCTTGCCCTCTGGAATTAATGCCTGAGAACGAGGACTGTATGTCAGTGCAACTTTGTATCTACAGTATGGTACAGGAAACAGTTACTCAGTAACTGTTTCTATTTTTATTACTAATTAGTTCCCAAGAGAGGATTTCAAGATGCTTAAGTAATTCACAAAATCTTAACTTTTATACCACTTATTCTTTAATGCTTCTACTGAGTCTCAGCTGACAGCAGCCTTTGTAGTCCAGTACTCTCTTTCTATCACTTTGATGTCCTTTGGTATCATTTTCTTCCCCCAAGAATTATTTTACACTCTTTCAAGGAACCAGAGAATTCCTGCTTTCTCCTTTCTGCTCCATACCAAAAATCTGCTCTCAAGAGCCTCCATTTATGGCAGCGTGATACTAGAGCTAGATGGTGGTTCAGCACTTCACCCTCCTTTTCGCAGAGGAGAGAGGCCGAGAGAGGGTAATCAACTGCCCAGGATTGTAAAGTCAGTTACAAGAGGACAGGATTTGAACTCAGACGTCTTAATGTCCAAATGAACGCTCTTTCTAACGTATGATGTGACTGTGTATTAATATTAATATGATTAATATCCTAAAATAGCACTCACTTTTCAGATATTTTCCTTCTCTCAAGATCAGAAATTAAGCTAAAATAATAACATGGAACTTTATTTTCAATATGACGCTGAGGGTGTCATAGAGCTCTTCTGAGGTTCCTAAAATTGTAACATACAGCTGCCTCCATGTCAGCCTTACATCACACAGGAAATAACACATTTCAGTCAGTTCAGTTCAGTCACTCAGTCATGTCCGACTCTTTGCAACCCCATGAATCGCAGCACGCCAGGCCTCCCTGTCCATCACCATCTCCTGGAGTTCACTCAAACTCACATCCATCGAGTTGGTGATGCCATCCAGCCATCTCATCCTCTGTTGTCCCCTTTTCCTCCTGCCCCCAATCCCTTCCAGCATCAGAGTCTTTTCCAATGAGTCAACTCTTCACATGACGTGGCCAAAGTACTGGAGCTTCAGCTTCAGCATCATTCCTTCCAAAGAACACCCAGGGCTGATCTCCTTCAGAATGGACTGGTTGGATCTCCTTGCAGTCCAAGGGACTCTCAAGAGTCTTCTCCAACATCACAGTTCAAAAGCATCAATTCTTCGGCGCTCAGCCTTCTTCACAGTCTAACTCTCACATCCATACATGACCACTGGAAAAGCCATAGCCTTGACTGGATGGACCTTTGTTGGCAAAGTAATGTCTCTGCTTTTCAATATGCCATCTAGGTTGGACATAACTTTCCTTCCAAGGAGTAAGCGTCTTTTCATTTCATGGCTGCAGTCACCATCTGCAGTGATTTCGGAGCCCCCAAAAATAAAGTCTGACACTGTTTCCCCATCTATTTGCCATGAAGTGATGGGACCAAATGCCATGATCTTCGTTTTCTGTATGTTGACACATTTAGTTAAGAGAAATAAGGATACATCATTGGCATCTGCAATGTGCCAGACACTGTGTTACACATTTTCCGTATGGAATTTCATCTTTAAGATAAGTCAATGAGGTAGCTATTATCTCTATTTATATTCATAAATGTATATGTTTATAATATTTTATATAATATATAAATAAGGTTGGAGAAGGAAATGGCAACCCACTCCAGTGTTCTTGCCTGGAGAATCCCAGGGACGAGGGAGCCTGGTGGGCTGCCATCTCTGGGGTCACACAGAGTCGGACACGACTGAGGTGACTTAGCAATAGCAATAACTAAGGTAGAAAAGTGAAGTATATATTTCTCATGCTTGGTGGCTGTCTTTGAAAACACTTCCTACATCAGAGTAATTTCCCACATTATGAATCCAGACTCTCTGAGGCAGAGTCCAAACTCCCTTTCCTAGCACCTTTGCAGCTGGAGTGTAGGCTCTCCCAACCAGGCTTACTCACACAGGTCTCAGACAAAAAGAGCAGCATGAAGAAGCAAGTGCTGTCCTGAATCCATTTTTCTGGCTTGGATGGTGAAGAGAAGTCTGGTCTTCAGTGGCAAAAATGATGGAGAGTCTTGTGTGTAATGTCATTGATCTATAGCCCCATTGGTAGCAGCACTGAGGTCTGGCTGAGGCAATCCTGCTTACTGGTTTTGGTATTGTTGCTGGCTGGGTAGGCTCCAGATCTGACTGATTCTCCTAGAGATTCCACAGACTAGTTAATATTCCTTAGTAAATTCTTAAATTTAGTAAATTCTTAAATAGTACATTCTTAGCTGAAAAAGCTAAGTGGCTTCTGTGGTTGGCAAATAAGATCCCAGTTGACAAATCAAAACCACAGTGAGATACACCTCAGTTCCATTCGGATGAGGACTATGAAAGAGAGTGAGAGAGCGAGAGAGAGAAAGGAAGAGTGAGAGAGAAAGGAAGAGAGAGCCTGAGAGAAAGGGAGAGCAGAGAAAGGGAAAAGGAAAGAGGGGGAGGGAGGGGTGGGGAAGAAAAGAAAGAAAGAGAAAAGAAGTCTTGGCAGGACGTGGAAAAATGGGAACCCAGTGCATTTGTGGCGGCACTGTAAAAAGGTAGAGTTGCTGTGAAAAATAGCATGGTGATTCCTCAAGAAATTAAAAATATAACTACCATATGTCCCAGCAAACCCACTTCTGGGTATATACCAAAAAGACTGAAAGCAAGGTCCTGAAGAGGTATCTGTACACCTGTATTCATAGTAGAATTATTCACAGTAACTAAAATGTGAAAACTACCTCGGGTAGTCAAAATCACAGAGACAGAAAGTAGAATGGTTGTTGCCAGGGGCTGGCGCGGGGATAATAGGAAATTGTTCTTTAATGGGTACAGACTGTCCATTTTGCAAGATGAAAAGGATTCTGAGATGGATGGTAGTGACGGTTGTACAACATTGTGAAAGCACTTAGTTCCACGGCACTGTCCACTTATAACTGGTTAAGATGGTGTGTTATGTACATTTTACTACAATTGAAAAAAAAAAAAAGGTCGACAGTACCAAGTGCTTGCATGGATCTGGAGCAACTGGAACTCTCACATATTCCTGAGAGGAATGCCAAACGATACAAGCATATGGTAGTATCTCAAAATGTTAAACATACATTTACCATACAATCCAGCTGTTCCAATTCTAGGTAGTATTTACCCAAGAGAAATGAACACATACGCCCTCAGGAAAAGTTATTCACAACTGAGGGTCACGGATGGAGGAAAGGGCAACATGAGGGATGCTTGTGGTGACAGAACTGTAGCTTGATTTGATCAGTAGGAATATCCAGTTTACTGTATTATAGTTTTGCAAGGGGTTATTATTGGAGGAAACGGGGGGGGGAATTTTTTTGAGATCTCTATGTGTTATTTCGTACAACTGCATGTGAAACTACAATTATCTGAAATTAGAAAGGTTAATTAAAAAGAAACTTAACAAAAAAAAGCCCAGACCAATACATGAAGTAATTTTCCTGGTATCACACAAAAAAGCATAGAACCGAGAGATGAGCCAGGTCTGGTTCATCACATACTCCTTTCTTACAGATCGTCCCATGGGCAGCATAATGTGGTGGGAAGAGTGTGCTCTACCAGTGGGAAGTACTTGGCTTCCTGAGTGGAAACCCCTGGGAATGCTGCTTAGTTCTCTGAGTGAAGAAAAAAAAATGTTTTTCCTTGATTGGCAAGTGGTAAGTGAGTCTAAATTTACATATGTTGTCAGTATTGAATACAGTTGAATGTAAATAAAATTCCCACCTGAAAACAGTACACAAAGATTGTTAGTATCATAACAGTAATAATTAAAGCCAGCATGGCTACAGCTTTCATTTAAAATTCACAGCTTTAAGAAGTATCTGACTTTTGTCTTACAGATGACACAAACGAAGCCTAAGGAAGTTGAGTAACTTGCCTCACAGACGGTTCATAGTAGAGCTGGATTTGATACCAGGCAGTCTGGCTCCAGAGATCATGCTCTTACTGGGAGCATCAGGTCAGATGATACTGTAGAAAAATTAATATGCTGCTGCTTAAGGGGAAACATTTCTTATCACTTAGAGGAGATATTGGTTAATTCATCTTTTTTACAAGGACCTACACATGGATTCATTTTAGATGGCTCACTATATCTCACTACTAATATCTGACAATGAGCCATTCTTATGAAAGCTATTTACAAGAATAGGATTTCCCCATGTGGGTCGTAACTATGATCTTCATTCAGTCCTTGGCATGCATGCAGCTTAAAGGTGACCTTATGAAACTGTTCAGATCTTTTGGATAAATAAACGCCTAAAAATTCAAGGGTTGACATGGAAAATGTATCCAAGGTGCCAGAGGTTTGTGTTTGTACAAGGAGTTATTTAGACATCAATGAATAAACACCATAAAGTTTCTATAGAGAAGGGATAGTTGAGAAGACTTAGAGTATTAACTCCATTCAAGAAACGTATGCATTTCCAAAAGAAGCTGTGTGAAAAGAGTCTCACTTTAAGAATAAATGCAAATGGTTTCTACTTCCTGCCCCCTTCCTCCACCTTGTCTCACTCATGAATATTTGTTTTGATACTGGGTTTTCTTAAGGCAGATTTACATTTCTTTAACATGTCATTAGAGCTGTCTAGTTAGAAGCCACAGTATGGTAGAAAGGATACAGCTCAGAATTGAGACCCAGGTTCTAGGTCTGTTATCTAGAACAGATTTGGGTTTTGACTGTGGAAAAAGTCATTTAGAGTTTCTGTATCTGTTTCCTCAAATGCTGGATGTGCTCTCTCTCCACAGAACCTGGTGAAGTGTTCTGAGAAGCAAAATAGTACAATGCGAATTCCAGCCTTCCAAGTTCTCAAATCTCCTTTCTTCCAGGGAAGACACTCGCCAGGAGAGGCAGGCAAGCGGCTGTGAACACTGAGACAGTGTTTGATCTCCAGGAAGTCTCCTCTCAGCCTCCAGAGCCCAGTGTGGGGTCTGACCCAGGTCAGCCCCCAGTACAAGTCTGCTTCCCAAACTGCTATTTCTGTGTCACAGCTTTAAGCTGAGGTTCAGAAAGCAATTAATATTCTTTCTTATTTATTGTCTCATAAATTTTTTGGAAATTTATCTTTTTCCTAGAATATAATGATTCAAAAATCATGTAAACCCAGAAATGTCTGCAGATTGCCTATAATTAAGTGTGGTTAGCAGTCATCTCGGAGAAGGCAATGGCACCCCACTCCAGTACTCTTGCCTCGAAAATCCCATGGACGGAGGAACCTGGTGGGCTGCAGTCCATGGGGTCACTAACAGTTGGGCCCTACTGAGCAACTTCACTTTCACTTTTCACTTTCATGCATTGGAGAAGGAAATGGTACCCCACTCCAGTATTCTTGGCTGGAGAATCCCAGGGACAGGAGAGCCTAGTGGGCTGCTGTCTATGGGGTCGCACAGAGTTGGACATGACTGAAGTGACTTAGCAGCAGCAGCAGCAGCAGTCATCTGTCCAAAGTGGCACGGAGATATATATCTTGCAACCTGGAGACTTAGTCCCTGAAGAAGTCTCACTTATACATTATCTTACCCACTGGTGGCCCAGAGCCAACCACATAAACGCTCCAGGGTTTCATGTTAATATTGCTGAGCTCTCACAGAATTTGAGTTTGTTGGCAAAGTACTGGTGGTTATTTTTAAATCCGAAAATGCAAAAAAGTATTGACATTGTAGACTCAGAAACAAAGAAAGTTTTCAGAAGAGGTGCTTTAAAAGAATGGTTTATCATATATTAAATGCATTGAGTATTTAAAGGGAAAATACACACAAAATAACTAAGATTATGTTGATTAGGGATGAAAACATTTAATTCTATTGTTGGTTGTGCCTATATAGAAAGTCAAGAATGATAGGATTTTATTTTAATTGATTTTCCAGCATTTACACTGATTCGCCTTTGCTATCTCCAGATAAAGGGGAAAGTTATTTACTACCTGGTTTTGTAATGTTTAAGCAGTGACACCTGGCTTCTCTTTAGGTTGTTCACAAGATGTTCTTAGTTGTAACTCCATTTTCCAGTGCCAGAGAGTGAGCTTTGAAAACAGATGAGAGTTGGGTTGAAACCTGTCATCAGCCCTGGATAGCTGGGTGGCTTCGTCTATGTGGATCAACCTCTCAGAGCCTCAGCATCTTCTTTAGTAAAATGGGGTATTCATGGTTAATAATTCTGACCGGTTAACAAATCCAATCACAGAAGACTGCTATAAAGATTAGAGATATGAGAATATTGAGCCTGAAACATCAGTAGCCCTAAAGGATAGTTTTTAACTTTTCTGTATGTGCCCTGGAAACCATTTCTGCTGCCGCTTCTCAGTTGCTTCAGTCATGTCCGACTCTGTGCGACCCCATAGACGGCAGCACACCGGGCTCCCCCATCCCTGGGGTTCTCCAGGCAAGAACACTGGAGTGGGTTGCCATGTCCTTCTCCAATGCATGAAAGTGAAAAGTGAAAGTGAAGTCACTCAGTCGTGTCCGACTCTTAGCAACCCCATGGACTGCAGCCTACCAGGCTCCTCCGTCCATGGCATTTTCCAGGCAAGAGTACTGGAGTGGGGTGCCATTGCCTTCTCCAGAAACCATTTCTAAATCCACGTAAAGCAGAGAAAGTAAGTTCAAAGTTTCTCAAGTGGCTGTACCATGTCATTTAAGGATCACAGTGACTAAGCTCCCTTTCCCTTACAGGAAACATAAGTGAAGGGGGAAAAGCCTGAAGGATTGCCCTGGTTTTGGCACTCAGATGAGGCCTCAGCATTCTGTTCAACCTCACCAAGGTCTGCACTTCAGAACTGAGAGCTGCACACAGAGAAAGTTGCTGAGCCACTATGATAAGGAAGCATAATGACAAAACTTACTTTCCTGGCAACTTTGAAAAAAGAAAGCTTTTTAACCTTGCATAAGAACTTGTGTCAACTTCCAATGTCCTGTACATTAACTCAAGAATCCTGACAATCACTCCTATTGTGTGAGGTATATTTGCAAAAGGGTTAGGAGCAAAGGTTCTGGAGTCATACTGCCTTCATTCTAATCCTCACATCACAACTCACTAGTTTTGCATCCTGAAACACAAGACTAATCCATTCTGAAACTTTTCCTCACCTGAAACCCAGGATAATATTGATGCCCATCTCCTAGGGCTGTTGGAAGGCTCAATTACAATCTTAGCACAATGCCTGTCATGAAGTAAGTACTGCTGCTACTGCTGCTGCTAAGTCACTTCAGTCGTGTCCAACTCTGTGCGACCCCAGAGACAGCAGCCCACCAGGCTCCCCCATCCCTGGGATTCTCCAGGCAAGAACACTGGAGTGGGTTGCCATTTCCTTCTCCAGTGCATGAAAGCGAAAGGTGAAAGTGAAGTCGCTCAGTCGTGTCCAGCTCCTAGCAACCCCATGGACTGCAGCCTACCAGGCTCCTCCGTCCATAGGATTTTCCAGGCAAGAGTGCCATTGCCTTCTCCTGAAGTAAGTACTAGTTAAGTAATTATTGCTGTTGTTGTTTGGCCAATAGTAATTATCTTGCACAAAATCAAACACCAGTAAGAAGGTGGAAATCCTGGTCTTCCGACTCCAATCCCAGGCTCTTTCTCTTACCATGTGTTGCTCTACTGAGTGTTTATTGCTTTGTTAAATGATTAAAATACCACAGTACTGTGTGTGTTATCTGTTGACATTGAAGTATTCTCTTTAATTATGCAGTGCAAATCAAAGATTACTATAAATAGAAAATAATAATGTTGTTTCACTGTTCTTTGCACTTGCTTGAGAATAAGAACTCACATATCACAGTATGTCTTACCCTCCCAGAAACCCTGCTTCCTGGGAGTTATAATTCTTTGATGTGTGTGCTCAGCCATGGCTGAGTCTTTGTGACCCTATGCCAGCTCCCCAGGCTCCTCTTCTGGGACTTTTCAGGCAAGTATACTGGAGCGGGTTGCCATTTCCTACTCCAGGAGATCTTCCCAACCCAGGGATTGAACTCACATCCCTTGCATAGCCAGGTGGATTCTTTACTGCTGTGCCATCTGAGAAGCTATAATTCTTCAATATCAAAACCAGTTTCAGTCTTGCCAGCTGAAAGGACTGACTGCAGTTCGACAGCATAGAGGTCATACTATTCCTCCATTTTGGGCCAAATGGTGGCATCAACTGTTTGTCTCCCTTTCACAGTTGTTCTCTCGTATTTTGCTCCAACTTCCTCCAAATACAACAGCTGGTATAGCTGCAGATCCCACCGGCTTTCTGGTTCATTGCTTAGTTAGCCTTAAATAACTGTATGCTTGCTTTCTACTTCACTTCTGGGCTTGGCAACACTCCAGGCTCCTTGGGTACTGAACCTTGTGAAGTCCGTAAATTAATTTTCCAGGCTAGCCTGGAATGAACTTCAGACAAGGTAGCTCTGGAGAAATTAACATTAACTTTTTTCACCTCATTTAAAAATAATTTTTCAGATTGTCAGATAGAAACATTCACCAACAGAGACCATATTCTGGGCCTTAAAACAAACCTCAACACATGTCAAAGAATTTAAATCACACAAAAGGATTTATATGAAAGCAACCAAATTAAACTAGAAATCAACAGCAGGAAGACATCTGGAAAATCTCTTTAAAAAAAAAAAAAGTTGGAAATTAAACAACACAGTTCAAAATAACCCATGGATCAAATAGGAAGTCATGAGGGGAACTATAAAATATCTTGAGCTGAATGAAAAAGAAAATACAACATATTAAGATGCTAGGGATGGATATAAAGTCTTGCTTAGAGGAGAAATTATGGCCTTAAAGGCTTATATTAGAAAAGAAAGATCTAAAATTAGTGATTTAAGCTTTCATCTTAAGAAACTAGAAAAAGCAGCTAAAAGCAAAGCAAGGAGAAGAAAAAATAATAAAAGAAATGAAATCAATGAAATTAAAAGACAGTAGAAGAAGTCAATTAAATAAAAAGCTGTTTCTTTTTAAAAATCAATAAAACTGATAAGCCTTTGTCAAACTGATCAGTAATAAGAAGGGGAAAAAAAAAACCCCTCAAATTACTAATATAAAAAATGACAAGAACTTCCCTGGTGGCTCAGTGGTTAGGATGCTGAGTTTCCATTGCATGCGTCAGATGTTCAATTACTGGTCAGGGAATTAAGATCCCTCATGCTTCAAGGCATTGTCAAAAAATAGAAAAAAAAATTTTGTAATTACAGAAAGAACACTATTATATGAAGGATAATAATGTAATGCTATGTCCGTAAATTCAAATATCTAGATGAAACAGACAAATTCCTTGAAAGACATAAACTCTCAAAGCTCACTCAAGAAGAAGTAGATATCCTGAATAACGCATGCTAAGTTGCTCAGTCATGTTCGACTCTTTGCGGCCTTTTGAACTGTTGCCCACCAAGTTCCTCTGTCCATGGGATTCTCCAGGCAAGATTACTGAAATGAGTTGCCATACCCTTCTCCAGGGATCTTGCTGACCCAAGGATCAAACTCTCATCTGAATAGTACTATCTTTTAATAAGGAAGTAAAATTTGTAATGAAAAACATTTCAACAATGAAAATTCCAGGTGACTCTACTAGCAAATTCTACCAAATGTTTAAGAACTAAATAATACCAATTATTTCTCCATAAGACAAAGAAACACTTACCAACTCATTTTATAAGATCAGCATTACCTTGATACCCAAACAGACAAAAACATGAAAATAAAATGATAGATATCTCTCAGAAACAAGGTAAAAATTCTTAATAAAATATTATTAGTAAACTCCAGGAAGGCATCAAAGTGATAGAACACTATAACCAAGCTTGTTTTATCCCAGGAACATAAGGTTGATCCAACATTTTAAAATCAAAGTAATTCACTATATCAAGAGACTAAGCAAGAAAAATCATATTATTATTTCAATAGACACAGAAAAGTATTTGACAGAATTCACCATACATTCATTATTAAAACAAAACAAACAAACAAAAAACACCTTTCAGCCAACTGCAATTTTTCCCAGTCTAATAAATAGCTTCTCTATTAGTTCTTTACTGCTGTGTAACAGCCCCCAAACATATATACCAAACAATTATTGTCGCACAGTTTCTGGAGGTTAGGAATCTGGATATAACTTAGCTGGTGCCTCTAGACCAAAACCTCTCACAAAAGTGAATTTACATTGTCTGCTGGGGCTACAATGTCATTTGTAGGCTCACTGGAGTGGGGATGGTGGTAGGGAGATCCACTTCCAAGCTCATTCACAAGATGGTTGGCAGGATCCCTATCCTCACAGAATGCTGGATTGAGTGCCTACTGTCTTCTTGGCTGTTGGTCTCCTCAATTCCTTGCCATAGGGCGGTTCACAGCATGGCATCTGGATTCCCTCAGAGGAAGTGAGTGAGCGAGTACAAGAGAAAAGGCAGAAGTCATTGTCTGTTTGTAACCTAATCTCAGAAATGATATGCCATTACTTTAAACATATTTTATTCCTTAGAAGCGAGTCACCAGATCAAGCCTACATTGAATGGAAGGGCATGAATACCATGAGGCAGAGATCATTGAGGGCATCTTAGAGACTGCCTACAAAGAAACCTAGTACAAGATCCTTAGTGGTGCAAGATTGAATGTTTTCGTCTTAAAATCAGCAGTAGGCACACATGCTCTCACCACACCTATTTGACGTCACACCAGAGGACGTACTAAGTGCAATAAGGCAAGGAAAAGAAATAAGAAGCATACCACTTAGGAAGAACAAAAATCGTCCCTATTCGGAGATGACATGGTTGTCTACAGAGAAAACCTCAAGGAATTTACAAAAATCTTCTGGAACTTTTAAGTGAGAAAACAGATGACAAATTAGCATATGAAAAACTGTTCAATGTTAGTCATTAGGTAAATGCAAATTAAAACCACAAGAGACCATTACCCATCTTTTAGAATGACTGAATCAAAAGAAGTGAATACCGAGTGTTGGCAAAGATGCGGAATAATTGGGACATTGCTGGCAGGAATGTAAAATGGTACAGTCACTTTGGAAAACATTTGGCAGTCACTTACAGTAATATATACTTAACATATGACCCAGCAGTACTCCTCTTATGCATTATTTTCTCAAGAGAAGTGAAAACATATGTTCACACAAAAGACCATACACTAATATTTATAGTGGCTTGGTTTATAACCACCAAAACTGGAAACAACTCAAATGTTCAGTTGGGAATGAATAAACAATATCCATACAATGGACTGCTACTCAGTAATAAAAAGGAAGGAACTAGCGATAAATGCAACAACATGGATGAATCTCAAATATATTAAGTCAAAGAAGCTTAGCCTCAAAAGGCTATATAATATATAATTCCATTTATATGACATGCTGGAAGAGGCATAACTATAGAGACAGAAAACACAATTTGAAAACAATTTTGGGGGAGTTCACAGACCACCTCTAGCCCATCCCTGGACCCCATCCATATGCCACTCCATTTTCAAGGCAGCCACCAAACTCTCTCCTATCTGCAGCTCCTTCCTGAGCCCTATCCAGATACACATTCAGTGACATTCTGCTTGGCACAGGATTGGTCCCCATTTCACAGACATATGAAAATATTCTCTCTTCAGCTACTGCTTCCAGGGCAACATCCATCTTGATCCTGGGCATATCGAATGGAAAAGATGATCAAGTACTGAGGCAATCTGCCCAGGGGCAAGTTACCACATTTTGAGATTTCCCCCACGTCCATTCACTTTCCTTCACTGTGCTCAGACCAGAGCGAGTAGGAGCCAGCTGGGAGGATGTAAATAAGGAATGCAAGGCAAGGCAGGGTCAGTGAGCCTCCATCTCCCAAGTTACAAGCCCAGCTCTAATGGAACCGTCCCCCACCTCCACCGCCCTGCCAGCCTGTGGGAAGGAAGTGCAGACGATTTCAGTCATCATACTGCCACCATTCCTCCAGTTTTCGTCTACCCCTTTCTCTCACTCATTCATTCGTCACCGGCTGCTAGAGCACTGACCAGGACAGACACAGAGGCTGCCCTCAAGGCGTCTACAGTCCCGCAATAGGAGGTCACAGTTATCACCCCGTGTGGTACAGGCTGCGAGGGAAGTGGGAGTGGGGCGAGAGGGGGGTGGGGGTGCGGCTCCCAGCGCAGGCGTCTTTGCAGCAGACTGCCAGAGCTGCGTTTTCCACGACCTGCTGGAGTTTGCAGTCTTGCAGGCCTCCTCTCCTGGGGCAGAAGGCCACGCACAGCTCCTCCCGGGTCCCCAGGGCCGCCCGCCCGGGCCTCTCGCCGCACCTAGGACGGCGGCCGGGTCTAGGAGGGACGCGTATGGGCGCGGCGGCCCCGCCCTGGCCAGCCTAGGGCGGAGGCCGGTTCCCATAGGGATCGCGGGCCGGCGGGCTGCGACAGAGCCGGGCCAGAGTCGGCGAGGCTGGAGCGAGGCCGGCGGGGCAGCCGCGGCGCCGTGAGTCCCGGGCGGGGAGGGAGGCGCGGGCCAGGCCGCCACGTGGCGCCGCACGAGGCTGCGCGGCGCCGGCCAGAGCTCCGGTGGGAAGCGGGGGCGACGTAGCAGGGTCTCCCCCCGGGCCCGCGCGGCGGCAGGACGGCGTTGCCCTGCTCCCTGCGGGGCTCCGGGCCCTACCTCGCGGGGCTCTCCCCTCCCGCCCCGCCCCGCCCCGCCCCGCCCCGCCGCCGCCCCCGCGGGAAGTCGGACGGTGTCTTCTTGCGGAAAGGAAACGAGACTCGATATTAGAACCGGGGAAGCCCTTAACCTTCTAGGTCCTCCAGCCAGCTCATGTGTCTTAGATCGGATGAACCTGACATTGAAAAGATAGTCTTACAACTCGGCTCGTTTTAGGATGACAGGTTACATTTTAACTTTCAGGGTATGCAACAGAGAATTAAACTTGAGTTACCAAAGGCAGCTGACTCCAGGCTGTCGTCTTTGACCCAGTGGCCACGGCTGAGGGGCGAGGGTTTAAGGGACTGGGTCGATTCCTAATTGTGTAACAACTGCAGTCCTCTGTCTTAGGTCCTTGACAAAGACCCATCGTTGAGTGGGGCTGTTCATGCCAGTATTTACTAAGCGACATTTTCAAACTATGTGAAGATCCATTTTAAGAATTTATTCATCAGTGATGGAGAAGTATGAAAAAATTGGGAAAATTGGTGAAGGATCCTATGGAGTTGTTTTCAAATGCCGAAACAGGGACACAGGTCAGATTGTGGCCATCAAGAGGTTTCTGGAGTCAGAAGATGACCCTGTCATAAAGAAAATCGCCCTTCGAGAAATCCGCATGCTCAAGGTAATTTCTTTAAGGTGAATTTTCAGGAACTAAAAAGAAAAAAAAAAATTAAAGTGAGTCATGTTATATGAAATAAATGCCTTGAGATGTGGTCACATCTTCCTTCACAGACTTTGGTCCTCAGTGATACGGATGGGGTGTCTGTGCACCAGTCACCAATTGTATAATGAATTACAAAGTCATAGGTGTGGGGAAAGATGGTGTTCACTTTCAGACTTGCTATGGGATATTTTATTTTTCTTCCCAGTAGCTTCTTTCGCATGTCATCTGTAGATCTGGTTCCTCAAGAGTCATCAACTTTAATAGCACAGGAACTTTCCACAACTCCAGTCTGCTGACTGTGCATGATTTTTACACTTCCAGGCTAGCATCTGTTGATAGTCTGTGCAGAGAATTAATCATTCACCTGTTTTCAAACTCCCAGGAAGCTGACAGGTTCTCATTACACCTCGCATTGATCTACTTCTGAGCTTTACAATGTCTTTGTCTTGTCTCTAGAAGAAGGATTTTTCTGTAAGTGAAATGATTGCTTTTAAAATGTTCACTAGTTAGCTCTTGGAGACCATGATACTTGGAGGGGGTGAGTGTTTATTACAAGCTGAAAGTATCTTTTTCCTGAAATGGAAATGAAGAAAGAAAGTATTTTTCCTTCATTTATTTTTATTTCTGTGAAGATGAACTCCAAATCCTGCCCTATGTAGAATGCGACCTGCAGAGAACACGGTGAAGGTTAACATTCAACAAATTAACTTTCTCTGTCAGGTCTGGTTTTAAACAGGACCTAGGACTTCCCTGGTGGCTCAGACGGTAAAGCCTCTGTCTACAATGCGGGAGACCTGGGTTCAATCCCTGGGTCGGGAAGATCCCCTGGAGAAGGCGATGGCACCCAACTCCAGTACTCTTGCCTGGAAAATCCCATGGACAGAGGAGCCTGGTAGGCTGCAGTCCATGGGGTCACAAAGAGTCGGACACGACTGAGCGACTTCACTTTCACTTTCTGTGTTAGGTGTAACTGACTATCCAACAAGGGAAGAGCAGCCTCGTTGGGGCTGAGTGGAATATCTGGGGAGTCTCCTCTTACCTCTGCTTCTCCCTTTTCTCCAGGGCTCTCTAAATTCTTCTCTCCTGTGAATTAAGCGGATGGGGTTATTGCTGGACCCGAAATAGGAAGTAGCAGGCTTCAGATAAATTAAAACAGGAGAACAGGAAAACTTTCTCTCTTTAGGTCTAGGACATTTTTCCCAGCAGAATGTTTTCAGTTCGAGAAGACACTTCTGAAGCCCCCGTGCAATGCTCCCTAGGGCAGCGTGAGACAGCAGTGTTGGCACATCTCCCTGGACTCCCTGCCCTCGCCCCTCTCTACACAGGTAGAGGTTTCTCGCACGGTTTCTCTGGGGCCCATGGGCGTTTCTCACTTGCTTAGGCTTTCCCTAGAGGAGAAAGTGATCATTGAATTTCAACGGGGTTCATTTACTCCAAAGAAAAGCCAGTCTGTTTCTAGTGGAGAGATACTCTTTTTCTGATTCTGAAGGTCACTTGCGGGTGCCTCTCTGAAGCCTCTCGCTATTCTTTAGCAATACGGTATTTACAAGTTTAGTCTCTGAATTAATTCGCTTTCTCTAGGAATGGGGGGCTCGCCTCGGATCTCTGTGTCAACCACTTGGCATGTAATGCACCTCCAATAAATGTTATTGTTGAACTGAAAAAAAGATGTTAACAAAATAAGCTCCTAGAAACTGTAGGTTGGGACTTCCCTGGTAGTCCAGTGATTCAGGCTCTGTGCTTCCACTGCAAGAGTTGGGGGTTCGATTCCTGGCCTGGGAACTAAGGTCCCATATGCCCTATGGCACAACCAAAAAAGAAAGGGTAGGTGTTGCCAATAAATTAGGAAGTCAGATGTGTTTTCTCGAATAACTGAATACTGATGTCCTCTGAAGGATAGGCATGTATGCAGGACCCTGATTTCAACGCACACAACACTCCATTCCCCAAAATCAAGGGCACAGCTGTAGACTCCCCTGGTCTGTACGAGGTGATGGGACTAGATTATCAGTAGAGCCTGTCCCTTCAAGCCCTAACTTGTCTGAATTCTTGATATTCTTAAGACATAATGGGTGCTTAAATATTTGCTGAATAAATGAATTGAGGATTCTCCATCCATGGGATTTTCCAGGCAAGAATACTGGAGTGGATTGCCATTTCCTTCTCCAGGGGCTCTTCCCAACCCAGGGATCGAACCCAGGTCTCCCGCATTGGAGGCAGACGCTCTAACCTCTGAGCCACCAGGGAAGGGGTGCAAGGAATTTCCTGGAATATAGGTCTGGCCCTGGGATAAGTGGTGGTTTGCACATCCATGCACCTGGGTCCCAGATGGCTTTGAGGTTTGGAACCTGCCTTGGGGACATGTTGTCCATGAGAACAAGAAATCAGTGAGGTCTATGTTCATGTTTAGGGCCCCGTCTGAGCTGCATTCAAGGCATTGCCCCATTGA
Organism: Capra hircus; assembly: GCF_001704415.2. Lineage (NCBI taxonomy): Eukaryota > Metazoa > Chordata > Mammalia > Artiodactyla > Bovidae > Capra > Capra hircus. The sequence goes on from NC_030817.1 coordinate 59,767,340, forward strand.
CCATGGAAGGGGAATACTAAACTGGGAACGAAGCACAGTTCTGTGAACTCAAGGGCTCACTGAGTGTGCATTCCTGGGGTTTTCCTTGCATACCCCTCACAGAGTTGAGGCTGTTGATGACCTTTGCTAAGGTCAGGAACTAGGATGACTGAGGCTAAAGGTATCTTAGTGACCTTAGTGGGTGAGATTGGTCAAGGGCTGAACCCCAGACTGTGCTTATTGTGATAAGGAAAAGTAAAAAAAGCAGATTAAGACCAGATATAGAAGGCTTCAAATGCCAGGCTGAAGAGTTTGGCTTTCACCTGAAAAGAGAGAAACCAGCTAAGATTTTTTTAGTAGAAAGTTATCATTTGCAGACTTTTAAATTTCATGAATCAATAAACTTCAAAAAAAAATTTTTTACAGATTGGGTGGTCAACATTTGAAGAAACTATCACCGTTACTTCATAAACAAAAGGACATTTTAATATTTTTTGAGAACTAGGAACAATAACTTTAGGAAAAAGCAGTCTTCCTGAGAGAGTAGTTGGCAACTAAGACAACATCTCTCTTTATATACGTTTCTCTGGTGTGTGAGAGGATACAGGTGTAACAGTGTATGTGTGTATGAGAGAGAGAGATCATTGCCCCTATTTTTCCCATTTCACTTTCCATTGATGAAAATGTAGACTTCATTTGTTTTGTGCAGCCTAAATGTCACAAAAGTTAGTACTATGTCTGAGAACAAAACTCCCTGGATCAGATGATGTCTTACTTTTAGGATCTATCTGATACAATGGAATTCTAATACTACAAAATAAATGAATGGTCCCTTGGGTTTAATATTATAGTAGAATTTGGCATGTATCTATCTTCAGAGAATTACTTGTATGTTTTTAAAACTATTTATTTAATGACTTAAAGCAACTCCTAATAATTGCTATTGGACTCTTAAAAATTACAGTTTCCATCAAGCAGATGAGATCATGGGCGTGAACTGTCCAGCAGTCAATTGCTTAATTATTAAGGCAGCACACCTATAGTGTTTCCTGTTCTTGATGTGAAGCATATATGAAGATGTAACCATCCATTGGTAAATGGTTTTAAGGATGAAAATTATTAGCAAGAAACCAATTTTGCCAATATTTTTAGAAAACATATTTTTCTAAACATTTGAAACACTTTTCAAATAGTATTACTTCATGCCACTTGGGGAAAAAATGTATAACACGTTTTCATGAGATAAATTCAGTGTTTGTACTCATAAATTGCTTTCTAAATGTAATCCACTCTTCACCAAGAAATCCTATTGCAGTCAACCCTTTAATATTTTCATTTTGAATCTTATTTTTTCCAGGTTACATAACTAGGCTTTTAGAAAAATAAACAATGGCTCCAGTTAAAATTAGTCAGCCCAGGGACTTCCCTGGTGGTCCAGTGATAAAGAATCCACCTTGCAATGCAAGGGATTGAGCGTTTGATGCCTGGTCGGGGAACTAAGATCTCACATGCTGAGGAGCTTGTAAGCCGGGGTGCCGCAACTAGAGAATCCACGTGCCTCATGGAAAGATCCCATATGACATAATGAAGGTCCGGTGTGCCACAACTAAGACTTGATGCAGCCAAATAAATACATAAACTAAATAAAGTAGTCAGCTCATACTCTAAAACGGCAGTGACAGAAATAAAATTATACTGCAGTACCCGAGCACAAAGCAACTATCCCACCCTTTCTCAAACTCACTTTCCACTGTGGAAAAAAGAAGAAGTCAATATTTTCAGTCAGTGTTTTTTCGTTTATTGTTTAGTATTTATTTATTTATCTGGCTGCTCTGGGTCTTAGCTGCAGCATGTGAGACCTTTTAGTTGCGGGATGTGAACTCTTAGGTGTGGCATGTGGGATCTAGTTCCCTGACCAGGGATTGAACTCAGGCCCCCTGCACTGGGAACAGGGAGTCTTAGCCACTGCCCAACCATGGAAGTCCCTCAGTCAATGGTTTTGATGAGACACCTGCATGTAAGACAGTTGACATGTGTTCATTTGGCATGAACACAGGAATTTCTACAGAACGCCTGCCATGTTCCAGGCACTGTTCTAGGTGTCTGTCCTCACAAATGAGAGACTAACCGTAAACAAATATGTCACGTGGTGAAAAATGAAGCAGGGTAAGCGGTTAGGGTGAGGGAAGGGCTTGCTTCTTTATACTGAGTGGTTAGGGAAAGCCTTCCTGATGAATGACATTTGAAGACATTCCAGAGAAGATGTGAAGGGGTGACTCTTGCCGCTCTTCAGGGGGAAAACATTCTAGGCAGGTGGAGGGTAGGACAGAGGCCACAAGGGAAGATCAAGTGATGTCTTCTAGGAGTGTTCTGGTGTGTTGTAGAAGGAGCAAAGAGAAGAGGGTGCCTGAAGCAGAGTAAGCAAGGATGAGAGTCATGGAAGACGACGTTACAGGGATGAGTGGGCCAGACATGAGGGCCTTGTGGGCCATGGTGGGACTGTGGATTTTACTTTGAGTGAGATGGGAGCCATCAGAGGGTTTTGAGCAGAGGGGTGCCCAGGCGTGTCTTATGTCCCAGAAGGGTTCCTCTAGCTGCTGGTTACTCCACCTTCATGAGCAGGAAGCTCTCTTAGCAGACTGCTCATGTGACCCAGGTGTAAGATGATGGGGTTTGGGTCAGATTCAAGATATATTCAGAGAGGAGAGCACATAAGAATCTGATGGCTGGATGAGGAATCAAGAATGACTCCAGAGTTCTTCACTTGAGGACCTGGAAGAACAAAGAGATCATTCACTGATAGGGAGACCCAGGTGCAAATTTAGGGGAAAGAAAATCAAGAATTCTGTTTTGGAAATGTAATATTTGAGATGCAGACCCACTGTAAAGTGGGTAATTAAATGCACAAGTCTGGCATTCAGGGAATATAGTCTGGGGACCTTTCCACCAAGGGGAGCAGAGAGACAAATACCAAAGATTGAGCCCTGGAGCTCCAGCATCTGGAAGTCAATAAGCTGAGGAACCAGTGAAAGAGGTAAGAAGGGGTGCTCTTTGAGGCAGGAAAATTTGAGGTCAATGTCCTTATGAGCTGAGGGAAGGGATTTTCCTAGGGTTCAGTGGTTCGGACTCCAGGCTTCCACTGCAGGGGGTCTGGTTGCAATCACTGATCTAGGAACTAAGATCCCACAAGCTACATGTGAAAGTGAAAGTCGCTCAGTTGTGTTCGACTCTTTGCGACCCCATGGACAGTACAGTTAGTCCATGTAATTGTCCAGGCCAGAATACTGGAGTGGGTAGCCTTTCCCTTCTCCAGGTGATCTTCCTGACCCAGGTATCGAACCCAGGTCTCCTGCCTTGCAGGCAGATTCTTTGCTAGCTGAGCCACAAGGGAAGCCCACAAGCTACATGGTGTGGCAAAAAAAAAAAAAGAAAAAAGGCTGAAGGAAGCGAATGGTTCAAGAATGAGGAGCATTTGTCGAAGGTCACCTTTTGTACAGACTTGGAATTTGCCATTGGCTTTGAAAATATGAGAGTCATTTGAGATCTTACGAGAGCTGTTTGGGTAGAGAGATAGGAATGAAAGCTTCATCAGGGAGGGTTCAAGAGTAGAGCAAAAGAGCAAAGTGAAGACAGTGATAGAGACAACTCTTCTGAGAAGTTTTATTATAAAAGGAAACTGAGAAATGGGGCAGTATGTGCTTAGAAGGATGTGGCATCAAGGGAGAGTTTTTGAAGTTGTTGTTTGTAATATGAAAGAAATAAGTATGCTAATGGAGGGAGAGAATTCCTGGAGCCATGACCTTTGTTCTAGTCAAGGTAACTCACCTTGAGTTACCAACCTGGACCATGACCAAAAACAGCTATTATAGCATAATAAAAGACCAGTTCAGGGACCGGTTAGGAGATTAGGCCACCTTTTCTTTTATTTGGAATGTTGCTAGGTTCTTTCCCTGCTGCTGCTGCTGCTAAGTCGCTTCAGTCGACCCCATGGACTGCAGCCTACCAGGCTCCTCTGTCCATGGGATTTTCCAGGCAAGAGTACTGGAGTGGAGTGCCATTGCCTTCTTTCCCTGCTGCTACTGCTGCTAAGTCACTTCAGTCGTGTCCGACTCTGTGTGACCCCATAGACAGCAGCCCACCAGGCTCTCCCATCCCTGGGATTCTCTAGGCAAGAACACTGGAGTGGGTTGCCGTTTCCTTCTCCAATGCATGAAAGTGAAAGTGAAAGTCAAGTCGCTCTGTTGTGTCTGACTCTTAGCGACCCTATGGACTGCAGCCTACCAGGCTCCTCTATCCATGGGATTTTCCAAGCAAGAGTACTGGAGTGGGGTGCCATTGCCTTCTCCCCTTCTTTCCCTACACTCTCCTTAATCTTTAGGTAACAGGACCCACAGCTATCTTAAAGCTGTTTGGCCTTGAACTTCTTCTACCAGGATGTACAACAGCTGATTTGTGCTATGACTCAGGAACCATTCAGGAAAGAATTCAACCCCTTTTGCATAAGTAGGGTTCAAACATATAAAGATGTTTTGGATAGGAGGTGTGATGGTCATGAGAGAGGCCAGGTTACAAAGCCAGGTTACAGAGAGAGACAACATTCCTGAAAGGAAATCATCTCAAGAAGGCTGGGACTTCCCTGGTGATCCAGTGGTTAAGAATCCGCCTGCCAGTGCAGGGTACAGGGGTCCAACCCCTTGTCTGGGAAGATCCCATGCGCCGTGGAGCAACTAAGCCTGTGCAACGCGACTCTTGAGCCCACGCACTGCAACTAGAGCCTGTGTGCCTCAACAAGAGATGCCGCTGCAATGAGGAGCCTGTGCACCACAGTTGGAGAGGAGCCCCTGTTTGCCACAACTAGAGAAAACCCATGTGCAGCAACAAAAACCCAGTGCAGCCATAAATGAAAAAATAAAGTTTTGAAATATCCAAGACTACAGATTAGTTGTTTTTTTTTTTAAAAGTCTGGCATCACAGACCTGTGGTGGGAAGTGGTCTCTGCTTCTACATAAAGCAGGTGGCTGTACTTGAACCCAACCTAGCCCCTTGGGAAATATCTGTGTGTCCAGCAAGAAAAAAGCTGTGTGGTTCGAAGCAAACATGAGCCAACTGGCCCAGAATCATTGGATTACGAAGGTCCCGAGTCTCTATGTTGCAGAAGCTTCTCTCTGTGGAATGCAAATGGTAGAACTATTGGAAGTGGAATCAAAGAATGCCAGCTAGCAGCTATAAGGTGCCGGCAGATGGTACAGTGGCCTTTAAGTAGATGAGACCAACATCAGTCAAAATTTGTGACCACCCTCCTTCCCTGGTGGTTCACATGGTGAAGAGTCCACTTGCAATGCGGGAGACCTGGGTTCTATCCCTGGGTCGAGAAGATCCCCTGGAGGAAGGCATTGCAATACACTCTAGCATTCTTGCCTGGAGAACCCCCATGGACTGAGGAGCCTGGTAGGCTATAGTCCATGGGATCACAAAGAGTCAGATGAGACTGAGTGACTAAGCACAGCACAGCACACACACCCTCCTTCCAGAAGGTGAGACGAGCTAGAGTGAGTGACAATGTGGAGAAGGAATCGTATTCCCATTTGGTGACCCAGTGGTCTTGGGTGAAACCCCGAGGATTGTTACCTAAGATGCACAAATTACACTTACAACAACCCTAGGAGGCAGGCATTGCTATCCCATTTTACTGAAGGATGTAGGATGGTCAGTGACTTGCTGTGGCCTCCTGGTTAGTGAGCTGGATGCACACCCAGTCCTGTGGTCCCCACATCCATGCCCTACTGCTCCCACACCTCAGAACACCAAACACTGCACTCTTTCTGAGTTACCAGTGACTGGTCCTCAGGATTGATCCTGCTCTTGCCTCCAGTGAGCCTTAGTTCGGAGACTCATGGCTTTCATGGAAACCTGGGGTTCTTACTGGAATATCAGTTCTTTCCAATTTTTGTTCTTTAACCCCATAGATTATTTTAATAGGTACAAAGTTATGGTTTGCAACCCACAAAGGTGAGGATAAACATGGGCGTAAATGTCCATCTAAAACTTTACTATAAACACTACAGTAAAGTTCATTGATTTTTTTAATGTGTATTTTAATTAATTTATTTATTTATTGCTGCACTGTGTCTTCGTTGCTCTGTGGGCTACTCAGTAGTTGCAGTGCAGGAGCTTCTCATTGCCATGGCTTCTCTTGTTGTGGAGCGTGGGCTCTAGGGCACGTGGGCTCAGTCGTTTCAGCTCCCCGGCTCCAGAGCACAGGCTCAGTAGTCGTGGTGCATGGGCTTAGCTGCCCTGTGGCATGTGGGATCCTCCTGGATCAGGGATTAAACCTGTGTCTCCTGCATTGGGAGGATTCTTTACCACTGAGCCACCAGGAAAGCCCAAGTTCATTCATTCTTTTTTTTCCCTTTATATATATATTTTAATGAAGCATAGTTGACTTACAATGGTTCAGGTGCACATCAAAGTGATTCAGTTATACATATACATATATATTATTTTTGAGATTTTTTTTCAGTATAATTTAATATTACATTATAGTGTAATATTATAAGATATTGACTATAGTTCCCTGTGCTATACAATAAACCTTTGTTGCTTGTTTGCGTATCTATTTTTTTAATTAGAAATCTATCATTCTATTCATACTAAGAAAAACAAGTAGAATCAAAATGTCATAAATTTTTAAATTAGGCAAAAATCTGTACGTTTTCTAAAATATACATATTATACCTACTGTTTTTATATATGTATACAAAAGCTTTTCTACTATGCTTGATAAAGACTTGAGGAAGAACATCAAAAAAAAAGAGGAGATGGAGAAATTGGTAAGCATAAACTAAATGAAATGGGAGCACTGAATATGAACTAGAAAAAGTGAAACAAACCAGATAAAAGTAAAAGATCCTCATGTAGTCCAGTTGTTTTTAAACACAGCTGCTCGTTAGAAACATATCTGGAGCTTTGGACAAATACCTGGGCATTTGTATTTTTCAAAAAATTCCAAGATAATTCTGATATGCATCTAGATTTTAAAAAGTTACTACAGGTTTTCCTATTAAATGATAGTTTTGGTGATAAAGGATTCGATTTTTTTCTGTTGATGAATCATGATACAATGGTATTAAGTGAGTAATAGTTACATAATCACAATAGTAGAAGATGTTTATCAGTTTTCATGATCAATAACCAGACAAAAAATAAAAGTTAATTACAATTGCAACCCATAATACAAACACGATTAACCTAACAATATAAAATAATTACAAACAATTTGGGAGGTCAAGCAAAGTGACGTGGAGAGTGGAAGTGCAGCTCATTCATTCTTAATGAGCACTGTCACCTGCAAGAGGGTGAAAGTTGGTTCTTAGGAATTGGGGATCCTAACTATTTATTGTATAAAACGCGTATACATACAGTGCATATACGGATGTACGGTATATTTGTGGAGTTAAAATTTCATTTAGGGATGATTAAGAAGGAAAACTCAGCAGTGGCCACAGGACTGGAAAAGGTCAGTTTTCATTCCAATTCCAAAGAAAGGCAATGCAAAAGAATGTTCAAACTACTGCACAATTGCACTCATCTCACATGCTAGTAAAGTAATGCTCAAAATTCTCCAAGCCAGGCTTCAGCAATACGTGAACCGTGAACTCCCTGATGTTCAAGCTGGTTTTATGTATTTTTTTATTTATTTTTATTTTTACTCTATTTTACTTTACAATACTGTATTGGTTTTGCCATACATTGACATGAATACACCATGGGTGTACATGCGATCCCAAACATGAACCCCCCTCCCACCTCCCTCCCCACAACATCCCTCTGGGTCATCCCCATGCACCAGCCCCAAGCATGCTGTATCCTGCATTGGACATAGACTGGTGATTCGATTCTTACATGATAGTATACATGTTAGAATGTCATTCTCCCAAATCATCCCACCCTCTCCCTCTCCCTCTGAGTCCAAAAGTCCGCTATTCACATCTGTGTCTTTTTTGCTGTCTTGCATACAGGGTCATCATTGCCATCTTTCTAAATTCCATATATATGTATTAGTATACTGTATTGGTGTTTTTCTTTCTGGCTTACTTCACTCTGTATAATCAGCTCCAGTCTCATCCATCTCATCAGAACTGATTCAAATGTATTCTTTTTAATGGCTGAGTAATACTCCATTGTGTATATGTACCACAGCTTTCTTATCCATTCATCTGCTGATGAACATCTAGGTTGCTTCCATGTCCTGGCTATTATAAACAGTGCTGCGCTGAACATTGGGGTACATGTGTCTCTTTCAATTCTGGTTTCCTCGGTGTGTATGCCCAGAAGTGGGATTGCTGGGTCATATGGCAGTTCTATTTGCAATTTTTTAAGGAATCTCCACACTGTTCTCCATAGTGGCTGTACTAGTTTGCATTCCCACCAACAGTGTAGGAGGGTTCCCTTTTCTCCACACCCTCTCCAGCATTTATTGCTTGCAGATTTTTGGATCGCAGCCATTCTGACTGGTGTGACGTGGTACCTCATTGTGGTTTTGATTTGCATTTCTCTAATAATGAGTGATGTTGAGCATCTTTTCATGTGTTTGTTAGCCATCCGTATGTCTTCTTTGGAGAAATGTCTATTTAATTCTTTGGCCCATTTTTGATTGGGTCGTTTATTTTTCTGGAATTGAGCTGCATAAGTTGCTTGTATATTTTTGAGATTAGTTGTTTGTCAGTTGCTTCATTTGCTATTATTTTCTCCCATTCAGAAGGCTGTCTTTTCACCTTGCTTATATTTTCCTTTGTTGTGCAGAAGCTTTTAATTTTAATTAGATCCCATTTGTTTATTTTTGCTTTTATTTCCAGAATTCTGGGAGGTGGATCACAGAGGATCCTGCTGTGATTTATGTCAGAGAGTGTTTTGCCTATGTTCTCCTCTAGGAGTTTTATAGTTTCTGGTCTTACATTTAGATCTTTAATCCATTTTGAGTTTATTTTCGTGTGTGGTGTTAGAAAGTGTTCTAGTTTCATTCTTTTACAAGTGGTTGACCAGTTTTCCCAGCACCACTTGTTAAAGAGATTGTCTTTACTCCATTGTATATTCTTGCCTCCTTTGTCAAAGATAAGGTGTCCATATGTGTGTGGATTTATCTCTGGGCTTTCTATTTTGTTCCATTGATCTATATTTCTGTCTTTGTACCAGGACCATACTATCTTGATGACTGTGGCTTTGTAGTAGAGCCTGAAGTCAGGCAAGTTGATTCCTCCAGTTCCATTCTTCTTTCTCAAGATTGCTTTGGCAATTCGAGGTTTTTTGTATTTCCATACAAATCTTGAAATTATTTGTTTTAGTTCTGTGAAAAATATCGCTGGTAGCTTGATAGGGATTGCATTGAATTTGTAAATTGCTTTGGGTAGTATACACATTTTCACTATATTGATTCTTCCAATCCATGAACATGGTATATTTCTCCATCTATTAGTGTCCTCTTTGATTTCTTTCATCAGTGTTTTATAGTTTTCTATATATAGGTCTTTAGCTTCTTTAGGTAGATATATTCCTAAGTATTTTATTCTTTTCGTTGCAATGGTGAATGGAATTGTTTCCTTAATTTCTTTTTCTACTTTCTCATTATTAGTGTATAGGAATGCAAGGGATTTCTGTGTGTTGATTTTATATCCTGCAACTTTACTATATTCATTGATTAGCTCTAGTAATTTTCTGGTGGAGTCTTTAGGGTTTTTCAAGCTGATTTTAGGAAAGGCAGAGGAACCAGAGATCAAATTGCCAACATCTGCTGGATCATGGAAAAAGCAAGAGAGTTCCAGAAAAGCATCTATTTCTGCTTTATTGACTATGCCAAAGCCTTTGACTGTGTGGATCACAATAAACTGTGGAAAATTCTTCAAGAGATGACCTGCCTCTTGAATAATCTGTATGCAGGTCAGGAAGCAACAGTTAGAACTGGACATGGAACAACAGACTGGTTCCAAATAGGAAAAGGAGTACGTCAAGGCTGTATATTGTCACCCTGCTTATTTAACTTCTAGGCAGAGTACATCATGAGAAACGCTGGACTGGAAGAAACACAAGCTGGAATCAAGATTGCTGGGAGAAATATCAATAACCTCAGATATGCAGATGACACCATCCTTATGGCAGAAAGTGAAGAGGAACTAAAAAGCCTCTTGATGAAAGTGAAAGAGGAGAGCGAAAAAGTTGGCTTAAAGCTCAACATTCAGAAAACGAAGATCATGGCATCCAGTCCCATCACTTCATGGGAAATAGATGGGGAAACAGTGGAAACAGTGTCAGACTTTATTTCGGGGGGCTCCAAAATCACTGCAGATGGTGACTGCAGCCATGAAATTAAAAGACGCTTACTCCTTGGAAGAAAAGTGATTACCAACCTAGATAGTGTATTCAAAAGCAGAGACATTACTTTGCCGACTAAGGTACATCTAGTCAAGGCTATGGTTTTTCCAGTGGTCATGTATGGATGTGAGAGTTGGACTGTGAAGAAGGCTGAGCTCTGAAGAATTGATGCTTTTGAACTGTGTTGTTGGAGAAGACTCTTGAGAGTCCTTTGGACTGCAAGGAGATCCAACCAGTCCATTCTGAAGGAGATCAGCCCTGCGATTTCTTGGAAGGAATGATGCTAAAGCTGAAGCTCCAGTACTTTGGCCACCTGATGCAAAGAGTTGACTCATTGGAAAAGACTCTGATGCTGGGAGGGATTGGGGACAGGAGGAGAAGGGGACGACCGAGGATGAGATGGCTGGATGGCATCACTGACTCGATAGACATGGGTCTGAGTGAACTCTGGGAGATGGTGATAGACAGGGAGGCCTGGCGTACTGCGTTTCATGGTGTCGCAAAGAGTCAGACACGACTGAGCGACTGAACTGAACTGAAGAAAACCTGTGTAAAAAGACTTCTATGAGTAACAAATAAGGAAAAAAAGGGGTCCATGGGGTATAGGAAGGTAAGAATGCTGACTATGTTCTATGTGTCAGAAACATGCTCTCATTTGACTGTAATTAGACATGAAGAGTAACAACCTACCACATGTTCAGAACATTCCATTTTTTCCTAGTCTCCTCACTTTCAATAACTTCCAGTGAGGCTGTGGGCTGTGAGACTGCTTGGGAATAGAAGCCGCAGTTAGGAGCTCAGTTTCTGATCCGGATTGAAGCTGTTGGGTAACCTTGGGCAAGCTCCAGTGCCTCCTAGAACCCGGCCCCCCCTTATTGCCGTGATTTATGTCTCTGTTTGGCATTGCTGGGCTGACTCACTGCCGAGGGGAGCAGAGTGCTTCGGGGACAAACACCGTAGAGCGGTCAAGCACCTTAAGGATGGAAGGGCAGGAGAGCAGAGGTTCAGAAAGAGCAGCAGCCAAGGACAGAGTGGGAGAAAGGAGGAGCAGTGGGGGAGGGAGAGAGAAAGGTACAGGTTGGCAGAAAGGTGGGTGACCAAGAGGAGAAGCTGAACGGGATAGCACTTCACATGGTCTCTCCTGTCTTACAACATCAGACCAGAAACACTGCTGGGCAAATTACCATCCTGATGACTGTAAATTGCTGTGGAGAGCAGGACGGTCGCGGTTCCCTGTTTTTCAGTATTTATTCAGAGCTTAATTCCATGTACTCTTGTGCCAAGGCCCCACTCCACAGAATGCTGGCAGAGTACTGTGTGAATGCTCACTAGCATTAGAATCTAATCAGAGCGTTCATAATTTCTAAAGGCGTCTGCTCCCGTAGTACTTGTTGAATTATTATTTGAGTAATATTTCCCAACTCAGTAAAAGTCTCCTTGGGAAATCCTGTGACATCTTTAAGGATTTAATCCTGCTGTTGCTAATCGGTGCCATTTCCAGGTCCATTTTCTTAATCTTGCTTAATTGGCTTATTGAAATAGATGAGTAACATATCTCTATAAGTTGTTTTAACCATGTTCAGCATTCTTATGGTTTACAAACTCAGATGTCTGTGGGGACTCACACTGGTAACATAAACCAGTGAAACAGGCTGAATGCAAGACAAGATGGAGCAGTGGAGACTAGGGCAAACGGGAGACTGTCTTGTGAGAAGCAGGTGGCTGCATGCTAGTCTTTCTGAGACTTTTTCTTAAAGCCAGAGATCAAAATTTTGTGTAAAATCTCCTGGGTTCTCCCCCATAACTCTTTATTTTGAAAAAATTATACACACATAAGTGGAAAGACTAAGACAATGAATACTTGTGTATCTTTAACAAGATTCATTAATCTAGCTAATTCTAATAGTTAGAATTCCACTTCATTTCTATCTCTATCACACACACACACACACACACACGCACTTTTTTTTGGCTGATGCACACACATTTTTCTAAATGCAGCATGAATCTCCTAGAACAAAGAAAATTTTCTATGTACCACAATATGATTTCCACATTCTAGAAATGTATCATTGATTCAATACTATTATCTAATATATAGTCTGTGTTCAAATTTTTCATATTGTCTCAATAATATAGATAATCATGTTTATGAGAATAAGCATATATACATGTATATTATATGTGTATTTTAGTACATGATTAATAACTGAGCACACATTGCATTTAATTGTCATGTTTTTGTAACCTTTATTTGCTTGCACTGAGTCTTAGTTGAGGCATGTGGGATCTAGTTCTCTGACCAGGGGTTGAACCTGGGCCCCCTGCATTGGGAGCCCAGAGATTTAGCCACCGGACTACCAGGGAAGTCCAGTTATTCTTTTCTTAATTGGAAGTATAGTTGATTTACAATGTTGTGTTAATTACTGCTGCGCAGCAAGGTGATTCAGCTTTACATGTATATGTTTTACATATTCAGCTTTATATACATGTATATACACACACACATTCTTTTTTATATTCTTTTCCATTATGGTTTATCATAGGATGCTGAGAATAGTTTGCTGTGCTATACATTAGGACCTTGTTGTTTATCCATTCTGTACACAAAAACTTACATCTGCTAACCCCCGTCCTGCCCCACTCCTCCCCCAATACCCTGCCCCTTGGTAACCACAAGTCTGTTCTCTGTGCCTGTGATTCTGTTTCTGTTTAGTAGATATGTTCCTTGTGTCATATTTTAGATTTCACATATAAGTGCTATCATATGGTATTTGTCCTTCTCTTTCTGACAACGTGATAATCTCTAGTTGCATCCGTGTTGCTGCAAATGGCATTATTTTATTCTTTTTTATAAGTAGTATTCCATTGTACATATGTACCACATTTTATTTATGCATTTTTCCATCAGTGGATACACATTTAGGTTGTTTACATGTCTTGGCTAGGCGTCCCTGGTGGCTCAGAGAGCAAAGAATCCGCCTGCAATGCAGGCGACCCGGGTTTGATTCCTGGATCAGGAAGATCCCCTGGAGAAGGAAATGGCAACCCACCCCAGTATTCTTGCCTGGAGAATTCCATGGACAGAGGAGCCTGGCAGGCTATAGTCCATGGGCTCACAAAGAGTAGGACACAACTGAACGACTAACACACACACACATCATGGCTATTGTGGATAGTGTTGCTATGAACATAGGGGTGAAGTATCTTTTTGAATGATAGTAATAGTTTTGTCCAGGGTATATGCCCAGAAGTGGGCTTGCTGGATCATGTGGTAATTCTATTTTTAGTTTTCTGTGGAACCTCCATCCTGTCTTCCACAGTGGCTGCACCAACTTGCATCTCCACTAACAGAGTAGGACAGTTCCCTTTTCTCCACATGCTCTTCAGCATTTATTATTTGTAGACTTTTCAGTGATGGCCATTCTGACTGGTATCAGGTGGTATCTAACTGTAGTTTTGATTTGCATTTTTCTATCATTAGCAATGGTAAGCATCTTTTCACATGCTTGTTGGCCATTTGTATTTCTTCTTTGGCGAGATAGGTCTTTTGCCCATTTTTCAACTGGGTTGTTTATTTCCCGTTGTTTAGTTGTATGAGCTATTTGTATATTTTAGAAATTAATCCTTTGTTGGTCACATCATTTGCAATTATTTTCTCCCATTCTGTTGGTTGCCTTTTCATTTTGTTTATGGTTTCCCTTGCTGTGCAAAAGCATGTAAGTTTGATTAGGTCCCATTTGTTTATTTTTGTTTTTATTTCTACTGCCTTGGTCGGTGGGGGGGTGGGAAACACTGACCTAAGAAAACATTGGTACAATTTATGTCAGAGAATCTTTCCCCTATATTCTCTTCTAAGAGTTTTATGATGTCACATCTTATGTGTAAGTCTTTAAGCAAACTTTGAGTTTTGTGTATGGTGAGAGGGTGTATTCTAACTCCATTGCTTTGCGTGCGGCTATCCAGCAGTTCTCTAACTTTTAAATTCTTCTTTCAGTCTTGCGTGGCACTGACATTTGGGAAGAGTCCAGGTCAGTTATTCTGCCAGATGGGCCTCCACACAAGTCTGACTGTTTCCACGTGATTTGATTCGGGGTAAATGATTTCAGCTGTGTCCATCACACTGTTTCTAATCAGGAAATACATGATCTCATTTTGTCCTGTAACTGGTGCTCTCAGTTTTCATCTCTTGATTAAGATGGGTCTGGCATATTCCTCAATTGTAAAGAAACACTTTTCCCCTGTCTAATTAGTAAGTAATCTGTGGGGTGATTCTTTGAAACCGTGTGACTGCCTTATTCCCCAAGAACTGTCACCCAAAGTTCCTTACCTGAATCAATTACAGTAAGAGTTATTGTAAAATGGTAGTTTTCAACAATTCTTGCTATATTCATTAGTTATAATTTTTCTTAAAAAAAATGCTTTTTTCACCCACACGCCTACACCACAGTACACACAGTTTTTAGTATCACTGTGGATTCTGGATTTTTAAAAAATTCAACATGTTATAAACTATCACTGTCATTCTTTTTGAGTCTCAAATTGTCACACATTTGGCTATTTGGGGATCCTTGGAGCCTTCTCCTCGATCTTACAGATGCCCATCAATCCTTGTATGCGTCTTTACTGTGGGGCACAATGAAATGTTCCAGGCTCACCTCCCCCAGCTCTAGAATCGGCTATTTCTCCAAGGATTCCTCATATCTTTAAGTGAGAGTGAAATCTGACTTTAAAGCATTGACAAATAATTTAAAAAGAAATTTTTTTTAACACCATTCAGGCCAAAGAAAACACATCTACAGACAGTATTTGGCCTATAGGCTCAGTTCAGAGTCTTCCGATTACGCAGCTTTCATTGTTTGCAGATATTCATACTGGAGACTGGCAGATCTGACCCCTTGAGGTTCATTGCTAATGTATGTAGGTGCTGGGACTTTGCAGAGACTGGTCATCAGTAGCATGGAGGACAAAGGGGGAGCATTCCCTGGCCCACAATGATAGAAACCAAACAAACCCCCTTATCATCCTCTCTCCCTATTTATTCAACAAGTGGAGACCTGTTTGATTTTATTTTTACAAAATAACATACTAAATGCAAATAGTAACAGACTCTTTTGTTTGTTTATTAGAAGATTTTTTTGGCTTAGCTCACAGTGTGTTTGTCTAGAAAGACTGTGTTCCTGCTGTGTAGTGAACTCCTAAGCGATAAAGCTGCCATGGTTGTACTTCAAGAACAAAAGAAGCAGACATCAACAAACAGACTCCTTACCTTTTAAAAATACCCAATTTGCAAGGAGATTAAGCACATGCCACCATCTGTCAGCACTCTAAATGCTTTTATACATAGCTTGCCACACACCTTACTCTAGAAAATGTCGTAGAGCAGGAGAAGGAGGCTGAATAAATGATTTTATGAAGCACATTGATAAGAAATATAATTATACTATTGCTTTTTTGCCACTTGTTTTTTATTTCCAGCCAAAAAAAAAAAAGTTTCTAGGTAGACAACTGTGTTATATATAGTTATCAAACATTCAAACCACACAAGAAAGTAGAACTTTTTGTATGGAATGAAAATTTTTTTAGTGGCCAGCCTTGTGTCTTTCACATTAAATTTTTTTAATGTTTTAACTCACCTTTTTATTTAGCAGAATTGATGTTTTAGACCACAAATTTGCTTTCAACAGGCATATTTCCATGCTAATCATTAATCTTCTTTATTACTTATTAACTTTAACCACACTGTGATAAAAATGCTTTGGAGTAAAATTGCCTGATAGAAAATCTCTGAATTCCACTTCCCTTTTTGTTAGAAGAGTGAAAGGTGAATTTTTAAAACGAATTATGCTATCAACTGTATATAAAAACCTAACAAATAATTTGTTTTATAACTATCAGTACATTGAAGGTGAAAGTTGCTCAGTCACGTCTGACTCTTTGTGACCCCATGGGCTGTATAGTCCATGGAATTTTCCAGGCCAGAACACTGGATTGGGTAGCCTGTCCCTTCCCCAGTGGATCTTCCTAACCCAGGAATTGAACCAGGGTCTCCTGCATTGCAGGTGGATTCTTTACCAGCTGAACCATACGGGAAGCCCAAGAATACTGGAGTGGGTAGCCTCTCCCTTCCCCAGTGGGTCTTCCTAACCCAGGAATTGAACCAGGGTCTCCTGCATTGCAGGTGGATTCTTTACCAACTGAGCTACTGCATGAATTTTTGGCTGTGTCATGGTTCATTCTGATTTTGATCACGTTGGTGCTATTGCTTCTTTCCTAGTACTTTTCAAAAACTTCATTAACCAATAAAACAAACTGAGCATCTGCTGTGCACATCCTTAGCCTGCCTGTGATGGGTCTTGAGAGGAATGCAGAAGAGAGCTCAGCCCAGGTCCCTGGCCAGAGGACCCGCCTGGTGCATTCTGTCCCGTCCATGCTGTCTACAGCAGACCTAATGTAAATTAACTTCACCTCTCCACCTGCGATTCAGCTTTTTCAGTTCTCCCCCACATGTCACACCCGTTCCTTCTCTGAAAGTGTTAGTCGCTCAGTTATGTCCTCCTCTTTGTGACCCCATGGACTGTAACCCGCCAAGCTTCTCAGTCCGTGGAATTCTCCAGGCAAGAATACGGGAGTGGGTTGCCGTGCCCTTCTCCAGGAGATCTTCCAGACCCAGGGATTGAACCCACGTCTCCTGCATTGAAGGCAGATTCTTTACTGCCTGAGCCACCAGGGCCCCTTCTCTAGCCGTCCCCCAAACTAAGGTGTTAGCCAGGGTATCTACCATGTGTTTCTGGGCATTTAAAGGAAATGTGGGATTAAGGCAGCTTTTCTTTACCAAAAGTGTTAAAGAACAATTCCTCAACAGCACTGTGAGGGGTGTGGAATATTTTCCTCTAGGTCGAAGATGGTGGCAATAATTAAATAGCTTTTAAAATCATGAAAATAGCTCCCCCTGCCACAAAGCTGATGTATTAACTAACTAGCTCTCTGAAACTAACTTCAAAATATTTATCTTGGTTTTACAATATAGTGAAGAGACTTATGCAAATCTTTTAAAACTTTTAAAACTTTACCATGTTTTCTATGGTAAAGTAAATATCATGCTTACATAAGTAAGTATGCTTATGTAAGAAAACAAGATGGAAGGTACAGCAGAACTGCAGTGGAAAGGAAATCTGCCTCATCCCTCACTCTCCATTCTCATCCCCCGAACAATGGCGGTCTCTCCAGAGGATGCCTGTGCTTATGCAAAGACTTGTGTTTCCCCCTAAAACACAAACACAAATGCCATTGTATGTGTATATACTATCCAATCATTTCTTTTTTACACTTAACACAGTTGACCCTTGAACAACATGGGTTTGAACTGCATGTTCCATGTGTAAGTTTGTATTCATTTACATGTGAATTTTTTCAATAAATATGTTAGAAAAAATTTTGGAGGTTTGCAACAGTTGAAGAAACTCACAGATGACCTGTGTAACCTAGAAATAATCAAAAACAATTATGGAAAAGTTACATGTGTCATGAATGTATAAAATATACGTAAATATTAGTCTATCCTTACATAAGCATAATAAGGTGGGTGACATTTAATATAATTATGTGTTAGTTCTCACAGGTTTATAACTTTGCTTTCAAAAGATCATGTTATGTACAGTATATCTCTCTCTCCCTCTCTTATAAAAGGAGAAACTGAATATCAGTCTATCATCTCAGGTAAGTGATTTTTTTAAAAAGTGTAACAATGTTTCCAATACTGTGTTATGTATATGACTGTAATACTGTATGCGATAAAAATTTTATAATGGTTCATTCATTAGTATATAGGCTAGGCTACTTTGAAAAAATTCTATCAATTATTCTAGGCTACTATAAAGTGGGGCTTCCCAGGTGGTAAAGAATCTATCTGCCAATGCAGGAGACGTAGTTTTGATCCCTGGGTCAGGAAGATCCCCTGGAGAAGGAAATGGCAGTTGCAGTATTCTTGCCTGGGAAATCCCATGGACAGAAGATCCTGGCAGGCGAAAGTCCTTGGGATCACACAGAGTCAGACATGGGTGACTGAGCACCACCACAATCCTTGCTGGGTCTCAAGCCCTCGAGTGTATTATCATATGCTGACCTGGGAATCCTTGGGATGTACCCAGGATTAATTATTATAAAGGAGGGGGACATCACTTTTTTCCATTCTGGGTGAATATTAACTGATAAAAAATTCCTGCAACCGGATCTATGTATCTGTGACTAAGAGTCAAGTTCAAAAATTCCAAAGGCTTGTGAAAAACATTTTACTGAGACAGCTCTCACTTTCTAAATGTTAATCCTTGTTCTTTTGTTATTTACCACAAATTTGTGGGAAAAGAAGAATATTTTTGGAAGGAAAACAGGATATGATCATTGAAAAAATAGTCTGTTTCTTTTCTCTAAAGCACAGACAGGATAAATATGCCCCCATTCTCCCCACAAAGAGCAGAGACCAGGGGATAGAAGAGACCACAGATGTAGTGGTGTGTATACTGATCAATCCAGAATGTGTGAGTGCTAAGGAGTTCATAGGGCAGAGGCTCCAAACCCAGTATCTGCAGGGGCCAGGCAGGTAGGAGAGAAATGATTTGTTTTCATAAACAAATCTTTTATTTGCCTTAAAATATGCAGTTATTTCTATCGCTTATACATTTTCCCACTTTTGATAGAAACTTGGGCATATTAAATATCTTACTTTAAAGAAAATTAATAGTGAAAGGGTAATGTTAAATGTCCTTTGTATCAGGGAGTGGTAGCGACTGTGATAAACTCAGGTATCCAGGGCTTATCTAACATGGACAGCTGCTTCTCGGCCCCAGTCCACTGATGCCAGAGACTGCAGGCTCAGCATACATCACCAGCGTTTTCAAGAGAATCTTGGTAACCAAGACTTTAAAGTAACATTTCCTGATCTGAAAGGTTGGCAACTAGGTCAAAAATCCTTCCGAAGGCTAAGGCCAAACATTTGACCTTAGAAGGTGTAGAAAAGCCTGAGCTTATGACAAGGGATCAGGTTAAATCCAGAGGATAAAACACTTTTTAAGTGTTTTTTAAGTTCTTTTTTAAGGTCAGAGAAAAACGCTTCACTTTGCAGCATAATAGGAATATTTCAAAATGCAGAGAAAATAAAAAGAAGAGAGACCAAAATAAAATAGCAGCAGCAAAGGCAGAAACTTTTATATAAGAGAAACTAAATCTGAGCGTGAGCCAACCCAGGCTTCTAGATATAGAAGAACTGAAGGATGGTGACTGACGTGGGACGAGGCACTGAGGTCCTCAGGATTGGGCCGGCACGAATCAGAGTGCTGAGGAATGAGGCCAGGCCTGGGGCTTTGGCTTCACATACTCATAAACAGGAAGGAATTTTAATTAGAAGAGCCCTGAACTACATCTTCATGGTATGTATGGTAATTTAGTCTATTCCATGAAGACTTCTTGTATAATAAACACGTTGAGTAAACCTGTGACAGTCCATCCAGATTGCTGCTTGATTCTTCTCATCTAATTCCTCCCAATGCCCCTAAAAGAGCCCATTCAGCTTTGAGGTAGAAACATCCAGACTTTTGTCAATGCAAACATTCTCAGTATTGGAGCTCTGGTCAAGACCTCTAGGCAACCAATTGCAAACTGGATTCAGGACCACCGGTGCCCCTCTGAGTATGGCCCCTAGGGTCAGGGGAGTCAATAGAGAAAGGAGGGAGATGGTTTGGGGATGCTAAATTCACGACATCTGGCTCCTGGTCTCACTGCTGCTTCCAGTGAGGTCACACAAACCCCTTCTCCCCAACATGACTTTTCAGCAGCAGCCTCTTCATGGAGTAAGTGTACTCTTATCACGGTATCGTTGTCGTGTTATGTTCTGCAGTTTTCCCTCTTACCTTGGGGCACCGTCTTCCCTTCCCCCTTCTCTACTTCCTCCTCATCTACCGCTTATCTGGGTGCTGGGCTCCTTGGGCCTCGCTGTTGTCACTCATTCTTCTGGGCATCACTTCTCACCATAGCTTTGCTTACACTCATACTGACGCCCCAGCTTTTATCTTCAGCTCAAACTCCAGCCAACCTGACACCTCTACTTTGGTATCTCAGAGTCCCTGTCCGCCCAGTGTGCCAAAGCTGTAGGTCTTTCCCTTCAAAACCTGCTTTTTCTCTCAGTCATGGCACCACCATCCACCCCATTACACAAACCTTTGATCATCACTCTCTCCTCCATCCCTCAGCTCCAGCCCAAGACCACATCCTGACTATCCTAATAATAAAGTCTGTCTCCAAACAGTGCCTGTCTCCCCATCTCCCCTGCCTCTTCTCTGCTCCAAGTTCTCAGTGATCAACAGGCTCCTCACCAGACTCCTCTAGTCATATTGCCTCCTCTGAGCCATTCTGTATCCTGCCACCATAGTGAGCTTTAAAACACCCAGATGGTGGGATTTCTGATGGCTCAGTGGTAAAGAATCTGCCTGTCAACGTAGGAGACATGGGTTCAAACCCTGATCTGGGAAGATCCCACATACCACGCAGCAATTAATTTCATGCACCACAATTATTGAGCCTGTGCCCTAGAGCCTGGGAACAGCAACTACTGATGCCCGTGCACCCTAAAGCTCTTGTTTTGCAACAAGAGAAGCCGCTGCAATGAGAAGCCTGCACACAGCAGCTGGAGGGTAGCCCCCGCTCAATGCAGCTAGAGAAAAGCCACATAGCAACAAAGACCCAAATGGCATCCCTATCACTTCTTGTTAAAATTCCTTCCAGTAGCTTCTCGTTGCATTTAGGGTGAAGTGTAAATTTCTTAGCATGTCCTGCAATGCCCCGGAGAACCTGCCTTCTGCCTGTCTCTCTGGTATCAGTTCCATGTGTTTGACATTCAGACCACACCGTCTTACAGTTCCTTATGTGGCGTAAGTTCCCTCCTAGCTCAGAACCAGTCCTCTGTCTGGAAAGCCACCATCCCTCTACCACCACCGTCCCTGCCCTTGGTCTGGTCAGACCTTTCTCACCCTCCGGGACTCCGGTTCAGAGTCACTTCCTAGGAACAGTTTCTCTAAGGCAGCCTAGATTCTTGTACATGGAGGGCTCTGTGGCACTTCTCTGCTTAATGCTTGAGCCCTTTGTCCCCTTTGCCAGTGTTTTCCTAGTGCCTTGAACAGGGCCTGAGGCTCAGCAGACACTCTGGAGACCTTTTTTGAACAAATGAAGACAGCCAGGACAGGAGCTGTCTCCCAGATATCTGCTGCTCTAGCATGTTTTCAGGTCAACCCAGAATCCTGGCAACCTACAGAGAGTTAATAATTTATTTAAAAATATTTATAAACAATATTTACAATTTAAGATTTGTGAGTCCTAATTGGGATTTTAGTTTTAGTGATTGACTTCTCTCAATGAACACTTTTCTGAAAATAGGTTGAGAAATAAGTTATTGGCTATTTGCAGCTATGTAAAGATTATCTTATGGCAGAAAATAGGAGAGACGAGTGGTTTAAATATCATGTGACTCCACCATGTTGCTGGAGGCATTGTAAGCCCCCTTGAGAAGTAATTTAGCAATCTACATCACAAACCTTAAATATCTATTAATGCCTCAAAGGTATGGTAAAATGTATTCTCACACTCCTGGCAGAGGTGTAAGTATGTTTGATCCTTTTGGAAAAAGCAGTGTGGCCATGTCTATTTATGCTGTATTCCTGGGGCTCTCCAACTAACTTCTTAAATGGCCACCTTCCTCAGGAACCACTGTACCACTCCCCGGACCACTCAACACCCTCAAGCCGAGTACCCGTTCCCTGGCTTTTTGTAACACTTACCACGTCTGTAATTACTTGTTCAACATCTGTCTCCCCTTCTAGTTTCTTCCCAAGCTTCATGAGAGTAGGTTTGGTACTTGCTGTGTTATCTCTGTATCGTTAGGACTATCAGAGTGCCTTATGCACACTAAGATTGATAAATACTTGTTGAATAAAATGAATTGAGAAAGTCAGCCTAGATAGAAATAGATTGAATCCCCAATAACAATATTACCAGGACTTCCTTGGTGGCACATTGGATAAGGATCCACCTGCCAATGCAGGGGACACAGTTTCGATCCCTGGTCCGGGAAGATCCCATATCCCCGTGGAGCAACTAAACCCATGTGTCACAACTGCTGAGCCCGTGTGCCCTGCACCTGCTGAAGCCATAGTCTAAAGCCTGTGCTGTGCAACGAGAGAAGCCGCCGCAACGAGAGACTGAGCGCTCCAGTGAAGAGGAGCCCTGCCCTCCGCAACTAGGGAAAGGCTGTGTGCAACAACGAAGATCCAGCACAACCAAAAACAAAATTAAAAAATAATAAAATTAAAAATTATTTAAAAATATTAACAGTTACACTTTCTGGAGAGGATGATGTGCCCTGACACTGCTGCCTATGCTTTGTCATAGCAGCCCTTGCACTTCCTCCTCTCACAAATGGTAAACCTAAAGACATTAACTAACATGTCCCAGGGAAAGTCACCCAGTCGTGTCTGACTCTTTGTGACCCCATGGACTAAATAGTCCATGAAATTCTCTAGGCCGGAATACCGGAGTGGATTACCATTTCCTTCTCCAGGGGATCTTCCCAACCCAGGGATTGAACCCAGGTCTCCCTCACTGCAGGTGGATTCTTTACCAGCTGAGCCACCAGGGAAGCCCAAGTTAAGGTCAATCAGCTAGTAGGTTGTTTATCAAAACGTTATTTATAATGCTCAAAAAATGGAGAGAATCTATATGTTATTAGAATAGCTTACAGTGTAGTTGTTAGAATCTAACTTTTCAAAAGGTGTGCAGTAACAGGAGGATGGGTGTAATGCAGTATTTAGTCCCTGCAGTTCAGTGGGTCCTGCTGCGACAGTGCTTTCACTGCGACATGGGCGGCATGGCACCCATGGTTCCAGAGTTATACTCTTTTAGTTCATACAGGTGTGTTGAGCAGGGCTGAGGGGGCCGGACAGAAAAAAATTCATCTGGAAGATGGGAAACAACTGCGTGAGCAGGTCCTGAAGCCAGACTGAGGAAGTGAGGAAGTTCAGTGAGTCTGGGGGTAGTTATAAGAGATGAGGCTGCAGAGGTAAGCAAAGGTCAAGTGGAGAGGATCTTTGGGTTTTATCCTGGGGCAACAATGCCCCTGGCAATTTCTGCATGTATGAATGTGACAAGTTGCAGGTGCCAGTCTTGGCATCTGAGAAGCTCCAGGTATTTGTTTCAGTAGAACTGAGGACTATATATGGAACATGGAAAATTAAAAGAATCTAAGATTTGAGGTCTGGGCCTACAGACAATTATTTTTCAGAGCTTATAAGAGAATTTCTGCTTTCCCCTAATTGCCTGCTGTCTAAACTGCCTCCCCCCAATTTTAAACTTGGTTGGTTGCTTTCTGTTTGAGACATTTGAGCCAATGCACTTCTTCGGTTGAAACAGTAGTCAGTTCTGTCCTCTTAGTGCAGAACTAACTGTTCTGTTAGTCCAGGCTAAATGTTTCCAGATGTGTGTGTGTTAGTCGCTCAGTCACGTCCAACTCTTTGCAATCCCATGGACTGTAGCCTACCAGGCTCTTCTATCCGTGGAATTCTCCAGTCAAGATTACTTGAGTGAGTAGCCATTCCCTTCTCCAGGGGATCTTCCTGACCCAGGGATCAAACCCGGGTCTCCCACATTGCAGGCAGATTCTTTACCATCCGAGCCACCAGGGAAGTCCCTGGTGTCCCATATTCCAGATATGGGAATATAAGTGTGGGGCTTTATAGCTTGGAATGCCTTCTGTTCCAAGGCCCAAATGTGGCTAATGGGCTTTAAGAGTGTCTTGGCTGTTTTATTTTGCTTCATCAAGTGTAATGTCTGGAGCAGGAAGTTCACATCTTGAAGATAGAGGTGTTAGACAAAATAAATGAGAAAATAATTGTCTTTTTTGGTATTTTCCTTGCTGGGTTCTTTTCTCATTGTCCATACAAATATACTATAATGTGCAGTTCAAGAACTTCAGATTTTCTCCTTCTGCCTTTTATCATGTCTGAAATATCTGTTTGCCTATGATTAATACTTCTGTCTATGTATTAAATCACCTGGACAATTTTGGGGAAAAAATAGATGCCTGGCCCTTGTCTGAGACCAATTCAGAATCTCTGGGAGTGGGGCTCAGGCATCCCTGGTTTTCAAAAGTTCCCCAACCAAGTTATCTAGTGCTGTGTTAACAGAGCTCCCCAAAACTCAGTAGCTTAAAGAATGATTTCTTATTTCTCACAACTGTGGCTTGGCTGACTGTTCCTTCGGCTGGTCTTGCTGGAGCTTGCTCATGTAGCTGGATTAAGTGGGGGTGGTCAGCAGGAGCTGAGCTCGGCCGGGACACCTGGGCCCTGCTCTCCTCATGGTACTGGGTTGGCCCAAAAGATCATTCAGGTTTTTATAACGTCTTATGGGAAATCTGAACAAAGTTTTTGCCAGTTCTATATTTTATTGTGGGTTGAATCTGGGTGGGTCTCATGATTTGCTGTGACCAGTAGAATGAGGCAGAAGTTGTATCTCCTGATCTCTGAGACTGGAGCCTAAGAAGCTTTTCAGCCTCCTCTTTTGTTCTCTTAGATCACTGCCTGGAGGCCTTCAAGCCCTGAAGAACGTTAACCATTTTTGCTCTCTTCACAGTAGTTAGCTTGCTTAGTTGTAGGTATTTCCAGTCAGATTATAGACAGAAGGGGCCAGAAAGCTAAGTACAAGATTTATCTCTGCAACACCAACATTCATTCCTGCCTGTCTTTTCTAGATGCAGCCCTTCAGGCATGTCAGATTGGAGAGTCTTCTGATTTTTCTGTTTTAAAATGTTTCATCAGCCTAGGAAACCTGATTTACTCATTCATTCACAAATAATGATCAGATGCCTATTATGTGGAAGGCTCTGTGCTGGGGGTACGACATCATTTTGAGAAAACAAGAGAACACAGACCCTGATGTCTACAATGAGTCTTACATTCTGTGAATGTAATTTATCTATCGACAACAGAGGACATTAAAAAAATCAATTGAACAATTAGTAATTTTGAAGGATTCCAAAGGATTCATACTTCAGGGAGCTACAGGGGACACTGAACCAGTCTGGGGAAGTCAGGGAGACACCTTTAGGAAAGGACACTTGATCTGAGCCTTAAGGATGCGTTCATGTTAACTAACCACTGCCCCCTTCTTTTTCAGTCTCCTTTCCCAGCCTTCTCATATCTCTTTGCCTTCACCAGCCACCAGGGTTATGATCATTTTTTACGTGTGTGCGTGTTCAGTTGCTCTGTCTTGTCCAACTTTTTGCAACCCCATGGACTATATAACCCACCAGGCTCCATTGTCCATGGGACTTCCCAGGCAGGAATGCTGGAGTGGGTTGCCATTTCCTTCTCCAGGGGGATCTTCCTGACCCAGGGATCAAACCTGCCTCTTCTGCATCTCCTACAATGGCAGGTGGATTCTTTGCCACTGCGCCACCTGGGAAGCCCAAACAGCTCAAGAAAAGTTAAGATTGTACTATCTACAGCCCCCTTCAATCCAAGACAAGAATTTTCCTAAAGGACAAACATCTTTCTTCTGTTGGACCAACATTAAAGAAAACTGTCGTTCACAACTCCAGTTTAGCACCTTGCTTTTTGTGTTTTCAGCAACTCAAGCATCCCAACCTCGTCAACCTCATCGAAGTCTTCAGGAGGAAGCGGAGGCTTCACCTGGTGTTTGAATACTGTGACCACACGGTGCTCCATGAGCTGGACAGACACCAAAGAGGGTGAGTGACCCGTCCTTTATAAACACAACCCAACAAAACACACCAGGGTTGGCTAGGGAAGATGAGCTATGACCCTTTTTCATGGTAGGCAGGGACAGCCAGTGTTTGGTCAGCATACTCTGCTGCTGAGGGGTTGCCAGAAATGTTGGGAAAGAGATCATAACAGTAATTTTTGTGAAGAAAGAAGAAAACACGTTATTAGTTGAACTTGATTTCTTTGGTATGTTATCTCTACATAGATGCTATATCAGTCTCTAGGAAAGAAAAGGAAGGATATCAATTATTCCACGCCAGCCTAGGGAAGCATAAGGACTTGGAGGTTGAAAGGAAGACTTCAAAGACAATGGCTCATAGGAAATTTAAGGCTAAAACAAACATGGTGTTTATATACGTATTTTTTAAAACTTATTTATTCTTAATTGGAGGATAATTGCTTGACAACGTTGTGTTAGTTTCTGCCGTACATCAATGTGAATCAACCACAAGTATGTACGTAGTGAAGGACAGGGAAGCCTGGCAAGCTGCAGTCCATGGGGTGGCAAAGAGTCAGACAGGACTGAGCGACTGAACAGTGTATGTGTTCTCTCCTTCTTGAAGCTCCCTCCCGCTTCCTCCTGCATCCCACACTTCTGGGGTTGTCACAGAGAGCCAGGTTGAGCTCCCTAGTTAACTTCCAACTAGCTATCTATTTTACATATGGTAATATTTATCTTTCCGTGCTACTCTCTTAAATCGTCCCACTCTCTCCTTCCCCCACTGTATCCACAAATTTGCTCTCTGTCTCCGAGTCAGAATGGTACTGATGAACCTGTTTGCAGGGCAGCAGTGTTTTATCTGAAGCAGTCCAGATATCCGGTCTGCAGTATTGGTCAGAGTTTTTTGGTTACAAATGACAAAAACCTAACTGACGCTGGTGTAGGTGAAAAAGGAAGTGGTGGTGGCTGTAACTGGGAAGGTGAGTCTGGAGGCTCCGCTGATCTTAACACGTTTCTAGTACAGGCAGCCGTCTGTGGGGTCGCACAGAGTCGGAAATGACTGACGCAACTTAGCAGCAGCAGCAGCACAGGCAGCACCTTTGTGTGCAGCAGCAGAAAGGCCTGGTGAGCAGACAGAGCCTTTGTTTGAAAAGCAGTGCAGTGTGGGGGAATCCGTTCCTCTGAAGGTAGCTCCTTGTGAGGGTGAGCAGAATGCAAGCTGGATTTTGGCTTCTCTCAGCTGGGTGTCTTTAAGGCAGAGTACCTTAGGAGGGGCTTTCTCTTTCCTTTTCTCTCCCCCTCCCTCCCAGCTCTTCCTTTCCGTATTGGCTTCGTTCTGCCTTTCAGGTGAGTCTCCCCTACAGGGTTGATTTTGGAGGGCATATGCATGCTGCAAGATGGAAGGCGTTAGGAAGGGGAAAGTGTGTAGTGGAAAGCATTGCTGTAGGCTTTTATCAACCTGTGTAGCCATTCTAGAAGAAAGAAAATTCTAGAAGAAAGTAGCATCTGCACAGAAGGTCCAGTGGAAGACTGACTGGCTCAGCTTCAGTGATGCAGTTATCCCTGGAAGCAATCACTGTGCTGGAGGAAGAAGGTAGAATGATTACCAGGCCCAGGGAGACAGGATTCAAAATGGGTCAATCAAAGAATACTTCACAGAGGAGGTGGTCTCTGGCTTGAAAGGTAAGGAGACTCCTGAGAAGTCGAACAGAAAAGGATATCCCATCTTCTCCTTTTGCTGTATTCCTGGAAGTTCAGCTTTGGCTGGGGATAATCTGCAGAGTGCACCAGAGATCAGAAGGAAGGGCGCTGTATCCTGACTCACGTTCGCACTCCTGTGGCTGGAAGCTGAGGCTCTTTCAACAGGCTTTCAAGCCTTGGCCAAGAGCTTGCTCAGCCACGTGGTGGTGGTTATACATGATCTAGTGTGACCTCTGGGCAGATGGGATTAAAGTGGCTCTTGATTTGTTAGTGACCATGGCACAGGCGGCTTTTCTTGTTAGTTTACACAGAGGGAGCCAAGAGGACAGACTTCCCGTCTTCAGAAAGTCACTGATACAGAGAAATTATGTGTTCAAGGAAGAAAACATTTAGTGTGCTGGTATTTGCTCTTTTGACAGCTTGCAAGTGACACTTTGATTAAGCCTACTAGTATAAGTTACTTGTGCCATGGGTAACTAGGGAGTTGTTGCAGGGAATTTGATTAATCATGTTCGATTGAGTCACTTGCCAACTCTGATTAGTGGGAGATTGAAAGCAATTGGGAGTCAGTTCTTTTTTTAGCATGTAGTTTAAGCAGAAGAATAAAAAGATAGGACAAGGAGGGATGAGAGTCCTGGAGGCAGATTTTTTTTCTTTTTAACTCTGCTGGCTAAAATCTCCAATATGTGTTCCAGAAAATGCTTTAATATAGAGGTGGGTTAAAGAAGGGAATGTCTGGTAGACACGTGTATGGTTAAGTACAAGTAACTTCATTTCTAAATGATACTGTGCCACGGTTGGTCAAATATAAGACTGACTTAAGGAACACCAATAAATGAGCAAGTTTGAAAACTAAGATTTATTCTAAATCAGATCATTATCTATTTACTTTGAAGTTTAAGGATTTTTGTTTGTGTGTGTTTTAAAAATAAAAGTGACTTTTCATTATACGAGGTAGGAGTGGTACCCCTGGTGGCTCAGTCTGTAAAGATTCTGCCTGCAATCTGGGAGACCTGGGTTCGATCCCTGGGTCGGGAATTTTCCCTGGAGAAGGAAATGGCAACCCACTCCAGTATACTTGCCCGGAGAATTCCAAGGACAGAGGAGCCTGGTGGTCTACAGTCCATGGGTTCACAAAGAGTTGGACTTTCATACTATTTAGGGAAGTGGCATGTTCCACTTTATATTTTAGAAATTTGTACCTGGGAATATAGTGATCACAGAGCATTCTAGGGGTAAAGAGGCAAACCCAAGGAGGATCAACCTGCCAGATTTCTAAAATAAAAAGTGGACGATGGCATAAGTCATTTGATAGCTCCTCAGAGCCATGATATTAATGTACTTTACGATTAGATTGAGTTTTTGTTGCTGTCTCCTTAGTTGTATTTGAAGTAGCATCAGGCACGACTGAGAGACTTCACTTTCACTTTTCACTTTCATGCATTGGAGAAGGAAATGGCAGCCCACTCCAGTGCTCTTGCCTGGAGAATCCCAGGGACGGGGGAGCCTGTTGGGCTGCCGTCTATGGGGTCGCACAGAGTCGGACATGACTGAAGTGACTTAGCAGCAGCAGCAGCAAAGCTTACTGGTGTGGTGAAAAACCCTAGCATGCAATACAAGGTCTCACTCTGTAAGTCCATCCCACTTCCCGCCAGTTTTCAACCCCATGAAATTGTTTGCATTCCAGGCTTTAGGATACCTGGTTTGCCTTACCTTCTCTACTCTGCCTGGCAAACTCCTGCTTGCCCTTGGATACAGCCCAAATATGACCTCCTAATGATATCCCCTTTAGGAGAGGTGAGAGTTCCTTCCTCTGGTATTCATTGTATCTTCCAGGATTATTTATATTTGCCCAGTAAACTATAAAATATTCAAGGGTAAGAGTTGTATGTTCCTCACCTGTGTATCCTCAGTAATTTCTAGGTTAATTTTTGGCACTTGGTACATTCCCAGTACTGTTGTGTAGTGATTGAGTCAGCAAATCAATAAATTGATCCTTACAAGGTGATTTTAAAGAGTAATCAAAATGATGGTTTTTTTTAATTTAAAAATAATTACTTTGATTAAAATTTCCTAAACCTAATACTGTCAAAGGAAATGATCAGTACACTGCTGGACTGAGGGCAATTTGACAATCAGTGGGTCTGCTTCTGATAGGGCTTCCCAGGTAGCTCAGTGGTAAAGAATCCACCTGCCAATGCAGGAGACTCGAGTACGATCCCTGGTCGGGAAGATCCCCTGGAGCAGGGAATGGCAACCCACTCTAGTGTTCTTGCCTGGAGAATCCCATGGACAGAGGAGCTGGTGGGCTACGTATGGGCCATGGGTTTGCAAAGAATTGGACGTGACTGAGCGACTGGGCACGTATGCTGCTTCTGATAATTTACCACAGGAAATAAATATATGTGTAAAAGTTTTAGTTATAAAAGTGTCTGTTTTTAAGTATTGTTTCTAATGAAAAAAATTGGAAACAACTGAAGTGTTCAGTGATAAAGGATTGGTTAAGTATAGTATGTCTTTATAGTGGAACACAGTGGAGCTGCTAAGAAACATGCTTATAAGATAAAACAAACATTTACATATAAAAATGTTCATGAGTGGTTGCAAGATAAAAAAGCTATGCTATAATAAAAATATATTTCCTTTTTATACAATTTATATGTAGGTAGAAAATTTTAAAAAGTAATGTATACATTTTAATAGAGATTATCTGAGTGATGTTTGTATAGATATTTTTCTTTTTTTAATATTTTCTCCATGTTCCATTTATTACTCTGGCAATGTTTTAATTACTAAAAATAATTCTTGCTAAATCAGAACCAAAGAACTCTCTACTGTGAATCTGAAGTGGATACTAATTCATCTTCTTGTATCATGTTGGTAACTTTGAACTCATTTGGAAAGCTTTTGGAAAAGATTCACATTCATGCTATACTGAATATAATGCATATAATGAATATAACTTCAATGTTATAACTTGCTGTAACAGTCACGTTTATGCCAGAATATATCCTGTATACATATATAAATATATAAATCTTTATCCATTATTATTCCCTGTGTTGTGTTCATATTGCTTAGATTTGCTTTCAAACAAGCATATTTCTTATCTTCCATAGGACTTAATATGCTTTTTACTTATTCTGTAAACCATTGGTCTGTCCTCTGTCAAAGGTTTGTAAACAATTGGTTTCTGTGTTCTCTCCGCATTTTTCTGCCCCTGTTTAAGTGCAGCCAGACACAGTACTTCACCCATTTTTTTCCTTGTGCAGATTCCATTTCAACCAGATCCTCTTCTGACTCTCATATAGTTTAGTCAAATAACATCTGGTGAGTAAAGGGCATTACTACAAGTTTTTGGTTTCTGACAATGCAATTCCAGAGCTAACCCTATAAGATCTCT
This sequence comes from Capra hircus, assembly GCF_001704415.2. Taxonomy (NCBI): domain Eukaryota; kingdom Metazoa; phylum Chordata; class Mammalia; order Artiodactyla; family Bovidae; genus Capra; species Capra hircus. The sequence continues at coordinate 59,798,550 of NC_030817.1, forward strand.
TTTTTAAAAAAGTGATATATTGTTTGTTGTGAAAATGCTTCAAGCAACACAGAAATATGTAGAAATAAAGTTTGAGAAATAGTTTTCTAATAATTTTTTATGCATTTCTATATAAATACTTAAAGAGATTGTATACTGTATAATATTCTTAATTTTTAAAGTGTATTTGGGAACTGTCTCCCTAGTCTTAGATATCTGCTTTTATATTTTTAAAATGGTATAAAATTCCATTGTGCAGACATACCATGGTTTCTTTATTCAACCCCCCACTGATAAATATTTAGATTGTTTCTAGTTTTTCTCTAATAATAAGGTTACAGTAAATAATCACTTGCAAAAATATTTCTATAGAATAAATTTCAAAGAACATATAATTTCTACAGGAGCTTTGCCAGCCCTTTCATCCTTGTCTTTGTTGTAGCCTTGGGTAGAAGTGAACCTTGAATGGTTGTTGACGGTTTGACTTCTTACTATGTGGCGAATATTAGAGAAGCAGTGGAGGAAAGGACAGTCACTGTATTGGCCACCTGGCCCCAGATCCATGCTCTTTCTTTGTCAGCTCTCTTGTCTCTCTTAGTTCTGAAGAAATGTTTAAAATGCACTTTGACCTTTTCACTTTCCCGCAGCAGTTGTTTAGGTTTCTCTCTGTTCATTTCCATTCTGTTGTCAGAACATTAGGGTCATAGGCCTTCGTTCCCAAAACTTGGAAGGAGAGGCAGAAGCTTGCTTTCTGGGAGTTATTTTGTGAAACCAACACATAATGCATCAGGGCAGAGATATGCAAATCATCCTTAAAGGTGTAGGATGGATGCTGGGCTGATCACGCACATTTTATCTAAGGACAAGACCCTTTTAATCTGGAGATGGGTACAATTAAACCATCTCAGTCTGAAGGCAATAACCAAACTGTGTACTTTCCTTCATTTCAACTCTTTCCTCACCAAACACCATTCTGATTAGAACTTGTGTGTCTCTATGGAATTGCCTACCAAGAGAACATAAACTGGCATTCAGAATTTGAAGATGGATGAATAAATTTGCTTTATCTATCAGGCTACTAAATTTGTTTAATGTTCACCTGCCCCTTTGTAATGGATACTGTCTTAGTATACTGACAAAATTTAGTGTCCGTATCTGAAAGCCTGAAGACCATCATAAAAAGGAGCCAGGCTACTGGCCGCCCTTCCAAACTAAGTGCTACATTCTCCACGTTGCTATGATGAAACGACTGCTTCCCTCCCCCAACCCCAATCTGTTCTTCACTTAATATTCTCTCACATGCATTTCTATATATGTTGCAGTATAATTTTTAGATCTATTACTAACTGTAGGGTATTACATCTCGTATTACCATCTGCCGTTCCTCCATTGTTGAGTAGAGGCCATTTTCAGTGTTTTGTCTGCTAAATGATTCTGCTATCAAAATCTTCCTACAAATAGATTTTTCTTCTTTTCTAGTTTTTCTTTAGAAGTTCTCAAAATGATATTATTGGCTCAGGGTTTGTCAGACTGAACCAGTTCATCTTATCTCCAATGATGTGTATTTGTTTTTTTTCTTATAGTCACACTCCTTTGGTTTCTATTATTATAATATTTGATGAATGATTTTCTTCAAACATAAAAGGAAGAAATATTAGCAATCCTACACAAACTCTTTCATGAAATAAAGAAGGAAGAAACAATTTCCAAGTCACATTATGAGGCCACTATAGCCTGATACCAGAACTAGACAAGGGCATCTCAAGGAAAGAAAATGACAGATGGATATCCTTCATAAACTAGATGCAAAAATCCCAGTGAATTAAATCTAGCAATATAATGATGTCATAAAAGAGTGATATACTGTTATCATATATTAATTTTTAGACATTATCTACAGACTATTCTGATAGATGAGGATTTAGTTTTCCTATACCATTATTTCCTCTGCTTCCCCTTTCTTCTCCCCCCAAATAGTTATATTAAAATTTCATTAATTCAGAATTCACTGTTCCTATTATTATGCCTATGGAAATATTACTTATAGTTGAGCATTTTACCATACTGGAGTTTCTTTTTATACTTTTTTCTGCAAATTAATATTTGCCTTATTTTTAAAATTTGCTTAGTATTCTTTAACCCTACTGCTAACTTTCCCCACTCTTTTTAATAGTCTCTTAGTATACTTTTCCGCAGGATAATCATATCAGGTAATCTATTCCTTTTCTCCCTCCTGATAATGTCCTGCACTTAGATCCCCATTCTCCATCTGTCTGGCTTGTTCTCCATGCCTGCGGACCAGCTGTCCTCCTGGGACTTCCCTTTGCTGTCATCCTTGGAATCCCCTTTTGGAATTTCTCTAGGGTTGGATTCACTGCTTCCTGGATGTCTTGTCTTCCTTAATCTGGCTTTGCTTGCTTGTTGTGACCAAGCATCTCTATCTTCAGTAAAAATGGTACAGTCGCACAGAAATCTAGACCACAGACATTTTTAATGACACCCCGTACTCCTCCTTGGGAAAGCTCTTGGGAAGCTTTTATGTTCCTGGGGGTAAAACAGAGTCCCCAAAGCAGACAGGAGGAAAGCTGTGTGGAGGACCCACAGGTGCTCCCCCTTCCCCTGTTCCCACTAGTGGAAGATGGATTCACTCCACCCTCTCTGGAGGGAGTGCCTCTGCTGAGCTGGACCGCAGCCCAGCGGGCCCCAGAGGAACAGATGTCGCTCTCATCTGCTCTCAACATGTCTTGTCTTGCACTTTTATCTTCCCAAAGATACTGTAAGCTGCCTGAGGGTGAGAGGATGGCTTATATTTTGATTGATCTTTAGTGTAGTTCTAGTTAGATTTTAGAAGAGATTGAAAATAGATCGGTGTGTTCTATCCACCAACTTAACCCAGAAGTCCTTTGAAACACTTTTTTCAGTTGGCTTCAGGGACACTTCTCCTGAGTGTCATCTTACTTCACTTGAGGACCAACCCCAGTCTTGCTGGGTCCGCCTCCTTTTTCTGATCTCTGCATGTTGAGGGCCTCTGGGCTTGACCTCTTCTTTTTTCTGGATTCACCTCTTAAGTGGCTTCATCCAGTCCCAGAGCTCTAAATTCTATCACTAAGCTTATGCTTCCCAAATGTACATCTCCCTTCTGAGTTCAGGGCTCCCTTCCCCGAGTCTTCCCGGGTATGGCTAAGAAGCATCTCATCCAACTTCTCTTCCCTCCCCGAAACCAGTTCTTCCCCTAGCGTTCTCCACAGTAAGTGTGTTAGTCACTCAGGCGTGCCTGACTCTTTGCAGCCCCATGGACTGTACCCTACCAGGCTTCTTGGTCCGTGGGATTTCCCAGGCAAGAATACTGGAGTGGGTTGCCCTTCCCTTCTCCAGGAGATCTTCCTGAACGAGGGACTGAACCCTGGTCTACTGCATTGCAGGCGGATTCTGTATCATCTGAGCTACCAGGGAAGGGCCCCACTATAAACCAGCGACTCAAGCTGACACCTTGGTGTCATTCCTTGACTCCTCTCTGAATCTCATATCGTCTCTCGGAGAATCCTGAAGACTCTATTTCTAAACTATGGATTTTTTTTCTATAAAAATCTGGCCACTTCTCCTCACCTTAACCACTACCTCAGATATTGTCCTATGTCAAGAAGCTTTCTAGAGCACCTGTGTCAGATATCAGCACCCTTTCCAGGGCAGCACCCTCTGTACATGCATGTGTATCCAATCCTAATCGAACACCACAGAAGAGATTCTATTCTTCTTTCTTTCCATATCTGTCACTCCCTTATCTGAGAGTGAAAAACTTGACTTCTATCATCGTCATAAAAACGGTCTTAAAGATCAGATAAAATGCATGGAAAAATCGGAAAGTGAAGTGAGTAGCTGACCCAAGATGGTACTAGGTAGCTTGCACAGAGTTTTTACGTTTGAAAATTGTGTAATAAGGTACTTAGTGTTAGACGAGCACTAATGATACACTCTATATGTTTTGAAGAGAAATCTGACTATGGCTCAGATCATGAACTCCTTATTACCAAATTCAGACTCAAATTGAAGAAAGTAGGGAAAACCGCTGGAGCATTCAGGTATGACCTAAATCAAATCCCTTATGATTATACAGTGGAAGTGAGAAATAGATTTAAGGGCCTAGATCTGATAGATAGAGTGCCTGATGAGCTATGGAATGAGGTTCGTGACATTGTACAGGAGACAGGGATCAAGACCATCCCCATGGAAAAGAAATGCAAAAAAGCAAAATGGCTGTCTGAGGAGGCCTTACAAATAGCTGTGAAAAGAAGAGAGGTGAAAAGTAAAGGAGAAAAGGAAAGATATAAGCATCTGAATGCAGAGTTCCAGAGAATAGCAAGAAGAGATAAGAAAGCCTTCTTCAGCAATCAATGCAAAGAAATAGAGGAAAAGAACAGAATGGGAAAGACTAGAGATCTCTTCAAGAAAATTAGAGATACCAAGGGAACATTTCATGCAAAGATGGGCTCGATAAAGGACAGAAATGGTCTGGACCTAACAGAAGCAGAAGATATTAAGAAAAGGTGGCAAGAATACACAGAAGAACTGTACAAAAAAGACCTTCACGACCCAGATAATCATTATGGTGTGATCACTCATCTAGAGCCAGACATCCTGGAATGTGAAGTAAAGTGGGCCTTAGAAAGCATCACTATGGACAAAGCTAGTGGAGGTGATGGCATTCCAGTTGAGCTGTTTCAAATCCTGAAAGATGATGCTGTGAAAGTGCTGCACTCAATATGCCAGCAAGTTTGGAAAACTCAGCAGTGGCCACAGGACTGGAAAAGGTCAGTTTTCATTCCAGTTCCAAAGAAAGGCAATGCCAAAGAATGCTCCAACTACTGTACAATTGCACTCATCTCACACGCTAGTAAAGTAATGCTCGAAATTCTCCAAGCCAGGCTTCAGCAATACGTGAACCATGAACTTCCTGATGTTCAAGCCGGGTTTAGAAAAGGCAGAGGAACCAGAGATCAAATTGCCAACATCCGCTGGATCATGGAAAAAGCAAGAGAGTTCCAGAAAAACATCTATTTCTGCTTTATTGACTATGCCAAAGCCTTTGACTGTGTGGATCACAATAAACTGTGGAAAATTCTGAAAGAGATGGGAATACCAGACCACCTGACTTGCCTCTTGAAATCTCTGTATGCAGGTCAGGAAGCAACAGTTATAACTGGACATGGAACAACAGACTGGTTCCAAATAGGAAAAGGAGTATGTCAAGGTTCTATACCTGCTTATTTAACTTCTATGCAGAGTACATCATGAGAAACGCTGGGCTGGAAGAAACACAAATTGGAATAAAGATTTCCAGGAGAAATATCAATAACCTCAGATATGCAGATGACACCACCCTTATAGCAGAAAATGAAGAGGAACTAAAAAGCCTCTTGATGAAAGTGAAAGAGTAGAGTGAAAAAGTTGGCATAAAGCTCAATATTCAGAAAACGTAGATCATGGCATCCGGTCCCATCACTTCATAGGAAATTGATGGGGAAATAGTGGAAACAGTGTCAGACTTTATTTTGGGGGGCTCCAAAATCACTGCAGATGGTGACTGCAGCCATGAAATTAAAAGATGCTTACTCCTTGGAAGAAAAGTTATGACCAACCTAGATAGCATATTCAAAAGCAGAGACATTACTTTGCCGACTAAGGTCCATCTAGTCAAGGCTATGGTTTTTCCTGTGGTCATATATGGATGTGAGAGTTGGACTCTGAAGAAGGCTGAGTGCTGAAGAATAGATGCTTTTGAACTGTGGAGTTGGAGAAGACTCTTGAGAGTCCCTTGGACTGCAAGGGATCCAACCAGTCCATTCTGAAGGAGATCAGCCCTGGGATTTCTTTGGAAGGAATGATGCTAAAGCTGAAAATCCAGTACTTTGGCCACCTCATGCGAAGGGTTGACTCATTGGAAAAGACTCTGATGCTGGGAGGGATTTGGGGCAGGAGGAGAAGGGGACGACCGAGGATGAGATGGCTGGATGGCATCACCAACTCGATGGGCGTGAGTTTGAGTGAACTCCGGGAGCCGGTGATGGACAGGGAGGCCTGGCGTGCTGTGATTCATGGGGCGCAAAGAGTCGGACACGACTGAGCGACTGAAGTGAACTGAACTGAATGATACACTATTATAATTTACTTTTACATGCTCTTTTTTGCATAATTTCTTTTGGGAAATGTTCTTAGAGACTAGATGCCTGGTTCTGAATAACCGTATATGAATACTTGGTTACACAATCAAAATATATTCTGTTTATTGTTTTTTTCTGGACAAAAAGTGGAGGCTTGGGGAAAGCACGTCACCTGAAATGTCCTTGTCTTAGTTGTGTTTTTCTAGGCCTTTCTTTCTAGACAGGTGAGATTTTTCTGGCATCTCTACCCTGTGTCATTAGAATAAGGAAGAGAAATTGGAGAAAAGCTACTTCAGCCCAGGAGTGTCCCAGATCTTCTTCCTGGAAGTGGCCTCTTTGTTTCCTCCACATTGTCCCACTGTTACAGCATCCCCTTATCTGCCTGAAAGGATTTCCTGAACATCTGGCCTGTGACAACAGTGGCCTCATACCCCCTCCCAGAGGCTGGAAGTGACTTTTTTGGGTCACCTTGACACGAGTACTCAAGAGTTTCCTCCCTAGTATACATATTAGTTCTGGCTGAGGATCACAACAACATTGTTTAATGTTTGATTTGTGAAAACAGTAAGTCTAACTGGTAGGCCAGAGTCTCTGAAAAATAAATGTATTCTTTCTGTGGTTCATTTTGAATGCATGCTAAGTCGCTTCAGTCATGTCGGACTCTTTGTGACCCCGTGGACTGTAGCCCGCTAGGTTCCTCTATCCATGAGATTCTCCAGGCAGGAATACTGGAGTGGGTTGCCATGCTCTCCTCCAGGGGATCTTCCCCACCCAGGGATTGAACCCAGGTCTCTTATGTCTCCTGCACTGGCAAGCAAGTTCTTTACCACTAGCATTCATTTTACTCATTGCCTAATACTTAAAAAGAAATACTCTCAGGGGATTTCCCTAGCAGTCCAGTGGCTAAGACTCCATGCTTCCAGTGCATGGGGTCCAGGTTTGATCCCTGGTCAGGGAAATAGATCCCACATGCTACAGCTAAAGATCCTGTATGCTGCAACTAATACCCAGGGCAGCCAGTAAAATTAAATAAATAAATATTTTTAAGAAGTGCGCTGAAAGGTGGTGCTGTTTCCTGATTTGCACAAAGGACCTAGTAGGCTATTGGTTGCCCTGGTTATGTAAACCTACAGTCAGGGAGGAAGTGCTAAGAACATTGGAATAAAGTTTAGATGTTGTGATAGAGGACAGGGCAGGAAGATGTAAGCAGGATGCAACCGGCTACCAGAGAAAAGACGTGTGAGGAAAGAACCAAGCTGCCTATGTGGGAAACACACACAGGTTGGTTATTCTGGCCTGTTGTATGGTGTGCAATGTAAACCTCCTCTTTACCTTCAATAAAACCTTCATTACCTAAAAAAAAAAGTGCTTCCTCAGGAATCTGAAAAAACCCCAGGCCCATCTGTGGAAGATGAGTTCTACTTCAAGGCCATTGGTTGGGGCAACTTGAAAAAATAGGCAGCATCTTTTATGCTTGATATTCACTAACTTGCCATCAACAAAAAGCTCCTTATAGCAATGGAACTCCAGTTACCAGGCAGGTTCCCAGTCACAGATGTTCGAGGTAGGTGGCCCTCAGTACTTGCTGAAATCCCACTGGGGCTTCATGGTCCTTTTCTGGAGGCGTAGATGTTGCACCTTGCCATCCCTGGACTTCAGCAGTGTTCTCATCACAGGTTTTCTACACTCTGGACCCTCTCCAATGAGTTAGATGACCGTATGTGTCACCTAGGGTTTTCCACTACTTGAGCGTGTCTTGGTTTATTTCCTTTTTTGAGCTGAATTCCATCGAAACACTAAAGAGTGTATCTGTGTTGCTTCTTTTTTTTTTAGGGTACCAGAACATCTCGTGAAGAGCATAACTTGGCAGACACTGCAAGCTGTAAATTTTTGCCATAAACACAGTGTAAGTCTCATGATCCCCCTCTAAAAATCAGAAGGCTGCCTTTCACCTGAGGTGGAATCTTTGTACAGAGTTTATATCATACTTTTGTAGATAGGCCTTTTTCACCCAAGTCTTTATAAGCCTGTTTGAGGAGTACATAGAAGCTAAAAATGCCGACCTAAGCTATTCCTTCTTGTTCACATTTTAAAGATGTATGTTTATGATTTTGAGAAAGTAGTTTTGTTTATGTTGCTTAGAAACTGCCCAGATTTAAGGTAGACTCCTTCCCACTTGGAGTCCATGTTGCTCTGGTACCCTCAAAATACTGTGAAATTGGGGAGGGGAACCCCAGGTGACTCATGCCTGTTGCATACATTACGTGGAGTCCCAAGTGTGATGCACACCTGCTCGTGTCTGCGTAGGTGAGTTAGAAGTGCCAGGGCTGCAACGAAGCAGCCAGTGGAAACCTCGTGAGCACTCTCAGCCACAGCAAGGCTAGCAGGAGATACAGTGGACTGCTGCCCACGTGGTGGGACTTCACAAATACTGGGTAGCCTGCTACTCCCTTGGCTTCAACACAGCCCACTCCCTGCATGCAGGAAGCCAGACTCCAATATCAGAGCTTCATTTTGGCCCCAAGGGCAGTTTACTGCATTTTGTCATCCTGACAACGTCCAGGGTCAATTTCACTGGTAGGGCTGAAATGCCTTCCTCGAGCTGTTCTAATTTTTTTTTCCCCTGAAGCTGCCTTCCCAGAAGGAAATATGAGAGTAGGCAGCACTTCTCCCAGCTGAGCCTCCACCTAGCTGAAGGCTACAATCTGTGTCCAAATGCGTGCACACCAGGGAGTATGGATGCCTTATATGTACTGCTCTTCACTGCGAGTGAGGGCCAGCAGTTTCCTGATAGCAGGTTTTAGGAGCGGGGTGGGAGAGTGGGGGGAGCGAGAGAGACGGCAGAAAGGCCCTGGTGGGGAAAAGCAGAGACACGAAGAGCAAATATAATGCATACCACAGCTCCCTGGAGAGCCCCTGAAACTGGCCACATGTGCTTGGGGGGAGGGCTGTAGAAACTTGTAAAGAATTCCCAGAACAGAATAGGAGCACATTCTTGCTTACAAGTACTTCTGACCATCTGTCATCACGATATTCCAGGGTGTACCCATTATAGTAATATTTGAAGCCAGGGGTAAAAAAGTGGAGATCTCAGGGCCATTAATTGCTGAGAACCAGATCTGTTGTAACAAAATAATTCAGAAATTGTCCCCCCCCCAATTTTTCCAGAATAATAAATACCCGTGGGGAAACACTGACACCCAGGTCTCACCCTGAAGATCCTTTGGAGTGAGAACTAGGCCAGGCATAAGAGGAACCTCTGTCCTAGCTCCAAATTTTAGAAAGTCAAGAACACCCCAGGGTATCAGCCCTAAACCAGAGAGGGTCTCTCGGATTGCAGAAGCCGCCAACATTCTCCTCCAGAGAGGATAACAATGGAGAGAAGGTTATTAGGAGCCTGAACAGTATTTTGACCTCACTGTTATTTTTATGTAATTGCTAATTGGTTGTTTTTATTGTTGTTGAAGATTTGTTCCTTACCAAAAAAAGCACCATTTAATAGGAAAATCATGTGAAGGTTCTTAAGCATTCTTCTAACATCACCCTGTTAAACAATGTCAGCTGTGGTCTGGAAACCACAGGTGATTTGTGTCTAATCCCTGGTGGTGGCGTGGGGGCTACATCCGGTGGGGTGGAGGGGCAGTAAGGAGGCTGGATGTGTGTGGGATGGAGCTGACATCTAGTGACTCCCCAGAGGGTGTGCGCTGCCCGCGTTTGTTTATCTTGTGGGGACAAATGTCAGAGCTGGAAGGGAGGTCTCTTGGCAAGCTGCTGCTTCCCACCCATCTCTTCCTCAGCTTATCTCAGCAGGCCCAGGGCTTGTCCTGTTTACCAGGCGGAATGTGTTCTGTTCTCAGTTAAACAACTGGATTATGAATTCTGCTTAGGCACCAACTTGCAGCTCCTGCAGCCATGCTGCAGTCCTCACCCAGAGCCTTTTAACATTTCCTCTGTCACCTAAGGTAGCCAGATTAAATACACCCGGTTAAATTTGAATTTCAAGTAAACAGTCATAAACACTTAAGTATAAATATGTTCCAAACACTACATGGGATGTACTTCTACTAAAAAAATTATTATTTATCTTGCTACTCTACTTTTATTTTATTTTTTTCCACATTTATTGGTCCTTTAGGGCCCTTCAGGAACTGGGGTTGATTCAGGCTATGGTGGTTATGGTGCTAGATTTATTTTAGGCTACTGTTTTGTAGTCTGTTATCTAAAAGGTCATTGAGAGGTTCAAACAGCCTCAGATATTTGCTGGATATTCACGTATTTTATTTAGTCCATATATTAGGGTTGCTCCTGTTTAATCTGCTCGGGTTTGATGTTTGTGACTAGTGCATACACAGGGATGTGAAGCCGGAAAACATCCTCGTCACGAAACAGTCTGTGATTAAGCTTTGCGACTTTGGATTCGCTCGACTTTTGAGTGAGTATCAAAGTTTTCTTTAGTTAAGTGTCAAAGCCAGGGAGATTGTTAATATGATAAGGGATCTAAGTGCTATAGGAAGCTAGTTCTTGTATATTTAGGGCATAAGCTTGCAAGTCTACAATTAATGAAAACACACATACAGTGGTTTAAAAATGTATATGCTATATGTAAATTTTATCACAATAAAGGGCTTACTAATATGTATATTACCCTTCATTTTTTGCTAAAATAGTGCTTTTAAAAACTACTATTTTAGAAGAGTGGCTTTTAATGTTGGCTGTAGATTAGAATCATCTGGGAAGCAATAAACTCTAAACACCATATTGATACCCCTCTAGGGATTCTGGTTTAACTAGACTGGTGTGGGGCTCAAACATCAGTAATTTTCAAAAAGGACTATGTTCCAGGTGGTTTTCATGTGTAACCAGTGCTGTGAAGCACCGATTTGGAAAAACCGCAGGTGGGGCACGAGTTTGATTTCCCAGGTCTTCGCCCTCCCGGTTCTGACTCCCTGCACTGCTCCGTCTATTTCCATGTCCCATGGCTGGCCAGCTGGACCGAGCGACTACTACACAGACTACGTGGCTACCAGGTGGTACCGCTCCCCAGAGCTGCTGGTGGGGGACACGCAGTACGGACCCCCAGTAGATGTTTGGGCGATTGGCTGTGTCTTTGCTGAGCTGCTGTCAGGGGTTCCTCTATGGCCAGGAAAATCAGATGTGGATCAGCTCTATCTGATTAGGAAAACCTTGGGTAAGTGCTGGTTTTTGTCCCATCTTTTGGAAACCAGATACTTTTACCCATGTCAGAGCAGAGCAAGTTCCTAGTCTCATCCAGTGCCCTTTACAGTCACAAAACAGGGAAACTCTCAGAGCCTCATTGTAATGGCTCCATAAACAGTGTCCTTCGTAGGTATGTTAAGTTCAGTTCCGAGTCGCTCAGTCGTGTCCGACTCTTTGCGACACCATGAATCACAGTACGCCAGGCCTCCCTGTCCATCACCGGCTCCCGGAGTTCACTCAAACTCACGCCCATCAAGTCAGTGATGCCATCCAGCTATCTCATCCTTGGTCGTCCCCTTCTCCTCCTGCCTCCAATCCCTCCCAGCATCAGAGTCTTTTCCAATGAGTCAACCCTTCGCATGAGGTGGCCAAAGTACTGGATTTTCAGCTTTAGCATCATTCCTTCCAAAGAAATCCCAGGGCTGATCTCCTTCAGAATGGACTGGTTGGATCCCTTGCAGTCCAAGGGACTCTCAAGAGTCTTCTCCAACTCCACAGTTCAAAAGCATCAATTTTTCGGCGCTCAGCCTTCTTCACAGTCCAACTCTCACATCCATACATGACCACAGGAAAAACCATAGCCTTGACTAGACGGACCTTAGTCGGCAAAGTAATGTCTCTGCTTTTGAATATGCTATCTAGGTTGGTCATAACTTTTCTTCCAAGGAGTAAGCATCTTTTAATTTCATGGCTGCAGTCACCATCTGCAGTGATTTTGGAGCCCCCCAAAATAAAGTCTGACACTGTTTCCACTGTTTCCCCGTCTATTTCCCATGAAGTGATGGGACCGGATGCCATGATCTTCGTTTTCTGAATGTTGAGCTTTAAGCCAACTTTTTCACTTTCACTTTCATCAGGAGGCTTTTTAGTTCTTCTTTACTTTCTGCCATAAGGGTGGTATCATCTGCATATCTGAGGTTATTGATATTTCTCCCAGCAATCTTGATTCCACCTTGTATTTCTTCCAGTCCAGCATTTCTCATCATGTACTCTGCATATAAGTTAAAGAAGCAGGGGAACAGGATAGAGCCTTGACGTACTCCTTTTCCTATTTGGAACCAGTCTGTTGTTCCATGTCCAGTTCTAACTGTTGCTTCCTGACCTGCATACAGATTTCTCAGGAGGCAGGTCATCTCTTGAAGAATTTTCCACAGTTTATTGTGATCCACACAGTCAAAGGCTTTGGCATAGTCAATAAAGCAGAAATAGATGTTTTTCTGGAACTCTCTTGCTTTTTCCATGATCCAGCGGATGTTGGCAATTTGATCTCTGGTTCCTCTGCCTTTTCTAAAACCAGCTTGAACATCAGGAAGTTCACGGTTCATGTATTGCTGAAGCCTGGCTTGGAGAATTTTGAGCATTACTTTACTAGCATGCATGCAATTGTGCGGTAGTTTGAGCATTCTTTGGCATTGCCTTTCTTTGGGATTGGAATGAAAACTGACCTTTTCCAGTCCTGTGGCCACTGCTGAGTTTTCCAAACTTGCTGGCATATTGAGTGCAGCACTTTCACAGCATCATCTTTCAGGATTTGAAACAGCTCAACTGGAATGCCATCACCTCCACTAGCTTTGTTCGTAGTGATGCTTTCTAAGGCCCACTTTACTTCACATTCCAGGATGTCTGACTCTAGATGAGTGATCACACCATTGTGATTATCTCGGTCATGAAGATCTTTTTTGTACAGTTCTTCTGTGTATTCTTGCCACCTCTTCTTAATATCTTCTGCTTCTGTTAGGTCCTTAACATTTCTGTCCTTTATCGAGCCCATCTTTGCATGAAGTGTTCCCTTGGGATCTCTAATTTCCTTGAAGAAATCTCTAGTCTTTCCCATTCTGTTCTTTTCCTCTATTTCTTTGCATTGATCGCTAAAGAAGGCTTTCTTACCTCTTCTTGCTATTATTTGGAACTCTCCATTCAGATGCTTATATCTTTCCTTTTCTCCTTTGCTTTTTGCTTCTCTTCTTTTCACAGCTATTTGTAAGGCCTCCTCAGACAGCCATTTTGCTTTTTTGCATTTCTTTTCCATGGGGATGGTCTTGATCCCTGTCTCCTGTACAGTGTCACGAACCTCATTCCATAGTTCATCAGGCACTCTATCAGTCAGATCTAGGCCCTTAAATCTATTTCTCACTTCCACTGTATAATCATAAGGGATTTGATTTAGGTCATACCTGAATGCTCCAGCGGTTTTCCCTACTTTCTTCAATTTGAGTCTGAATTTGGCAATAAGGAGTTCACAATTGGAGCCACAGTCAGCTCCTGGTCTTGTTTTTGTTGACTGTATAGAGCTTCTCCATCTTTGGCTGCAAAGAATATAATCAATCTGATTTTGGTGTTGACCATCTGGTGATGTCCAATACAGCACCAATGAAAGGAAACCATAGAGCAGTGCTTGCTAACTGATCTAATGTTTTTGAGAGGATGAAAAACATTGTTTTTCTCTTTTTTGTTTTTTAAAAATTTTTATTGAAGTATAATTGACTTACAATATTGTGTTAGTTTCAGAAAACTATACCCAGTATTTTGTAATATATCTATAACTGATCTAATTTTACCTTTCTCTTTCTTCTTGTCCAAAGGAGACCTCATTCCTAGGCACCAACATGTATTTAGCACAAATCAGTACTTCAGTGGGGTAAAAATTCCAGACCCTGAAGATATGGTGAGTGACCTATTTTGGTAAGAGTTCTGTAGGTCAGAGCTACGTTTACCAGGGTATTTAAGTGGTGATCATTCTCACTCAATGAATATACATGGGGAGTTGCAGTCTAACTAGGTTTTGATAGTTAGGCACCTGCCTGAGCTCCATGGTCCATTTGGCACCAGAAGATCAGTCTAAGAGTGGAAAAAAAACCTGGAGCAAATTCGCTACAAGGCCCTGGCCTTCAGTGCTAATTTACAGACAGCTGATAGCAGAGCATAGCCATCATGTTGGACAGGATTGCAGAGCTCTTTGCCCCAAACTCGCCTGTCCATCATTTTCAGCAGTTGAAGCTACAAAGCTCAGAGCTGATCAACTTGTAGACGATGACTCCTCCAGGAAAATCCAGCATGGTCCAAGCCCCTACTCTGCTGTGCTCTCAGTCCCAGACCATGGGGGAAAATGGTGATGAACTTGCTTGGCCAGCCCCACTCTGATACTGTTCTTTTGGCCAATGTGGAGAAAACACATATTTTTCAAAAACTGAAAAAATTTAAAATGTGCGTAGTCTAAACTACTTTCAAGAATTTACTCCAGTGAAACTATTAGACAAGAGTAGAAAGATACTCTTGCCTGGAAAATCCCATGGACAGAGGAGCCTGGAAGGCTGCAGTCCATGGGGTTGCTGAGGGTCAGACACGACTGAGTGACTTCACTTTCACCTTTTGCTTTCATGCACTGGAGAAGGAAATGGCAATCCACTCCAGTGTTCTTGCCTGGAGAATCCCAGGGACGGGGGAGCCTGGTGGGCTGCTGTCTCTGGGGTCGCACAGAGTCAGACATGACTGAAGTGACTTAATAGCATAAAGATACAGCAAACATTTTTTTGATGGAAATATGACATTCTTTAACAGAAATCATTTCCTTTAAAGAATTAATTAAATAGGTTATGGTACGTCCTTACAATAGAAATACCACATAGCCAATAAAAATAATTAGATTCGTATGTAATCACCTGATAAAAAAGGTCCGTAACATATTACTAAATGAAAAAAGTTATAAAATAGTATCCATAATTTGACATAATTTTAATGAATTTTAAATAAATATACATGTTTACATGTATAAATATAAAATAATATGACAATCCCAAGAAAATCAGGCTATAAAGATTTTTCTATTTATGAAATAAATGGCTGCAAGGTATAGTATACCAAAATATTAACAGTGAATGTCTCTTTGTGGTGGGACAATTTGTTTCTTTCTTTATGGTTTTTTAAAGTGTCTTCTAATGAGCCTGTATTATAATCAGAAACATTTCAGAGCACAGTTAAGGTCTATGAAGTCCTGAGTTCCTACTGTCTAAGAAAGGTAGTTTCACACTGAAGTGAACCCTCCTCCATCACTCAGTTTCCAGATGGAGGCTCCAGCCGGTTCCATCAGAGCTGTCTGTCCCTGCAGACTCTGGGCCAGTCCTGCAGTGAGGTCTCCCACCTCCCGCCTCCCTGCCGCCACCCTCCGGCAGCACTGGGAATTAGGGAAAGTGGGGCAGCAGCGAGCTTTCAAGGCCGCAGAAGCAGGAATGACACCTGACATATGGCAGGCGACCCAGCTGCTCCCCTGTGACCTGGACATTCCCAGTGTCACACTAAATGTCCCTTAGTGAACTTCCTGTTTGCTCTTCTACCAGCGAAACCTCAGAAACAGCCCAGGTTTCATCGGTGTAAAAGGCTTCCCATGGTTTCCCAGAGGTTGTCCTGCAGGGGATTTCCTGTTGACAGAAACACAGGAAGATGCAGCGTGGAGGCTGCACAGGTTGAATATCTGTGCCCGAGTCCCTCTGCCCGTCAGCAGCCCTGCCCGAAGGAGGCCTGCATGCTTCTGGGGCAGGGAAACCGGCTAAGCAGGCAGGATGGGCCCCTGCCTATCACAGCCAACCGGCCGGCCTCGTCCCAGGCATCCTTGCTGAAATAGCAGCCCTCAGTGGTGCTCAGATTCAACGCACAAAAATAGCAAGAGAAATAGTTTAGCTTCGGGAGTGGAGTGGGCTGCTCTCAAAGGCTCATACAGATCTGCTTTAGGATTTTATTTTTCCCTGTTGATCTTAGGCAACTCCAAAACTGAGGCTCTTATTTCTTATCAGTGGTGAATAACTCCACACTTGGGAATTGGTTGCTGTTGGCTGGTTCCCTGAACTAAGTAACACTGTGCTCTTAAGCTTGATGGCAGCACCAGGGAACCACCGTCTTTATACACACGATTCATCTTGGTCATTTATTTGACTCAGCCTGGTTAGCTCTTAGTTTCTCAGTATTCCTGCGTTTTAGCCTCTTTATCAGTGGTGTGGGCTTCCCTGGTGGCTCAGACGGTAAAGAATCCGCCTGCAGTGTGGGAGACTTGAACTGGCCTGTCTGCCTGACATATGGCATTCCTTCTATTTTATAGTGTTTATTACTCCTGATTGTCGCCTGCCTGTGATCAGAGCAAAACAGCCTTAAATGGCCAAAGGAGATTGATGGATGTCTGCTCAGGAGACTCTTTAAACAGTGGCATAATCAGGGGGACAGCAGGCTCCTGTGGGAGGAGAGAACAGTGTTTATTCCAGAAAACCAAGAACATCTGTTCACCTGAGTAGGGAAAAATAATCTTTGTTACATAGCTCCCTTTAGGTAAATGTCAATAAATGCCATAATCAGGACCCCTTTCTAGAAATGCCAAACATTATTCTGAGACAAGGCAAGTTACATAAATTGGAGCAGAAAACAGGGAAATAACAATTGCTTGACAAGTGTTTTTTTTTCTTTTTTTTTTTCTAATTAGTATTCCCTCACAGTTTGCTACCTGAATCTGTTCTTTAGGAAGTAAAGGGGGTAAATGGTTAGGAAGAAAATTTGGAAAAGCAGTTTAGAGGATGGGGGAGAGTATAAGCTTATAAAACATTTTGGAAGTGGGGAAAGAAGGAACTTATGAAACAGACATAGGTGGGAGGTGGGGTGGGCAGAGGGTGGAGGAGGCAAAGAAGATTCCAGGAAGATGCTTCTCTCACTCAAAAATTCAATCTGAAATAACTTTATATTTGAATATATGCTGTAAATAAAATCCATGTTTTCTTTCTCTCTTTTTCAACAGGAACCACTTGAATTAAAATTTCCAAATATCTCTTATCCTGCCCTGGACCTCTTAAAGGTAAAATCATGGCTTCCAACAGACCTGGGAGCACAGGGCAGCTGAATCATTGGGGAATCTGAATGATTATGTCAATCCATGCATTGATAAGTGTTCCTTTTAGAATTCTTCTTCTCACTGGAAAAGTATATGTGCTTTTCATTTTTAAAATGAGTCACATAACAGTGAAAACAACTGTGAATATTTTTCACTTTAAATTACCCTAATATTGTACTTGAAATGTAAATTTTTAAGAGGAGGAATGTTTGTTTTACAAAAAGATCCTTTTCTTAAAAAAAAAAAAACCAACAAACTATTTAGCCATAGGATTCTTTTAAATAACCAACTCTAATATACTGAAAGTAGGTTTCAACTTTAAAACTTGATTTCCATACACATTTTCAAAAGTATATAGCCCTTGTGTAAAATGAAGTACCGATTAAAATATTTGCAAGCTAAGGTCAATGCCCCACCCATTATAAAAAGTATTTAAAACATTTACTGATGCATTTATAATTTTAGAAATGAGACAGTTCCTTGAGGTATGTAATTGTGAGATTTAATCTATCTAAGTATGAGCCCTCTAGCCTATTTACTGGCATAGCAAATAGTTAAGAATGATGTAACGTAAAGAGAGGTATGTCCCTTCTCCCTTACATACATGTAATACCTGGGCTATTTCTGGAAGAATATACAAAAAATGACTGATTTTAGAAGACAGAATGGGAGAACTAGAGTGATGGAGAGACTTTGCTACATACTGTATGAAGTTTATTTTTATCATGTGTAGATATTATTTTTTAAATTTAAAAAAACTAGTTTTTACAAAGTAAAGTCAAGTGCCCAAAACGGGTTAGGAGGATTATTCTAGTGGGACACTGAGGTGAACTCAAAAATCATGTCCTGCTCCCTCAGGGCAGAGCACCGAATGCCTCAAGAACAGAACAAGGTGAAGAAAATGATTTGTTACTATTCCTAGAAACCATTCATTCATTCATTATGTGGTTACCCCCCAGGAATGGTTGTGGAAGGAATGAAAGTCATGATTGGTGTGTTTTTCTTACTTTTTCCTCCTTTTGGCCCCAACTGAAGAGTTCAATATTTCAAAGAAGAAAAAATGATATTAATAAGTTTATGCAGTTTTAGAGAGTAAGAAGAGGGGATTTTCTGTTCCTTTAGGGCTGTCTCCACATGAATCCTGCCGAGAGACTGACGTGTGAGCAGCTGTTGCAGCATTCGTATTTTGACAGTATCAGAGAAATAGGGGATTCGGCAAAAGAGCATGAGAAACCAACAAGGAAGACGCTACGACGAAGCCGAAAGCACTTGCCGGGGGTAAAGCTGGGGCACTGCTTTACAGAAGCGTGCGGGGTTGCAATATCAGATGAGTTCATCTGGTGTAGAGAGCCTGAATCTATACTTGAGGTGTCCATTGTGGCTTGCAGTTCCAGCATCCTGTTATTCTTGTGTGAGGACACACAGCTCACAAGATCTACCGGCCAGGGTCCCAGAGACACTTACCTGTTAAGGGCCCTTCTTCCTGAATCCTAAAGATGACCCTGCCTAGTGGCTCCCTGCTGCCACCCAGGGGCCAGGGCTTTTGCTGTGCAGGAGCACAGGTCCCAGACAAAGACAAGGGTGTGAATTCCGCT
Organism: Capra hircus; assembly: GCF_001704415.2. Lineage (NCBI taxonomy): Eukaryota > Metazoa > Chordata > Mammalia > Artiodactyla > Bovidae > Capra > Capra hircus. The sequence goes on from NC_030817.1 coordinate 59,817,365, forward strand.
GAGCATGCTTTTTGTGCTTTGGAAAATGAAATTAAATTTACCTCAGGCAGCTCTCTGTCATCATGTTTACCTTCAGTACTGATTGACATTCCAGCTTTATCTGAAAATGGAACTGTTTTCCTCCTTGACCCGTTAATCATTAGAGTTGGCTACGGTAAATGTGGTGATGATTGCTTTCAGTGAGAACAGCAGAACAGTATGTTTAACCAGAGCACAGCATCCAGGCTGCACACTGGGAGCCCGTGAAGATTTGTGATTGCTGTAAAGTGGGAAGAGTGGCCTTGCATTAAGTGTCTTGTCATAAACCAAGAGCTGTACTGATTTAGAATGGATTGTAGTTGGAACCACAGTTAGGATGAGCTGGCTGCTCCTGATTGCTTCTTTCATCTGCTCAGGTGCCCCTTAAGCTTTAAATTATCTTGCCTTAGTCTTTCCCCTTGCAGCTTCCACTGCTGAGTGGTATCTGGGTGGTGTTTGTGAGATTTGGAGGAGAGAAGAGGGTGGATGGTCCATTAGGAACAGGTACAACATGAAACTCAGTGCCCTTAAATAGACCAGAGTTAGGAAGTTAAGAATGCTTTTCATACTAAGCAGATAGACTTTCCCCTCAGTTACCCCTTACCTTACTGTTTCTTTGTGTTCAGGAGTAAAGGGTCTTGATAGAAATATTTTTACATGAAAGAATAGGGGAACCTCACTAATTTGTATATCACTTGTAGGTTTGATTTAAAAGTCCTGAAAAGTATTCATTTTTCAGATACCTAAGTCCATATAGTACCATAAAAAATGTGTTCCCTTGCTTTCATTTGACATTGAAGATGAATTCAGACATTTTCTGGCAGCATTAAAGGAGCAGTTTTGCCTTTTTAAGTAAGGTAGTAGATGGCCAAATCATCTGAGTGTTTCAGACATCAGTTTTCTTTCCTGTAAGACAAGGTATTGGCTTAGATGATCCCTAAGGTCCCAGCAAGCTCTTAACTCCTGTGAATATATGCTTTTTTTTCCAATACTATTAACATGTAGATTTCCCCTTCCTTTTCATATCCTCTAAATTTCCTTTAGTGTACATGTTTTGTACATTATACAAAGTACATGTTTTGCTTTATTATAAACAATAAATCTTGAAAAGGAAAAGCAGAGACCAGATTTATAGGAGGCAGTGAGCTCCCTGTCCATCAATTCCTCCATCTTGATTGGAGCCCCTGAGCTCCAGATGTAAACATTCTGTTCTCTCTCAGATCCCGGATTCTATGCAGAAGAGTATTTCTGTGCTGAAAAAATTATTTACCTTTTTTTGAATGTGTTATGGATAATGAAAAAAGTGCGTGGCATTGACCATAATTCTGTTTTGTATTTTCAGTTGCAGTGCCTACCTCAGCTGACCAGCAGCAGCATCCTTCCAGCTCTGGATAACAAGAAATATTGCTGTAACACCAAGAAACTTAACTACCATTTTCCAAACATTTAAAGAGCTTGGAGATTGATGATAAAAAAAAAAGAGTTGATCATCAATTTGAATAAAACACACATTTGGTTGAAAACAATCACAACATTGGAAAAAGCCTCAGGAGAAAATTTAAGTAACTAAGTGGGGGAGGCCACATGGCAAGATGTGAAGGAAAATTCCAGAGGCAGTCTTCCATGCATGACGATGCTGTCCAGAACAGAAAGGAACAACTTCTTTGGATTTTCACTTGTACTTTTATTGTATCTAAGTAGCTGAGCTGATGGACAGAATATAAACTGTATCTACTGTACTCACTTATACCTCTGGCAAAATAGAGATGCAAAAGAAAAAAGATTTATGCTATAATCGTACCAGAGAGAACAGGTGAAAATGGATTACAGAATGCCCATATATTTTTTTGGATCTCTGTTGCTTTGAGTCCTGTCTCCTGCTTCTTCAGATTTTCTCATCATATTTAAGGAGGGTTTTAGTTTCTTAAAAGCAAAATGTTTAAAATCCCATTTCCTGCTTGCTCTAGTTCTTGATTTTTATATATGGAAACTTCTTGAATATTTGAGTCATTCAAAATATTTAAAATCATATGGATTATCATAAAAGGACTGTAATTTATCTGCTTATATATTTAATAATGTGTTTATAGACACTTCTTACATATACTTCGGTCTACCTTTAGTAAAGGATGCATCTTAGTCATTCTTGCAGGCAAGATGGGTTGACTATAATCTGTCTACATTTGTTCACCCAGTTACCCTTGCAAACAATGGCATGAAGCTTGGCAGTTGACCAAGGGGTAGAACAAGATCTACAGGCTTTGCAGGAACTGAGCCTGCCAGCCTGAAAGTAATTAGTACTCCGTTCTCTCCAGTTCTGCCTCAGACTTGGAGACCGAGCAACAGGCAGGACTATATACAGTGATCTGGGTTTTGGAAGAAACTGCTTATAAACTTTCACTTGGGTCATAAGAGACATTATGTTTTAAGCTGATGTTTCCCTGAAGTATCTTTTTCCACTCTATGTATATATGTGTTGTATATATATGTATACTGCACACACATATATGTGTGTATATATACCAACCTAACAGTTTAACAATGACAATAATAGGCCAAAGTGATATTATTGACAATTGCTAGCTTTGTACAGTGGTACTTAAAATGATGACATATAATTAGCTTTGATTTGGCCTATTGCTTCTATTCAAAAAGCTTTTTCGTCTTTGTCCCCTGGACATAAGGGCAATATGAAGCTGATGTCTGTTTCTTATTGCTCAGCCCCATTTTTCACTGATGTGCTGCTGTTTCCTAGCAGTTCTCGCCATGGTTTTTGAAGATGTATTTTACTATCTACTGTATCTTCAAAACATTTCTTTTGCACTTCAATTTACTGCTATATTAATTTTCTTCATGACAGCATTTGACTGTTTTTACGTACTACACAGTGATCTACCAAATTCTGGCATCTGTTCAATAATTTTGACTACCCCAGCCAGTTTAATGATAGCCTGAGGCTTCCTGATGTATGTAGCTTCTTGCATAAAGTTGACAGTGGGCTAAATAACCAGTCACAATATAATCTAATTCTTGTTACATAGACTTTGATTCAAATGACAAAGAAGAACATCCAACTTCTGCAATAGTGTAAATTTTGTATTTTCTTTTTCCCTTACCCCTAACAATGCACTTGACGAGGCAGATGCCTGTAACTGCCTAATTTACCCAGTATTTTTAAAGAATCCCATTCAGAACAGAAAAGTATCTCCAGACTAACTTGTGGGCAGTCAGTTGCTTCATCACATAGTAGTCAAATAAACCTGAGACAGAAGTGGTCATTTTTTTCTGACTTCTATAAAATGTATGCTTATACTTAACCATATCCGTGATCCTTTCTTCATCACAGAATCACCACTGTTTCACATGAGACAAACATTTCCTGATTTTTAAAATGACAGTGGCAATTAGTAAATAGTATATCATTTATGGCATGTGCTATTTACATAATCCAGTTTCTAAACACAACTAAAATTCATTTTTCTACTATAAGAGTGCATCACAGAAAGTGTTTATTTTAAAACTATCTCCAGTCACGGTTATATCCAACCGAATAATGTTCAAACCAAACATACAGACATCCTCAAACAAGTTGGCATATAACTAACAATAATAAAATCAGATCTTTATTTTTACCTCTTTGAAATGGCCCTGATTCTATCTATTTATGATATTCATTATTACTGTGTTCTAGACATAAAGTGAATTTTGTGCTCATACTCATGGGAAATACTATCCAACATATATGAGGGAATACAAATTAGTTTCTAATTGACATGTTAAATTTTTCCTCTTTAAGCAGTTTTTAAATTTAAGCAAAAATAGGTAAAGCTGTGCTGGTCTTCATTATTGTTTCCTCTGGTTTATTGGAATAAGCAAAGTTATTTAAATCCAGCCAAGTATTTATGTCTAGTTTTAATAAAACACCAGATTAAGCCTACAGACTAGACAAATTAGCCAGAAACTGTTTATTCAGAGAAAGGATGTATGTTACAAAGAGCACAGATATGCAGGATCATGAGAAATGCATGCAAATCCTGGGAAGCAATGGGAATGCTCCAGCAACCTCTGATGACTTTGCATAATTGACTCCATCAATGAATCTGAAATTTAGCTTTCAGTTTTTCATAATTGTACATTTATAGGAATATGCTTCAATAACTTTAAAATGAAGCAAGTTACTGTTAAAAAATAAACACCTGTATTGTACATTTAAATCATTTTAAAGAACTTAAGTATCTATATCGAGATATTTATATAGATACCATTATAAAATAAAGAATATATTAAAATTAAAAGGGTATCTGATTTGCACTTAATATGATTTAGTGTACATAAATTCTTACTTCCAACTTAGTAACTTTAGTGAATCACATCTGAATGTTTATTTTCTACATGATGGACTCTGCTAAAATGTCATGATATAACATCCTTATAGTTCTGCTGATAACTATATAATATTTGTTGCTGTTAAGGATCAATTTAAAATGACACTCTACACTGAATAAAGATACTTGTTGAAATATTATTTTACTTCAAGTCTAATTTTAGCTCCAGAGAAGGCAGTGATGTCTTAAAGGCTTGAACAATTTTTTCTTTTTCTTTTACTCCAGGAAGATCACTTAGAAACAAATACTTGAGGTTCCTGTAAAAAAAGAGAAAATTTTAAAAGTTAATATAATTTGACCTTTACTCTTATAGCATTAAAAATAAACTTGTTTTATTGGCTTTTTAAGAAATTACACACAGTGTGTGTTCATATCATCCTACACATTCAAAATGACTTTTAGAACAGTAATCTTAGAGTACTACTTTAAATGAGATTCATGCTAGGAACTAATCTAGACTTTGGAAAGTTTAGTTGTTCTGGTTATGTCAATAATTCTGCTGAGTTTTTCCAAATATGTATATTATGGCATAGAACTCCTTTGTATGTTAAGTATAAAATATGACATCAGTTGTAGTTATGATTTTTTGAATCTGACACTAAAAGTAAAAACAAAGCAAATATAAACAAGTGGAACTACATCAAGTTGAAAGGCTTCTGCACAGCCAAGAAAACCATCAACAAAATGAAAAGGCAACCTACTGAACAGGAGAAAATACCTGCAAGTCATATATCTAATAAGGGGCTAATATCCAAAATGTATAAGCTCATACAACTCAACAGCAAAAAACCTGAATGATGCAATTTTTAAAATGGGCAAATATCTGAATAGACATTTTTCCAAAGAGGGCATACAGATGGAGAACAGGTACAGGAAGAGATACTCTACATCATTATCAGGGAAATACAAACCAGAACCACAATGAGATAGCACCCTACATTTGTTAGAATGGCTGTTATCAAAAAGACTAGAAATAAGTGTTGGCGAGGACGTAGAGGAAAGGGAGTCTTTGTGCATGGTTGATGGGACTGTAAATTGGGGCAGTCATATGAAAAACAGCATAAAGATTCCTCAAAAAATTAAAAAAGAACTACCAAATGATTCAATAATTCTTTGTTTCAGTATTTATCTGAAGAAAACAAAAACACTAACTCAACAAGACATCTGCACACCTGTGTTCAGTGCAGCATTATTTACAAGAGTCACTCTACAGAAACAACCTAAAAGTCCACTGATGGATCAGTGGATAGAGAAAATACAGTATATGCATATATGTAGTATTGAGCCATAAAAAAATAAAATTCAACATTGGTGACAAACTGATGGACCTCGAGGGTATTATGCTAAGTGAGGTCAGTCAGACAGAAAAAGACAAATACTGTATGATCTCCTATATGTGGAAGCTAAAAATAAATAAGCAAGCTCACAGATACACAAAACAGATTGGTGGTTATTGCCAAGCCAGGGTGAGAAGCAGGAAAAATGGGTGAACTGTGCTATGTTTCTGCTTTTATTTTAAATGAGATTGAATTTTAAAAATATTAATCTTAACCTAGAAAGGAAAAGAAACTGGGGAAGTTCTTAAAACAACTCAAGTTTCTATTACGAGATGAAGCCACAAAGCCTGAACTAATGTAAGAGACAAACAATCTGGTACTTTTGGTTCTAATGTTTAAGATTTCTCAAACTTCCTGTGATGCTGAGGTTATTGGCAGAACATGGGGGGAAAATACTTTAAAAGATGAGGAGGAAGTATAATTGCTGATGTTTACTGAGGGCACCAACAACTGTAATAGGCATCATGCTAGGTGCTTTATGTAATTGATTTTTAAAAAAAGATGCTTCCTAAAAAATGCAGTACAACTATAATATATTAAAGTTGATAACTTCAATTGTTTTAAAGTATTGTGGCTGAAAGTTAAACCATTTTTTAAAATTCTGTTTTTCAGAATTAAAAAAAGATACCATCTCTCAACTGTTTTAAATTCTGATTCTTCACCTTAACATGATCAAGTTTCCATTTTGACACTGACCACCTACCTGAAATGATGCAAAGCAATGATACCTTTGTCTGTGACATTCCCACATGAAATTATTTCCATTTCCAACATGCTTTTTTGTAAATTTTCAAGTTGGCTAAGTCTCTCCAAACAACCATCCTCAATATAGTGACACTTGCATAGTCTTATTTTTTCAACATACTGTAGGCCTTCTGGAAGGGAAAAAAGTACGGTTTAAGAACCTGCTTTACCGTTAAGATGATCAGCTGTCCTAGTTTGCCCAGGACTGTTCTGGTGTCAGGACTGAAAGTCCTAAGTCCTAGGAAACCTCTTAATCCCAGGAAAACTGGAACAATTAGTCACCCTATTAACCACACAAAGTATTCACTACATGGATTGTGCTGACAGACAGGGCCATTCTACAGTCAGATGCCCATGCACTGAGGAATGAAATGCCCACACAAGCAGAGGCTGTGTGGATATAATTATTTCTATATTAGTCAGGGTTACTCAATGACAGAAGTTTGACAAAGATAGTTTAACAAACAAGACCTTAAATATTAAGTCGATAAACCACAGCTTAGTGTGGAGAGAAAGGAGAGGAGGGTACTTGTAACCTCTATGTAACTTAAGAATAAATATCATACACAAGAAGATACAAGCCGGATTGGACTGAAAAGGGTGAGAAGGACACCCGTATGACTATAAGAGTGAGTCAACTGCAACCAAAGGTCATTGCAAACCACCTGCATTTCCCATAACAAACGCTAGAGGACTTACCCATGTGATCAAACCCGATGCTCATGATGCAGGAATCGGTGGCGTCAATTGCCTGAATCTTGTATTTGTCCAGAGGGCCTGTCGGGAGATGGTTGTAGTCCTTCTGCCACCTCTCCTGGCCGTGGTAGCGCACCATGGCCCCACAGCGCAGCAGCCACTCTGACGCTGCCCTGTCAGGACCCACGTCCCTGATACGGTCATGATCCACTCTGGGGGGACGAGAAGAAAAGCAGGAAGCTTTTACTATCGTCACTAGCTTCTCAGCCATGTTCACCAACATAAATACAGAATAGCAACTACTTTTCACTTCATGTGATGAGGAGGGAGATAAATCCATGAAAAGAAAACATTCAATGGTAGCTCTACTTGCTACTATTTTTGCTTCTGTTTTCAAGTGAACACTGTCAAAGCATTTTTTAAAAAAAATCTGAGTTTATCAGGCAGACATGGGTGTTTATTGACTCGTATGCAGCATAGTAGCTTGACTCCAGGAGATATTCAGTAACTACGTATTGAACGAATGACAACACTTGGTTATAATTTTCATTAATGATAAAAGATTTAAAAAGGGAATAATTTTGAACATTTGTTCAAATTAATGTCCGTAAGTGATCTTTATTAATTTTTACACATGCCTTTTTCTCTAGTTAGTGGTATTAATGCTGTATTAAGCAATGAGGAGGTTAGTTTTGCCAGTTTCAAAATAAGCATGCCACCAAATAACATTTTTAAAACTTGAATTCACTTGATAGTATTCAAAAGGTTAACTACATTGCTTAAGTCACAGAATAAAATATTCTAACATTACTGAGCTTTTCTGATTATAAAAATAATAAAAGATCATTTAAAAAAGCTTGAAAGGCACTGAAAGAATGAATAAAAAGAATCACTGAAGTCCTGCAACCCAGTCAGGCACAGTTAATATTCTATAACCTATCTTTTTTTGGTCTTTATTTAATTTCTTTTAAGAAAATTAGGATCATACTGCATACACAACACAAATAACATCTGAAATATAAGAAAACCAAATTAGCCACTGGGAACTCATCGAGCTGAAACAATCCCCATGTTTCTTCACTTTAGTAAGGGTAACTTACTTATTAAACACTGCATTCAACCAGCCCCAGAAGTATCGGGAGTCACGTGACCATGGGAGTTTCTTTAAGCCACAGAGCTGCTGGGAAATTTTTCCAAACAGCATCATTTGCCCTAGACACATAAAATAGCATTCATATTAGATCATCAGTTGGCAATCAGAACCCATACATACAGTAATTTACTTCACAACTTCAGACTCAATGCTCTTGTGATGATAAAGCTGGCTCATTTACCCCTCAGTAATTATTGAGCAAGTTACTGCTGTTTGTTTTTTTGGTTTCTTTTGCTGCAAAGGAGAGGCAGAATTGGATGGTCTCTATGGTTCCTCCCAGCCTTGACATTAAGTTATACTTGTTCGATCTTCAACTGGAGTCCGCCCACAGTGGCGCCACCTGGTGTCCATTCAAGTAGTGCATTTACAGATTTACCGAAACCAGTTCCAGTCCCAATCCACATTTCCAGTATCAAAATGACAAACTAAAATCATCCAAGAAGCAATGTATCAAGGTTAAGCCATTTACATCCAGAAAAGGAGAGGAATCATGGAAATAGATCTTTCTATGAAAAGATTGTAAGTTGCATCCCCAGAACAGTGCAAACCAAGAACTATGCCAGGGCAGCTGGGAAAGACTAGACAAGCAACTTAACCTCTCTGACCCTTGGTTTTCTCATTTATAAAATGAGATGATTGGCTCGGATGATTTCCAGCTGTAAAAATCCATAACCCTGAGTTGAGAAAGTGATTTCGAAACTGGGTCTCAACCTGAGGTAAAGTGCCAGGAGGGGGGAGGACACAGACAAACGACACATTGTCTTTGAGGAGCTGACAACTTAATGCAGGGTAGAGTGAGCTAAAACAGGTCACCACGTGGTTAAAATAAATGACGGAGCCTGAAAAATACCTCAAAAGAGTAAAGACAAGGATTTCAACAAAGATGCCAAGCAAAGGTAGGTCAGGTGACGAGCTGTGGTGGGAACGTTTAAGGCTTGTTGTAGTTCAGCTGGCTTAGAACATGGGGGTCATGAGGAGACCGACAATATACAGTCCCAATGGGAAGGGTCTCCTGTGTGGCTTCTGCAGGTAGCTAGGAGTCACTGAGCTTTCAGCACAGAGCGCTGGCATGGTCAGAACTGTGCTTCAGGAAGATTACTCAGACAGCAGCAGCAAGAATGAGGGCCACTCAAAGACGAGGAGACTGAAGCCCCGATATTAAGTAACTCACCGACACCCTAAAACCCTGGAAGAAGGCGGGGTATTAACAAATGCCTGTGTTTAAAGGGACTTGCCCAGTGTTTCATGGCTAATTGTTAGCAGTGCAGTGCTGAAACCTGAACCTAGCTTTCACTCTTATTAGTCAAGGGCTCTTTCCTCAGTCCTTGAATGGTTCTAGAACTCAAGAAAAAGAAGAGGACTAGAAAGAGTCCTGAGAGGGAACCACATTAGAGCTGAGGAAATGCCCGAGGATGTTGAGGCTGTAAACAATGAGAGCTGAGGTCTGAGGACAGTACCCTGGAGTCATCCATTACCTTCTTCCCTGCTTTTCCGCCATTACTCTGCCTTCATTACTACAAATGTGTCTCCACGCTATAAATACTTCCTCCCACATTCTCACATCTTCACTGCTTTTGATTAAATCTCTCACTACCCGTGCCCACTTCAGCAACTTCTTTGGCTGCCAACCATATTTACAGATTGGGTCTTTCCAGGTTCATCTCAGGCTGTTCCCTCCTAGTTCCCTCCTAGAGTCCTCCCTGCCCCACCTAGAATCCTTTGGAAATCTTTCCCAACCTCAAGACTTTATTCAAATACCATCTCCATCCATCTATTCATTCATGCAATAAAGATTTAAAGTATGCAGAGCAAAAGGAAGAGCAAAAATCACACATTCATTTCAATTATTCCCAACACCAGGCACAGCACCATCCCCTAATGCAAGTTCAATAAATATTTGGAATTAACAATCTTCAATGGCTGACAAATTTTCATGCAGAAACAAAGAAACTGTCATTAAGCAGAAAAATCAGAGAACTATGAAAACTGAAGTCACTTGATTCATTTTGGTCAACTGTATATTTCAGCTTAAGAGAAAGACCAAATTTACTTCAGCTTATGATGTCTAGAAATACTGGATATTATATTCAAAATAATTTAAACATGAAAATTGTTTTTATTTTTCAGTAAACCTAAAAAAAAAATAACCGGTAGGTTTTTGCATTCTCAACTGTAATTTTGTTAATTAATTGATACTGGGAATTTCAAATGAATTCCAGCAGCTACCTCTAAGAATGCTTTCTAGAGGGAAGAGGAGACCTCTGGTGGTGAGTTGGTGAATTTAACTTTAATAAATTAAAAGAAGGGCTTCCGGGAAGACCCAGCAGATAAGGAATCTAACTGCAATGCAGGAGGCACAGGAGACTCGGGTTTGATTCCTAGATTGGGAAAATCCCCTGGAGAAGGAAATGGCAACCCATTTTAGCACTCTTGCCTGGAAAATTCGATGGACAGAAGAACCTGGCAGGCCACAGTCCATGGGGTCGCAGTCAGACACAACTGAGTGACTAGGCACACAAATTAAAAGAAACCACTCAAATTTAAGTTAAAAAATAAACATTACTAAGTTAATGCTGTGATAAATGACTCAGGAATTCAAATTATTTTAAAAATTCTTCTTACTATCATAACATGGCTTGGAGCCATTAAGTTTTTAACAGATGTTTCCAAAAGTTGATAGGAAGTTTGTGACTTAGAGAAGGCCAGAGCTCTAATGTGTGCCTCAAAATAGGAGGTGGAGAGTTCTCCAATTTGCATAAAAACAAGTTTCTTTTAAAAAGTGCAGGTTCTCTTTTTATATATTAAACATAATTACTTAGGTGGTCTACTCAAAATGATGGCTAATTTAGGGGTCAAAAAGACTAAACTAGCCAACCTGTTCTTGAGGGCAGTGAAAGTGTGGAGAGAAGGGTGAGGTAGTATCAGAATTGGGGAGTTTCCCCCCCAGATTATAACCCCACTTCACTGGAATCGTCCATTACTGATGCCAGTTCTTATTCCCAATGTATCTAGAGTCTAGTGAAATAGAGTGACAGAGCACTTCCTTAGGAATTAGAAGCAAAGGTCCCCAAAGTCACCCTAGGCCAGTATCACTTGACACTCACTGAACTAACTTCTTATGGGTTCTGACCTAGATGGAAGGTGAACATGAATTCTTAGCTTCAGGAGGGTGTGGTGGCCAGAAAACAAATGTCTTTAGCCAAAGACATTACAGGGTCAATGAATGTAAGGTGAGCTCTTGATTTGAGATAATCGAGAGGAAACAAATTAATGTACAGTCAAGACTAGGCGAGAAGCTAAGCAGAGAAAATTTTATAAAAAGTACATGTGTATTTTGAGTTCTTTCACTTTGCTAAACTAGGAAGTACAGGCTCAAAATCACAGAAGAGTAAAACAGTTACTACTATGGACTGACTCATGAAAGCCTGACCACAGACCCTAGATTGTATAATTCTATACTCAACCTAGTAATAAATCAACTACAATCCTGTGCAATGATTAAAATAAAAAACAGTGATAGTACCAAAAGCTGGTGACACTGAAGAGGAACTCGATCACTCAACATTGCTGGTGGGAATGTAAAATGGTACAGCCACTTTGGAAAGGAGTTTGGCACTTACAAAGCTAAACATGTGCTTATCAGATGACCCAGCAATTGGACTCTTGGGCATTTATCCCAGAGAAACAAAAACAGGCTCACACAAAAAGCTGTACACTAAGTTTCATAGCAGCTTTATTCGAAATAGTCAAAAAACTAGAAGTAACTCAGTTATCCTCCAAAGGGTGAATGGTTAGGCATGTTGTGGTACATTTATACCATGAAATACTTCTCGGCAATAAGACAGAATGAACTATCAATACATGCAACAATTTGGATGGCTCTCATGGGATAATGCTAAGTGAAAAAGTCAATTCCAAAAAGTTACATACTATATAATTTTGTTTATGTAACATTCTTGACATGTCAAAATTTTAGAAAGTGAGAACAGAATGGGTAAGAGGGTGCCTTGCTGTAGGGATCTTGGTGGTGATGGATCTGTGCTGTAGCTTGCCTGTGATGGATACAACATTCTACACATGGGGAGGTCCCTGGCAGTCCAGTGGTTGGGACACTCTCACTGCCAGGGGTCAGAGTTCCATCCAGAGTCAGAGAACTAAGATTCCACAAGCCCCATTGCATGACCAAAAATAATAATAATAATAATAAGAATCTATACAGGTGTGATAAAATCTGTACAGGACTAAACACAAACACAAATGCAAAACAGGCTATCCGAATAAGATCCATGGGCTGTTCCTGGTTATGCTGTTGTATCAAACTTTTACAAGATGTTACTATTTGAGAAGACTGTGTAAAGGGTACACAGGATCTCTACTGTTTCTTACAACTGCATGGAAATCTACAATTAACTCAAAATTCAAATTAAGAAATTTTCTAATAAAAAATTAAAAACTAAAAAATGAATATCTTATTTTTCGTTTGTGATGAACAAGGAGGCAACATTCCACATTATTTTCACAAATAAAGAAAATATGCATAACTATCCAGGTGATAAAAACCATATAAACATAATAAAAACCATCATTTTATTGAGCACTTTACTGTGCTAAACATCTGATGAGCCTTATCTTGCTCATAGGACAAAAGTCCTATGAGGGGGACCCTACATCACTGATAGTTCACACAGGAGGGGCTGAGGGAAAGGGGTGACTCCACTTTCCCAAGCTATGTGACTAGTAACTGGAGCCAAATTCAGACAGGCAAGTAAGTTCTTCCAGCAATAAAGTCAGTGACCACGGAATGATCAGTGGTGTCTGGCTCTTTGCCACCCCATGGACTGCAGGTCGCCAGGCTCCTCTGTCCACAGAGTTTTCCAGGCAAAAATCCTGGAGTGGGTTGCCATTTCCTACTCCAGGGGATCTTCCGGACCCAGGGACTGAACCTGCGCCTCCTGCATTGGCACTGGAAGTATATTCTTTACCACTGCTCCATCTGCTAAGTCCAAATACTGTAATAAAGTTACATCGTTCTATTTTTGTTTTGCTCAGCTGTCCTGACCCTAAAAATTAACAAAACAAAACAAAACAAAACCTTCCATCAAACACTGACAACAGGTGTTAGTTAGGCACAGAACTAGAGGATCACGAAATCTGACACAGGTCTTTCAGAGACTACACAGCCTGCTTCCCTCATCTTATAGCTAAACAGGGGTGAAGTGATATGCACAGGTGAATCATTGTTTCCAGGCCTGCAAAGCATATTTAAAACCACATGTCAGGCCAGTATTTAAAAAAAAAAAAAAGGAAACAGATCGCTAAATGACGGCAGAGACCGAGCCGTCTGTTTCGTTTATGCGCTCAATATTTACAAGACCAATAATGAATGACATGTCAGGAGCCACATATATGGATGGCCAGAAAACAGCAGACTATCAGGCGTCGCCATGACGGAGCCTCCGTCTGGAGAAGGTTGGGGCTGGACTGTGCCCTTTAGTGAGCACTCCGCTCTGTAGGAGACTCATTGGAGACAGAGGTTCTCCGCAAGGAGCCGCTAGGGACGTGGGGCGGGGCTAGGAAGAGGCGAGATTGAGAGGGCGGAGCCACGAGGGACGCAGGGAGGGGTCGAGGGGGCGGGGCCTAGCTGGAGGAAAGGAGGGCCTCTGGGCCTGCCCTAACGAGAATTTTCACCATCATCATCCCCAGACTTTGTCCTGCGGCGCCAACTCCGCTGGGCTGTGCAGGTCGAGGACGCCTGACTCGGCGGGCCAGATTTTCAGTTAGCCCAGAGATGGGAGAAGGGAAAGGGGAGAGGGTGACCACCACTAGTCCCGCCCCTCTCGGGGCCTAGCTCCTCTACTCACAGCGTCAAAAGGAAGGAGCAAGCTGGCGTCCCCAGCGTCTACGGCGGCGCAGGCCTGCCCTTCGCCCTCCGCCGCGCGCGTCCATTGGCCACTGGCGGCTGCGCCCACGTGGGGCGAAGGTGCTCCCTTCATTGGCCTCTGCTTGGGGGGCGGGGCTAGAGGGCGCTGGGACGCGGGCATTGTAGGTCTCGAGGGCTGGCTTCTAGAGCTTGAGGCAGGGAAAGGGGCCCAGGCGATGGTACCCGCGCTGCGTTACTTGGGCAGTGTCTGCGGACGGGCCCGCGGGATTTTCCCCGGGGGCTTCTCCGCGGCGCGCACACCCGAGTCGGGGAAATCCCGGCTGTTGTGCCAGGGTGGCCGCAGAGCCAGCACCAGGTGAGTACCCGCTGGCCCGCCCCCCGCGGTCTGCGCTGCCTCTCTTGGAGGTGCCTAGTGCTGGACCTCTGCCTCTGCTCTTCTTCGCTGTCCTCGGCGAGAGAGAAGGTCGAGATCCTGTGAAGCCCGGGCTCCAGCCTCAGATCCCAGTAGCTACCTGCCTGGATCACTCGTAGGCTTGTGGGCGAGAGGAGAAGAATAAGAAAGGCAGTGTCGAGTAGAGGTCAAGAACAGTCCTGGCTTTGAATACAACTCCACCGCTTCCCATTCAACCCTGGGCGGGTTACTTAAGCTCCTTTAAGGCTCAGTTGTGAATCGGAACCTAGTCTCTCGCGCAAGTGGTCGTTTTGAGGATTAAAAGGACCTCACACACTGTAAGCAATTAAACGTGCTGTTTGTTCGCTGGCCTTCCTGATGTTACTTGGAACATCTGAAACCGGTCTTAAATCATTCCGTTCCCTGGCACACACACGGCCGCATAGAGTTGCCCGTATGAGAAGCAGCTCAGCTGCTAATCAAACCCTGCAGAATTCAGCGTCCTGTGATTTGAAATGTGGAGATCACGTATGAAGTTACTGTTTTTTGCCTGCTCTCTGTATGGGGAGCGGTTTATGCGAAGGTTTCAAAGCTGTAAAGCTCTTGGCTCTTTTTCGGGAACTAGCATGGGGGCAACATGAGTGTGAGTGGAGCTTGGCGGAACAGAGGATGGTGTGGAAAGACACCGGAGAGCGGTTACATCACAGCAGAGGTTTTGCTTTAACTGCACGTGGAATTTTATTCAAAGGGCGCTGGGAGACTTTTAAAGACGTGATTAAATGTTGATGTTTCAAAAGTTGATTCTGGCTGCTGTGTATTAGTGGGTTGGAGGGGAATTAGTGTGGAATAGGATTTGTGATTCATCGTGTTCTTTTGGGAACCTTTTCTTAAGGGAAGAAAAGTAAGGTTAGTGAAGGTTTTGTTTATACATTTTTAATTTTGAAATGATTAAAGATCCATAGGAAGTCCCCCTTCCCAAAGAAAACCCACAAAAACCCAGACCAGAGAGCTCTCATGGACCCTTTTTCACCCAATTTGCTCCAACATCTTACCTAACTGTAATAACACTGTCAAAACAAGGAAAAGGATATTAGCACAATCCATAGACCTTGTTCAGATTTTCATCAGTTTCACATGCACTCATTTTTTTTAAAATTGCATCACTACTTACAGACTTTATTCTATATAACATTTAGTATCTTAAAAGATTATTTTGAAAATTGAAATTATATTAGGTAGATAGATTTGGAGGAGAATTGCTTCTTTATTGTTTTGAGTTTTCCCATCCATGAACTTGGCATATCTTTTCATTTATGCATACTCATTTGTTATTTAGGAGCTTCCCAGGCTCAGTAGAAGAATCCACTTGTCAGTGCAGGAGTGGGAGGAAACACAGGTTTGATCCCTGGGTCCAGAAGATCCCCTGGAGGAGGAAATGGCGCCCCACTCCAGTATTCTTGCCAGGATAATACCATGGACAGAGGAGTATACTCCATGGGATGGCAAAGAGTTGGACACGACTGAGCATGCACACACACATGCCTTTGTTATTTAATAGAGTTTAAAATTTTTCTCTGTGAAGTTCATTGTTTCTTAGGTTAATTCTTAGATTCCCTTATTGTTTTGTTGCTATGATAAATAGTATCTTATATTCTTTCAGCTGGATTTTACTTGTATAGAATATGCTTTTTTTTTTTTTTATGCTGTTTTGTATTTCTTATCCAGTATTGGGGATTTGCCTGGTGGCTCAGATGGTAAAGCCTCTGCCTGCAATGCAGGAGACCTGGGTTCAGTCCCTGGGTTGGGAAGATCCCCTGGAGAAGGAAGTGGCAACCCTCTCCAATATTATTGCCTGGGAAATTCCACAGACAGAGGAGCCTGGTGGGCTACAGTCCAAGGTGTCACTAAGAGTTGGACATGATTTGGAAACTAACACTTTATCACTTTAGGGCTTTCCCAAGTGGCTCAGTGGTAAAGAATCTACTTGCCAAGTAGGAGACACGAGTTCAATCCCTGAATTGGAAAGATCCCTTGGAGAAGGAAATGGCAACCCACTCTAGCATCCTCGCCTGGAAAATCCCATGGACAGAGGATCCAGTCCATGGGGTCACAAAAGAGACAGACATGACTTAGCGACTAAACACCACCAACATCCAGTTTTGGAACCTGAGTCATAGGTACTTCATAAAATGAGTTAGGTAGTTATTCAGCTTTTTAAATTTTTCTGGAACATCTTCGATGATAGAGATTATCCATTCCTTGAAATTTTGGTAAAATTTACACACGTGTGTGTGTGTGTGTGTGTATGTAGGTGGAAAACTTTTGATGACTAATTTATAGCAATTGATTCCAAACTTCTATTTCTTCTTGTCTCAGTAATTTTGCTTGAGTCCCTCACCCCATTTCATCTACCTTATCAAACTTATTAGCACATAGATCTTCATAATGTTCTTTGATTAGGTTTAAGATCATTGTCATGTCTTTACATGTTTTTCCTTATTTTATTTATTTGTGTCATCTCACTTTTTTCCTCATTACTATTGCCAGAGATTTGTCTACTTTATAAATCTTTTCAAATAAAGGATTTTTCTTCTTTGTTATATTTTGTTATATATATGTTTGTTTTATATATATCTGTATATATTATTTTTCCTTATTGTATTTAACTTCTTGAGTTGATAACTCATTAAATTTTGGTACAGTAGTATTTTTAGGAGTGTCTCTTGCATGTTAAAGTTCCTGTAGCTTTTTTTATCTAAGAATATCTTTATTGAATCCTCATATTTAAATGATACAGTTTAACTCTAGGTTAGAAATCCTTTTTTTCTTCTTGAAACTACTACTTCATTGACTTTTTTTGTTGTTGTTGTTGTTTTTGTTTTGTTTTTGTTTTTGTTTTTTTTTGGCTTCTTTTGTTTGTCTGTTTGCTTTCTGTCTTTTGCCTACAACATGCAGCATGTGGGACTTTATTTCCTGGGCCTGGGGTGGAACCCTCACCCTCTGTGTTGGCAGTTAACTACTGGACCACCAAGGAAGTGGCTCTACTGACTTATGGATGTCATTGTCACAATTTAGAAATCTGATGTCAAGTGAATTCATATTCATATTTTTTCTTATATTGGAGCATAGTTGATTAACAATGTTGTGTTAGTTTCAGGTATACAGCAAAGTGAAGCAGTTACATACATACATGTATCTGTTCTTTTTCTAATTCTTTTTCCATTATCTTATTACAGAATATTGAGCAGAGTTCCCTGTAGGTCCTCGCTGGTTATCAATTTTAAATATTGCAGTGTGTACCTGTCAATCCCAAACTCCCAATCTATCTATCCCTCCCCCCACCCATCTTACCCCCTGGGTACCATTAGTTCATTCTCTAAGTCTGTCTTTCTGTTTTGTAAATAAGTTCATTTGTATCATTTTTTTAGATTGCCCAATTAAGCAATGTATGATATTTGTCTTTATCTGACTTATTTCTCTTAGTTTGATAATCATCAGGTTCATCCATGTTGCTGAAAATGGCGTTATTTCTTTTTAATGACTGAGTAATATTCCATTGTATATATGCACCGCACCTTTGTCCATTCATTTGTTGATGGACATTTCAGTTGCTTCATGACTTGCTATTGTAAACAGCTCTTCAGTGAACACTGGGGTGCATGTATTCTTTTGAACAATGTTTTTCTCCAGATATATGCCAAAGAGTGCAGTTGCTAAGACATGTAGTAAGCACATGTTTAGTTTTTTAAGAAAGGGCCATACTCTTTTTTCCAGAGTGGTTGTACTATTTTACATTCCTACCAGTAATGTGTGAGTTGATCCAGTTCTTCTCATCTTCATCAGCATTTGGTATTATCACTTTTTTTATAAAAGTCATTCTGATAGGGGTGTAGTGATATCTCATTGTAGTCTTAGTTTGCATTTCCTTAATGACTAAAGGTATATTTTCATGTACTTATTTGCCATGTTTATATCTATCTTCTTTGATGAAATGTTTGTTCATATTTTTTGCCCATTCTCTAAATGACTTGTTTATTTCAAGAATTGAGTCCTTGGTCATATATATGGTTTGCAAGTGTTTTCTCCCAATTTGTTCATCATCTTATCCCCTTAACAGAGTCTTTTGCAGAGCAAAAACTTTTAATTTTGATGAAGTCCAGTTTATCAATTTTTTCCTTTATGGGTCATGCTTTTGATGTGAACTGTTCAAGTAGCCCTAGATACCAAAGATTTTCTCCTGTGTTTTCTTCTTAAAGTTTAATTGTGAATATTTGCAGATATTTAAAAACTGAATTTTTTGGTTAGAATAATAGCATTGTGTGTGTGTTTTAAAGAGCTCTTTTAGAAATAACATATTGGATATTTACAGATGATGTTTAGAATTTAGATCGAAATAATATAATGCAAGAGGGAGTGAAAAAAAATAAGTGGGGTGAAAAAGTGAAATTGGCCATGTTCCTATAAAACCTAGATTTGTTGATCAATGCTAATGGTAATTTTTTAAGCTTCTCACTGTTGAGTTAGACTATACATACCCTTTCTAATTTTTTAAATGATTGTGTAATCAGAGTTATCGTGACTAAAATTGGTTCTGAGCCCATTTCTGGATGACTTATTTCCTTAAGGTTTGATTTTCTCACTGTTTCCTTCTAAGCAAAATAAAATAATTTTGACTTTTTGCACACTAAGGTGTTAAAGACTTAATGTTAACTTATCCTCAAAAATACTGCCCTTGAGGGACTTCCTGGTGGTGCAGTGGTTAAGACTCCATGCTTCCAATGCAGGGTATGTGGGTTAGGTCCCTAGTTGTGGAACTAAGATCCCACATGCCATGCAATGTGGCCAACCCCCCACCTGCAAAAACCCAGAAACAAACAAAAAAAAGCACAAGAGCATACTGCACTTGAATTTTTGACAGTTAGTAGGGGAAAGTGTGATACTTAACCAAGTAACCACTGATGGAGCCAGCTTATGCAGAGTATAATGGAGACATAGAGGAGCTTGGGCAACTAGCCATTCTGCCTGCTGGCTGTAGCCGATTAACTTTTAAAGCCAAATATCACAAAGCCCAGTAAACATTTGATTTTAATGATTATTAATTAATAGTTTAATTGTTCATTGATGATGAAAATGCAAAGTTTGATAAAATCTACTGTAAACATGTGTTACTTTAAAGATGGCTTTCTTTTAAAGCTCATTTGATATAGTCATTATTGGTGGCGGAATTGTGGGGCTTGCCTCTGCCAGAGCACTCATCCTGCGACATCCAGCACTTTCCATTGGTGTTCTGGAGAAGGAGAAAGATTTAGGTATGTATGTTATGTTGCTTAACCCGAACACCTTTGAGCAAACTCTGGGAGATGGTGAAGGACAGGGAAGCCTGATGTACTGCAGTCCATGGGATTGCAAAGAATAGGACATGACTGGGCAACTGAACAACAACAATAAACCTGAACACCTGCTTATGTTGTCAGTTCTGCATCTTTCAATCTACGTGTCAATGCTAGTGTCCCAGTCTGGATTCTTCAAAAAGCAGAGCCTGGGACTAGAGCTTGGATACTGGATATTGGATATGGGCTTCCCTTGTGACTCAGCTGGTAAAGAATCTGCCTGCAATGCAGGAGACCTGGGTTCAGTCCCTGGGTTGGGAAGATCCCCTGGAGAAGGGAAAGGATACCTACGCCAGTATTCTGGCCTGGAGAATTCCATGGACTGTATTAATCCATGGGGTTGCAGAGTCAGACATGACTGAGTGACTTTAAAAAAAAAAAAAGGTGATTTATTTGTGAGGTTATCCAAGGAAGCAGGAGTCAGTAGGTGGGGAGAGTAAACAGGGAAGGAGGGAAAATCTTGTGAAGGTGTGTTATCCAGGTTGAAGCTGTGAGCTTGATTCCACCGAGACCTCTGAGGAACTGCCTAATGTTTCCCAGGATTGTGCTCATGTGCCCTTCAACTTCTGTCCCTTTGTTTGAGGATTGTCCCTAGGGATGTTGAGTCCCTCTGCCCCCAAAGATTAGAGAACACCCTGGGGCAAAAGGCAGAGAGCCATATTGGGCCCTTGAAGTGGATTGCTGGTGGTGAGGGTGGGTTTGTACCCCAAAGTCATAGCTGACGTCAGAGATGAACTGGAGGGACCTGGCACAGATACTGTGGTTGGCTGCTGGGGAAGCTACCAGTGCTCCAACTGGAAGAACAGGCCCAGGCAGAGTTTTAAATAGTGGTCTCTAATAGCTTTAACTCTGACTGTATTCCCCTACTTCTTGGGTTTTGAATGAGTCCTGTATGTGCTTTCTCTTAAATGTATTTCTCTTGTTCCATAGCTGTTCATCAGACTGGACATAACAGTGGTGTCATACATAGTGGGATTTATTATAAACCTGAATCTCTGAAAGCTAAATTATGTGTGCAAGGTGCAGCCCTCATCTACGAGTACTGTAACCAAAAGGGAATTTCCTACAAGCAATGTGGCAAGGTATGGCATTTTACTAGGGCCTTGACTTATTTATAAATAGTATTTTCTTAGTAATCTTAAATGTTGATCTAAAAAATAACTGGCTTTTCTTTCTTTGTATCTTTCTTTGCAAAATCTAGATGTTTCATATAAATGGGATCATGCAAAATGTTGTCTTTTGTGATTGGCTTCTATCACTTAGAGTAGTGTTTTCAAAGTTCATTCATCTTGCCGCATGAATCAGTACCTCATCCCTCTTTGTATTCCATTGGGTCGATACATCACATTTTGTTTACCCATTTATCAGCTGATAGACATTTGGGTTGTTTCCACTTTTGGGCTACTGTGAATAATGCTGCTATGGACATTCATGTACAAGTTTTTGTGTGGACCTATGTTTTCCTTTCTGTCAGGTATATACCTAGGAGTAGAGTTGCTGGGTCATACAGAAACTATATGTTTAACGTTTTGAAGAAGTGCCAAACTGTTTTCCAAAGTGCTGTACTATTTTATATCCCCATCAGCAATTGGTGAGGATTCCAGTATCTTTATATCCTCATGAACACCAGTTATTGTCTGCTTTATTTTAGCCATCCTAGAGGATGTGAAATGCTGTATCACTGTGGGTTTTTTATAATTAAGCTTAGTAATTAATAATGCTTAATTAAGTCACTTCAGTCGTGTCCGACTCTGTGCGACCCCATAGATGGCAGCCCACCAGGCTCCCCAGTCCCTGGGATTCTCCAGTCAAGAACACTGGAGTGGGTTGCCATTTCCTTCTCCAATGCATGAAAGTGAAAAGTCAAAGTGAAGTCACTCAGTCGTGTCCGACTCTTCGCGACCCCATGGACTGCAGCTCACCAGGCTCCTCCGTCCATGGGATTTTCCAGGGAAGAGTACTGGAGTGGGGTGCCATTGCCTTCTCCGAGTTAATAATGTTAAGCATCTTTCATGTACTTACTGGCCATTCATTTATTTTCTTTCGAGAGATACCTATTCAGATCTTTTGCCCATTTTAAAATTGAGTTATTTGTCTTTTTACTGTTGAGTTGTGTTATTTATATATTCTGAATATAGCCCCTTATCAGTTATATGTTATTTACTAAAATATTAAAATATTTTTATTTTTAAAATAAAATAATAGTAATGATGATATTTAAAATATTGCTAAATATTTTCTCCCATTCTGTAGATTTTCTTTTTACTTTCTTGATGGTATCCTTTGAAGCAGAGAAACTTGATTTTGATGAAGTGTAGTTTATCTTTTTTTTTCTTTTGTTGCTTGTACCTTTCATGTCATATCTAAGAAATCATTGCCAAACCTTAGATCATGAAAATTTGCTCCTGATCTTCTTCTAATATCAAAGCCTTAATTCTGATGGTTAGATCTTTAGTCCCTTTTCCTCCCCAGATGAGTCGATTTAATTCTGAGTGGTATAGAATTGGAGCTAGAGCAGACTGAGGAACAGACTTTGGCAGGATTCTAGGCTGGGCTTACTCTGACTGCACAGCTAAGGTAGAAATGGCTGAATGAGAAGAACTAAAGAGAAGATGAGCCGCTGTATGATTTCATTTTTTTAAACCTTAACAAAAGTTTGTTTTTAAATGTGTGGCAGGCTTCAAGACAGTACTTCATTCTAGCTATAGGTGGCAATAGACATTATGGCAGAGAATCGGGAACGGAATTAAGGATTACCATTGCCAAATGGCAATCCGCTCCAGCACTCTTGCCTGGAAAATCTCATGGACGGAGGAGCCTGATAGACTGCAGTCCATGGGGTCACAAAGAGTCGGACACGACTGAGCGACTTCACTTACTCACTCATTGCCTCCAGCACAAAGAACAGCTTCCTTTTTTTTATATATGTATTTTTATTTTTTGACTGCACCAAGTCTTAGTTGCAACATGTGGGATCTAGTTCCCCCACTAGGGATCGAACCCAGGCCCCCTGCATTGGGAGAGCAGAGTATTAGCCACTAGACCACCAGGGAAGGCCCTAAAAGTGGTGTTTTGTTTTTTTTTTCCCTTGGCTGCACTGGGTCTTCCTCAGCTCACAGGCTTAGTTGCCCTATAGCATGTGAGATCTTAGTTCCCCTTTCCTGATCAGGGATCAAACCCACATCCCGTGCATTGGAAGGTGGATTCTTAACCACTAGACCACCAGAGAAGTCCCCCAGCTTACTTTTTGACAAGTTTCTTAATTCCACCTTTCTCCAGGAGGGCCTTCCCTGCAGCCTTTGCTTTCAGCTTCTCAAGTTTCTTTTGCTTCTCTCTCGCTTTTTGGCCATGCTGTGTCTTTGTTGCGGTGCTCTGGCTTTCGTGGTGGGGCGGACACTTCTGTAGCTGCCGTACATGGACTTAGTTGCCCCGCGGCATGCGGGATCCTGGTTCCCCCACCAGGATTGGAACCCTTGTCCCCTGCTTTGCCAGGCAGATTCTTAACCACCGGACCCCCAGGGAACTCCCCTTCTGCTGCTTTTTCTGTTTCTGCTTGAATGCCCGATCATCTTCATCCAGCTCCTTGGTCTGCTTTAGGTGCTTCTTAGCACCTTTGCAGCTGGCCTACTGCCCCTTCCCAGACCCTGCCACCAGAAGTAAAGCTCCCACCCCACCCCCTACACGTGTTCTACCAGTGTAGGTTCATTTTTTAATTAATTGTGGTGTATGATGTAAGGAGGGGGTCCAGCTTCCTTCTTTTGCATGGGATATCCAGTTGTCTCAGTGCCATTTGTTGAAAAAAGTTGTTCTTTCTACAATACATTGTTTTGGCATCTGCATCAAAAATCAGTTGAGCATAAATGTAAGAAGGCGTATTTAGGATTCTCTATTCTGTTCCACTGATGTGTGTGTGTCCTTATGCCAATACTGTTTGTCAGTATCTCCAAAAGGGCAGCTGGTATTTTTGATAGAGATTATACTGAATCTATAGATCAATTTGAGGAGTGCTGCCATCTTAGCAGTATTAAATTTTGCAAAACATGAAATTGGGATGTCTTCCCATTTATGTTAATTTTCTTTAATTTCTTTCAACAATATTTTTTATTTTTCATTGTACAGTTCTTACATTTCTTTTGTTAATGTTATTCGTTGATATTTTATTCTTCCTGATGCTTTCGTGAGGAAAATTATTTTCTTAATTTCAGTTGCATTTATTTACTGCTAATGTATAGAATAGGATTGATTTTTACATATTGATCTTTATCCTTCAACTTTGTTGAACTCATTTCTTAGTCTAGTAGTTTGTGTGTGTGTATGTGTGTGTGTGTATTCCTTAGGACTTTCAACATGCAGGATCATGTCATCTACAAATAAGATAGTTTTACTTTTTTAAACTGGGCTTTTTTTTCTTGCCTAATTTACTTAGGTTCAGTTCAGTTCAGTTCAGTTCAGTCACTCAGTTGTGTCCAACTCTTTGCAACCCCATGGACTGCAGCACACCAGGCTTCCCTATCCATCACCAACTCCCAAAGCTTACTCACACTCATGTGCATCGAGTCGGTGATGCCATCCAACCATCTCATCCTCTGTCATCTTTCTCCTCCAGCCTTCAATCTTTCCCAGCATCAAGGCTTTTTCCAGTGAGTCGGTTCTTTGCATCAGGTGGCCAAAATATTGGAGTTTCAGCTTCAGCATCAGTCCTTCCAATGAATATTTAGGACTGATTTCCTTTAGGATGGACTGGTTGGATCTCCTTACAGTCCAAGAGACTCTCAAGGGTTTTCTCCAACATTACATTTCAAAAGCATCAATTCTTTGGCGCTCAGCTTTCTTTATAGTCCAACTTTCACATCCATACATGACTACTGGAAAAACCATAGCCTTGACTAGATGGACCTTTGTTGGCAGAGTAACGTCTCTGCTTTTTAATATGCTGTCTAGGTTGGTCATAGGTTTTCTTCCAAGGAGCAAGCATCTTTTAATTTCATGGCTGTAGTCACCATCTGCAGTGATTTTGGAGACCCCCAAAATAGAGTCTGTCACTGTTTCCACTGTTTCTCCATCTATTTCCCATGAAGTGAGATCAGATGCCATGATCTTCGTTTTCTGAATGTTGACTTTTAAGCCAACATATTCACTCTCCTCTTTCACTTTCATCAAGAGGCAGGAGTTCCTCTTCACTTTCTGCCATAAGGGTGGTGTCATCTGCATATCTGAGGTTATTGATATTTCTCCCAGCCATCTTGATTCCAGCTTGTGCTTCATCCAGTCTGGCATTTCACATGATATACTCTGCATATAAGTTTAATAAGCAGAGTGACAATATACAGCCTTGACGTACTCTTTTCCTGATTTGGAAACAGTCTGTTGTTCCATGTCCAGTTCTAACTATTGCTTCTTGATCTGTGTATAGATTTCTCAGGAGGCAGGTCAGTGGTCTGGTATTCCTACCTCTTTAAGAATTTTCCACAGTTTGTTGTGATCCACACAATCAAAGGCTTTGGGGTAGTCAATAAAGCAGAAGTAGATCCTTCTCTGGAAGTCTCTTGTTTTTTCAGTGATCCAACGGATGTTTGCAATTTGATCTCTAGTTCCTCTGCCTTTTCCATCTTGAACATATGGAAGTTCACAGTTCAAGTACTGTTGAAGCCTGGCTTGAAGAATTTTGAGCATTACTTTATTAGCATGTGAGATGAGTGCAATTGCGCAGTAGTTTGGACATTCTTTAGCATTGCCTTTCTTTGGGATTGGAATGTAAACTGACCTTTTCCAGTGCTGTGGCCACTGCTGAGTTTTCCAAATTTGCTGGCATATTGAGTGCAGCACTTTCACAGCATTGTCTTTTAGAATTTGGAATAACTCAACTGGAATTCCATCACCTCCACTAGCTTTGTTCGTAGTGATGCTTCCTAAGGCCCACTTGACTTCGAATTCCAGGATGTCTGGCTGTAGGTGAGTGATCACACCATCGTGGTTATCTGGGTCATGAAGATCTTTTTTGTATAGTTCTTCTGTGTATTCTTGCTACTTCTTAATATCTTTTGCTTCTGTTAGGTCCATACCATTTCTGTCATTTATCGGGCCCATCTTTGCGTGAAATGTTCCCTTGGTATCTTATTTTCTTGAAGAGATCTCTAGTCCTTCCCATTTTATTGTTTTCCTCTATTTCTTTGTGTTGATTGCTGAAGAAGGCTTTTTTTTTTTTTAATCTCTCCTTGCTATTCTTTGGAACTCTGCATTCAAATGGGTATATCTTTCCTTTTCTCCTTTGCCTTTACTTTCTCTTCTCTAAGCTATTTTTAAGGCCTCCTCAGACAACCATTTTGCCTTTTTGTGTTTCTTTTTCTTGGGGATTGTCTTGATCACTGCTTCCTGTACAATGTCATGAGCCTCCGTCCATACTTCTTCAAGCACTCTGTCTAGCAGATCTGATTCCTTGAATCTATTTGTCACTTCCACTGTATAATTGTAAGGGATTTGATTTAGGTCATACCTGAATGGTCTAGTGATTTTCCCTATTTTTTAAAAATTTAAGTCTGAATTTGGCAATAAGGAGTTCATGATCTGAGCCACAGTCAGCTCCTGGTCTTGTTTTTGCTGACTGTATAGATTCTCCATCTTTGGATGTGAAGAATATAATCAAGCTGATTTTGGGATTGACTGTCTGGTGATGTCCATGTGTAGAATCTTTTCTTGTGTTGTTGGAAGAGGGTGTTTGTTATGACCAGTGCATTCTCTTGACAAAAGTCTGTTAGCCTTTGCCCTGCTTCATTTTGTACTCCAAGGCCACGTTTGCCTGTTACTCCAGGTATCTCTTGACTTCCTACTTTTGCATTCCAGTCCCCTGTAATGAAAAGGACATCTTTTTTGGATGTTCGTTTTAGAAGGTCTTGTAGGTCTTCGTAAAACTGTTCAACTTCAGCTTCTTCAGCATTACTGGTCAGGGCATAGACTAGGATTGCTCTGATATTGAATGGTTTGCCTTGGAAATGAACAGAGATCATTCTGTTGTTTTTGAGATTGCATCCAAGTCTTGCATCTCACACTCTTTTGTTTATTACTATGGCTACTCCATTTCTTCTAAGGGATTCAGTAGTAGATAGAGTGTCATCTGAGTTAAATTCACCCATTCCGGTCCATTATAGTTCAGTGATTCCTAAAATGTCGATGTTCACTCTTGCCATCTCCTGTTTGACCACTTCCAATTTGCCTTGATTCATGGACCTAACATTCCAGGTTCCTATGCAATATTGCTCTTTACAACATTGGACTTTACTTCCATCACCAGTCACATCCACAACTGGGTGTTGTTTTTACTTTGGCTCCATCCCTTCATTCTTTCTGGAGTTCCTTCTCCACTGATCTCCAATAGCATATTGGGTACCTACTGACCTGAGGAGATCATCTTTCAGTGTCCTATCTTTTTGCCTTTTCATACTGTTCATGGAGTTCTCAAGGCAAGAATACTGAAGTGGTTTTCCATTCCTTTCTCCAGTGGACTGTGTTTTGTCAGAACTCTCCACCATTATCCATCTGTCTTGGGTGGCCCTACACGGCATGGCTCATAGTTTCATTGAGTTAAACAGTTTGTGGTCCATGTGATCAAGACTGGGGAAACAGACTCTTGGAGGGCACAAACAAAACCTTGTGTACACCAGGACCAGTCCATCTTGGGTGGCCCTACACAGTACCCTCTTCATTCTTTCTGGAGTTATTTCTCCACTGATCTCCAGTAGCATATTGGGCAATATGCTACTGTGGTACAATACAAGAATAGAGTGTTGAATTGTTCAGTCGCCAAGTCATGGCTGATTCTTTGTGACCCCAAAGACAGCAGTACACCAGACTTTCCTGTCCTGCACTATCTCCCAGAGTTTGCTTAGTTTCATGCCCACTGAGTCAGTGATGCTATCTAACCATCTCATCCTCTGTTGCCCACTTCTCCTCCTACCTTCCATCTTTCCCAGCATCAGGGTCTTTTCCCATGCGTTGACTCTTTGCATCAGGTGGCCAAAGTATTGCAGTTTCAGCATCAGTCCTTCCAATGAATATTCAGGGTTGATTTCCTTTAGGATTGACTAGTTTGATCTCCTTGTAATCCAGGGGACTCTCAAGAGTCTTCTCCAGCACCACAATTCAAAAGCATCAATTCTTTGGTGCTCAGCCTTGTTTATGGCCACCTTCCACATCCATACATATCTACCGGAAAAACCACAGCTTTTTTTTTTTTTTATGGACCTTTGTTGGCAAAGTAATGTCTCTGCTTTGTAATACGTTGTCTAGGTTTGTCATAGTTTTCCTTCCAAGGAGCAAGTGTCTTTTAATTTCATGACTTCAGTCACCATCTGCAGTGATTTTGGAGCCCAAGGAAGTAAAATCTGTCAATGTTTCCACTGTTTCTGTTTCTATTTGCTATTAAGTGATTGGACTGGATGCCATGATCTTACTTTTTAAATGTTGAGTTTTAAGCCCTCTTTTCCACTCTCCTCTATGACCTTCATCAGGAGGCTCTTTCTTTCCTCTTCAATTTCTGCCATTTATCATCTGTATATCTGAGGTTCTGAGGTTATAGATATTTCTCTCGGCAATCTGTTTTTTTAGTCGTGGCAATCTTGATTCCAACTTGTGATTCACCCAATCTGGCATTTTGCATAATGTACTCTGCATAGAAGTTAAATTAGCAGTGACAGTATACAGCCTTGACGTACCCTTTTCCCAGCTTGGAACTAGTCCGTTGCTCCATGTCTGGTTCTAACTGTTTCTTCTTGAACTGCATACAGGTTTCTTAGGAGACAGGAAAGGTGGTCTGGTTTTCCCATCTCTTTAAGATTTTCCACAGTTTATTGTGATCCCAACAGTCAAAGGCTTTAGTGTAGTGAGTGAAGCAGAAGTAGATGTTTTTCTGGAATTCCTTTGCTTTCTCTGTGACCCAGTGAATGCTGGCAGTTTGGTCTCTGGTTCCTTTGCCTTTTCTAAATCCAGCTTGTACATCTGGAAGTTCACAGTTCACATACTGCTAAAGGTGGTGTGCAAATGCGAGAGACCCAGCAGACATGGGTTTGTTCTCTGGGTCAGGAAGATCCCCTATAGGAGGGCATGGGAATCCACTCCAGTATTTTTGCCTGGAGAATCCTGTGGACAGAGGAGCCTGGCAGTCTAAAGTCCATGGGGTCACAGAGTCAAACATGACTGAAGTGACTTCACATGCATGCAAAGCCTAGCTTTATCTGCGTAGAATCTCTAATGTAGTGCTGAATAGAAGTAGTCAGGGTAGATATCCTTGTGTTCCTGATTTTAGAGAGAAAGCATTCAGTCTTTCACTATTAAGTATAATGACAGCTGTGGGTTTGTTTTTTTTTTAAGATGTCCTTTACCAGACTGAGGAAATTCCTTTCTACCTGTATTATGTGAGTGTTTTTAATCATGAAATGGAGAAGGGAATGGCAGTCCACTGCAGTGTTCTTGCCTGGAGAATCCCATGGATGGAGGGGCCTGGTGGGCTGCAGTCCATGGGGTCACACAGAGTTGGACACAAGTGAAGCGACTTAGCACAGCACAATCATGAAAACGTGTTGGATTTTCTCAAATGCCTTTTCCACTTTTGTTGAGGCAGTCGTGTGGTTTTTGTCCTTTGTTCTATTACCATGAACTTATTACATTCACTGACTTTTGGATGTTTAGGAGGCCTTGCATTCATGCAGTGAATCTCACGTGATCTTGATGTATAATTCTCTTTATATGTTGCCACGTTCAGTTTACTAGTATTTTGTTCAGAATTTTTGTATCAATATTCATAAGGTATGTTGATATGCAGTTTTTGTTTTCTTTTGATATCTTTGTCTTGTTTGACTGTTAACTGATCTGTTGAATTAGGAAGTGTTCCTGTTTCTGTTTTTTGGGAGATTTTGTGAAGAATTGGTACTAATTCTTCTTTACATACTTGGTAGCATTCATGAGGTCTGAGCTGTTAAAAGTTATTAATTCTGTTTCTTTAGTTGTTATAGGTCTATTCACATATTCTTTTTCTTCTTGAGTCAGTTTCACAAGTTTGTATCTTTCTATGAGTTTTCCCATTTCATATAAATTATCTAATTTGTTGGCTTATAGTTGTTCACAGTATTTCCTTATAACTCCTCTCCACGTAATTTTTAAGAATAAAAATTCATTGTTGCCCTTAAAAATGCTATGAAGAATTTTTTAATGATGTGGGAAAATGGTCTTGACATACTATTAAGCAAAAAAAAAAGCAAAATGTGGAAGTATATTTACAGTTTTTATGGTTGCATTATGAGGGTTTGTTTGTTACAAAATACTAGTAAACTGAATGTGGCAACATATAAAAAGAATTATATATCAAGATCAAGTGAGATTCACTGCATGAATGCAAGACCTACTAAACATCCAATGCTTTAAGCCAAAGGAACCGACCATCATCCACTGAACACCTTTGAGAAACATAGCAGGCCCCATTCCTGCCCATACGATGATTCTGAGCTCTGTAACACCTGCTTCTTTCTGGAGCCTTGAATACTACTTCATATTCCCTCTTCACATCAAATCATGTCATTGCTTTTAACCTACTCAGCTCAGCTCCAGGGATTACTTTACAGATTGCTGCTTCCAGGCCATGGCAATGTCAGTGTGACTTAATAACCTGATTTCATAGTTTTCCTGGTTCAGTTGCTTATTTGAGTCTTTGCCCGTCTCCAACTTCTTTGTTTTAAATCAAGTTTGATGTCCTTTTATTTCTTTAAATTGAAGTATGATTAACATGTAAGAATTTTTTTCCTTGTGATGATGGACTTTAAAAAAATATTATATGATCCTTTAAAAATATTGTATTTATTTCTTTATTTTTAGCTGGTTCTTTGTTGCTTCACGCAGGCTTTCTCTAGTTGCACAGAGCGGGCTCCTCTCTAGTTGTGGTGCACATGCCTTGTGTGGTGGTTTTTCCCGATGCAAGGCACGGGCTCTCGAGCGCACTGGCCTCAGTGGCTGTGGTGTATGGGCTTAGTTGCCCCTCGCATGTGGAATTTTTCCAGAGCAGAGATTGAGCTCATGTCCTCTGCATTGGCAGGTAGATTCTTAGCCACTGGATCACCAGGGAAGTCCATAATGAGGACTTTTAAGATCTACTTTCTGAGCAACTTTCAAATATGCAATTACTAACTATACACAATTGCTACCTATAAAGACACAATTACTAACTATAGTCACCATGCTGTACATTACATCCCTGTAACTTACTTACTTTGTATGTAAGTCTGTATAGTTTGTAAAGGGTTCTTGATATATTCTGCATATTAGATCCTATCAGTGACATGATTTACAAATATTTTCTCTAGTTCAGTGCATTATCTTTTTACTTTCTTGATAGTGCCGTCTGATTCCACATCTGTTTTTAAGGTTAAGTATTTGTTGATTTAGATAACCTTTGCACTTCAATTAAAAGTATTACCTCATGGGCTGTGATTGACTCCTTGCTATGAAATAGTGATTTTTGAATTCTAATGCACTTGTGAATATCATCTGTGTTTTCCTTTGCTGGTAACTATTAAGTAAGAAAGAAACTACCTCAAACAGATACTTTGCCCAGAAATAAATATTAATAGAAAAGGAATCTTGAGTAAAGTTGTTGAATTTTCTGTTTTCCTCCCCTATGACAGAATGCCTCAGTAAATACTTTGAAATGTACTTTATTCCAGAAAATAGTTTTCTGTTAGTGATATCCCATTATACTGAATACTTCCTATCGCTCTGATATTCTGTTTTTTTGTTTTTTTAATTTAAAGACAAAACAAGCTGTGCTTTGTTCCCCTCTGGGATTGAAACAGTGAAGAGGATACGTATGGCCAAGACGCACATAGCAACTGTGATGGCAGATGTGAAAATTGAGGCTACGCCTCACCTTTGTTTTAATGCAGTCTAAAGACAAATATTTTGGTGGAGGAAGAGTGAAGTCATGGAGAAAGGGAGAAGTAGATACATGAAGCAAAAAGCAGTTTTAAAAACTCAACCCAGTTTGAATCATACAAAAATTTGTGATTTTCCATTGACTTTATCTTTCGTAGCTGATGATATGTTTAACTTTATTCATATTCTTTATGTCTTTTCTTTCTAAGCTTATAGTGGCTGTTGAACAAGAAGAAATTCCCAGACTTCAGGCCCTGTATGAGAGAGGCCTGCAGAATGGTGTCCAGGGCCTGAGGCTGATCCAGCAGGAGGACATAAAAAAGAAGGAGCCATATTGTAGGGTAAGTGATTCACTAACCCCACACACATGCTCACAGGGATATTTTCAGTTGGAGCTCAGTCCCTGTGACATGGAGGCTGGGGGTGAGCCTATAGGAAGCAGGAATCATAGAAACAGATAATCTTGTCACAGGCGCATTGAGGTGACAGACACAGGAGGGCATTGCCACAAACTCTGGATGCTCATCTCTTCTTCCCTATGAGAAGCTACCAGGTCCAAAGAACACATGCGAAGGCAAGAGAGGTCTGAGGCTCTGTGTCATGTTGGGAAAGCGCTGAGCAGTGAGGTGTGGTTGGGTCGTAGGGTGTGTAGTGGGAGATAACAGATGGGATTGGAAAGGCAGACGTAGCCCACACAAAGGGCCTGACATTCATGCTGATACTTTGAAGTGTATCCAGTAGACATGGGTGGCCACTGAAAATTTTTGAGGATGGTGGCTGCCGTATCTGGTCTGCTTCAGGAGGGTGTGAAGGGTGGGTTATAGAGTATCTGGCTTAAAACATGCTATGGAGAAAACCAGATCTTTATTTGTGATGGAGACTTGACTATATATATATAATAATCACTCTGCATATCAACTTTCCTTGATAGCCTTTTAGAGGCTACTGTCCAATTCCCACTCTACTGACTGTCACAGTGAATTGCTATATCTTCTGTGTTCCATTCCTCAGGGTTTTGTTTTTTAAAAATTTTTATTGGAATATAGTTGATTTACAATGTTGTGTTGGTTTCAGGTATACATCAAAGTGAATTAGTTACACATATCCACATATCCACTCTTTTTCAGATTCTTTTCCCCATAGGCCATTACAGAGTGTTGAGTGGAGTTCCCTGTGCGATACAGTAGGTCCTATTGTTGTTGTTTAGTCACTAAGTCGTGTCTGACTCTTTTGCAGCCCCATGGACTGTAGCCCACCAGGCTCCTCTGTCCATGGAATTTTCCCAGCAACTATACTGGAATGGGTGGCCATTTCCTTCTGCAGGGGATCTTCCCAAAATATGTGTGTGTATATATATATACAATAAAATAGATAAAAGTCCATATATGTATATAGCCCAAATTGTGCATGTATATATGTATAATATATACACAACAATAGTATATGTGTATATATATATATGCAATATGTAAAAATAGGTAACTAATAAGGACCTACAGAGAAGGCAATGGCACCCCACTCCAGTACTCTTGCCTGGAAAATCCCATGGACGGAGGAGCCTGGTGGGCTGCAGTCCATGGGGTCAATAAGAGTCGGACACAACTGAGCGACTTCACTTTCACTTTTCACTTTCATACGTTGTAGAAGGAAATGGCAACCCACTTCAGTGTTCTTGCCTGGAGAATCCCAGGGACTGGGGAGCCTGGTGGGCTTCAGTCTCTGGGGTCACACAGAGTCGGACATGACTGAAACGACTTAGCAGCAGTAGCAGCAGCAGCAATAAGGACCTATGGGCTTCCCCAGTGGCTCAGCGGGAAAGAATCCTCCTGCAGTGCAGGAGATGTGGGTTTGATCCCTGGGTCAGGAAGATCCCCTGGAGGAGGGCATGGCAACACCCTCCAGTATTCTGGTTGGGAAAATCCTGTGGAGAGAGGAGACTGGTGGGCCACTGTCCATGGGGTTGCGAAAGAGTTGAACATGACTGAAGCAACTAACCACCGCCATGTATCTATTTTGTCTATTTTATTTATTTATATCTTACAACCCACTCCAGTATTCTTACCTGGAGAATCCCACGGACTGAGGAGCCTGGTGGGCTGCAGTCCACAGGTTCACAAAGAGTCGGACACGACTGAGTGACTTTACTTACTTACTTATATATATATATTTTAATATATACAGTAGTGTGTATGTATCAATCCCGATTTATCCACCCCTGCTTACCCCCTGGTAACCATAGGTTTGCTTTCTGCATCTGTCCCCAGTGTTTTAATGACATTATACAATATTTGGACTCTGGGTACCTGTCTTAGTGAGTATGACCTTGAACTCACTGTCAGGCGATGCTTATCAAAAGCTCGCTTTAGAGAAACACTGTTTAAAGAAGAGAGCCTAGATGATCATTCATTCTTCTATGTCTCTCCAGACCACCAGACTGTGGTACAGCTATACTGTAGTGTTTTTCTCTCCCCACCTACTCCTTGACCCCAGATTACTTTCCTTGAGTTGTGTTTTGGTGTTTTGGCATCAGCCTATGGAGAAAATCACTGTGTCACTCACTAAGGCCTCTACTGTAAGAAGATAGGTTCACTGTTGAATAGCATCTTTTTGAGAACACTCAGGAGAAATTTCTCTCAGACCCCAGTTTTAAGTCTAATTTTTCCTTCCTGAGCAGTTTTTGTTTATGGACACCGTAACTGATTGCATTGTCCTGTTTACCTTGATCCCAAACAGGACACATTTGTGCCCCATTCTTGCCAAGTAGCTAAAGCCTTAAGCATACATTTTCATTTTTATGCACTAATTTCACTCTTTGTTTCATCTTGTCTTTTCATCTTTGTTTTCTGTATGCTCTTATTTTTTGGAACTTGTTATTGAATCCTAGCATATCAGTACATTCAAAATCATCAACTTGATGAATTTTCATGAAATGTGATCAGCATCCAGATCAACAAACAGAACATTACCTGCTTCATTTTGTTTGTTTAATTCACTTATTGATTCTAACAGTTTATCTATGAATTCTTTTTTATTTTTTTGGCCATTTTGCACGGCACATAGGATCTTAGTTCCTCAACCAGGGGTAGAACCTGTACCCCCTGTGGTGAAAGCATGGATTCTTAACCACTGGACTGCTATGGAAGTCCTAATTCTTCTTCTGTATTTTATATATGCAATCATATTGTCTGCAAATAATAACTTCCAATCCATATACTTGTCTGGTTTAAAATTTAATGCTAGTATATATTGTTTTGTATGTATTTTTGTTTGTTTTTACAAGCTGCTTCAAATCCTTTTACACAAAGACAATATAGAATTAATTTTTCTTAAGTTATCTTTAGTTGTGCAGTTAAGGTTGGATCAAAACATTTGATTTTCTTAAGTAGTATAAAGTTCCCAAGAGATTGGTAGTACCTAGAAATCCAGATAGCATTGAATGAGTTCTTCTTGCAGAGAAGGTCATAGCATCTTCGACTCTTGCATACTTCACCTCTCTCTCCCTTCGGACTCAGAATGATAAGAGTGTTTTCCTTGTGGGAACAGATCTTCTCCCTTTTCCTCTTTCCATATAGTTCTTATTTCTCTGAGATGATGAATGAATGAATGATTTTTTAATAAAAAGATGCATTCATTGAATATCTGATTTTGTCTATTTTCTTCTGGCTTTGAGCAAATGCTACATGGGTCTTAAGCCAGGATCAGCAAACTGTGGCTCATGTGGGCCAAGCCCACAACCTGTTGTTAATGACCTACTAAGCTGTTTTAAATGGTTGAGAAAAATTAAAAGAATAATATTTTGTGACAGTGAAAATTATATGAAACAAAATTTCTGTGTCACACAAATAAATTTTTATTTGCATACAACCATACTTAATCATTTATGTGTTGTCTTTGGCTGCTTTTGTGCCAAACAGCCAGCTTGAGTAGTTGGAACCTTAAGCTTCACGTGGACAAAAATATTTACTATCTGGCCCTTTACAGAAAAAATTACCAGCTCCTGATCTAAACAGTAGGGAGCCACTGAAGGATTTTGGCAGGAAAATGATATGCAAACTGTGTTAATTAAGGAAAAGTTAATCAAACTCTGGTACATAGGATGAAACTGGTTGTGGGAGAGAGGGGAACCTTGAAGTGGGAGGTCAGAACCATTTATATATTTATTTTTGGAAGCACCTTTACTCACTATGACACCACCAACACTACCTATTATAGTTATTTTTAGAATCAGTTCAGTTCAGTCGCTCAGTTGTGTCCAACTTGCGACCCCATGGACTGCAACATGTGAGGCTTCCCCGTCCATCACCAACTCCCAGAGCTTCCTCAAACTCATGTCCATTGAGTTGGTGATGCCAGTCAACCGTCTCATCCTCTGTTGTCCCCCATTTTTAGAAAACCTGATTCCTTTCTGCTGGGCTTCCCTGGTGGCTCAGATGGTGAAGAATCTGCATGCGATACAGGAAACCCGGGTTTGATCCCTGGGTCAGGAAGATCCCCTAGAGAAGGAAATGGAAACCCACTCCAGTACTTTGCCTGGAGAATTTCATGGACAGAGGAGCCTGGCAGGCTAAAATCCATGGGGTCTGAAAGAGTGGGACACAACTGAGCAACTAACATTACTACTACTGTGTATCATAGGTCAGTAATTTCTAGATTAAGGCAGTTTTGACGTACTATTCTTTATCTCACTGTAGTTTCTCTTTTTTTTCCCTGATAAAATGGGATTTGACATAAGATGAGCAGCAGTTTGTGGTGGCTGAGAAGTCAGACAGACATAAATTTAAATCTCATGTCTGCCTATTTAACAGCTGCTTACCTTAAGTTAAAATTTTTCTAAACCTCAGACTCCTTGTTTGTAAAATGGAGGTTGTTCTGAGAATTAAATACAATAATACATGTAAAGCATCCAGGATATGTTAATCCTCAAGAAGTGATGGTTGTTATTTTGTGCTTTATGTGAGCAGTAATTCTGGTGAATTAAAATTGATTTTTTTGAGATACCTGGGTACTTTTGGAGAAGGCAGTGGCACCCCACTCCAGTACTCTTGCCTGGAAAATCCCATGGACGGAGGAGCCTGGTAGGCTGCAGTCCATGGGGTTGCTAAGAGTCGGACGTGACTGAGCGACTTCACTTTGACTTTTCACTTTCATGCATTGGAGAAGGAAATGGCAACCCACTCCAGTATTTTTGCCTGGAGAATCCCAGGGACGGGGGAGCCTGGTGGGCTGGCGTCTATGGGGTCGCACAGAGTCGGACACAACTGAAGCGACTTAGCAGCAGGTACTTTTTGTGACATCTGATAAGGTAACTTTTTTTAAGTTCTTTTTCTCCTGGTTTACATTTTCCCTTTTTCCTAATACTGTGGTTGCAACTCATTATTTTATTCTGTTTATTTCCTTTAAGCCATGTCAATCCCTCTGTAGAATAAAATAGACTATTTCAAAACATTGTTGAGAGATCCTAGGATATCTTCAAACTAGGGTTGTGAGTAACTCATATAAAAGCTCGTTTTAATCAGTTGGGGCTGCTGCAGCAAAGTGTGTGCTCAGTCGTGTGTGACTGCTTGCAACCCTATAGACTGTAGCTCACCAGCCTCCTCTGTTCATGGAGTTTTCTAGGCAAGAACTCTGGAGTGGGTTGCCAATTCCTACTCCAGGGGACTTCCCGACCCAGGGATTCAGCCCTCTTCTCTGTGTCTCTTATGTTGACAGGTGGATTCTTTACCACTAGTGCCATCTGGAAAGTGGACCAGTTAGCTTATAAGTTTCAGGTATTTATTTCTCATAGTTCTAGAGGTTAGAAGTCTGAGATCAAGGCTCTGAAAGATTTGATGTCTGGTGAGGACCCGCTTCCTGGTTCATAGACCATCTTCTAGCTGTGTTCTCAATACTTAAGGGGTGAGAGAGCTCTCTGGAGTCTCTTTTATAAAGCCACTAATCCCATTCATGAAGGCTCCATCCTTATTACCTAATCGCTTCCCAAATGCCCCATCTCCACATACTGTCCCATTGGTCATTAGGTTTCAGTCTATGAATTTTGGAGGCCCACAGACATTCAGTCTATAGCAGAACTGGTGGTGTATACTAATGCCATACTTAAAAAAATATTAGTATGAAAGGGATTAGGGAGCTATACACGTATGGGGGCAGGAAGTATTCAGTTCAGTTCATTCACTCAGTTGTGTGCAACTCTTTGCAACCCCCTTGAATGGCAGCACGCCAGGCCTCCCTGTCCATCACCAACTCCCGGAGTTCACTCAAACTCACGTCCATCGAGTCAGTGATGCCATCCTATATGGGAAATCTCTCTTCCTTCTGCTCAGTTTTCCTGTGAACCTAAAACTGCTCTAAAAAATCAAATCTGCTAAAAAAATGAAATTAAACTTGCTTCCCATCTCTTACCTATACAGTGCTTTACAAGAATTATTGAGTGCTTCCTGACTATAAAACAGCTAAACCTGTTTCTGTTTTATTGTTTTGAGTGATTTTGATAGTGTTTGGTTGTGAAACTAAGAAGTCAGAATCTCACTGATCTGTATCAAGTATTACCTGGCATTTGAGAATAAAACAATTTATAACCTCCCCCAGAGAGGCATGCTAATTTTTAACGTGTGTTTCTGTCTTTACGTGCTATAAAGAAACTGCTTCAGACTTCAAGATTAGTGTAAAAAAAAAAAAAAAAAGATATATGAGCCCCTGACCCCACTGTGGATTTGGTCATGATGTAAAAACAATATTAACTCTGGAGTTTGGGAAACAAAGTTTTTGATTTCATGATGGTACTGAAATCTTGGGGATTTGGAAGATTCCAGCTAGTCAGCTGAAACAACAATCATCTGTTGTGTGTCTGATAACTTTAGAAATTGGGGGAAAAAAATAGAAAAAGAAGGACTCATGGTTCTTTATATCATGCCTTACTGTTCAAAACAAAGTAAAACAGCATTTTGTACATCATAAAGATTAGGGGTGAGTCTAGATATTGTTCTGTGCACCTGACCATGTGATCCTCACATTTCTCAGAATGAGGTAGATGAAGTATGTATATATAGATAATCAAGTTAATTTGACCAACATTTTCTTCTTTACTGTGTGCCCAGCACTACAATGGGTACCATAGATGTGAAGGCAAGACATTCCCATGATCCTGAAAGAAATTAGAGTGTAGCAGAAGATAGTTTTAATAGAGTGATAAGTATTATCACTATACTACTGATACTCTGTCTTGTACCAAGATAAGGGAGAGCTTTTAGTTTAATCCGAGAGTCTAGAAGAGTCTTCTCAGAGGTGACCCCTCCGCTTGAAAGATGAATAAGTAGTGTAACTTCTAAGAGAGGTGTATGTTACCCTTCCCTGAGGCCTCTGCAGTAGTGATCTACTTTATAAAAGGCCACATTATGGTTATCAATGTCTAGACATTTTTAGGGGTGGCAATATATAGTGGAAAGTATACTTCAGTTTTTCATAAAGGTGTCTTGAGTAAATGTCTCCCTTTTCCCCCAAATTCACGACCACTACCAGGAATGGGAGGCAGAATTTCCATGGTATAGGGCCTCGTCTCTTTCTTCCAGGCCCTCCAGAAAGAAATAGTTTGTCAGGGGAACTCTGACAGGGTTTCTTGTATGAGATCTCTTTGAGAAGGAAATGAAGTGCCCCTAGTGGGCGTATCTGAGAAAGTTTGAAACTGCATCTGTAAACTTTGAAGGATGGCTCTTGACAGTGCTCTCTATGCCTCTCTATCTTGACCACTTCCTCTGACCTTAGCTGTGCTGATCCAGCTGCCTTACTTTAACGCTATTGGTCAATCACATATTCCTCTAGCCTCCTGACTGACTTCCAACTCTTAGCTTTCCCTGACCCACTTGCCTGGTTCTTTTCCAACCACCTGACCTGCCATGATATCAGATTTCAAGCTCTGACCTGGTGACCTGGTCAGCGCACGTGCAGTCTGCTGGCTTGCAGACAGCCAGCCTGTCCCCTAACCCCACCCTAGGCCAGAGTGTCAGCAGCTTGGCAGCAGTGATTTGTTCACCTTCCCTCTCATCCACATTCAGGCAAGGCACACCAGCATCTCATGAGGAGGGTCAGAGCCAAGACCAGAAAGGGAAGGAAGAAGGAAACCTGTTAGGAAGGGTAAAATTTGGTATATGTTTAAAGATAGCCCTCAAAAGTTCATTCAGTCAGTAAATATTTGAGTGCCTTCTGTGTGTGTCAGGCATGTGCTGGATTAGAGGAGTAGAAGATGAATAAGGAGGATATTTGAGATGATAAAAAAAGATTGATACGAAGCACTTATACACATGTTATTTTATCCCTCTGTTATCATACTTATCACATAGTTTTATGCTATATAAGAAAGTTTTTGTGACTAAACTCTTAGTATTATCTTAAATTAGCTTCCAAGGTTATTGTATCCCAAATACTATTTGTAGGTTGAAGTTGAATTCTACTTATTGGACCTGTGAATTTAGGAATTTCAGGCAATAGAAGTTCTAGTGTAAAATCTTACATGTTTCTACTGTGTTGAAACAGAAGGAATGTTTTCCTGTTCTTGGCAAATGCTCTCAAATTCTGGAAGCAAGACTGTCAGGAGAATGATGAATTTTGCCACATGTTAGGTTCAGTTTGTGAAAGAGCCTGAGATTGTGAGCCTTCACTTTTAGTACCATCTGACCATTTGGAAACCCTGACCAATGTGGCAAAATCAAAAGCTTTTAAAGGCCAGACAGGTAAATGCACTGGGCAAGGGTGGAGCAGTGAATTCAGATGAGATATTTAATATTATCAGATGTCATTTTAAAACTGTAACAGCAGTGCAGTGCTGCCCAGGAGGATGGCAGCACTTAAGTCACATTCAACTTCTGGGCTTTAGTTATCCTGGGAACCAGTCTGCCCTCTTAGGGGAAATTGATAGAGAGAACTGATGTACTCTTCTATACAAAAAGGCAACAGAAAATGGTGCCATTTCCAACCACTCACCAAAATGTAGTCAGTATTTAGTGTGTGAAATTCTACTCATATCTTTTTCTTCACAATTAGAAAAGGCCTGTGCACATTGAATACTTATTCTGAAAAATTAAATATGTATGGTTGTAGATCATTCATTTATAAACATGTTTTGAGTGGCAACTGACACACACATACACACATACTCCAACATAGCAATTAAATACCCAGGCTATTAATTTCTCCATATTACCTGAAAAGAAAGTCTGAATGAACCGCTAAAATCTCCATTCAGTAGTTGCAGTCTTGAAGATAGATTCTGCAGCAAATCAGATCAATACTCTGAAAACATTGTGAACAACTCTGGGCTCTCATTGAGTGTGCATGACAGATAATATACTACTGGGAAAATCTTAGCACAGCTTATAGAAAAGAATTGGTGATACAGAATTGACTCAGAATCAGATATGGTTAAGGATAAATAAAACTGAAAGACTCATTGTAGCAGTTGGAAGAGCCTGGAAAAATTAACTCCTCTAAGGAGGAGAATTATTTCCAGATTATAGAGGTTTTCTTATTTAGCTAGTATTATTTCTGTTATCTGTTAGACAATTTGTATATGTATTCAGTATCAAATTTAGGCACTGAATTGAGAAAGGTTTTATTTTATTTTTCTTTAAGACTATTAGATGTTTGCCAGGAAAGGCTAATTGTGAGTTATCCATCAATATAAACAGTAAAAAAAATGCAGCCAAAGATCAAATTTTTGGACAATCTGTTGTTTAGTTGCTAAGTCACGTTCAACTCTTAGACCCTATGGACTATAGCCTGCCAGCTTCTCTGTCCATGGGATTTCCCAGGCAAGAATACTGAAATGGGTTGCTGTGCCCTCCTCCAGGGCATCTTCCTGACCCAGGGATCAAGCCTGAGTCTTCTGCATTGGCAGGTGGATTCTATACCACTGAACCACCAGGGAAGCCTCATTGGAGAGCCTGTCCTCAGCAGTTTTTAAGTATATTGTCTTGATTTTTTCACAATTCTGTCCCAGGGTCTAATGGCTATTGATTGTCCTTATACTGGCATCGTGGACTATCGGCAGGTGGCTTTGTCATTTGCCAAGGATTTCCAAGAAGCAGGTGGCTCTATTTTGACCAGTTTTGAAGTAGAAGATATTGAAATGGCTAGAGAAAGTCCTTCAAGAAGTAAAGATGGTAAGCTGTCCTTGTCTTTTCTGTTGAATACTTGAATTGACTTTAAAGAAATTTGGGACTGTTTCTGTCTAGGGTAGCATGATAAGAGTGTCACCAGTAGGGCACAGAGCTGGAGGCAGGTGCCGAAGTGAAATTAGCTCCCAAAGACTTTCCTATCCAATAGGTTAGACTCAGAATCCCCTGGGGATGCTTGTTAAAAATGCAGATTTTAGCATCCTCCCAGGGACAGGGGAGCCTGGTGGGCTGCCGTCTATGGGGTCACATAGAGTCAGACACTACTGAAGCGACTTGGCAGCAGCAGCAGTCTTACTGAATCAGACTGTCTGGGGATAGGACATGACTCAGCCATTCTGAACCCCCCACCCCCAATTCCCCCACTGTAGCCTGTACTTAAAGTTTATTTTGTTTTTTTGGGGGGCACAGATTTTTTTTTTTTAACCAAATGAATTAGTTGTTAAGCCTTAAATTTGTTGTTTGGAAATTTGAAGGGAAAAAGAAGTAGTGCTCAGTTCATTCTTTCTTGACAAGCCTTTAAGGAGGTCTGGGCTATCTGAAGCAATCATTTTCCCAGTGTTCTTCTAAATTCTAAGATGATGAGCGAAATTGTTAAATAGTTGAGATTGTTAGGTAGATAGCATAATCAA
Organism: Capra hircus; assembly: GCF_001704415.2. Classification (NCBI taxonomy): domain Eukaryota; kingdom Metazoa; phylum Chordata; class Mammalia; order Artiodactyla; family Bovidae; genus Capra; species Capra hircus. The sequence goes on from NC_030817.1 coordinate 59,860,068, forward strand.
TCAAATTTTTGATGTAAGTAAGTAAATCATATTCTTTACCTGCTATCCATATGCATTATAGGTCTTCAAGATCACATGTATCTGAGTGGGAACAAATTTTAGAAATAGTTTATCATTGGAAATTTTGTGTTGTAACAACTCTTGCTTCTCTGTACAACCTAGAATCTGCAAGGATTCAGATAACGAACACTTGAATGAGAAGTGTCATAGCATTCTTCCAGTGGAAAAATACATGCTGATTTGTGATGGTCCATTTTGTAGCATGTTTTCTAGGATTGTGGTTCACAGAAAAGCTGTGCCTTCTAATGTTGGAGCTGAGGTGGGGCATGGTTTACAGATTAAATGAATTACAATAAAATATGCTAAAAAAAACATGCCAGAGTTTTATATATTGTCAAATATTAACCAGTTTAATCTCGTTACTTGGTAAAAAGAAAACTTTAAATGAAAAGTAGGAGCCAGTCATGGTTATGACGGAGATAATCCTTGAAATTTATGACTAGAATAATATTTCATTTAATGTAGGCCTTCTTTTGCTAAAAATAAAATTTTCACTATTTTTTTTTTCAGGGATGAAATATCCAATTGTTATAAGGAACACAAAGGTAAAGATTCTTTTTTTAAAAAAATCTTTATTTATGTATTTGGCTGTGCCAGGTCCTAGTTGTGTCATGCAGGATCTTATAGTTGCAGCTTGCAGGCTCTTGGGATTGTTAGTTGTGGTATGTGGGATCTAGTTCTACCACCAAGGATCGAACCTGAGCCCCTTGCATTGGAAGCACAGAGTCTTAACCACTGGTTCACCAGGGTAGTCCCAAGATTCTTAAGTAAACTACTTTCATCTACTTTATTTACTGTCATCTTCTTCCTTAAAAAGTTGAATTAAACCACAGTGCTGTATTTTATGTCATTGAATGAAATTTGCCTACTGTAAAAGTTATTCTGAGAAAAATCCTTTGGGAACAATGTAACAACTTTCATTCTAAGAAGGGTTGCAACTTGGAAACGTCTTCATCAAGTGATTGTGCCAGCAAAGGATAGGATTATAAGCACTTGGAGTAATGAAAAATGATAGATGTTTTATCGTTTCTGCCTACTTATCTACATGAACTTACTATTAACTCTCTGCTAATTATAAGACTTTGGGGACAGGGAGCAGGCCATGCAGGGAGAGATAGGCTGCTTTTCTTCATCTTCTCATGGTCTAAAACAAGAATTATTGAATAGCATAGAAGTATTGCGTTAGCTGTTTGTTCACTGAACGATCAGAGTTCAGCCAGTCAGGAGAGTAGAGTCATCGATGAGTATATTGTAGGAATTAGGCCTTACACAGTTTTGAAAGTAGCGAGGTGAAAATTCAGAAGGGGAGTTGGTAGATCAGGAGGCATCTCCAGCCAGTTTCTGAGAAGCCAAGTGTGTCCAGCTGCTAAAGTTGGAATGCAAGCAGGAAGCTTTGTCTATACCCAAGTGGTGGCTGGGGCAGTGCTTGGCCAGTAGGATGGGTAGTCAGGAGGTGAGCTGAAGGTGGAGTTGTAATTTATCAATACTTGGCAGTGGGTGTTTGGGCCAGAGGTGACCTTCAGGGAATAGTGTGGTTGCTGCTGTACCTCTGCCTCCCAGATCATATGCAGTTGCTGTTTGGTCAGCTTTAAGTTAGAAGCATGTAAGGAAGCATCAATCCCAGCATCACCAAAGTGACCCCGTAAATCCCCTGCAGTCCCTCCCTTTTCAATTTGGCATGCACTCACACCCCTTATAACTACATTTATGAAATAGAGTAGAACAATTATGCTTCCATCCACAAGGTGGAACTATCTTTCATACACCTGAAGACAAGTTTTCTCTCCAAAAAGGATACAAAGTCTACTTTTATTGATTGTGAATGTTTATTTCTTTTCTATCTGAGTCACTCTCCCACTTTGAGATCCTGCAATATAAATCCTGAGATAAAAGGTTAACCACTATTTAAGCATCTTAAGTCTCAACTGGAGGTAATTTTTCTTCCTAGGAGACGTGTGGCAACGTCTGGAAACATTTTTCTCATCACACCTAGTAGAAGCGGAAGGAGGGGGCACTGCTACTGGCATTTAGTGGGTAGAGGCCAGGAAATCTGCTAAGCATTCTACAATGTGAGAGACAGGTCCCCACAACAAAGGGGCACCTGGTCCCACATGTCAATAATGCTGAAGTTGAGAAACCCCATGTTAGATGATGGGGAAGTGGCAGAAATGGGTGTGCTAGTTGTCTAGGGCTTCCATAACATAGTACTACACACTGGGTGGCTTAAGCAGCAGAAATCTATTTTTCCACATCTCTAGAGGCTAAAAATCTAGGTCCACGTGCCATCAGGGTTGGCTTCTGGTGTGATCTCTCTTCTCAGCCTGTGGCTGGCTGCCTTTGTCCTTAAGTGGCCTTTTCTGTGTGCCTGCACACATGCAGAGAGAGAGTGGGAGAGAGCAGTCTCTTTCCCCTATAAGAACACCAGTCCTATGAGATTAGGGTTCCACTTTACAGACATTATTTAATTTTAATTATCTCTTTAAAGGTCCTGTCTCCAAATACAGTCTCATTGGGCATTAGGACTTCAACCTATAAATCTGAGGAAGACACAGTTCACTCTAGTAACAATGAGCATAAAGAAAGAGTTGGGTAATTTATAGGCAATTATATTTTATTTTAGAATAAGAAAGAAATACCCCTAGCTACTACACTCCTCATTTCTGTCACCAGTCGTGTGGTCATAGCAGATATTTATGATTTCCTTCTTCCACTACTCATTCCATAGGCCGTTTGCCCTTGGCAAGCATCTCAGCTGGTAATGGTTCCTAGTTTGCTGGGGTAACTCAAACTTCCATTCCTAAAGTGTCTGTGCGCTTAGCAGCCCTGCTTGTTTTGGGTTGTGGGTTCCATTTTTGGGTTCCATTAACTTTTATAATAACATATGGGGAAACTAAAACATATCCCAGAAGAGCTACATCCCAGACATACTTCTCTTTATCATCTCTGAACCCTCTATGTGGTAGCAACTCAGTGTTTCCTTGAGAGAATCGGTCATCCCACCCAGAACAGTTAATTCCTTCTGCCTATTGATTCACTGCCAGGAGGAGCCCAAAGTGACCAGGTATGACAGTATCAATTTCTGACTTAATGGAACCATTGCTTATTTTCTAATGGAAGCATTTTTTCCCCTTGGAAACCAAGATCTCTAGACCATCAGAGCCAAAAATTGTAGGGCTAGGAAGCAAACATTTCATAAGCAGTTTATTATAATAGTAAGGAGCTACTCCCATTTTCTACCTCTTGATTTCCAGACCTGTGAATCCTGGCTGTGGAAGAAACAACACCAGGTATTAGTCACTGGTTTAGAGCATGTAGAGAATCCTGGAAGACATTGCCCCAAGCCTATAGGTGTTGCCAGCCAGCTAGTGCTGTTGCTGGATCTTCAAAAGCTCATTCTACTTTTTGTCACCCAGTAGCTTCAGGATTGTGGGGTAAATGGTAAAATTAGTGCATTCCACAAGCATGAACCTATTGTTATGCTTCATTTCCTGGAAAATAAGCTCACTGATCAGAAGTAATGCTTTTGAGTAAAATACCATTAATAGTGAATAAAGCATCCTGTAAGTTCACAGATGGTGGTTTCCATAGAAGCATTGCAGGTGAGCAAGATGAATTTATATCCAGAGCAAGTGTCTACTCCAGTGAGGACTAAGTGCTGCCTTTGGTTTTTGATTGAAGTGGTCCAGGGACCGTGTCAGTGGCTATGTTGATCTCTGCTGTTGGCCGATTGAGCATTCACCTGAGGCTGTAAATAGATCAGCCTTGGTGAATAAGTCCATGTTGTTAAACCCATGCATTACCTCCTTGCTGCCATAACCATTTAGTTCATGAAGCCATTGGGTGTGGACGGGGTGCCTGGGGACAGAGGCTAGCTAACATCCACAGGGCAGGTCATCTTGTCTACTGATTATTAAAATTTTCCTCTTCCATGATCACTCTTCAGTGAGCATTCATAGAGAACCCAAATATCTTTTTTATCTGAACCTGTTTTGAGAAATCCATTCACATACCTTTTCTCCAGAGCTCCTTTCTCTGACCATCCAGCAAATAGCCATTGCACATGAAACAGTATAGATCCATACTTCTAGCCATCTCTCCTTCTAGGTAAGATAAATAACCAGGTATGACCTTCTGTGTTCTGTTCCCTTGGGAAGATTGCCCTTTACTACAGACCTTCAGGGCCACTCTCAAGTGGGGCGCTGGTGCTGTAGCTCTTCTTTTCAAGTGATGTCAGAATGTTGTGCAGAACCATTTGTCAAGCTGGCCTGTATTTTCTTCTTCCTTGGTCAGCTGATCACTTTCCATGGGCCGAGGGAGCAGGTCCAGAGGGAGGAGATGATTTAGCAGTGGAGGTCATGGGCATTTGAGCCACTTGCCTCCACAACTTATGTGTGCCTGCAGGACCTATACATCTCTGATCTTGTATATTCCACTTCCTCTTGATGACAGAGTGCTATGTACACACCCAGTTTTGTGACCTGGTGAGTAAGACAATACCCAGTTCATAATGGGTAGTTCAAATGGTAACTTGGTGACCTGTGGTCAAGTGTTGAATCAAAGGCAGAAGCCCTTTCTCAAAAGCAGGCTAATTACCCTCAGAGGATGGTGTAACTTTCCTCCAAAATCCTAAAGTTCTGTGCTGTGATTCCTCCTATAGGGGCCTACCAAAGTCTCCCTAAAACATCATGATCAGCCACAAACTTGAATTACTGTCAGAGCTGCTGGATCATGTGGCCCAAGTGGCAGAACAGCCAGGGTGTCCATTCAGAAAAGGATTAAGAAGCAGAATGGTCAGCAGTGGTGGGAAGTGCAGGCCTGGTGGGGAGTAAATCTTGTAAAACTGAGGTCTCCAGTGACTTTAGAAACGAGATATTAAAAAGAAAATAAGTATAGAAAATCATTATAGTTATTTTCTGCCTGGAGATTTCTATCACTTCTGGAATTTCTGTGAAGGACTTGATCCTGAGAAGTCAGCCAGTTTCCTTTTCTGCAAACTTTGGACTTTGATCAGTGGGTCTTTATGAAACATATAATGAACAAAAAATCAGCAAGCCCGATTTTAACCTTCACTGGAGATTTTACTGTGGCCTTCTTGAGTTCCAGACCATTATTTCTGCAGATAATAAAATTCATTTCCACGTTGGGTATTTCAGGGAGTCTCCTGATGAACCAACCTCCTGTGTATGTTGGTATGTGAAAGTGAAAGTGAAGTCGTTCAGTCGTGTCCGACTCTTTGTGACCCCATGGACTGTAGCCTATCAGGCTCCTCCGTCCATGGAATTTTCCAGGCAAGAGTGCTGGAGTGGATTGCCATTTCCTTCTCCAGGGGGTCTTCCCAACCCAGGGATCGAACCCAGGTCTCCCACATTGCAGGCAGACGCTTTACCATCTGAGCCACCAGGGAAGCCCTGGAGCAAAGAAAAATTGTATAATTGATCAAAATGGAAATAACGTGTTTGCTGCCATCAGTTTTTTTTTTTTTTTTTAATTAAAAAACAGATAAGAAGAAAACTGGTCTCTTGAAAAACATAGATGAAAAATGCACAGAAGCAGCCAGAGCACTGGGTTTACTCTTTGGAACAGAGAACCATGAAGATGAAATATAAAGATAAGAAAGTCACGACAAAGACTTTTCATGAGGCAGGCTTGGTTGTCCCAGTAGAGCAGAATGATGCTGGGTATGGTGAGTTCCCTGAAACAGATGCCAGCTTCAAGGGAATTTGCAAGACAATTGTTGAAGTACTCTCATTCAAGAAATGATGACCTTCATGCAGTTTGCTAGTGATGCATGTGATTACAGAATGAAGCATAAGTGGGATGGACTTCCCATGTTATGGTTCAGACTGTTTTCATAAAGCTGCTGGCCAGCTTTCACCTCTTGCATATACTCTACGGACAATAAGTCTCTTTGCAGAAATTATTGAAGATTGGCAAACAGGAGTAAAGAGAACACAGACCAACTTGTTGCATGAGTGAGAACTGGCTTTCTTGATGTATAACATTTTAAAGCATTAATGTTAAACCTGTGAATTTTGTTTTCAAGAAGTACATAAAACAAACTGTTGGAAACATTTACTTAAAACTTTCGTAAAGCTAAAAAAAAAGAAGGATTAAAAGTCTGTTTCCACCCCTGCACTAAGGAACTAAGGAACTAAAGTATGGCATGTGATCCAAGGTACACAGGGGCCTGTGGGAAACCAGGGGGTATGTATTTCATTCAGCTTCTATAGTTGTTACTTTAATTTTGGCATTTTCCTCTAGTATAATTAAATAACTTAAAATTTTAAATATAATTTTAATATATTTAAAAATTATAAAATATAAAATTTTGAGTCAGCTTATCAAGTTGAATATCTATGCATTTATAACAAGCTAAAAGAAATGAATTTTTAAAATAAACTTTTGAGGAGAGGAGTTGCAAACTAAAGATTTATAAGTTGAATATGGGGGAAAGGTCTGTTTCACTTGAATGTGTGAAAGTGTTAGTTGCATCTGACTCTTGGCCATCCCATGGATTTAGCCCCCAGGTGCCTCTGTCCATGGAATTCTCCAGGCAAGAATACTAGAGTGGGTTGCTATTTCCTCCTCCAGGGAATCTTCTCTACCCAGGGATCAAACCTTGGTCTCCTGCATTGCAGGAAGATTCTTTACTGTCTAAGCCACCAGGGAAGCTTATGAAATACCAATAATGATGAATAGTGTGTTTTTAAAAGACTTTTATGGTTGAACTAATAAGTCACTGTAAATTAAAAATTTCCATTTTGGGTGTGAAATTAATGTTACTAAATTATTTAATATTTTTTTTTTCCTTTGAAATTGTTCCTCAAGTTTTTAAAAGAACTTCTAAGTTATTGCATTCTGGTACCATTCTACAAATTCTTTTATCTTTACGTTTCTCATAAGGCTTATCTTCATTTTATGTTCTAAGAACAAAAGAATTGCTGACTTTTCAAGTAGTAACTAGTAGATTAATATCACGTGAAAAATTTTTTGTACTTCTGGTATATAGTTCTAGATGAACAGAAAAGATATTAACCTACTTAGAAGAGGCATTTTTATTTTTGTTGACATAGTCCTTTGACTTCAAGTGTCTTAAAACTTTCATGAGTTTAGTCTAGCTAATTTGAATTAACTGCAAAGAAGTTTCATTTGATTTTTGTCCAAAGTGTGCTTTTATATCTGTTGAAAAGGGGCTTATCTTGGTAGCTGGGCAAAAATAGGATGAACACAGAGATAGGATAAGGATAAATCAGTAAAGCCTAGAAAGAAAGAGAACACTGAGGCAGATGAGAACCTCAAGGCTTCAGAAACAGGTCCTCTCGTAAGGAAATCTAGGAACATGAGATTACCTGGAGTGAGAAGGTATTAGTTGTTTCCTCTGTAAGAAATAAAGCAATAGAAATGGAGTATGGTAGGGAATTAGGGTTAAATGAAATCATTTAGGAAATTGAGTCACAAATTGGCTAACCCTATCAGAGTAAAGCAGAAAATATGCAGATGATAATCACAAATAAAATTTATGAGAAAACACAGCCTAAGATTAGTAGTCTCCTAGTCATTAAAGCAAACCTTGACCATAGTGTGCATTCACAGTAAATAAATGTGGGTTGAAAAGTAGCCTCACTTTGCAAAGTAGATACTGATCAGAAGGGAGACCTTGGTTGCTGGGTAGATTACAGTTGGAATTGAGCAAGGGTTGAGTGTGAAGCAACCTGAGAGTAACAGGATAATTACCCCTAGATAAGACAGAGAGCTATTTGAAATACAGAGGAGTCCAAATGGGTTGAGGCCACCTAAATGAAGGTGGCTTCTTCCTGCAATAAGTAGTGAAGAAGTTCCACGGTAGGTCTTTGTAAAAAAGAGCTGTCTGTATGTGGCTTGTTAGGTATCCTCGCTAGGTCAAACACTGTAACTCTAAAGTACAAAATTTGAGGTGATATCCTCTTGTGTGCCACTGCTCTAAGTTTCTACCTTCCAACTAAATGCTGAAGAACTTCTTTTGCTGATATTTGTATTTAATCTCATCTTTTAAAAAGAATAAAAAGATGGGAATTCCCTGGCTGTCCAGTGGTTAGGACATTTTCACTGCAGGGGCCTGGGTTCAATACCTGGTGAGGGAACTAAGATCCTGCAAGCTGTGTGATGCAGCTGTAAATGAATGAATGAATGATCCATATCTGTGCCTTTATTGTCTTTGCTATCACCTATTCTTTCTGCTTCCCAGAAGTCACTGTTCTTTTCTCTTGCCCTAGGGAGAGGAGGTTCTATGTCAGTATGTTGTGACATGTGCAGGACTTTACTCAGACCGTATTTCCGAGTTGAGTGGCTGTAATCCCAATCCTCGAATTGTACCATTCCGGGGAGATTACCTAGTCTTGAAGCCAGAAAAGCGCTATCTTGTAAAAGGAAATATTTATCCGGTAGGTAATGATACATTTGGCTTCCCAGATGGCTCAGTGGTAGGGAATCCACCTACCAATGCAGGAGACGCAGATTTGATCCCTGAGTTGGGATGATCCCCTGGAGGAGGAAATGGCAGCATGCTCCAGTATTCTTGCTGGGAAAATCCCATGGGCAGAGGAGCCTGATGGGTAACAGTTCATAGAGTCACAAAGAATCAGACACGGCTGAGCGACTGAGCACACATACATGCCATGATACCTCTGCTTTCTCAAGATGCTTGTGGCACAAAGGGAATGAAACAAAAACTTTTCCCAGGGTTAGACGCAAGAGATATTTTAAAGGGTTTTTTAGTTCAAGCATTCCACCCGTTTCTCTGGGTTAAATCCCTACATCCTTGTTCTGATATCATGGCTACCCATACTGTCCATGGAATTTCTCCAGGCCAAAATACTGGAGTGGGTAGGCTTTCCTTTCTCCAGGGGATCTTTCTAATCTAGGCATCAAACCCAGGTCTCCTACATTGCAGGCAGATTCTTTACCAGCTGAGCCACAACGGAAGCGCTAAATTGTCAGTACTAAAGCTTGAGTGTACCACAGGAAGAACAGTGAGGAAAGAACCTGACTCCCGCCTCTCTCTGGAAGGAGTATTCCTAAGAGAACTTTTCCTTACAACAAGCCCAGATGCCAGCCTTCTTTCTTAGTTCACTTATCTATAAGCGCAAGAAAGGGGATGTGGCCACTCTCTAGTTTCATGGTGTAGAAGACATAGGCATTTAAATGAAAAGCTCATTCTTCTGTCTGGACCTACTGGGTTGAACTACGAGTATTCAGCTATTCAGTGTTTTTAACCTTGCCAAAACTTCCATCATCTGTTCTAACCTGTTACATTCCCACTTGACAAAAGCCTGTGTTATGAAGGTGGGTTTTTTCCTGGCGTTCTGATTTTGCTTGTCAGCTGCGTAGATTCCTAGGTGGGGACGGTAGGAGTGGGGAATAACCTAAAGTAGGACAGTTTTTTCTTTACCCAGAAAGAGGAATAGATGGGACAGTGTGCCTCATGATCATGGCATCAGGTTTCCTGTGTGGCCTTTCTAGGCAGAAGCACGTATGTAGAAAAGTATTATCTGAGCACAGATCACAAATGCATGGGAAGGAGGTGTTTTATATTACCAGGTCAATGTTTGTGTGTATAATAAAATGCAGTATGAAATGGGGCTCTGTTTGCTCTGTTAAATCTGTAGGTCCCCGATAGCCGATTTCCTTTCCTAGGAGTTCACTTCACACCAAGGATGGATGGCAATATTTGGCTAGGTCCAAATGCAGTTCTTGCCTTTAAACGAGAGGGCTACAGACCCTTTGACTTCAGTGCCAGAGATATTATGGATATAATCATCAAGAGGTAACTTAATTTCCTTAAAAAATGATTTTAAGTGCTTATACTTTTAATATGGAAAAAATTTTTTTCTTGATATTAGGTTTATTTGGATAAATCTTCATATTTGTGATTGGTATATTGGTTTTTTTAAAAAAACATTAATCTGAATAGAGAGCTTTGTGAAATAAGCATAACATTTTAACTACTTCAAGAAAATTCTGATGAGCCAGGGTGATGTTTTGGTTAAAAAAGAGCCAAGAGTGATCCCCTGTCTGACAATCCAAATCTTGTTTTGCTAACCTTTAGTTGAGTTTGAAAAGAAAGTTTCTCTCAAAATCAATAGATGGTTTACTTTGATAAGATCATTTCAGGGTAGTCACCATGATTTTGAAAACCTGTGGAGAAACTGCTGATAAGCAAGGTTTCCTTTTCTGGAAACTTAGCAATACTGCTACATTGATATGAAGTGCAGATCCTTTACTATGGCAAGAAATAACTCACTGAAGTATTTTGACCTTTTAGCAGTGTTGCTAGAGGGTTTCACATCATCAAAATCACTAGAGAGCTTTCAGAGCTCTACTTGCGTTTCACCCTGCACAGATTCTGAAACCAGTGTAGGGTGGGGCTTCCCAGCTGTGTGCTTGTAAAAATACATATGAGCACAGGCTCCCCAGAGTCTCACTTGAGAATCACTACTAGCGTATCTGACCTCTGGCTGACTAAAGAGAAGTAGGGTAAATGTCCCACATGTTTAATACCCGAATAAAAAAATCTGTAAATGCCTTTTAGGTGTGTTTTAAGAGCAGGTAACATTGCATTAGAAAGCCCTGGTTTGGGCAGGCTTTATAGAATCCTAGTTTTAGTTTGAAACCAGCACCCCCTGGGAATTTGAATTTGAAAGATATTTACTTCTGGAATTTGGAAGGTATTCCTTCGATGAAGTTTCCTTTTAACGTAGGCCAAAAGTTGATTTTCTTTTTAATATGTGGTGTTTTGGCCTAGATTTCTGTGGTTCCACCCTCCTCCCCACCACCCTCCAACCTGAATCTAATAGTTGTAGAGATGTTTTACAGTAATAAAGAATTCTTTCTCATGGAGATTTTATTTTCTTTGCTTTCAGTGGCTTGATTAAACTGGTGTTCCAGAATTTCTCCTATGGAGTTAATGAAATATACAAAGCATGTTTTCTCAGTGCAACAGTGAAGCACCTTCAAAAGTTTATCCCTGAAATTACTATCAGTGATATACTTAGGTAAGGAAAAGCTATAAGGTTTGTAAATGCATTCATGACCTGTGTGAACTTGGGAGGTGGGTCTGACTTCGTGATTCTAAGCACCCATGCAGTTAGTGTGTGCCCTGAATTTTTGCTTGCTTGTCTACAATGCGGGAGACCCGGGTTTGATCCCTGGGTTGGGAAGATCCCCTGGAGAAGGAAATGGCAATCCACTCTAGGACTATTGCCTGGAAAATCCCATGGAGAGAAGAGCCTGGTAGGTACAGGCCATGGGGTCACAAAGAGTCGGACACAACTGAGCGACTTCACTTTCTTTCTTTCATTTTTCTCTTTCTTGACAAGTTGCTCCTTCCCCTTGCAGTTTGGGTGTTGCTGCCTCACTCCCCTTAGTGCTTGAACTAGGTCTGTTTATGCTTGTCTAGAGAGACCAGCACTAAGGTGTACTTCATTGCAGTTCTATTATGATGCCATCTTCACCCTTGTGTGTAGCTATCACTCATAATAAAACATCTCACCTGAAAGTTTTTTAATCTTCCTGGCCACTTGTGATTCCAAAGCCTTCCGACTTCAGTTCTGTGCAAGATCATTGATCACCATGTTACCTAATTAGGTAATAAGCATGTTAAACATTATACTTTAATTGATTCTTAAAACCTTTTAGAAACATAACTCATACCTGCTGTCTTACCTTGCTTCCTCTCTACTTATTTTGCTGGTTCTTGGGTCCTATTGCACTCAAGGACAATTTGCAGAACAGGAGTGGGAAATAGTACGGTAGCAATCAGTTTAAGTCCTTGCTACAGGGGTGTGGGACAAAGGAAGGACTATTTAAAATTTTTTAATTTTCTTATTTGTGCTAAATACCACATAAGCCTGTTTCCTTTGTGGTGGTATTTTTAGGGTGCTCACCGTTTTTCCTGAACCGGTCATTTGTTAGGCCTAATCAACCATGGTCTTTGAGGCTCTCTCTTCCCTGAACAGATCCCTCCATGAATCTCTGGAGCACCATGTCTGTCTGTCTCTTCAGTAACAGCTGCGGGACTCGCCTGGTGTGGAATGTCAGCAGCTCGACTCTGTATCAGGAGGAGAGCAATGATCACGTCAGCTGTCTCCCTCAGGGTAGCGTCCTGGTCTAAATCTGACTTATGTGTCATTCCTAGACCAGGCTCTTTGAATGCTTAGAACTATTAAACCGAGCAAATGTTTTTACTCTTATCTTTCTCACCCCTCTACTCACCTTCTGAAATGGAAGGGATAAAGATATCTAGGTTTTATGTTCTTTCACTCACCTATAAATGAAGGCTTTTATGTTTTCAGTGGTCTTTTTTAGCAGTCTTGTTATGTTTTGTATCTGAAAATAGATGGGTCAAATCAAGTGTCTTTTACTGCTGTTAATATTCCTTGGAAAATACAACAGATGGGTGTAGTGAATTCTATACATAAATAGTTGGAATGAATTCACTACCTAGATTTGATTACCACACTTTTGTAGAACTCTAAGGAAAACGCTTTAGACCAGTGTATTTCATATAGTAGAACTGAGCTTGGAGCTTGTGAGTTTTGGTGAATACTCTTGTCTCTGGGAGGAAGGGAGTGGATTTCAGTTACAAGTCTCATTACCATGTAGTAGAAAACACACAGCAGTGTAGACTGGTGCATTTGGGGACAAGTTCAACTCAATCACATATGAGTTTCTTTCTGAAGAAAGAGAAGCTGAACATATTTAGCAATTCCATTTGATTCCTGTAGCTATGAAATGCAAGAAATTATCAGTAATGAGAAGAAAATTGTAGAAGATATGTTTGATACGAGTTATATGTTTATACCATATTGTATATAGATTTCACATGTAAAAATAAAAACAAACATGGGAGTGATAAATACCTAATTGAAGAGAAAAGTTAACTCTAGGGAAAGAAGAGATTGGGATCCAGAGAGTTGAACAGGGCGCTCCTGCCATATCTATAATGCTTTATTTCTTAAGCTATTTGATTAAAAAATTTGTGTTCATTATGTTATTCTCCACACCTTACATGCTTAGAATCTTAAATAATAATCATCATCATAATAAATGATATAATTAGGCTTTGCCACATTTTGAAGCCCAGTTCAGTTCAGTCGCTCAGTCGTGTCCGACTCTGTGGCCCCATGAATTGCAGCACTCCAGGCCTCCCTGTCCATCACCAACTCCCAGAGTTCACTCAGACTCACATCCATCAAGTCGGTGATGCCATCCAGCCATCTCATCCTCTGTCATCCCCTTCTCCTCCTGCCCCCAATCCCTCCCAGCATCAGAGTCTTTTCCAGTGAATCAACTCTTCGCATGAGGTGGCCAGAGTACTGGAGTTTCAGCTTTAGCATCATTCCTTCCAAAGAACACCCAGGGCTGATCTCCTTTAGAATGGACTGGTTGGATCTCCTTGCAGTCCAAGGGACTCTCAAGAGTCTTCTCCAACTCCACAGTTCAAAAGCATCAATTCTTCGGTGCTCAGCTTTCTTCACAGTCCAACTCTAACATCCATACATGACCACTGGAAAAACCATAGCCTTGACTAGACGGACCTTTGTTGGCAAAGTAATGTCTCTGCTTTTGAATATGCTGTCTAGGTTGGTCATAACTTTCCTTCCAAGGAGTAAGCGTCTTTTAATTTCATGGCTGCAATCACCATCTGCAGCCCAAGTCCTGCATGTCTTGCAACCCATGTGACACCATAAGTGCTCTATCATTAATATTGAGGTGGAAGCATATAAGGCAGTTCTGGATAGTAAAAAAGAACCAAAGCAGCACTTTTAGTGGGATTTTTAGCTCAAGATGGTGTCCTTTAGTTGTAGTAGCCTCCAAAGGGGATACAGCTTGACTTCTCATTGCCTAGCCAGAGCATCTTGGGCAGTAACTTACTGGTGAACATTAGACTGAAATATAAAGTGATAGCCTGTCAAATATGTGCATTAGGCATATAAACTTCTCATTATTAAATGATGATCCCTAAGATTCTTAATTTTAGCTTTAAAGCCCCTTAATTTGTTCTGTGATTAATTTTTATGTGATAATCTAACTAGTTTGTATGTGTTAGCATTGTAAGGACATAAAACATGAAAACATATTTGCCAAGATCCCCTCTTTTTTCCATTCTTCATTTTGAAAATACCTTCTTGGGAGGTATTTTTCAGGCAAGTAAATTTTCAGGCAAGATGTTTTCATCATAAGTGATAGCTAAAGACTACACAATATCATTGTGAAATACAAGGGTAAAAGCCAGAAATTCTATAATAAAGGTGATCAGACCCTTTTGCAAAAAATGGTTTCTCATTCTTGGTACCATTGACATTTGGGCCAAATAACTCTTACTGTGGGGGGACTGTCCAATTCATTTAGGATGTTTAGCAGCATCCCGGGCCTCTGCCTACTAGATGCCAGCAGTACTTCCCTGGTATGACAACCGAAATGTCTCTAGACGTTACCAGATGTCCTCTAGGGGGCAAAATCTCCCCTGATTGAGCACTAACCTAGAGTCTGGAGAAAATATAATAAAAAACCCTTTGAAATATTTATTGCTGAGAGTACAAGGAAATAAGGGCATCCCAGAGATGAAAACAAAGAGGAAATTGAAAACCCAAGAATTAAGAGGAATGCTAATGCTGACCTGGAAGGATAGGGAGCATTTTCTGATTTTGATGTCAATATAACTTGAGTTTCATTTTTAATTGATATATGATTCACTTACAATAAAATATTCAGATCTTAAGTGCTCAATGAACTTTGGAATTATATAAACTCATATCTACTACCCAAACCAAGATACATTAGGGACTTATATTTTAATTGCCATTCAAGTGCTGGAAAGAAAGCCTTGGGTCCGTAAAAGGTGAAAAGTTGGAAATGAGATCCCTTTGTAAAGCCAGGGACTCTGGAAGGGCGATACTCTCTGTGAGAAGGAAGTCTAGAAAGAAAATCTGTAAAAGTCTAGAACCCTGGGCCTGCACTCACAAACACTTGAAGTTTCAATTTGTTCCACCAGTTTGATCTAGGCAATGTAAGCTAAGTGTAGACCCAGTCTAGTTTGGATCCTGCTTCAAACTAATACTTTTCCTTCTCACTCTCTCACTTTAAACAGATTAGAGTGAGTGAAAATCAGGGTTATTTGACCACAAATTGAATATTGTTGATAGTAAGCAATTAGTTCAGTCACTCAGTTGTGTCCGTCTCTTTGCGACCGCATGGACTGCAGCATGCCATGCTTCCCTGTTCGTTACCAACTCCCAGAGCTTTCTCAAACTCATGTCCATCTTGTCGGTGATACCATCTATTCATCTCATCCTCTGTCGTCCCCTTCTCCTCCCGCCTTCAATCTTTCCCAGCATCAGGGTCTTTTCAAATGAGTCAGTTCTTCCCATCAGGTGGCCAAAGTATTGGAGTTTCAGCTTCAGCATCAGTCCTTCCAGTGAATATTCAGGACTGACTGGTTGGATCTCCTTGCAGTCCAAGGGACTCTCAAGAGTATTCTCCAACACCATAGTTCAAAAGCATCAATTTTCTTCAGTGCTCAGCTTTCTTTATAGTCCAACTTTCACACCCATACACGTTCAGTTCAGTTCAGTTGCTCAGTCGTGTCCTACTCTGCGACCCCGTGGACTGCAGCACACCAGGCCTCCCTGTCCGTCACCAATTCCTGGAGCCTACTCAAACTTATGTCCATTGAGTCGGTGATGCCATCCAACCATCTCATCCTCTGTCGACCCCTTCTCCTCCTGCCTTCAATCTTGCCCAGCATCAGGGTCTTTTCAAATCAGTCGGTTCTTTGCATCAGGTGGCCAAAGTATTGGAGTTTCAGCTTCAGCATCAATCCTTCCAATGAATATTCAGGACTGATTTTCTTTAGGATGGACTGGTTGGATCTCTTTGCTGTCCAAGGGACTCTTAAGAGTTTTCTCCAACACCACAATTCAAAAGCATCAATTCTTCGATGCTCAGCTTTCTTTATAGTCCAACTCTCACATCCACACATGACTACTGGAAAAACCATAGCTTTGACTAGACGGGCCTTTGTTGGCAAAGTAATGTCTCTGCTTTTTAATATGATGTCAAGGTTCATCATAGCTAGTCTTCCAAGGAGCAAGCGTCTTTTAATTTCATGGCTGCGGTCACCATCTGCAGTGATTTTGGAGCCCAAGAAAATAAAGTCTGTCACTGTTTCCATTGTTTCCCCATTTATTTACCATGAAGTGATGGGACTGGATACCATGATCTTAGTTTTTTGAATGTTGAGTTTTAAGCCAGCTTTTTCACTCTCCTTTTTCACTTTTATCAAGAAGCAATTAGTAGTTTTGTCTTACTATTAGGAATCCTTTTAAGATAAATATACATTGAAGCAGGATGATATGCAATCTAGAGTTTGTTTTAAAATAATCCAGTGGAGAGAGGTAGATAGAGTGGGGTACAGATGAAACAAAATTGGCTGTGTGTTGGTTATTGAAACTGGGTAATACGTACATGGGAGTTCATTATACTGTCCATTTTACTTTTGTACATGTTTAAGATTTCCCATTAAAAAAAAAAGGGTGTTCCCAGAATGGTAATGTGAAGCTTCTGATAAATGAGAGTTCATTATAGTGTTCATTTTATTTATATTATATATATATCAGTGTATTTATTTGTACTGATAAAAGCAAATATAAGTCAGTATATTTATTTTTACCAATAAAAACAAATATAAAACCTTCTGCAGAACGACATAACTTCACTATTCCCCCAGATAAAATCCTGCTGAATAGGAACTCACCAGCAAAAGTTACAAAGCACCATAGTGAGAGTAAGCAGATAGAATAAATACTAGAATTAGACCCCTAACAATTTAGGGTAATAGTAATATTAGAAACCATAAAGTAAGTATATGCCAGTGAATTAAAGAAGCAAATGAAGTAAACTGAAAAAAGAATAATAATATAAAAAATACCCTAGGCAAAGTTAGAAACCAAATAATCAGAATTTCTAGGAATGAAAAATATAGCTCTTAAATTTTAAAACTCAAATGATTAAGTTAGACAGCTGGTTAGACCTCCCATAAGAGAAAATTAGTTAATTGGAAGGTAAATCTAAAAAAATTGAGAGAACAGTGTTGCAAGCTAAAAATGCATCATGTGCAAATTAGAAAATGAACTTATGGTTGCTGGAGAGTGGGGGAGGGATAGTTGGGGAGTTTGGGAAGGTCATGTACACACTGCTATATTCAAAATGGATAACCAACAACTAGAAACTTAAAAAAAAAAACATGAAACACTTTATTTAATGGATTCATAGAACTCCATCACCCTCATTACAGAGAACTCATGTTATTCAAGTCCTCACAAAACATTTACATGTCCTTTTCTTGCAGCCCAGTTTGGTTGAATATTAATAATAAAAATACCCTATACCCTTCCATCGAGTTTGGAAATTAAGATGGAATGGTTGACTTGGCCCTGTATCACCACTCCCAATTTAAAGATGCTCATGTGAACTTCTATTTTTAGGTTAACAGTAGATCCCATGGTAAGTTTTATATAATACAAACTGGCCAAAAATGTTAGTGGGCTTCCCTGGTGGCTGAGTGGTAGAGAATCAGCCTGTTAATGAAGGAGACATGGGTTCAATCCCTGGGTCAGGAAGATCTGGAGAAGGAAATGGCCACCCACTCCAGGATTCTTGCCTGGGAGATCCCATGGACAGAAGAGCCTGGTGGGCTATCATCCATGGGGTTGCAAAAGAATCTGACACAGCTTAGCAACTAAGCAACAAAGATGCCAGTAGTCGCCTGTCATAGCTGTTTTCTAGCCCACAGGATTATGCCTGCCACAGAATAATAAAGCAATAAATGCAACACTTCTCAGAAGAATGAATGCCATTAGTTACATATTCACCTGTTGTTTCTAGACATATTTAAGGGTCTAAGGCTTGCATTCGTATTAAATTTAGTTACAAATAGGGCAAAATATGTTGCTAGAAATAACATTAAATAGCTAAATATAGCTAACTTTGCAAATATTATATTTGCTGAATCATTTGTTCTTTCAGCTATTAAAATAGAAGTAAAAGTTAAACAATTAAAATTTTCTAGAGAGCAGTGGCTTGTATGCTCAGTCATGTCCAACTGTGACCCCATGGACTAAGGCCCACCAGGCTCCCCTGTCCATGAGATTCTCCAGGCAAGCATACTGGAGTGGATTGCCATTTCCTCCTCCAGGGGATCTTCCCAACCCAGGGATCGAACCTGTGTCTCCTGAATTGGTAGGTGGAGTCTTTGCGCCACCTGGGAAGCCTCTATTGAATACTTCCTATGTACACAAATCTAGACACCAGGGCAGAAATAGGAGTGTTGTGCAAGATTCAATTCTGGCCTACCTGGAATCATGCAAAGAAAAACTCTGGAGAAGTGCTATTCTTCCCTGGTGGCTCAGGTTAAAGTGTCTGCCTGGAATGCAGAAGACCAGGGTTCGATCCCTGGGTCTGGAAGATCCCCTGGAGAAGGAAATGGCAACCCACTCTAGTACTCTTGCCTGGAGAATCCCATGGAGGGAGGAGCCTGGTAGGCTACACTCCATGGGGTCGCAAAGAGTCGGACATAACTGAGCGACTTCACTTCATTAAGTGCTGAATAGGGAACATGAACACATGAAGAATTTGATAATTTAAACATTTCATATGAAATAGTTACTTTAGTTCAACCTACATTAAGTTCCCTAGAAAAACTGTATCTTGTATATTGTTTTTTACAGTTTGAATTATAGGTTTTGAATACTTGGGCAGGAATGTAGGGGATGTTGATAAAATAGTTGATGTTTGTAAGAGGAATAAATAAGTATAGACACATTTTAACTAGTTAATTAGCATTAACTTCTCTTTGCTTAGAAGGAGTAAGGAGAATATAATAACTAAACCTTCATGGAGAGGAGAGCTGTTTGAACACTCAACATCAGTAGCTGGTCATGCCACAGTGTGTCCCCTCATTTGGCCTTCTGGGAGATAAAAGGAGAGGGACCGGAAAACTCATAGAGATGCTCACAACAGCAACAGGAGTATTATCCAAGAAAAGAGAGAGGAGAGATGCTGTTTTGATGAGTTGAGAGAATTTATAAACACAGAATGTACCTAAATGGACCATACCCTGGTCAATAGGCTATATCCTTACCCTAAGAAAATTCAGCTTCCATCCCATTCTGTCTTTTTGTGTTGTAGTGATGTATCTGATTCTTACCTGGAAATCTTTACAGCTCAGAAATCTCCTGTCCAGATTCCTTGAAGGCCTCAGTATTACAAATTACTTACTTTTATTATAGAATTTTTCACCCTCAGTGTTGTAATTCTTACTTCTCTCTCTACAAATGAACTTTTTAGCTGTGTAACTTCAGGCAAGTTACTTAATCTCTCTGTTTTCTTTGCTGTTAAATATAAACTGTATCAGCTTAAATGAGAGAATTTCTAGCATGGATTAAACACTTGGTAAAAAAACAAAAAAAGCTATTATTATCACGATCTTTCCTTAGTTAGTCTGAGGTCTTAGAGGGTAGTACTCTCATATTGTTCTTTGTATCTTCCTCATGTGCTTATCTGCGTTGGCCCAGAATCATTCAAAATTGTTTAATATTGTTGCCTGATTTCTTTAGTCTAGGTGGTATATAAAAGGCACCTGTTTTCAACTGGGTTTTCTTACATGGTTTCAGTGGAGGTACTTTTGGACTCCAAAAATATTTTATTCAGGTTTTATCTGTAACTTTTTTTAAAAACTAAAAAGAAAAAAAATCTAACTTGTAAACTCAAGTGTTATAATGCAGAACTTTTAGTATTAAAGGATCTTACTGTACTAGGCAAGGTAAGGCAATGCAAGGTTTAATCGCCAAGTCTTGTCCGACTCTTTCGACTCCATGGACTGTAGCCTGCTAGGATCCTCTGTCCGTGGGATTTTACAGGTAAGAATGCTGGAGTGGGTTGCCATTTCCTTCTCCAGGTCATTTCTCTTTGATTGAAGGTTATCCTGATATTAAAGGCTAAACTGTTAAAAATAAAAACAAACTACAAAACAAGAATTTGCTGCCATTCGCAAATATTTTTCTCCATAAATTTTAATAGTATTCAACCAAAACAAAATACAAAAATACATAGAAGTTTGTAGCGGCTGTAGGAATGTAGCTGACATATATGATTCTTGCTTTGCTTTGTATCAATCAGAAGAGCCTTATATTCTAATGACTGATTTTATAATAAATTCATTTTGTAAATTCAAATAAAAATACATCTACTCTAATTAAGTATGGGTTTATCTGCTACTTTTGTAAAGAACCCATTTGTGTATTTTAGGCTAAGGATGTATGTTTGACAGGCTACAACTGACAGCCTTTGACTGACTACAGACCGGTTTGGTTTTCACATAATTGTACACTTAAAAGAGTAAAGACTTTATTGCTTTAATACTTTGAAACCACTGACACATATATGAAGTGTCCTCTCTCTCCTAGTCAGACGACTGCCACTCTTGCTTTTGCAGAGGCCCCGCTGGAGTAAGAGCCCAAGCCCTGGATAGGGATGGGAATCTCATAGAAGATTTTGTGTTTGATGGAGGCGTTGGGGATATTGGAAATCGCATTCTTCATGTGAGGAATGCACCTTCCCCTGCTGCCACTTCTTCCCTTGCAATTTCTGGAATGATTGCAGATGAAGTGCAACAAAGATTTAAATTGTGATCTCCGCGTTCAGCAACAAGAATTTACTAACTGCATTCTTTAAGAAAATTGGTTTAAAATGTCATTTTTAGGTATACCGTTTAGATAACCACTGAATTTTTAAAACTAGGTAACATGGAAATAATGTATTTTTTAAGTCTGTGCTCTTTAAAAAGATACATTGTATCTTTCCTTCTGACTTTGCTAATGATCTGTCCTCAGGAGATTTGGCTTTTTTGGAATTTCTGGGAACTATAGCATGAAAAGTGATTATTCCCTTAACTTTTTGGCTTTATAATATCTAAGCTTCTTTTGTCTTGCCTCGACAAGGAAATATATTGTAGATTGCAAACCTCCTTTTAATTTCAAAGAGTCATTAAAAAAAGCTCACATTATTTAGAGCAACAGTAATTGGGAATTTTAAATTATTGATTAAAAATACATGAAATTTCACATTTTGAAGTAACTTGAGTAAGATTCTATCTAATCCATATTTGTAAAAAATAACTTTGCAAAAAAAGTTCAAAGTATTTATTCTTCTCAGTTTCTTACAATTGACTTGATTTGGGTCATCCGCAAAGCTTAACAACCGTCCACTATGAGTGTTTTATTTATTCTTCAGTCTTCTGTGGTCGAAAAACCAGAAGAGCTTAGAATCCTGACACTGACATACGGAACTTTGTAATTTAAAATAGTATTTCCTCTTGTATCTCTAGTCTTCAGCTATACCAAGGTTCTCAAATGTTGACCCAGATCACTAATGATTCATGCGTACTTGACTTTTCTGGAACCCTATAAACCTTTATGAGGATATTTCTTCATTTTGAGGAAGTACCTAATTTTGAGGCATTCACTTTTGTAAACCGCAAAAGTGCCTTACAATCGTGTATTTCATGAGTGTGTTTAATTGTTGCGCAGTGCCATATTGTCTACTGTGTACTATATATTATATGTGTGTGTGGTATCTATTGAAATGATTCTTATAGTTCAGAATGTTAGAAAACAGAAATATAAATGGAAATTAGTAGAATATGAGGAATCTTTTATTACAGAACCACCAGTTAAGTGAGAAATTTTAATCCATTCCCTCACATATACTCTCTCTGGATTAATCTTCTAGTCTTAATTTTTTCTTTCCACTCATCTCTAAAACTGTGTGATGGATGAGTTAGAAAAATGAGCATTTTGGTGGATAGGAAAACTTACCTGTTTTTTTCCTTTTCACTTTAAGACAATGATTACATTGATTGAGCTACTTCATTAATTAATTTGAATGGCTACACATCGTCAGCTCATGTTCCAGAATAGCACATCCAGGTAAATTGATTAGGCAGTTATTTGACGCTTGGGATGAGCATACATACTGAAAGCAGTTGGAAAGTATTCACAGAGGAAACAAGCCCTAATGATTCTTTATAACAACTGGTTCCTCCAAGAAATGTAACACACAGGGTATTTTCTGTTGCATTACAAGACTATTTGGAGATGGAAAATATTCAGTTCTCTATTTTATTGACAGTAAGATTGTATATACACTAAGCTGTGAAAGACTGAAATTATAAAAATAACTATCCTAATTAAAGCAATGCTCATTCCATTTGGATCTTTACTATGCCTCTAAAAAATTGTGAAAAAACTATTGAAAGTGTTTTGAATATGTAGATTATTCTATTTGTAAAACATTTTGTATTTGTCAATAGAGTCTTGCTGTGGAATAATGCTATAATATTTTAAAGTTTTTTGTATTTCTAAGACAGAAGAAATGTATATTAATATTAAAAATATTTTAATGAGCCTTGGTTTTGTGAACATAATTTTTAGTTTCATAAAAACTCTTGATTCAATACTTGCCTGGCAGGGGAGATACCTACATGAAGGTGGTTTTTCCAGTGTACAGACCATCTATTGTACTCCGGATACGCTGACCCTTGCCATTTCCCCAAATGTGGGAAACTTTGCTGCATAATTTGTGGTAGCGGGGGACTGTGTTCACTTTTTCCCCTGTTGTTGTTTTTTTTTTTTCTGTTTTAATGATAGAGATCCCTCAATAACATTTTCTAGGGGTCCAGTGGTTTGTGTTTATCTAATACTGAAGATAACCTTTAGTGCATCATCCATTTAACATGGGTACTGAATGGTGGTGAATATGACACAGGACATAGAGAAATAAAGATTTTTTTTAAAAATTCTGATTCATGTAAACTTTATGTTTGAAACATGAACTATTGTAGGATTTAGATAGCAGTCAATAAAAAAAAAGAAAAAGCTTGTCCTTGTGTATAACATAAAAATGAGGTAGAGTAGTTTGTATTTGGGGTAAAAAGTGGAGTATTTTCCTACCATGCTGTGCTGTGCTAAGTTGCTTCAGTCGAGTACAAAAATGGCTTTCCATTTGGTACTGGTGGCAATATCAAGCTGACATCAGTATCATCTTCATACACAGGGAACATTATAGTGCTTTCTCCATGGGGAGGGCAATAAATAAATCATCTTGGAATTTTATACAAAAGTATTGTTCCTCTTGAGAAGACATTTTTGGTATGCTATCTCTTACAGGGGATTGAGGTTCTGGTCATGAGACTCCCATAATGGTTATAGGGCAAATGATCTGTCTTGAGTGCCTGTTCCAGCTTCTTTCCAGCAGGTGGACTGTAAGAAGACCAGAGTTAGCTATAGCAATGGACCATGAAAGTGAGTGACAAGTACCTTTATTGTTTCTTGTGGCATAGCTTTGGTTTGCTACTGGCAGTTCTTGTGGCTTTAAATAAATTGAAGAAGTAGAAGAGAGTAAATGGGAGAAATGTTGAGTAAGCCCTTCTTGAAAATGTTTTTCAGTGGGAGAATATTAGTGGTAAAATTTTTACTGCCTTTTAAAATTTAAGATGTTAAAATTTGAGTTGTCAAATGACTGGGTCATTCAAGTTATTTCATTAAAACCATTCTAAATTCTAGAAGGACAAGTAAAATTACAATGAGGTGTCACCTCACAGCTGCTAGAATGGCCATCATCAAAAAGTCTGCAAATAATAAATTTTGGAAATGGTGTGGAGAAACAGGAGCTCTCCTACACTGTTGGTGAGGATGTAAATTGGTGCAGCCACTATGGAGAACAGTATGGTTCCTTAAAAAATTAAAAATAGAGCTACCATATGGCCCAGAAATCCTACTCCTGGGTGTATATATATGTGTGTATATATATATATATATATATATATATATATATATATATATAAACATAACTTGAAAAGTCGCATGCATCCCGATGTTCATTGCAACACTGTTTACAATAGCCAAGACATGGAAGCAACCTAAATGTCTGTCAACAGAAAGATGGATAAAGAAGATGTGGTATATAAACACAATGGAATATTACTCAGCTATAAAAAAAAGAATGAACTAATACCATTTGTAGCAACATGGATGGACCTAGAGATTATTACACTAAGTGAACCAAGTCAGACAAAAAGACAGATACCATCACTTTTATGTGGAATCCAAAAGGGGAAAAAAAAGACACAAAGAACTTATTTCCAAAACGGAAACAGACAGACACAGAAAACAAACTTATGGTTACTAAAGGGGAAAGGAGGAATGAGGTTAGTGATAAATTAGGAGGCTGCGGTTAACATATACATAGTACTATGTATAAGATAGATAACCTACAAAGACCTACTGTATAGCATAAGCAGCTGTACTCAATATTATGTAATAACCTATAAGGGGAAAGGATCTGAAAAAGAATATATACACACACACGTGTGTGTGTATAACTAAATTGCTATGTTGCACAGCTGAAACTTACATGATATTGTAAATTAGCTATTAAAAATTTTTACATAAAGTAAATTCTAAAACCAAGTAAAATTACTATCAAGTTATTATGATAGTACATTAATTTTAACTCAAATTTATGATAAAGTTTTTGTTACATATCCACAGGTTCTCCCTCTCATGGTATTAGTGTCTTTAAAACTTCTATTTTTTAACACTTAAAGGAGGTATTTCTAGTGAGGTTGGAATTTTTCATTTAAAAAAGCAGCTTTTAATTAATGTTTTGAATAAGTACAACATTCATATAGTTGAAAATTCAAGTCATAAACAGGGACACAGTGGAAAGTCTCCCTCTCTGGCCACCCAGTTCTCACCCCTGAGGCAATGAAAATTGTCAATATCTTGTTCAGCCTTTCAGAAATATATATAATAAAACATTATCTCCATTTTTAAAATAAAAGTGGTAGCGTATTCTGCAGACTGTATTATATATACCCTGCTCTTTTCACTTTGCAGCATTTCTTGGAGAATGTTCAAGTGGCTTGAACACAGTGGTCTAGTATTTTTAAATGACTTTATAGGTTCCATTCTGATTTACTATTTGTTGAACCAGCCCCTTATTCCTACTGATGATTATTTGAATTGTTTATTTCTACTGTGTTTTTCCTTGTTTTGCTGTAACAAACAGTACTGGAATGAATAATCTTGTGCAAAGTCATTCCACATATGACTTTCACATACCTATAGGACATAATCCTAGAATTTATTAGGTCCAAGGGTTTGCAGTCTCAAAACTGACAGAATGATCTCTGTTAGTTTCCAAGGCAAACCATTCAGTATCACAGCAATCCAAGTCTATGCCCCAACCAGTAATGCTGAAGAAGCTGAAGTTGAACGGTTCTATGAAGACCTACAAGACCTTCTAGAACTAACACCCAAAAAAGATGTCCTCTTCATTACAGGTGACTGGAATGCAAAAGTAGGAAGTCAAGAGATACCTGGAGTAACAGGCAAATTTGGCCTTGGAGTATAAAACGAAGCAGGTCAAAGGCTAACAGACTCTTGTCAAGAGAATGCACTGGTCATAGCAAACACCCTTTTCCAACAACACAAGAGAAGACTCTACACATGGACATCACCAGATGGTCAACACCAAAATCAGATTGATTATATTCTTTGCGGCCAAAGATGGAGAAGCTCTATATGGTCAGCAAAAACAAGACCAGGAACTGACTGTGGCTCAGATCATGAACTCCTTATTGCCAAATTCAGACTTAAAGAAAGTAGGGAAAACCACTAGACCATTTAGGTATGACTGAAATCAAATCCCTTACGATTATACAATGGAAGTGACAAATAGATTCAAGGGATTAGATCTGATAACGTGCCTGAAGAACTGTGGACGGAAGTTCATGACATTGTACAGAAGGCAGTGATTAAGACCATCTCCAAGAAAAAGAAATGCATAAAGTCAAAATGTTTCTCTGAGGAAGCCTTACAAATAGCTTAGAGAAGAGAAGCTAAAGGCAAAGGAGAAAGGAAAGATATACACATTTGAATGCAGATTTCCAAAGAATAGCAAGGAGAGATTAAAGAAAAAAAAAGCCTTCAGCGATCAGTGCAAAGAAATAGAGGAAAACAATAGAATGGGAAGGACTAGAGAGCTCTTCAAGAAAATTAGAGATACCAGAGGAACATTTCATGCAAAGATGGGCACAATAAAGGACAGAAATGGTACAGACCTAACAGAAGCAAAAGCTATTAAGAAGAGATGGCAAGAATATACAGAAGAACTATACAAAAAAAGATCTTCATGACCACAATGAAGATCACAATAACCACAGTGAAGATAACCACAATGGTGTGATCACTCACCTAGAGCCAGACATCTTAGAATGCAAAGTCAAGTGGGCCTTAGGAAGCATCACTACGAACAAAGCTAGTGAAGGTGATGGAATTATAGTTGAGCTATTTCAAATCCTAAAAGATGATGCTGTGAAAGTGCTGCACTCAGTATGCCAGGAAATCTGGGAAACTCAGTATTGGCCATAGGACTGGAAAAGGTCAGTTTTCATTGCAATCCCAAAGAAAGGCAATGCCAAAGAATGTTCAAAGTATTGCACTCATCTCACATGCTAGCAAAGTAATGCTCAAAATTCTCCAAGCCTGGCTTCAGCAGTCCCTGAACTGTGAACTTCCAGATGTTCAAGCTGGATTTAGAAAAGGCAGAGGAACCAGAGAGCAAATTGTCAACATGTGTTGGATTATCGAAAAAAGCAAGAGAGTCCCAGAAAAACATCTACTTTTGCTTTATTGACAATGCCAAAGCCTTTGACTGCATGGATCACAACAAAGTGTGGAAAATTCTGAAAGAGATGGGATTACCAAACCACCTTACCTGCCTCCTGAGAAATCTGTATGCAGGTCAGGAAGCAACAGTTAGAACTGGACATGGAACAACAGACTGGTTCCAAATCAGGAAAGGAGTATGTCAAGGCTATATATTGTCACCCTAAGCTTATTTAACTTCTATGCAGAGTGCAACATGTGAAATGCCGGGCTGGATGAAGCACAAGCTGGAGTCAAGACTGCCGGGAGAAATGTCACTAACCTCAGATATGTAAGTGACACCACCCTTATGGCAAAAAGCGAAGAAGAACCAAAGAGAATCTTGATGAAAGTGAAAGAAGAGAGTGAAAAAGTTGGCTTAAAACTCAGCATTCAGAAAATGAAGATCATGGCCTCTGGTCCCATCACTTCATGCCAAATAGATGGGGAAACAATGGAAACAGTGAGTGACTTTATTTTTTGAGGCTCGAAAATCACTGCAGATGGTGACCAAAGCCATGAAATTAAATGGCGCTTGCTCCTTGGAAGAAAAGTTATGACCAACCTAGACAGCATATTAAAAAGCAGAGATATTACTTTGCCAACAAAGGTCTGTCTAGTCAAAGCTATGGTTTTTCCAGTAGTCATGTATGGATGTGAGAGTTGGACTATAAAGAAAGCTAAGTGCCAAAGAATTGATGCTTTTGAACTGTGGTGTTGGAGAAGACTCTTGAGAGTCCCTTGGACTGCAATGAAATCAAGCCAGTCCTAAAGGAGATCAGTCCTGAATATTCATTGGAAGGACTGATGCTGAAGCTAAAACTCCAACACTTTGGCCACCTGATGCAAAGAACTGACTCATTTGAAAAGACCCTGATGTTGGGAAAGATTGAAGGTTGGAGGAGAAGGGGATGACAGAGGATGAGATGGTTGGATGGCATCACCAATGCAATGGGCATGAGTTTGAGAGGGCTCCAGGAGTTGGTGATGGACATCGAAGCCTGGCGTGCTGTAATTCATGGGTTCGCATAGAGTCAGACACAACTGAGTGACTGAACTGAACTGAACGGTTTGTGCTTTGCAATTAGGATATTGTCACAGTGCCTCTGATGGAGACTGACCAGTTACCACTCTCACCAACAATATATTAGAATACCTGTTTCCCCATATTCTCACCAACACAGTATATAATCAAACTTTCTGATTCATGCTATTCTAATAGGTAAAAAATGATAACATAATTTAAATTTGCATTTTTTGTAATATGAGAAAGTTGTGCATCTTAATAAGTTTGAGGCATTTTATATTTCCTTTTCATATCCTTATTATTATATTTTAGTCTTATAAATTTATAGGACCTCCTTTAGATATTAGGGAGATTAACTGTAGGAAATAAGTTGCAAATATTTTTTCCAGTTTGTCGTTTGCCTTTTGGCTTTATTTATGTTTTTCTTTGGTATACATTTTCAAAAATAGAACTTATCAAGCTACATTTTATGTCATAGTAGAAAGGTCTTTGTACTCTGAAATTATAAACAGATTATTTTATGGTTTTATTTTTTTATATTTAAATATTTGACACATCTGGGGGTTAGCCTAGTGTACAGTATAGGGTATGGATCCAACACGTTTTCCTGGATGGCCCATTTGGTTGGGTAACTTCTTACTGGTGTCATTCTGGATTATCTTTCACATGCCCGTGGATCACATTTCCGTTTGTCTAGCCCGGAGATCATAGCTCAGATGCTTGTAGAGATGAGGCAGGTTACATAAAAGAGTGAAGAGTGCCAGGTGGGGAGGCTAGCCAGCTTCAAATGGGATGGCATACTTTTCTAAAGAGGCAGCCACTACCCCCTGCCTGCTGATCATTCCCTTGCAGGGAGCAGGGCCCAGTATTGCCAGATCTTTGTCAAGAGAAGCTGGAAATCCAGATTTTTTTACATGAAATCTCTTAATTTAAAAATATTAACATCAGATTTAAAAAGGTAAATACAGTTCTGGTTGAACAAAATCTGTCTTGAGACCTGATTTGACTCAGAGAAGGCTCCTAATCTCCTTAGCCAAGAATGAAACTTCCCAGCTTCACTTTCCTATAAGAAAATACAACCCCAGTCTAATAGCTGGACAGCCTAGCAGTTTACAGCTGAAGTTCAAGAAGAGAGAGAAAAGTAAAGAGGTCTAGATTAGCCAAGGCCTTTGCCCTCACTTATGGAAAGATTCTTTGGAGAAATACAAGCATTTCATTATTCTACCTTTTATCCTAATTACATGGGGATGTGGATGTGGCCATTCCTTTTTAAAGGAAGTATTTCTTATTTACAGTAGTTTCAGGTGTACAACATAACTCAATTTTTAAAATATATTTTGCTCTTCTTGAACTTATTACAAAACAATAGCTATATTTCCTTGCTGTACAACATATCCTTGTTACTTATCTATTTGAAAAGGTTCTTGATTCAGTGGATACTTGGATTAGAAAAATGATCTCCTAAGTTTTCCAACTCTGCCATTATGATTTTGCCAAAATGATGCTTGTTTTAACTGCTCTGCTACTGATTTTGAACCGATTTTGAAGCGTGGCACTGTTTTTTTGTACCTTGTTCTTCCTTTCCCTTCCTCTGGGATGTTGGCTGGCAACGATCTATTGTAATTCATGTATGTGCTCAGCATCTTTAGTGGGATGAAATTTATGCTAACGATAAAGTTTCCAGAGTCTTCAGTTCAGGAGGGATTAAGGTCTAGGGATCTTTTGGGGGTTGCTGGTGAGTAGGGCTGGCCCCAAGGGCGGATCCAGGTTTTGTGGGACCTGACACCTCCACAGCGCCACAATTTGGAGAACACCATTAAGAAAACAATGCAAAAATATAGAAAGTTTTACCAATACGGTATGAAATTTTTGTGAACACATAAGGCCTCGTGAAAGTGAAGGACTTTTAAGTTCAAGCTTGAATAACGCTGCCGGCTGCCTTTTTTGGCCCTACTATGCGCCAAGGACTTTCCACTCCTCACCTTCTTCAGTCCCCACAACACTACGCTATGAAATAGTTACATATACAGAAGAGTCATGTAGAACACAAATACATTAAACATCGTGTCCAGCCTGAAAACCTCTTTCTTTCCAACTCCCTATATTGCTTCCCACGACTGGAGTTCTGAGGCTTGAGGAATGGCATCGAGTCAGGATTGTCGCGGGAAAGAGTGTGTAAAACGCAGTCGGGGAGCTAGGGAGTGTTTCTGAAACTGGCTCGCAGAGAGCGCCCTGGAGACGCGCACTCCCGAGGGAAGGCCCCCGAGCCCAGCCGGCGCCTCGGCCAGCTCTGCGGCGCGCATGCTCCGTGAGGGGCTGCTCCAGCTACTCTGGTTAATGAGCGCGCGGCGGAGGGGGCGGGCCGAGCCGCGGCTGCTGGGACCTGAGCTTGGCGGCGGCCCTGGGGCGCTGTGCGCTGCTGCTGAAGGGGCGGCGGCGGCCGGCACTGTGCACGCAGGAGTGTGGCTTGCTCGCCCGACGCGCACGCCCGGTCGGTCCCCAGGGCCCTCTGGAGGTGACTCGGGCGGCCCGGGCAGAGCAGCGTTGCCGGTTGGGAGGGCGGAGATGAGGCGATGAGGACACGAGCTGCCGCCGCCTCTGTCCGCCTACTACGGCCGTAGTGGGAGTCGGGGCGGGGGCGAGGCCAGCTGTACCCCCGCCGGGCTGCGAACCCAGACAAAGGAGGAGCAGCAGCCTGAGAAGCGGGCCAGAGCCACCGGGAAAGAAGGCCGCCGCTTTAGTCGCAGCCGAGGGCCGCTCGGGCTCACGGGCCGCCGCGCTTCCCCTGAGGACGCTGCGCGAGGCGAGGTCTCGGGGCCGAGGAAGCCGCCCCCGGAGCCCCCGCCCGCCCGCCGGCGCCGCCTCCGAGCCGCCTCGGCCGTAGCCGCGGCCCGGGCGGGAGGCGGCGGCGGCCGGTGAGGCTAGGCGGCCCGCGCCCTGCCTGTCAGATCACCGGCCCGGCCCGTTTCGGCCCGCGGGCCGCCCCCGATGCGGAGGCGCTGCCGCCGGGGCCATGCAGCAGGCGCCGCAGCCTTACGAGTTCTACAGCGAAGAGAACAGTCCGAAATGGCGGGGACTGTTGGTCTCGGCCCTGCGGAAGGTCAGTGCTGGTGCCCGGGCGGCCTCGGGGCCCGAGGGAGGTGCCGGGGCCGAGGCAGGCGGGCGGGGCGCGAGCCACGGCCCGAGCCGCGGCCCCTTGGACGCTCTAACGGGGAGCTGCACGCCTTCCCCGCGCTCGGCGCCGGAGGGCCCAGCGCTTTCTCTCCGGCCGGCGACGAGGGGCTTGTGATTGCCTTTGCGTCCCAAAGGACGTTTTCTCAAGTTATTGCCTGGCCCCGGAAGGAAGGTTTTGTTATGATCATAAAACTGGATTTCATGTTGCAGTCGTTTCGTCAGGCGACTTCCGCCGTTGACCAATTTGTTGTCCTCGGGCTGGATTCGGGCAAGAGAAAGTCCCGCTGGTATTTAGACAGTTTCTAAAACAAAAGCACGTTTCTAGGCCGAGTAATCACTTTTAATTAAATTCTTTGGGACTGTTCCCTTAGGCAGTTTGAAGGGTGAAGGGTGTCCACTCACTTAAGAGGTTGTAATTTTTTTTTTTTTTTGGTGATGGATGTGTTTCTCGATTGAGAAATGTCAGTGAGCCATGATATTGATTTTACAATTCTTGAGGTCAATTTAAAGTGCCTCCACCCTTCCTGCCATAGGCGTCCCCCTGTTTAGGATAGATTTCCCCTGTAAAATTTGGTCATTTTCTTCACTGAGTGCAATTTATTACTTAGAATCATTTTAAGGGAATGAAAAACTCTCAGCTCATAAAAAATCAATCTTTTTAGTTTGGGTACATCGCTAGGGTGCATCTGTCCTGTAGATGATGTCAGTTTTCCTCTGAATTTAGTTAATAATGGTACTATTTTTTTAATATGTAATAATCATAGATTTTTATAGTAAAGCCTTTTGGAAGGTCAAGACGTTTAAAGAGTGTAAATGGGGGCAGAAGAAGATAAACATACTGAGCATGGGCTTTCCTTGCCATTGATACAGATGTAGTCCCTATTACCTTTTGTGCAAAATAACCAAATGTAAATTTTAAAATAATAAGGAATAAATGTTAATTTAAACTACTACTCCGGAAAATAAATCTTCATACATTAAATTTCTCTAAGTGAAAAGAAGTAGTAGTATTTTGAAGTAAAAAACATTCTCTCACGTATTCAAGTTTCAGATTTGCCGTTTTTTCACGATTCTTAGGAAGAGGTATTGCCTTCCTTGGGCCAAACATTGTGTAATATTTTTTAAAGAATTTGGTGGAGGTGGTTAAGAGCAGCTAGACAGTTATCATTTCGCAGGTATTTTAGGTGTGAAAGTATTACATTGACCTTCCTTCCGTGGGCAACCCGATTCTATAAGGAGAGGGAAGGAAATGGCAACTGTGCTGCTGAGTGGTGATAATGAACACTGGCCTGAGTTAAAAGCAAAGAGGGAAATGCTTAGATAGTGATTGAACCTTCTACCACATAGACAGAAATGTGAATGCAGTTATCAGGTAGGCCTATGTTGTTGGCAGTGTAGGTCTCTTACTAGTATTTTCTGGTAGCAAATAGAATTTGAGTATGTGTTGCATAACTTATTCAATAGGTAGCTTTGACCCTAATAATCTTTCATGCACAGATACAGATTTATATCTTCAGGTTAGTCTGGAAATAAACCCAGGGTAGCATCCGATCCTAGTTCTTTGCTTTGAGTCTGTTATTTTGCATTTATATGTTGTGCTTGTTTTCTTGGTTCTCAGATGCCTTGTAGCTCTCTATTGCCTTATTGCACAGTTCTTGTATGTCCTTTGCTTATGGAATATATACAGCTAAGGAAATCTGGCCTTTTGAGCTGAATTAAAAAAGCAATTTTTATTTAACTTATTACATTACTGCTTTTCTAGAATTGAGGTATATTCCCATGGAACGCATTTTTTTTTTAATGTTTTTGCAAATTTTTTGATGTTTGTAATTCCAGATTATATCCACTTTTGTGGTCGTGCAGCACGTAGGTTTATAGTGCTTGCTAGATTTGTAGTTCTTGAGGAGTTCAAGGTTCACTCTTTGCAGGATGAGTTAAATTCTGGTCTGTACTTGGCACACGTGTCCTTGTACAGTGAGAATTCCTGCTACTTAGGTAGAGGCTCTGTCTTCACATTCAAGGCATCTAGAACATGGCTTCCTTCTTCCAGCTGACCAGATTATTGCAAACACTACTAGGATTAATACTAATAGTAAAAGCAGCAATAGTATTAGACTACTAAGACTTTTCTCCTCTGGTGGATGTTGCCATCAAACATGTGGGAGCTAGTTTCATTAACATTTGTTGAACACATTGTAGGTACTTGGCCCCAAACTGGATCCTAAGAATACAAACATGAATAAAATCAAGATGCCTTGCTCTAAAATGTTTACCACATAGACTGAAAATTCTAAACTTTGAGGTTTTGGTTTATGTAGAACTCAAAAGTTCTGTAAGAAATATCTGTGTGTGAAAAGAACAAGGTTGTTTTATTAGTTCTGTTAGTTCACTTGTGCATCTTGAGGGAACCTTCAAAACAGTTAAAATATAATTTTCTGAAAGGTAAAATCAAAACTCTTATGCCAGTATGAATGAAAATGTATCAGTGATTTTGATTCAATTTATTACTTAATTTATTACTTATGAGATGCTAAAAGCCACTTCATATGAAAACTGGAGGAGGTTTTCCTATTTATAGGAAACTTAAAAGAATCTCAAGGTAAGATTGTTGGATTGGACACAAAAGTAGTTAATATCCTACAGGAACATAAGCAGTAAGTTTGGGGTTATCTTCCTGCTGATTAGATTTTGCATCTGTGCCGGACAAAAATCTGTTTAAGTTAATCTTACCCGTTTGTAAAATAGCTCAGTCAGTAGTAATCAAGCATAGTGTTGGACTGAAGAACAGTAAGTTATCTCTTTTGCTTATTTTCAGGTTTTCCTGATTTTTCTGAAAACCATACATATATTTGATAAAGTTACTATACTGACTTTGAAAATGGAAGAGATTCTTTTAAACCAACATTAAATATTCATTTCACTATGGAGAAATATGAACATTGAGAAATAGATTTAAGGAAAAATAATTTTGGAAATAGAAATGTGTTGTTCTTTAACTCTTTGTTTTATTGTGCTTTTGTTCTTTACCTGTTAAAATAGAACTTCACTTAGGGCATTTAAATACATAGAGAACTACAAAGGGTAGAGCAATATGACACTACTAATGGATAATATGTGCATTGTTAACATTACTGCTGAATTATGTATCTTACCTAAAAAAAGCCAGAGACGTAATTGCCCTCATTACTACTCCTCAAGAACATTGAAGCTATCATATTACTTGGGGGAAAAAAGAGTGTGGGATATATTTGTAAATGCAGCTTATTACCTGTGTCTTTGAAATGCCTGTGGTACTTTGTGCATGTGTTGTTTGAATCGTATGCTAAGAAAAATCAGTGTAAACATTCTGCATATGGGGAAACATGCCTTAAAATAATTTTAGCAGGTTTTTTAGTCTCTGATATTTCCCTTGTAGATGCCTTTTCTGTAGAATATTATTCACCAGGCTAGCCACAGAGAAGAAAATTTTCTTATTATCTGTCATTACAAATGTCACAGAAAGCTAGAAAGAATCAGTAAACTTACCTTGTTCCTGAGTCTAACTTAATTCAGGTTTAATATTGACCTTCTGCTTCAACCATTATAGTTTACTCTTGGATATCTGTTAAAATTCAGGAGATGTGAGAGAATGTTTGAGTTAATTAATGGCAGTCAGTGCTTGGGGTGGGGGTGGAAGAGAAGGTTGAAGGTTTTGATTCAGAAATGCCTTTGTACTAATATCTCTTGGAACTGTTTTAGAAGATTGCACTGGATCTTTCCTGGGACCCAGAAGAAAACCATGGGAGTTCTTTGAGAAAATGAAATTGGTATCATTGTCAGAAGGTCAAGGAAGGCTTCTTTAAGGAAGTAACATTAGTGCTGACTTCTGGAGAATGTATGTAAATATTTGTTGAGTGCCTCATACGTGCCAGGCAATATCCTTGATACTGAGGTTGTAGTAAGGCCCTGCTCTCATTAAAAACATCTATTCTCTTAATAAATGACTGTAGCAGAGATGCCTGGGGAGAGACAGACAGTAAAGAGGTAAACAATTATTTGGAAAGTCAATAGGAATTAACAAAGAAAGGGGGAGAAAAGATTGGAGCTGTAGGGTAAGGTAGGACCATGACTTTAGGAACTGAGTGAAAGGAGTTGAGCAAGTTGAGACTCTTACATAGACTCAGGTTAAGGTCTCTCCTGAGAATAGAAAATCCTGTAGGGTTATTTATGTAACAAATTAATTAGATTAACTTGATCAAACTTGCTTTTTTGAAGAGATCACTCCAGCTAAAAGGAAGAGGAGAAACTATGATTTTGTGACATGAGGCCTATTCGGGATTTCCTAAAGCCACTGAGTATAACAGTGAATGTAACTCTAGGGAGTCATTTGGAATTATTCCAAACTAATAATGACCCAAACTGACCCAAGGGGTTCAGCCAGAACTGGATGAGCATTAGGAATGCATTTTAGCTTGCTGCATTTAGCTTCCTGTCAGCCATGATTTAGTAGTCTTCTGTTTTCAGTTTAATTTTGGTGTGGTGTATTTGGAGCAATAATATTCCATTAAAGTGTTTTATGCTGAGTATCCAAAGCATTACCTGTGTTACCACTTGACATAAATCAAATATATATCTTTTATATTAATCAGGGCCTTTCTTTCAGCGGAGCAGTAGTTTGATTATATCCTCTGTTAGCCTGCATATTTGAATCAGGAAAGAATTTTAATGGAACTAATGGATTTAGCGTTATCTCATGTAGTCACGTTAAAAATTAACAACCTAAAATTCTTTTCCTTTTTTTACATAAGAGCACATAGTAAGTAGAAACTTTTTAAATGTGTAAAGTGTTATATACTTCACATTTTAATATGTAGAGAGGAAGCAACAATGAAAATAACATCAAGATCAAGATGAGAGCATTAGTATTATCTCTGGGTAAAAGTAAAGTAAAAGTAAATGAAAAGTAAAAGTAAAGTTTTCATTACCCAGTTTTCTAAATAAAAACACTTTGTAAACTCAAATACTACCTCTTACTTATGTAGCACTTTGTAATTTTTGCTTAAATGACCCGTTAGCAACATTTCATCGTTGATCTTTTTCTCCTTCTTTTCCTCATTTGGCTGCTGGGACACCAACCTCTGATGGTTTTCTCCCTCTCTGACTATATTCCTCCTAGTTCTTCACCATTGTTTATCTCCTCATCTTCCCTACTATAATGCATCATCCTGACCTCCCTGGAGCTTAGTCTTTGAATTTCTGTTTCTATTTACAATAGGTTTCTTGAGATCCCACCCAGCCTCATTGCTTCACATATCATCTCTATCTGATGGGTTCCAATATATATTTCTGGCTCAGAGCTCCCTCCTGATCTTGGATATCTAGTTTCTTAACACTTCCACGAAGATGTGTGATAGGCATCTCAACCGATACTGAGCTCCTTCTCTTCCCCTGAAAATTTGCTCCTTTTGTAATATTTCCCACATTAGTAAATGGCTACTTCCTCATTCTAGTTGCTCAAAATACTGAGTTATTCTTGAATTCTGTCTTTTTTATAACCAATATCTGATGTGTCAGCAAATCTTTTTAGCTCTACTTCACACTATAACAATATTCAGTCACCATTTCTTACTCTTCCACTTCTACCTTCTGGGAACACTCTAGGACTATTAAAGTAGCCTCTTAACTGGTCTCCTCTCTTCTCCCCTTGTCCCAACACATAGTCTTTTCTCAGCACATAGAGGTAAGTGGGATCATGTCATTCCTTTGTTCAAAACTTGTTCAGTGCTTCTCAGAATAAAAGTCAAAAGTCCTCTCAGCCTGCTATGCCCTCTACAGCCTGGTGTTGCCCCACTTCCCCCTTAACCTCACTGATCTCATTTACTGCTGTCCTTTTTTCGCTCTGCTCCTGCCGCACACTGGCTTCCTGGTACCTCCAACTCAGACATGTTCTAGTCTCAGGGCTTTGTACCAGGTGTTTCTTCTGCCTGGAACAACCTTCCTGCAGATAAAAACATGAGTGGCCCTTTTACCTCCAATAAGTCTTCAGACAAAGATCTTGAAGAGTCTTCTTGGAGCCTGTCTAAACTTCTGCAACTCCTATTTACTGGAAATTCCTATGTAAATGTTAACAGCATGTCCCAATTCAAGCTTATTATCATCTTCCATAAACCGATGTCTCCAGTATAAATGATCTCATACTCATTTCTCAGGCTAGAAGCCTAGTTGTCATCTGTTCTTTCATCTCCAGGTTCATGTCTAATCAACACCCAGTCTTGATTCTTTTCTCCTAAAAGGAGCTTTCTAACTTTTTTTTTTTCTTTGTACTCCAAAAGAATTTTGAAGATTTTATACATTTTTATGTTGACATCTAAAAATGTTCATCTTTAAGCTTAGTTTCAGAGGATATATTGAGTTGGCTCAAAAGTTCATTTGGTTTTCTGTAAGTTGACTTTGTTGTTCAGTTGCTAAATCTTGTCTAACATCTGACTCTTTCCCGACCCAGGGATCGAACCCGCAGGCAGATTCTTTACTGCTGAACCACTCAGGAAGATCTGTGGTGGCTTTAGTAGTGTGCTTAGTTGTCTTTAACTTCAGTTGACACAGTTTTGTGACAGCTGTTATATCAGTGTGCGTTTTAAAACCTTACCAAAACCAGATAATTTTTGTGTAGCCATTTTAGTGTTCAGTGTTTAAGGCTTTCCTGGTGGCACAGATAGTAGAGAATCCACCTGCAATGCTGGAGACCTGGATTTGATCCCTGTTTGGGAAGATCCCCTCGAGAAGGGAACAGCTACCCACTCCAGTATTCCTGCCTGGAGAATTCCACGGACAGAGGAGCCTGGAGGGCTACAGTCCATGGAGTCGCAAAGAGTCAGACATGACTGAGCGACTTTCACTTAGTGTTGAAGGTGGAAGAAAAAGCAACATTTTGTCATATTATGCTTTACTATTTCAAGAAAGGGCTTCCCTGATGGCTCAGATGGTGACGAATCTGCCTGCAGTGCGGGAGGCCTGGGTTCAATCTCTGGGTTGGGAAGATCCCCTGGAGAAGGGAACAGTACCCACCCCAGTATTCAGGCCTGGAAAATTCCATGGACAGAAGAGCCTGGCAGGCTACAGTCCATGGGGTCGCAAAGAATCGGACATGACTGAGGTATTTTCACTTCGTTTCAAGAAAGGCAAAAACACAATTGGAACACAAAAATAGATTTGTGTTATATGAAGAAGGGGCTGTGACTGATTGAATATGTCAGAAGTGGTTAGTGAAATTTCATGTTGGAGGTTTCTGACAGGATGATGCTCCATGGTTGGGTAGACCAGTTGAAGTTGATAGTGATTAAGTCAAGACGTTAACTGAGAACAGTCAACATTATACCATGCAGGAGATAGCCAGCATACTAAAAATATCCAAATCAAGCATTGAAAATCATTTGTACCAGCTTGGTTATGTTCATCACTTTTATGTTTGGGTTCCACATAAGTTAAGCAAAAACCTTCTCAACCATATTTCTGCATATGATTCTCTACTTAAATGAAGATATTCCATTTTTAAAACAAATCGTGACAGGCAATGAAAAGTGGCTACTGAGCAATAATGAACAATGGAACAGATCATGGGGCAAGTGAAATGAACCACTGCCAACCACACCAAAGGCTGGTCTTGACTTACAGAAGGCAGTGCTGTGTATATGGTAGGATTGGTGAGAGTCCTCTATTATGAGCTCCTTCTGGAAAACCAAACGGTTAATGCCAAGCACTGCTTCCAATGAGGCCAACTGAAAGCAGCACTGGATGAAAAGTGTCTGAAATTAGTCAACAGAAAATGTATAATCTTCCAACAAGATAACACAAGACCACATGTTTCTGTGATGACCAGGCAAAAGCTGTTACAGCTTGACTAGCTAGTCCTGATACATGCTCCGTATTCATCAGATATTGCACCATCAGATTTCCATTTATTTTAGTCTTTATAAAATTCTCCTAATGGAAATAAATTTCAGTTCCCTGGAAAACTGTAAAAGGCACCTGAAACAAGTTTTTTGCTCAAAAAGATAAAATGTTTTGGGTGGATGGAATTATGAAGTTGCCTGAAAAATGGCAGAAGTTTGTGAAACAGAATTGTTGAATACATTGCTTAATAAATTCTCGGTGAAAATGAAAGATGTGTGTTTTTATTTTAAAACCAAAGGAATTTTTTGGCCAACTCAGTAGTTTGTTTTCTAAGTACAGATGTTGTAAAATAAAACATTTACATTAGTGTTTTAATACCCAATGAAACCTAAGTACCATAAAATTTGATACACACCATTCATCCTTTTAATATATATATTATGACAACGTGCTTTCTTTTAGGTTAAGTTATTGGCTTTCCCATGTGGCTCAGTGATAAAGAATCAGCCTGCCAGTGCAGAAGATGCAGGTTCCATCCCTGGGTCGGGAAGATCCCCTGGAGAGGCAATGGCAACCCACTCCAGTATTCTTGCCTGGAGAATTCCATGGACAGAAGAGCCTGTGGGCTACAGTCCATGCGGTTACAAAGAGTCAGACACGACTTAGAGACTGAGCACCTACTTTAGTAGTACATAGTTGCTCAAAAGAACATAAACGTTACGAATTTCTGTTGTGTGTGTGCTAAGTTGCTTCAGTTGTGTCTGACTCTTTTCGAGCCTATGGATTGTAACATTCCAGGCTTCTCTGTCCATGGGATTCTCCAGGTGAGAATACTAGAGTGGGTTGCCATGCCCTTCTGTTTCCACATAACAAATTTTCAAATACTTGGTGGCTTAATACAACACATATTTATTATCCTACAGTTACTGTTAGAAGTCCAGACATGGCCTAGCTGGATTCTCTATTTTGGGTCCTATAGGCTGAAATCAAGGTTTTGGCTTTAGCTGCAGGCTCATCTGAGGTTGAGATCCTCTTCCAAGTTTATGTGGTTATTGGCAGAATTCATTTCCTTCAGTTGCCTGTCTGAGGTCCTCAGCTCCCAGAGGTTGCTGCCATTTCTTCTCTGTGGTCCTGCCTGTAATAAGTCAGTTTACTACTTCGAGGCAAACAGGACTGCATCTGCTGCTGTTTCTTGTCTCACACTCCAGACCCTTTTTTAAAAGGACTCACCTGATTTAGGTCAGGCCCACCTAGGATAATCTGTTTCGATTAACTCAAAGTCAGCTTAATTACTGACCTTAGTCACCTTTGCTGTATACAGTAATAGTACAGGAGTAGTGTGTCATCATATTCACAGGTCCTGCCCACGTTCAAGGTGAGAGGGGTGTACAGGGTGTGTAAACCAGGGATCGGAATCTTGGGAGCCAGGTACCTTAGAATTCTGCCTACCACGCTCATTCATCTTATGGAAAATATCCCCCATAACCTACTTAGAAAGGTCAGTTTAGTTGTCAAGCCAACCTGCCTATCATATTTATCTTCTTTCAGACCAAGTCTGACTTAATTTTTCAATTCAGATGAATGCGTTAATACTTGTTATGTGCCAGCCGTTTCACTTCTGAATTCTGATTGTAAGATAGAAAGATAAGGTGTGAAAACTTGCTTTAAATTGTTTCTCTTGACTGAAATAAGATGATGTTGGCTGTATTTAGTATTTTTTTAAAGATGCTTTCTTTCCTTTGTTCTCATGAGTCTCCTCATTTATAGTGTATTTTTTTTACTCTAGGCTAGGGGATGAAAGAAGCAAGATTAAATGAGAAATATTTATCATTTAAATGGGAAGTATTTATCATCGTCTCTTTGTTTTGTGTCATAGAATTTATTATTTATTGCTCTGCAGAACAGTAACGAGATTCAAGATAAGAGATCTGCCTTTCTTCAGTTAAGTGGGAGGAAGCCAGTTGTGGAGAGATGGGAAAGGAGAATCTGCATTATTTACTCCTTGAGTGCAGGCACCTTGCAGGCAGATCTTCTTTAAGAAAGAGTACATATGGTAGTTTTGGCAGGATGCCGAAGGATATGAGTATTTGACCCAGGGAGTCTTAAAGTTTGACTGAATAAAATATACTTAGTGACCTTTTCCCCAGGCCACAGGAAAAAGAGCCAATATTAATTTTATTTTTTTCTAAGTTGTTCTTAATTCTGTGGTACCTGCTGCAGTTTATTTGCTAACAAATAGTGCAAGTTTGTAAACTAAATGAACAAGAGATACAGAGGTTTTACAAGGAGGTTTTTCTATTCTGTACCATTGATCTGTTTTCTTGTTTTAAAAAAATTCTATTTATT
This sequence comes from Capra hircus, assembly GCF_001704415.2. Classification (NCBI taxonomy): domain Eukaryota; kingdom Metazoa; phylum Chordata; class Mammalia; order Artiodactyla; family Bovidae; genus Capra; species Capra hircus. Next base: position 59,901,348 of record NC_030817.1, read on the forward strand.
TGGCCATCAGCGTGTGGGATCTTAGTTCCCCAACCAGGGATTGAACCAGTGTCCCCTGTAATGGAAACACTGAGCCTAACCACTTGACCTCCAGGGAAATCCCTTTTTTCCTATCTTTATGTCAGTCTACCACTCTATTATAATTATTACACCTTTATTAAAAGTTTTTGGAATCAGGTAGGTTTAGCCTTCTGACCTTTTTCCCCCACAGTTGTTTTGGTTATTCTAGGACCTTTGCATTTCCATAGAAATTTTAAAATTAGCCTGTCAATTTCTACCCACCCACCAAGAAAAACACCCTGCTGGAATTTTGATTGGGATTATGTTGAATTTATAGATTATTTGAGGAAAATTGAAATCTTAACAGTATTGAGTCTTTGAACCCACAAAGTTTGTATTTTGATTTATTTAGATTTTTAAACATTTGTATCAGCAATATTTTGCAGTTGTTAATGTACATCTTTAGGGTAAAATCTGCTTTTTCTTTTTAAATTGAATTTTAACTCTTATAACAAAACTTTCAGTATTTTTAATTGATGTTTGAGCCACTGTATCCTTGCAGAAATTTTGGCAATGAAATAAAGAATTTGGCATGAATAAATACACAGACTGTGTATCCGAGGGATTTATTTCTATATTGTTCAGTTCAGTTGCTCAGCCATGTCCCACTCTGTGACACCATGAATTGTAGCACACCAGGCCTCCCTGTTCATCACCAACTCCCGGAGTTCACTCAAACCCATATCAGTCCAGTCAGTGATGCCATCCAGCCATCTCATCCTCTGTTGTCCCCTTCTCCTCCAGCCCCCAATCCCTCTCAGCATCAGGGTCTTTTCCAATGAGTCAACTCTTCGCATGAGGTGGCCAAGGTATTGGAGTTTCAGCTTTAGCATCACTCCTTCCAATGAACACCCAGGACTGATCTCCTTTAGGATGGACTGGTTGGATCTCCTTGCAGTCCAAGGGACTCTCAAGAATCTTCTCCAACACCATAGTTCAAAAGCATCAATTCATTGGCGCTCAGCCTTCTTCACAGTCCAACTCTCACATCCATACATGACCACAGGAAAAACCATAGCCTTGACTAGATGGACCTTAGTCGGCAAAGTAATGTCTCTGCTTTTGAATATGCTATCTAAGTTGGTCATAACTTTTCTTCCAAGGAGTAAGCGTCTTTTCATTTCATGGATGAAATCACCATCTGCAGTGATTTTGGAGCCCCCAAAATAAAGGCTGACACTGTTTCCACTGTTTCCCCGTCTATTTCCTATGAAGTGATGGGACCGGATGCCATGATCTGCGTTTTCTGAATTGAGCTTTAAGCCAACTTTTTCACTCTCCTGTTTGACTTTCATCAAGAGGCTTTTTAGTTCCTCTTCACTTTCTGCCATACCCTAAATGCAAATGTTAGTTGATTGAACAGTTTGCACTAGCAAGATTTTTTTATTTGATTCTGAGTATGGGAAACTGAAAATATATATGTATTAGGAAATAACATTTCTGAAATTTGTCAGATGTAGGGTTTATCAATTTAAAAAGTTAAGTTTAATGCTTTTATATGTGTCTACACAGAAATCTAGCAGTATGATTTTTCTGTTTACAGTGTATGTGTAAGGAAAGATCTTTTGGCAATTTGAAAATATGGTGTAACGGGGATACAGGTCTGACTTGTTAATCTACTGTTAAAGACTGAAAATTATTTTAATTGCTCTTTTTTCTGCCTAGTCTTTCAGAAAAATATGAAAAGTGAGTTTGAGTGAGTTTGTTCTGATGTGGTAATTTTATATTTACTCTCTCAGGGTGCTGAGATAGTAAATACTGTGGTATTGCAAAGTACGGTTATCTTTTGTTGTCCTTTTGATGTCCTTTTTAGTATTTATAGCTAGGATTTTAAGATTTTATATTGTTTTTATGACTTTTCGTCTTTACAATTTAGTGAGTTTAGCATAAGAAACTCAGATGCTCAGTGTTAAGGCTACTTTTCAGGTTACTTACTGAAATCATAATCATGGAAAAAATATGTATCCCAGTTAGACATTATCTTAATTCTCATGCATAGTCATTTGTACTGAATGGGGCTGTTGGCTTTTGTGGAAGAATGTTATAAGAAACAGTCTTATGGACTTTTTTAAGCTAAACTTCCAATATAAATGTTTATTTTATACGTATATTTATACGTGTTTATACATATATTTTAAATGTCTGTTCTGTTGATATAATAGAAATATATGGTAGAGTGTAATTAAGTTTCCTCTTGGCATGTAACAGGAAATATTTATTTCTCCCAAATCTATTTTGAATTTCCAAAAAAAATGTAATGCCAGGTTTTTTGGATGGTAGTCCTATATGGATTTCCAGCTGCCTTAGTTAAGCTCTTCTCATCCAGACTTTGTTATTGGTTATTGTCTCCAGCTTCATGTGTCCTTTCTCTGTCTCACTTCCCCACTTCAAATTATGTTTCTTTGTAAGTTTGTTTTTATCAAAATTATTCATGGAAATGAAAAGATAACTAGCTCTATAAGGCTTGTTAGGAAAAACAGCAGTATCTCCTCACTATTCACAACAGTTTTTGCTTCCTAGATGCAGTCCCTTTAATTTTTCAAAGTGATCTATTTCAGTATTCTGTATCTCTAAGAAAAGAAAAGTGCTTCTGCTCTATTGACCTTTCTGTTTTGGGCAGTATCTGTTGGCTTCCTACTATGGAAGGTAAGGTTTTAATATCTTTTGTGCACACACACACACATATGTATATATTCTCCCCTCCAACCACACATAGATTTACCACATGTACATACTTCCTGTCTCCCCTCCCCCTCCATGCTTCTATCTTAATGTTGGTTGGATCAATATTCAGAGTTTATAGTATTATTACTGTACATAATGACCATATACTATATGTTACTTATAGTTAAACCCCTTTTTCTTTCTTTCAGCATTTTACTGAAGTTAATAATTATCTTGTGTTCTTGTTTATGTATTTTCTATGTATTTATCAATTTAAGCTCAAACTCCCTACCAGTTGTCTAAATATCCTCTGGAGAGTTTTAGATCCACCAGATACTCTGTTAATTTCATCTTCCTGAGATAGTTTCTTTCAGAGTCTCTTGGTCTGCTCTGATCGGACTGGCGACCTTTATGCTCGTTTTACAGATCTCATAATTTTTCTTCACTTCATCCTAGGCATTCCTTTGGCTTTTCTTTTGCATCGGTTCCTTTGTTTCTTATATCCCATATTTTCCTCTATCTTGATTTGTATGCTTTTTTATTGTGGTACAGACTATAAAGCTCAACGAAAAAGAGCATGTGAGAGTAAAATTTTTGGCCATGTTAGATCCAAGCATGTCTTCATTATACCTTAACATTTGATTGATAATTTGTTAAGATCTTGTTAAAGGTTGGAAGTTATTGCCTTCCAACTTCTAGTATTATTGTTGAAATCTGGAGCTGATTTAATGTTGTCTACTTTGTGCATGACGTGTTTTCTCCCTCTACTCTGAACTTGTAAGATATTCTCTATATCTCCAGGCGTTCTGACATTTTCATTTCTTTCATTAAGATGGGAACTAGGAGGGCCCTTAATGATTTAATATATTGATAATTTCACCCCTTGATTTTCTGTTTGCTTGATGGTGATTTTCTTTTTAAAACTTTATCTGTGGTGAAATGTAAATGTGCTAGCAAATGCATAAAACATAAGCATACAATTTAAGGAACTCTTAATTAACCATCACCCAGGTGAGAAAATAGCACATTTTAAACATTTTTCTCAAGAGAACTCTCCAGAAAGTAACCAGTAGTCATCACTACTTTCCTTTATAGTTTTATCATCTAAGCATGTGTTCTTAAACACCGCAGCTTAATTTTATCTGATCTTGAACTTTGTGAATGAAATTTGTTTCTGTTCTTTTTATCTGTCTTCTTTCTGCCAACATTATTTTGAAGATATATCCACATTTTGTGGAGCTGTCTTTACTCATGTTTTGTTTTTTGCTGTATATACATTCCATTGTGTGAATATGCCACAATTTATCTATCATACTCTAGATAGGTATTTGAATTTGCCTTTCTAATTTGAAGGTATACCAATAACGTTTTTTTCTGAACCTTTTTGTTCATGTATTCTGTAAATATTTGTGCTTATTTCTCTAGAATAGTGCTGTCCAAATGAAATATAATATTAGCCACGTATGTAATCTGAAGTTTTCTCATAGTCATGTTAGGGCTTCTCAGGTGGTGCAGTGGTAAAGAATCTGCCTGTCAGAACAGGAGATGCGGGTTCAGTCCTTGAATCGGGAAGATCCCCTGGAGAAGAAAATAGCAATCCACTCCAGTATTCTTGCCTGGAAAATCCCATGAACAGAGGAGCCTGGTAGCCTGCATTCCATGGGGTCACAAAGAGTTGGACTTGACTTAGCAACTGAGCACGCATGTACATGGGTACATGCTGCTAAGTCACTTCAGTCGTGTCCGACTCCATGCGACCCCATAGACGGCAGCCCACCAGGCTCCCCCATCCCTGGGATTCTCCAGGCAAGAACACTGGAGTGGGTTGCCATTGCTTTCTCCAATGTGTGAAAGTGAAGTAGCTCAGTTGTGTCCGACCCTCAGCGACCCCATGGACTGCAGCCTACCAGGCTCCTCCATCCATGGAATTTTCCAGGCAAGAGTACTGGAGTGGGTCACCATTGCCTTCTCCACATGCGTGCATAGCCACATTAAAAATATAAGAAGACACAGATCAAGTTTATCTAAATAACATGTTTAACCCAATGAATGTAGTCATTTCAGCATTTAGCCAACAAAAAAAATTATTGAGATATTTGACATTCTTTTTGTATTCTAGATCTTTGACATCTGGTATGTATTTTATAGCCCATCTCAGTTTGGTCGAGCTACATTTCAGGTGCTCATACTAGCCACATGAGGCTAGTGTCTCCTGTATTGGACTATAGAGCTTTAAAAGATATAAATATATTGAACAGTAGAATTGCCGGATTATAGAGTATCATATCTTGAGCTGTAGTAGATGACAGCAAAGTTTTCCAAAGTGATAGAGCCATTTTGCACCCCAGTGCCAGTGTGTGTGAGTTCCCATTTTTCTGCATAATCACCAACACTTAATATTATCATATTTTTTTACTTTCTTGTCTGGTAAGTGGGTGACAGATTTCACCGTGGTTTAATTTGCACTTCCCTGATGGCTAAAGAGCTGGAGCACATTTTCACATTAATTGACCATTTGAATTTCTTCTTCTGTGAAGTACTGGTTTAAAATTTTTTGCCAATTTTTTTCTATTAGGATTTTCATCATTTTTTCCCTGTTGAATTTTTAGAAGTTCTTTATAATATATTCCGAATGTGAGCCCTTTTGTGTTATGTGTTAACATAGATCTTCAACTCTGTAACTTGCCTTTTCATTTTCTTAAAGATGTCTTTTGCTGAACTTGTTTTAAATTTTAATGTTGATAAGTTTGTAAATCCTTTCCTTTATGGTTAGTAATTTTTGTGTCCTTTTTAGTAACTCCTTTTCTGTCCTGAGGTCATGAGATTGTTATCTATTATCTTATTTTATATTATCAGAACTTTATTAGGTCTTTTTATTTAATAGATCTAAAATCAGACTAAAATTGATCTTTGTTTTAAGCATGAATAGGAGTTGATTTCATTCTTTCTGTATGAGTGTCCAGTTGTTCACTATTCACCCACTTGCCCCACCTTTCCTCAGCAATTCTCCCCCTACCCATTGTGCCACCTCTGTTGTACATCTAGGATCTATATATCTGTAGACTTGTTTCTGTACTGTCTGTTCTGTTCCATTCATCTGTTTCTCTGTCGTTATATCAACATTCTTAAATCCTGTTTGTTGTTGTTCAGTCGCTCAGTTGCGTCCGACTCTGCGACCATGCACTGCAGCACACCAAGCTTCCCTGTCCTTTACTGTTTCCTGGAGTTTGCTCAGACTCATGTCCATTGAGTCAGTGATGCCATCCAACCATCTCACCCTGTCACCACCTTCTCCTGCCCTCAATCTTTCCCACCATCAGGGTCTTCTCCAGTAAGTCAGCTCTTAGCATCAGGTGGCCAGAGTATTGGAGCTTCAGCTTCAGTATCAGTTCTTCCAACGAGTATTCAGGGTTGATTTCCTTTAGGATTGACTGGTTTGATCTTCTTGCAGTCCAGGGGACTCTCAAGAGTCTTCTCCAACATCACAGTTCAAAGTCATTAGTTCTTTGGTGCTCAGCCTTTTTTATTTTCCAACTCTCACATCCGTACATGACTACTGGAAAAACCATAGCTTTGACTATATGGACCTTTGTCAGCAAAGTAATGTCTCTGCTTTTAAATACACCATCTAGGTTGGTCATAGCTTTTCTTCCAAGGAGCAAATGTCTTTTAATTTCATGGCTGCAGTCACCGTCTGCAGTGATTTTGGAGCCCACAAAAATAAAGTCTGTCACTGTTTATAATTTTACCCCATCTATTGAAAGAGAAGAGTATAAAAGCAGGCTTAAAACTCAACATTCAAAAAATTAAGATCATGGCATCCGGTCCCATCACTTCAAAGCAAATAGATGGGGAAACAATGGAAATACGCAGGGTGACAATATACAGCCTTGATGTACTCCTTTCCCAATTTTGAACCAGTTCTTTGTTCCATGTCCAATTCTAACTATCGCTTCTTGACCTGCATACAGGTTTCTCAGGAGACCGGAAAGGTGGTCTGGTATTCTCATTTCTTTAAGATTTTTTTCAGTTTGTTGTGATCCACACAGTCAAAGACTTTAACATAGTCAGTGAAGCAGAAGTAGATATTTTTCTGGAATTCTCTTGCTTTCTCTATGATCCAACGGATGTTGCAAATTGGTCTCCGGTTCCTCTGCCTTTTCTAAATCCAGCTTGTACATCTTCATGTTCTCAGTTCACATACTGTTACAGCCTAGCTTGAAGGATTTTGAGCATTAACTTGCTCGCATATGAAAGGAGTATAATTGTGCGGTAATTTGAACATTCTTTGGCATTGCCCCTCTTCGGTACCAGAATGAAAACTGACCTTTTCCAGTCCTGTAGCCACTAGTGAGTTTTCCAAATCTGCTGGCATATTGAGTGCAGCTCTTTCACAGCATCATTTTTTAAGATTTGAAATAGCTCAGCTGGAATTCCATCATCTCCACTAACTTTATTCCTAATGATGCTTCCTAAGGCCCATTTGGACACTGCAGCGTGTTTGGCTCTAGGTCAGTGATCACACCTTCATGGTTATCAGGTCTTTACGATCTTTTTTGTACAGTTCTGTGTATTCTTGTCACCTCTTCTTAATATTTTCTGCTTCTGTTAGGTCCATACCATTTCTGTCCTTTATTGTGCCCATCTTTGCATGAAATATTTCCTTGGTATCTCTAATTTTCTTGAAGAGATTTTTAGTCTTTCCCATTCTATTGTTTTCCTCTGTTTCTTTGCATTGGTCTTAAGGTTTTCTTATATCTCCTTACTATTCTTTGGAACTCTGCATTCAGATGGGTATATCCTTTCTCCTTTGGATTTTACCTCTCTTCTTTTCTCATGTATTTGAGAGGCCTCCTCATACAACCATTTTGCCTTTCTGCATTTCTTTTTCTTGGGGATGGTATAGAGGTGCCCTATGAAGTAGGGTGCACTTCATGCTGCTGCTAAGTCGCTTCAGTTATGTCCAACTCGGTGCGACGCCATAGACGGCAGCCCACCAGGCTCCATCATCCCTGAGATTCTCCAGGCAAGAACACTGGAGTGGGTTGCCATTTCCTTCTCCAATGCATGAAAGTGAAAAGTGAAAGTGAAGTTGCTCAGTCGTGTCTGACTCTTAGTGACCCCATGGACTGCAGTCTACCAGGCTCCTCCATCCATGGGATTTTCCAGGCAAGAGTACTGGAGTGGGTTGCCATTGCCTTCTCCTGGGTGCACTTCATAGGGCACCTCTATAATTTATAAAATTGTATGGTCATTCAGAGATACTTCTATTGCTGGGGTTTATGACCTAGTATTCATAGACTTCTAGTAGGTTTGTTTTATTTATTTTTTAACTTTGCAACACGTTTTAATTTTTGCTTTATATCTAATTACAGTGTTTGAAACCTAAAGAATTACACATTATCTTCAAATTTGAGTGTGTATATAAATATCATTTGTCTGAACTCAGCACATTCAGTGCCGTGGTTTCTTGGCTTACATCTGCTCTGAAATCATCAAGCTTTATAGGTGTACCCAGGGGGCCCTGAGGACATAGGAAACAATAGCCAGAGTTTATAGTTTTTAAAAGCAAATAAATCTGGAAAGAAAAGCCAAAGGAAAAAAGTTTGACTCACCTTCCTAGGGTCTGTAGCCAGGAACCCATGCTTTTTTGAGGGACATCTGGTCTGTTTTGGTAGCTGGGCTACCCAGTTTTCTCTTCTCAAACTCAGGGGTCAAACATCTGAACTACATTAGTTCAGAGAAGTTCAAGTATGTGCTTGGAGAAGGAAATGGCAATCCACTCCAGCACTCTTGCTTGGAAAATCCCATGGACGGAGGAGCCTGATAGGCTACAGTCCATGGGGTCGCAAAGAGTTGGATACGACTGAACAACTTCACTCTCACTCTCTCAAGTATGTGCTAATGTGGACATCAGCAGTCAGGCTGGCCCAGAAGTTGTGAAGTGGGCCCAAATACACTGAAGACCTTTATGACACACTATACAGACTCCCTGGGTGTTCTGGGCCTCAAATTTAAGAGTATCTCTTCTAACTCACAGCCAGTTTTGATTCTGCATATAGCCCAGGTCTAATGCAAAATGTTCTCTTTCTTTTGAACTGTAGGAAATAGTTTTGTAATAGAGTCAGCAGCCTAAGTGAAAAGGGTCCTGCCCCTTGCCTCCCTGGGAGAGTGAGAGTTGGTAGTAATCATGCTGAAACTGAAGAGAAGCATCTGACTCACGTGGTGCAATATTGGTATCACTTTTTAGTCATGACCGCAGACCTCAACCACTTTTCTCAGAAAATGCCTCTGGAGTTGGTCGCAACTCTAGAAAAACAGGGTAGATTGAAGACCAATGACCCAAAGCACCTGAACTTGTTATCTGTAAGCAGAGTGGTGTGGCTTTCATCTGAGGCAGAGGGGGGTTGTAGGAATGGGAGCAAGAATGGTGTTGTTTCTGGGTAAGGGGAAAATGCAGCTCGGAGCAGAACGCCTCTGACCCACCTCTGTGGGGCTGATAGTACCTCAGCTCCACCGTTGGCCTACATTTAGCCAAGCTTCCTCCTCCCCCACACCCACCCCCAACAACTGGGCTTTACACTCACATGCAATCCACCAAAGCATATAGACAAACCTCTGAGGCACTGCAATAGCTCTACTCAAAGGGGAAAGAAAAGACATTAGGATTATAATTGTCACAGGAAGGGCAAAACCCAAAGCATGTACAAAGTTATGTACATGTTTCTGTACACAGATAGATGGCTGCCTCTCCTCTTATCACAGAAATTTACAGCCTCAGGACTTTTGTGAGAGTGACTGATATCGTCCCTAATAGGATCCTTGTACAAGTAGGTTTATTAACTTCAGGGTATCCATGCTTCCTCTCAAGTTGTATAGAATATTTTATGTGTATATGGTTTTTTGGTGATAAGGAGAAGAGAGACCAGTGGCTTTCAGTTGATTTTCATAGAAAATCAAGTTGTTTAGTCACTAAGGCATGTCCAACTTTCTGCAACCCCATGGACCGCAGCATGCCAGGTTCCTCTGTCCTTCACTGCCTCCCAGAGTTTGTGCAAATTCATGTGCATTAAGTTGGTGATGCTATCTACCCTCTCTCTCATCCTCTGCCACCCCCTTGTGCTTTTGCCTTCAGTCTTTCCCAGTATCTGGGTCTTTTCCAATGAGTTGGTTGTTTGTATCAGGTGCCCAAAGTGTTGGAGTTTCAGCTTTGGCATTAGTCCTTCCAATGAATATTTAGGACTGATTTCCTTTAGGATTGACTGGTTTGATCTGGTTGCTGTTCAGTCTCCAACCCCATAGTCTAAAAAAGATTAAGAATGATTTCTATGAGTTAAGAAAAGTTTACAGAAGCCAACAGATTTTTCCCCCCATATTTTTGGTGTGTTTTATGTCTGTATTTGAATAACCATTCTGATAAAGTACTATTAATTATACATAAGATTCTCAGGCTTTTGTTTAATAAGTATCATTTTGCTTATACTTAAATTGAGAATTTTTTTTTTTAAGGTTCAGGAGCAAGTACATCCCAATCTCTCAGCTAATGAAGAGTCTCTCTATTATATTGAAGAGCTGATTTTTCAGCTGCTTAATAAATTATGCATGGCCCAACCAAGGACTGTTCAAGATGTGGAGGTAAAAATTATTCTATTATTTCAAAAAGTCATTGAACCACTGTATAAATTAATTTTTATATCTACATCTATATCATTTAAAATTATCATGGAAACTAAAACCATTGAAATCATATGGGGGGGTGTATGATCAATTCATTTTTGTCAAAGATGTCAAGGCAATTCAATGAGGAAAGTAAAATTATTCAGCCAAAATAAGTGTTAAAACAACTGGATAAATTTTTGGTGGGAAAAAACCCTTGAAACCAATCTCAGAAATTTAAGATATATCATAATCTTAAAAATAATAGGTGGAACTATGAAGTTTCTAGAAGAAAATGCAGGAGAATATCTTTATAAGATGATGTTAAACAATTTTTTTTTTACAGAGGACTCAAAATACCATAAATATCAAAATAATTAAATTGATGTGAAGAAAAAAATGATACAAGTCACAAACCTGGTAGAAATGCTTTCAATATGTATTCCTTACAAAGGGCTTGTATCCAGAATATGTTAAAAAACAATTACAAATCCATAATAAAAAGATTCTTTGTTCACCCAAATGAGCAAAAGTCTGGAATAGACAGTTTGTAAAAGAGCATATGAAAAGTATTCAAACTCATAATTCATCAGGGAAATAGAAATTTAAACTAAAAGGAGATATTTCACACCCACTAAAAGGGATAAAGTTAGACTGATAACATGGAATACTGATGGCATGTAGAGCAACTGGAACTCTTAAACACTGCTAGTAGGAGTATAAAATGGCAAAACTACTTTGGAAAATTGTTTTGCAGCTTCTTATAGTTAACTAAATACCTAATCTATGACCTTGCAGTTTTATTGCTGGGTATTTAATCCTAAAGAAATGAAAATATACCTTCACAAAGAGACTTACATAAGAATGTCTAAGCAGTTTTATTCATAGCAAGCAAAAACTGAAAACAGCTAAAATTTCCATCTATAGGAAAATGAGAAAACAAATTGTGATAGATTCATAAAATAGAATGCTACTCAGTAGTAAAATGAAGGAATAAACTATTGATATATGCAGTAACATAGCTATAATCTATAGTTATCACTTGGAGCAAAATATAAGCCAAACCCCAGAGAGTATATATCTATTGATTCCAATTACATGAAAATCAGAAATAGTGGAAAGTAATGGTGATAGAAATCAGGATGGTGGCTGCCTATGAAATTGAGATTAAGATGATAGAAATTTTCTGTAATCTTGATTAGTGAGATGGTTACATAGGTGTAAACATTTTTCAAAACTTATCTAATTTTACACTTAAGATCTGTGCATTTTACTGCATACAAATATTAGGTTCAATAGAAGACTAGTGTAGAATAAAGATATTTACTCATCGATTAAAAAAATATACATATATATATATATATATATATATATGAATGAGGAGAAGGCAACGGCAACCCACTCCAGTACTCTTGCCTGGAAAATCCCATGGATGGAGGAGCCTGGTGGGCTGCAGTCCATGGGGTCGCGAAGTCGGACAGGACTGAGCGACTTCACTTTCACTTTTCACTTTCATGCATTGGAGAAGGAAATGGCAACCCACTCCAGTGTTCTTGCCTGGAAAATCCCAGGGACGGGGGAGCCTGGTGGGCTGCCGTCTACGGGGTCGCACAGAGTCGGACACGACTGAAGCGACTTAGCAGCAGCATATATGAATGAATGAATGTGAAAGTTGTTCAGTCATGTCTGACTCTTTGCAACCCTATGGACTGTAGCCTGCCAGGCTTCTCTGTCTATGGAATTCTCCAGGCAAGAAGACTGGAGTGGGTAGCCATTTCCTTCTCCAGGGGATCTTCCCAACCCAGGGATTGAAGCCAGGTCTCCCACATTGCAGGCAGATTCTTTACTGTCTGAGCTACAAGGGAAGCATGTGTGTGTCTGCCTAAAAGATCATGTGTAATTTAGTGCTGAAATACTGTTTTGGCTGAGTTACATGTGAGTATTTCTAAATTTTTAGAAATATCTGTCAGTATAGTTTTTAAAAGTTACTTTGGCATTATATTGTTTATGTCACCTTTCTTTGAAAATTATTGTCTAACAAGGCAACAACTTCCAGGGTAAAGGATAATCTCATTTTGGAGTAATAGACCTCCTTTCTGCCTCATGAGAAACCCGTATGCAGGTCAAGAAGCAACAGTTAGAACCAGACATGGAACAACGACTGGTTCAAAATTTGGAAAGGAGTACATCAAGGCTGTGTACTGTTACCCTGCATATTTAATTTCTGTGCAGAGTACATCATGTGAAATGCCGGACTGGATGACTCACAAGCTGGAATCAAAATTGCTGGGAGAAATATCAACAACCATAGCTGTACAGATGATACCACTCTAATGGCAGAAAGTGAAGAGGAACTAAAGAAACTCTTGATGAGGGTGAAAGAGGAGAGTGTAAAAGCTGGCTTAAAACTCAACATTCAGAAAACTAAGTATCCGGTCCCATCACTTCATGGCAAATATGAGGAAAAAATAGAAACAGTAACAGACTTTATTTTCCTGGGCTCCAAAGTCACTGTGGACATTGACTGCAGCCATGAAATTAAAAGACACTTGCTTCTTGGAGGAAAAGCTATGACAAATTTAGATAGCGTATTAAAAAGCAAAGATACTACTTTGCCAACCAAAGTCCGTATAATCAAAGCTATAGTTTTTCCAATAGTCATGGCAGATGTGAGAGCTAGACCATAAAGAAGACTGAGTGCCAAAGAATTGATGCTTTTGAATTGTGGTGCTGGAAAAAATTTCTTGAGAGTCCCTTGGACTGCAAGGAGATCAAATCTGTCAGTCCTAAAGGAAATCAACCCTGAGTACTCATTGGAAAGACTGATGCTAAAGCCGAAACTCTAATACTTTGGCCACGTGATGCAAAGAGATGACTCGTATTGGAAAAGACCCTGATGCTGGGAAAGATGGAGAGCAGGAGTAAAAGGGGACAACAGAGGATGAGGTGACTAGATGGCATCACTGACTCAGTGGAGATGAGTTTGAGCAAACTCTGGGAGATAGTGAAGGGCAGGGAAGCCTGGTGTGCTGCAGTTCATGGGGTCACAAAGAGTCAGACACGACTTAGCAACTAACAGTAACAACAATAGATCTATTAAGATTTTCAGGGACTCTGGTAATTGATGCATTTGTTTCCCTATTCTTTGTTGTAAGAATTGGATATAACTAAATATAATAAAAGCATACTTTTCAGAAGCTAAATATGCTAGAAGCTGAGAATGTAATTTAAAAAACAGGAAATTCTGCTGAATTGGAGTTTGATTCAGTTATCATCACTTCTCATTATTCCTGCCAATTACTGGTAACATTTATTAATAAGATTAGATGATATAAAAGGTTTGTATTGTTTTTGCCAAGCAATACATTTCTTTAAACTATTCTGAGCACTGCCACACACTTGATTCTTTAAGAGGTACATGATATTTCTTCTTTTTAAAATTTTCCTCTATAAAGCTCTGAGATTAGCAGGAGAATGACTGTTTACTAATTATTAATAACAAGTTAACAACTTCTGCTGGGTAAACAATTTTAACCCTAGAAACCTTGACCTTAGAATCACTGACTTAGCATATTTTATGTTTGCTTTAATCTCTAACATTATTACTTTTTCTTTCTTTTCCAATTTTATCTTAGTTATGCTTACACTTAAAGCTTTCTGTTTAAACTTCACCTTTTTATTTACCTGTGGGAATTATGTGGAAAAATCTTGATAGTGCTTTGAGTTTTTTTTTTTAAACAAAAAACGTTCATTTATTGCAGGAATCAGAACAGGTTATGTTACTATTAACTGTTGGCATGAGGATGATGATGGAAGTTAGTTTTGTATGAACTTTCCGTTTATGAGCACTTCTGTTAACGATAGTTCTGCTGTGATCTGAACAGGAACGAGTTCAAAAGACCTTTCCTCATCCAATTGATAAATGGGCTATTGCTGATGCACAGTCTGCCATAGAGAAACGAAAAAGAAGAAATCCTCTCTTACTGCCTGTGGACAAAATCCATCCTTCATTGAAGGTAAAAGCAAACAAGCAAACATACAATAACAAGACACACAAAAAACCATTGAGAGAAGTTGTTTTTAGCAAATAGTCCTTTATATAGTATTTATGTATCTATATACATGGTCTATAAATATATTTATGTATTTATATACGTGGTCTATGTGACTGTGTATGTGCAGTTGAATATGTATGTACTTGTATATACACATACACACATGCATACATACATATAGATGTTCTTTAATATATGCAAAAAGCAAAAAGGAATATACTCTGATAAAATCAGTTACTTTTCAAATAGTATTAAAAGTTAATGATAAGAAATAATACATCTCTTTGGCATCTTCTGATGACTGCTACCCTGATTAACTTTCAGCTTTTTGTTGTGTATAATGCAAAAGCTACTCTGAGTTCAGAACTGTTTTTAAATTCATTTGTATCTGTTATAGATATTTTTATATACATTGGTAAAGTTGGGTGTTGGGTAGGAAATATTGTTTAGTCTGTACAGAGTAGCTGGTGTACCTGGATTTGAATATCCCTTGGTAGCAGTTTTAGAACCCCCTACATAGATGTCCTCTCATCAGTAGAAACCATTGTAATTTGGGAATATTAATTTTAAAAATGCAAATATTTGTCAGATGGGTTTTGGATAATATGTCAAGAGGTTTTCAGTGAAGTCCAGTCTAAGATTTCTGTCTTAGAATCAACTATCTCTTCTTGTTTGATACTAAAGGCAGATTTGTTAGATTTAAAAAATCAAAACCAAAACCCTGATACTGAGCCAACAGCTCATTTTCCATCCTGTGGTACCTTTGAGTTTAGACATTTGGTTTCTGGAAAGTTGTTTATAAGCAAGAATGTTAAATAAAAATTTTAAGTGTATTTTATCTGCTACTTGGCAGTGCTACCATTTTGGAGAATTAAATTGTTTATTTTTTCCACAGGAAGTTTTAGGGTACAAAGTGGACTACCATGTATCCCTATATATTGTGGCTGTGCTAGAGTATATCTCAGCTGATATTTTGAAATTGGCTGGTAATTATGTTTTTAATATCCGACATTATGAAATATCTCAACAAGACATTAAAGTGTCAATGTGTGCAGATAAGGTAAGTGTTTAAAAGTATTTAAATTTAGCTACAATGCTAGTGATTACATGTCACTTCTATCTCTGTTTTTTAATACAGGGTTATATTAGTGATTTTTATAATTCCTAGTGTTGCAAGACAGAAAAATGGTGGCCTTACAGACTAATAACAATGATATTTTCAGATTTTTCAGCATATGGTGGGATGAGAATCTTTTTTTTTCCATCAAAACTTCTTTACATGCAGAGAAGAAACATCCAAAACCTCAAACAAGTTTTAAAAAAGTAGTTTGAGTTTTGTATTTTTAGAAAGAGAATAAATCCAGAATATTCAGATACTTTAAAGTTTAAGAAGTAATTTTGAAAAGCATACTTTGATTTTGTAGCATAATTCAGTGGGGCATGAGGAAAGAGAAGAAGATTTTACAATGCCAGAGTTACTTTCTTCTGATCATTTTTTTTGTTACTTCATTCTTCCTGTCTGTAAGCTACTGAGGAAAGAAACTGAGTCTTTTATTTTCCTCTCTCCTCCTTTTCTTCCCTTTCTACTTTTCTCCTTTTTTTTTTCTCTTTTGAAATCAACATTTTTGAATGCCTGTTATGTGTCAGATACTGCCCTGAGCAATGTACAACACTGAACATATCAGCAGTCCCTGTGTTAGAAGGAATTTGTTTTAGTGGGTAATAAAGTATTATAAACGAATAATTGCAGTACAAGATAATTAAAACTACTATTATACAAATGAATCAAAGGTGCAGTGGAGAAAGTGATGAACTCTGGATAGGGAAGACCAGAAACACTTCATAGGTAAGTGCCTAAGCTAGACCTCTAGGTGTGAATTACCCCCAGGGTCTGGCCTAGGACACTGGTTCTTCACCTTGCACATCAAAATTACCAGTATTCTCTAAAAGAATACTGATGTCTGCATCTTACCTCTAGAGGTTCTTATTTACTTGGCCTGGGATTGGCCTTTAGGCTCACAAATGATTCTGATGTACGGTTAACAATTGAGAGCCATTGTACTATGCCATAGTCTCAAAAATGATTTTTCACCTAAATTTTATTATAGAAATTCCTTATTTCTGTTTGACTTCTCAAAAAATGAAAAACAATGATTATATGTTTTTTTTAACTCAGTTTCTAGCTTACTTTTAGAAAAGTTGCATGTACAAAAAAAGATACTCCCTTGTACCCTAAACCACTTGAGAGTAGGTTATTGATATAGTTTAGTGTATCATATGAACAAAAACATTTTCCTGTATAATCACACTGTGACAGTCAAAATCCAGGAAATGAATGCTGATATTCTGTAATCCTCAGACCCCATTCAGGTTTTGCCAGTTGTCCCAATGACGTCTTTTATAGCAGAATGATCCTGTTCAGAATCATGTGCTGTGTTTAGTTGTCGTGTATCTTTTTTTTCTCCTTGTTCACTCTGGAGCAGTTCATTCTTCCTTTAACTTTTATGACCTTGACATTTTTAAGGATTATGCTTATTAATGTTTAAAATGCTCTTCAGTTATTTCTGACATTTTCTCTTGATAAGTTTCAGGTTATGTATGGAGCTGTGGCAGAAATGCCATAGACGTTCTCATTGTACTTTCTCACATGACAACAGTTTTGATGTGTCCCATTTTTGGTGATGGTCAGTTCAATCCCTTGATTAAGGGTTTGTCTCCTAGATTTCTCTACTTTAAAGGCCTCCTTACCCTTTGGTAATTAATGAATATTTTGTGGGGTATCTGAAGGCTATGTAAATATCTTGTTCCTCATCAGACTGTGTGGTGGTTTAGTCGCTAAGTCGTGTCCAACTCTTGCTACCCAATGGACTGTAGCCTGCCGAGCTCCTCTGTCCATGGGATTCTCCAGACAAAAATACTGGAGTGGGTTGCCATTTCCTTCTCCAGAGGATCTTCCCGAGCCAGGGATTGAACCCAGGTCTCCTGCATTGCAGGCAGATTCTTTACCAGCTGAGCTACGATTTATTTTAATATGGACTCACTGATTCTTATTTTATTTAGTGGAATATAAAATTGTTACTTTATTAGTTATTTTGATATTCAGATTGTCTCAAGTTGACCAGTGGGAGCCCCTTCAGTTTGCTTCTCTGTCCCTGTCTCTCTCTTGACATAAGATGCTCCAGGTTCAACTTGTTCTTTACCTGGCTACTCAAGCCTGGAATTAGTTGTTTTCTAAAAATTCCTGGTTCCTTTTAGTGGAGAATGGTCTTTAGAAACCATGATCTTGGTGCTCGATGAGCTCATGATAATGGAGTGTTACTCCTCTGATCTCTTTAAGGTCAAAATTAGGGTGTGTGTGGGTGGGTGTGTGTGTGTGTGTGTACTCCTCTGATCTCTTTAAGGTCAAAATTAGGGAGGGTGTGTGTGTGTGTGTGTGTGTGTGTGTGTGTGTATGTGTGTACTCCTCTGATCTCTTTGAGGTCAAAATTAGGGAGTGTGTGTGTGTGTGTGTGTGTGTGTGTACATACGTACATGGGCTTCCCTGGTGGCTCAGTGGTAAAGAATCTGCCTGCCAAAGCAGGAGATGTGGGTTTGATCCCTGGATTGGGTAGATTCCATGGAGAAGGAAATGGCAACCCACTCCAGTAGTCTCGCCTGAGAAATCCCATGGACAGAGGAGCCTGGTGGACTACAGTCCATGGGGTCACGAAAGTGTCAGACAAAACTTGGTGACTGAGACAACAATAACACATACACATACATCTATATTTATGTCTTATGTGTCTTTAGATGAGTTCTCTTCAACCCGCGTTCACTACCACAGACTTCATTTTCCCCTCCCCTTTTTTACATTTGTAATTCTGTTATCTGATAGTGAGAAACCTGGCTCCTGTTTTTCTTAATATATTTATTTGTTTGATCAACCCTTCTGTATGTGACCAGTCTCCCAGCAGGCCTATCTCCCCATACTGGTGTAGACACCCTATTTTGGCATAGAAACCCTCCTCCTCCTTTGTATATGTTCTCCTAACCCTCCTCAAATTCTGACAGTCCCATCTTGGTCCACTGCTGCTGGACCAGCTTCCCGTGCAAATACCCTCCTTACCCACTAGGGCTCCAGCACCCTGCATCAAGCTGCCCTATTATATGGATAGTCTCTGTACTCTGATTGATCTCCTAACATCTTCTGCCCACAACCCTCCACTCCCGTAAACACCCTCCCTACTCCTCTCAGGAACTCGGACACTGAGATGGGGCTCTGCAGCTTTTCCCCACACCCTCATGCAGGGATTCCTCCTTTATTTGCCCCATTCCTCCACTCTCCCTGCCCTGAATAGTGGCCTTGCATGGGATTACTGACAGACTGTGGGAAGGGGAGACTATTCTATATCTGAGTCAGTTAACTTTTCTATGACTCTTTTTAAAAGCAAAAGTAGTTAAATTCTTAGAGAATTACACAGTCTCAGAATTACAAGAGACCAGATCTATACGCAAACTGACAGGTGGTAGTCACATAGCGTCTGTTTGAGCACTGGGGAGCTTATTGCTCATAAAACTGTCTATTCATTTTTATAGAATTCTAGTTAGGTGAAATGTCTTCCTCATAGAGAGTTAAAATTAACTTTCCTATTAACTTTTTTCCAGACTAGCTGTTTTTTATTAGCAAGAATATACTTGATAATTCAATATGTACTATTTTAAATGCACCATGCTTTTTAAAAAAAATTTTTTGGATGGAATTATCCAAAAGAGATTTTATTAAAATTCAGTGCATTTTTAGGGTACAAACCTGTAGTAGAACTATAAATATCAAGTATGGCATGCATTAAAAATTTTTTTACTGAAATATAATTGACTTACAATGTTGTGTTTAATTTCTATTGTACAGCAAAGTGACTTAGTTATATATATATGTATATACACACACACATATATATATACACTTGTTTTCATATTCCTTTCTATTACAGTTTATCATAGGATATTGAATATAGTTTCTTATATATATAGTTTCTACTATACAATAGGACCTTATTATTTATCCATCCTATATATAAAAAGTCAGTTTTCATCTGACTTTCCCATTAACTTTGATTCCCTAATTCTAATCTCTCTTCTGGACTACGTTAGATAAGATGAAACTGTTCTTCAGAATAAGTCATTCCGTTATTTAAAGCATTTTTCCATGTACTAAATTTTCACCTTTTGAGACGTCACAAACCAATCTTTTTGACATGATTTTCAGATTTTCTTTGAATTGCTCTTAGACTGTGATTTCAAAAATAAAGACAACAGTCTAGATTTGTTCTGACCACACAAAGTACAATGAAATGCCTACTTCCTTTATTTGGTATGATGTTCTTTTATAATTTTACTATTAACTTTTTGAAGCGCACCTGTTGTTCTGTTTACTTGATGAGTTCACAGATGTCTCAACTCCCTAGGACTTTTCATTGGAGATGCTAGTATGTTATATGTCTCAACTCCCTAGGACTTTTCACGTGAGGTACTAGTATGTTATAGCTTTGATTTCTTACAATGTGTGCTGTTGGTATTTTTTTTTATCCAAGTTTGAATTCAAATTTATCTCTCTAAAACTTCATACTGTTATTGAGACTGTGTCCAGCATATCAAGATATTTTAAAAATCTGATTTTGTCATTCATCGTTATAGATATCCTACTAGCTTTTTGTAATATATGCCAGTCTAAGAAACTTAGTTTGTTTCAGTTTGAATTATTTATTAAAAATATTAGAAAAAGTATAATAGGTGATATTCCTCACATAATGTTATTAGAGGCATCCTTCTAGATTAATAAATTACCACATTTTTTCACTATGGCCTTTTAGTCAGCTGCCATTTCACCTCTTTGTCTAATTTGGGGATCAGCAGGCTTTATCTGTAAAGGACCAGATAGGTAGGTGAATATTTTAGGTTTTGTGGGCTGTATATATATGTTTGCCTTTCTTTGAATCACTCATCTTTGCTTTTGTGGCAGGAAAGCAGCCATAAAACAATGAGTTTAGGCTGTGTTCTAGTAAAACTTTATTTATACAAAAGGCAGTAGGCTCATTGTGGACTGTGGGCTATAGTTTGCCCATCCTTTCCTCCTATGATTCCAAATTTGTCACAAGAGACTGTTGTATGTATAGGAAAGATCCAAATGACTTTATTTGTGGGACTAGTCATGTGAATGGAGTAATGAGACTAGTGTGATATGGTGTGATCTTCGTAAATCTAAACTGATTTCCTGTGAGCACTGTTTCAGGAACTTACAAGCCATCTGTTTAATAAACTGTTCAAATAAGTGCTTTCTAGAGGTCTCTAGTTTCCCAGACAAGGTCGTATAATTTGACAGAGAACTTGAGAATCAAGTTTTTTTCTGCATTTAAAAAAGGCAGCATTTGACTGGTGTTCTGGCCCATCAGAGATTCCTGAGAATAGTTAGATGATCATAGGAAGGAATTTTAAAGCTTAACCCTTCATATATTTTCACTATTAAGGAAAATAATATTCAGATCAGAAAAATAGAAAATATATGCTTAAGAGGAAATTTGATGTTTAAGCAAGGCAAAGCCTTTGACTGTGTGGATCACAATAAACTATGGAAAATCCTGAAAGAGATGAGAATACCAGACCACCTGACCTGCCTCTTGAGAAACCTATATGCAGGTCAGGAAGCAACAGTTAAAACTGGACATGAAACAACAGACTGGTTCCAAATAGGAAAAGGAGTATGTCAGGGCTGTATATTGTAACCCTGCTTATTTAACTTATATGCAGAGTACATCATGAGAAACGCTCAGCTGGAAAAAGCACAAGCTGGAATCCAGATTGCCAGGAGAAATATCAATAACCTCAGATATGCAGATGATACCACCCTTATGGCAGAAAGTGAAGAGGAACTAAAAAGCCTCTTGATGAAAGTCAAAGAGGAGAGTGAAAAAGTTGGCTTAAAGCTCAACATTCAGAAAACGAAGATCATGGCATCTGGTCCCATCACTTCATGGGAAATCGATGGGGAAACAGTGGAAAAGGTGTCACACTTTATTTTGGGGCTCCAAAATCACTACAGATGGTGACTTCATCCATGAAATTAAAAGACACTTACTCCTTGGAAGGAAGATTATGACCAACCTGGATAGCATATTGGAAAGCAGAGACATTACTTTGCCAACAAAGGTCCATCTAATCAAGGCTATTGTTTTTCCAGTGGTCACGTATGGATGTGAGAGTTGGACTGTGAAGAAAGCTGAACCCCAAAGAATTGATGCTTTTGAACTGTGGTGTTGGAGAAGACTCTTGAGAGTCCCTTGGACTGCAGGGAGATCCAACCAGTCCATCCTAAAGGAGGTCAGTCCTGGGTGTTCATTAGAAGGACTGATGCTGAAGCTGAAACTCCAATACTTTGGCCACCTAATGCAAAGAGTTGACTCATTGGAAAAGACCCTGATGCTGGGAGGGATTGGGGGCAGGAGAAGGGGACACAGAGGATGAGATGGCTGGATGCCATCACCGACTCGATGGACATGAGTTTGAGTGAACTCCGGGAGATGGCGATGGACAGGGAGGCCTGGTGTGCTGTGATTCATGGGGTCGCAAACAGTCGGACACGACTGAGCGACTAAACTGAACTGAAGCAAGGCAAGAGAGAGTAAGAGCACAGAGCTGTTCTGAAGATTATTTCTGTGGACCCAGATGTAAAAGGAGTTGAGTTCTTCTGTATTTTTTCTTTTGTTGTAATATTACTCCATCTGTTTCAAGAACCGATTCTCCTTTACTCTTCTTGTGAACATGACCAAGAACTGCTTTTATTGTCCTAACATTTATTCTGATCCTTAATTCAGTTAGTCTTTAGCTGTTCATTATAAGTCCTGTGTCTGCCCAGTCACTCAGTTGTGTCTGACTCTTTGCAGTCCCATGGACTATAGCCCACCAGGCTCCTCTGTCCAGCAAGAATACTGGAGTGGGTTGCCATTTCCTCCCCCAAGATATCTTCCCTATCCAGGGATCAAACCCCTGTCTCCAATGTGGTTCCTCCATTAGCAGGTGGATTCTTCACTCCTGAGCCACCCGGGAAGGCTATTGCAAGTCGTCGCTCAGTCGTGTCTGACTCTTTGCAACCCCATGGACTATAGCCTATAAGGCTCCTCCATCCATGGGATTTTCCAGGCAAGAATGCTCGAGTGGATTGCCGTTTCCTTCTCCAGGGGATCTTCCCAACCTAGGAATTGAACCCGGTCTCCCGCATTGCAGGCAGATGCGTTACCGTCTGAGCCACCAGGGAAGCCCTTACAAGTCTTAGCAATTTCAGTTCAGTTCAGTTCAGTCACTTAGTCGTGTCCAACTCTTTGCAACCCCATGAATCACAGCACGCCAGGCCTCCCTGTCCATCACCAACTTCCGGAGTTTACTCAAACTCACGTCCATGGAGTCAGTGATGCCATCCAGCCATCTCATCCTCTGTTGGCCCCTTCTCCTCCTGCCCCCAATCCCTCCCAGCATCAGGGTCTTTTCCAATGAGTCAACTCTTCGCATGAGGTGGAAAGTATTGGAGTTTCAGCTCCACCTCGCAAAGTATTGGAATTTCAGCTTTAGCATCATTCCTTCCAAGGAACACCCAGGACTGATCTCCTTTAGGATGGACTGGTTGGATCTCCTTGCAGTCCAAGGGACTCTCAAGAGTCTTCTCCAACACCACAGTTCAAAAGCATCAATTCTTTGGGGTTCAGCTTTCTTCACAGTCCAACTCTCACAAACATATGTGACCACTAGAACAACCATAGTCTTGACTAGACTGACCTTAGTCGGCAAAGTAATGTCTCTGCTTTCCAATATGCTATCCAGGTTGGTTATAACCTTCCTTCCAAGGAGTAAGTGTCTTTTAATTTCATGGCTGCAGTCACCATCTGCAGTGATTTTGGAGCCCCCAAAAATAAAGTCTGACACTGTTTCCACTGTTTCCCCATCGATTTCCCATGAAGTGATGGGACCAAATCCCATGATCTTCGTTTTCTGAATGTTGAGATTTAAGCCAACTTTTTCACTCTCCTCTTTGACTTTCATCAACAGGCTTTTTAGTTCCTCTTCACTTTCTGCCATAAGGGTGGTGTCTTATCTGAGGTGCATATCTGAGGTTATTGATATTTCTCCCAGCAATCTTGATTCCAGCTTGTGCTTCTTAGCAGTTTGCAAACATACAATATATGTATGCTCTTTAAGCAGGTGTCTTTTGTACATTTACTGTGCATCAAATGCTGTGGATTTTAAGATGAAATTATGGCTCTTATCTGTAGAAATGTCAGTATAATTTAAGTGTTTATATAGAAAAGAAAGAGGATGCTTATGGAGGACTGAAGCCAGGGAAAAGATTTTGATGGAGGAGTTCATTAAGAGTTGGGAAAAGCTATACAAAGACAATTATATTTGAGCTAAGTGATGAAAATTACTAAGGATTTATCAGGTGAACAAATGTGAGAGTTGGAAGGAAAGAGAAGTAAGAAAAGGTGTTCTAGACAGGAGAATAGAAGGACCTGACCAGTTTTAAGAACTGTTTGTGAGTTGGAGTTAAAAGGATCTGGGGACTGATTTGGTGTGAAAGTTGAGAAGTGTTAAGTCTAGGGTAAGGACAAGTTTTCTAGCTATGAAGTAGATGGTGCTTGATTAGTGATTCTGAAGTGAAGTGTACGTGTATGGGTTTTTCAGACAGTGAGATACCTAGCAGGCCTTTCATAGCACTCGTCTAGATTCCAGAGAGTTTCTGACATAAATATTTAGGGAGTCATTAACTAGTGATTGATAATCATCTAAGAAGGTGAGCTCACTCAGAAGAAAATATAGTACATGTTTCCGACTGATGGTCTGCTAGTGAGTAGGGGTTCTCCACCTAGTGAATAGGGGCTCCAAGTTTATTTTTTAAAATTTTGAATTATTTGCAGTCTGTTTACATTTACAAATAATGAAAATTCTACATAAAATCTAGATTTCAGACTCTTCTTGAAAAAGAAAATCAAAATGCCTGATGAAATAGCTACCATTGAGCACACTTTCCTGTTTAGGTCCATGTAGCTTCTAGTTTGCCACACTGCCACACTGCCTGTCACCTCTTATGTATGTTAATATGATGTATCATCTGCCTGACTCCTGTAGCATTTGCATTCAGGATTTTGGGAGTTGTGTGGCCAAAACAGTTCCAAAAATGGGACCCTTCAGTGGGTGGCAGGGAAGGTAAGCAGTAGAGAAGGAGGCCTCACTGACAGAATGGTGTATGAGAAGCCAAGGGAAGAGAAATTTTAAGAAGTTCTGGTTAGCTGTGTTAATAACTAGAGAAAACAAAAAGATATTCAGACATTATTAGTGAGTTTCAGTAGAGTGGTGAGCTTGAGAACTAAGAAATTAGAGATACCAAGTACAGACTGCTTTAAAAATATCTCTAGTGGGGAAGAGAAGACAGTTCTGTGTCATACTTTCCATTCTTTTGTGTGTCTGCTAAAATCAGAGTTCATTTTCTAATTCCCTATGCAGCCAGCCCCAGTGGTTTCTTCAAAGGTCTTAAGTGGCTGAGAATGGGAGGCGATGATGTTCAGATGGAGGGGGCAAGGAAGAGAAGAGGGATTTTAGAGTATCACAGGAGATGAGGCTGGGGAGGTAGGCCAGGGTTAAATTGTAAGTGGCTTTGTCTTCATGAAATTAGAATTGGATACTGAAAGCAGTGATATCCAGTATCATGTTTATGTAGGATGTGACACAGTTTGGTGTTAGGAACATAATTTTGAAACTGGGGTTGGGAAGAAACCTGTGTCAAGGAGCTCATATTGCAAGACCTTCTAAGAGGTGATGTGGCTGCTTAATAGTCTGATTTGAAGCTTGGAGGGTAATGGAGAGAACTGACCAGCTTTAAGAAATATTTTTGAGTTAGATTTAAAAGATCAGGAAAGCAGAATTCATGTTTATTTTGCTTATTGCTATATCTTACCAACATCTGGCACAATTTCTGGTGATCAGTAGATATTTTTGAGAATGAATGAGTATCTAATATTGTCAGAATTTGCTCATTCTCTTATTTGTTTTACTTTTAGAGCTTCCTTTTTGGAAGTATGCTTTTTTTTTTTCTCTTAAATTCTAAGAAAGTAGTTTTCATTTAGTCATGCATATATAATTAAGTAGGTCCAATTTTTCTTTTCTTTTTAAACTATCAATATGTTTAATTCTATAAAGTATGGTCACCTTTTTCCTATTGATTTTAATATACAGCTAGCTACTGCATGTTGCTTGACTCAAGTCCATAGTACCAATCTTTATTCTTTCCTGAAAAGGGAAATTGTCACTATAGCAATTTCAGCATCTGTGGGATGCTTGATTTTAACAAATGAACTTTCTATAGCAGTTGTTAATGTAGTAAATATGCATCAGATAAGCATCATGCTATTACTATATTTTGTGTCTCGTTTCATTTTTCTCCTTTAAACTCCACTTAAGTGCACCTAAGCATTCTTATAGTGGGATAAAGAACTACTATTTTTAATGCCTATTATTTGCTAGTCATAATAGTATGCATTTTATGCCTTCACCTCATTGAATTCTTTCATCAATTACATACATGTAAGGGATCTGACTTTCGAAGGAATATTCGAAAATATTATATTGTCTATAATCACAGGTAAATGATAGAACTGTGATTTTTGGCTCAGATTGTTGTTCTCCAAATGTGTGCTCTTTTTGCTATTGTATATTTTGTGTTTACATGTATGTATGTATATCTATATACACACAGACACACATGTTTTGTGTACATAATGTGTGTATATATGTATTTCACTATTAGGTTTATTTTCATAAATATTTATTTTTCTATATCCAGTTTTATTTGAACATATATCTCACTCCAGCTTTTCATATTTCTCTTTAGTTTTCTTTAAAAAATTTGGCCTATAATACACATAGCTCTCATTGTTTAATAATATTTTAATTCCAAGTACTTTGAAATGGTCCTGTAACAGTAAGTAAGATAAGTTTATTCATTACTGATTTATATTTCTTAGGTTTTGATGGACATGTTTGATCAGGATGACATAGGCTTGGTTTCTCTTTGTGAAGATGAACCTAGTTCTTCAGGCGAATTAAACTACTATGACCTTGTTAGAACTGAAATTGCAGAAGAAAGACAGTATCTACGGGAACTAAATATGATCATAAAAGTGTTTCGAGAAGCTTTTCTTTCTGACAGAAAGCTGTTTAAACCTTCTGTAAGTACCTTTTTGGGTCTGAAAGTCTGTCTACCCCCAAATGTCAGATAGTAGCTTAAAAATCATAAATAGTAATTTTATAAACTTAATAAGTATGTAAAACAAAAATATGGTTTTATATAGCACTGTGGTATTGTTTGGCTTTATTTAAATTTTTTCAGTTTTTTATTGAAATATAATTGATACACATTCCTGAATGAGTTGTAGGTATACAGCATAGTGATTCACAAGTTTTAAAGTTTATACTCCATTTATTGTTAGTATAAGTTATTGGCTATATTCCTCATGTTGTACAATACATCCTGGTAGCCAATCTTACACTCGATGGTTTTTAGCAACCACTTCCCCACCCCTATACTGCCTCTCTTCCCCCACAATAGTAACCACTAGTTTGTCCTCTATATCTGTGAGTCTGCTTCTTTTTTGTTATAGTCACTAGCTTATTGTATTTTTTAGATTCCACGTATAATTGATACTTGTCTGTCTCTGTCTAATTTAATTCACTTAGCCTTCCCAAGTCCATCCATGTTGCTGCAAATGGCAGAATTTCATCTTTTTATGGCTGCATAGTATTCCATTGTGTGTATATATACCACTTCTTTATCCATTCATCTGTTGAGGGACACTTAAGTTTCTGCCATATCTTGGTAATTGCAAATAATGCTGCTATGAACACTGGGGATGTTGTGAGAGTTTTTTTTTTTTTTTTTGAAAGAAAGTTATCAACTTTAATCAATTGATTTCTTACAGAACTTTGCCCATATTTCTGTGACAAAATCATGTTGTGTGTTTTTTAGTACATGAATTGTTACACTAATATGTTCAGTGACAATGAAAATTAGGCACAAAATTAGGGGAATCACACTGGAATAAAATCTCTTTCTACTGTGCAATATTTGAGATTTATAGTTATTCATTTGAAGATGGTGAAAGAAATGTATGGTCTAGAAAAGAAAGATATACATTTTTTCCTATCTTTTGGTAAATACTTTAGGGTAGTATAAAATTTTAATGGTGAGACTTTTTAAGAATAAAAGTTTATGCAGAATGTCTCATAAACAAAGGCAGAGTGGCAGAGTTCTACTCTGCTGGGTAGGAATGGGATGAATTATGATGGGGATCCAAGAGAGTCTTGTCCATGTTTTTCTTACCTCTGTAGTTTTCTAAGGAATCTGTCTAGACAGATACTGTGTGTGTTTGTTTAATTTAGATTTCTTTTTTTTCCTTCCTTTCTTACATGATCTATTTTCCCTTGGATGTCCGAGTGTCTTTCACTTTAAATTCTTAGCTTTTCTCTTACCTCCTGACTTCCTCTCCCAAATAACTATTGTGTGTGTAAGTGTATGTGTTCAGTCCCTAAATTGTGTCCAGTTCTTTTTAACCCCATGGACTGCAGCACACCAGGCTTCTCTGTCCTTCACGATCTCCCAGAGTTTGTTCAAACCCATGTCCATCCAGTCGGTGATGCCATCCAACCCTCTCATCCTAGCTTGTCCCCTCTCCTCCTGCCCTCAATCTTTCCCAGCATCAGGGTCTTTTCCCATGAGTCGGTTCTTTGCATCAGATGGCCAAAGTATTGGAGCTGCAGCATCAATCCTTCCAATGAATATTCAGGGTTGATTTCTTTCAGGATTGACTGGTTTAATCTCCTTGGGACTGTCCAAGGGATTCTCAAGAGTCTTCTCCAGCACCACAATTCAAAACCATCAATTTTTTGGTGCTCAGCCTTCTTTATGGTCCAACCCTCACATCTGCACATGACTACTGGAAAATTCATAGCTTTGATTATATGGACCTTTGTCGTCAAAGGGATGTCTTTTCTTTTTAATACGCTGTCTAGGTTTGTCATAACTTCCTTGCCAAGGAATAAGTGTCTTTTAATTTCATGGCTAGAGTCATTGTCCACAGTGATTTTGGAGCCCTAGAAAATAAAGTCTGTCACTGTTTCTATTTTTTCCCCATCTATTTGCCATGAAGTGATGGGACTGGATGCTATGATCTTCGTTTTTTGAATGTTGAATTTTAAGCCAGCTTTTTCACTCTCCTCTCTCGCCTTCATCAAGAGACTCTTTAGTTCCTCTTCACTTTCTGCCATTAGGGTGGTGTCATCTGCATATCTGAGGTTATTAATGAAAATGTAAGGTGTTTTAATTGGCTTTTATCCTTTTTTTTTTTTTTAATTTTATTTATTTTTTTATTTTTTAAATTTTTAAAATCTTTAATTCTTACATGCGTTCCAAAATGCATGTTTAGTTTAACATTTGATAATAATTTCTACTGGACACACTGCCTTAAGTAGTTAACATTTTTATGTTTTTCAAAGTACTGTCCTATTTTGTGTGACCCTTAAAAATTCTCTGAGATAGGTAGGACAGGCATTATCATCTCGACTTTACTGGTGAGGAAATAGACACAAAATAGTTATGACATGATAAGTTACTTACGGAGGTTGAACTTGATTCTTCTATACCACAATTGGGTTTTGTCTAAAGTGTACGAAGAATTAAAAACTTAACAAATGCTGTTAGCTAATAACAATTGCTGGAACTATTACCCTCTTTACCTTTTGTTCATCCCATCACTTCTCATTCCTCAAGAATTAATTTTTATGGTTCTTTTTTCACTGAATTTGTACTGATTTGACAGAAATTTTTCATTAAATATTAAAGAGCCAAGAGAAAGAGCAAATCGCTTTATCTCTATATTATATTTTTACAACATAGATGAGACTGTAAACTTTTGAAATAAAGACCATCTAAGATCAGAGCATAGAATTCAGTAATATTTGATAAAAGAATGAATGACTGTTAATCTTAATTTACTCCTTTGGGGTGGACCCCTACCCCTATGTCTTCAGAAAACTCACATTTGTGGAAGGCCTAATATATACCAGGAGCATTTTTTAGAAATCATCTCATTTCCTTCTCTTAAAAACCTTATGAGGTAGGTCTTAATATACCAGCTGTGTGACCCTGGACAAATTGCATAATTGCTCTGTGCCTCTGTTTTCTCATTCGTAAAATGGAGATAATGATAGTAGCTAATCTGTTATGAACTTACATGTCAGGTACTTATAGTAGTGCCTGGAACATAGTAAGTGACCAAGAAATGTTAGCTGTTATTATTGTCCTAATCCAGGGTCATTCACCTCGCAAGTAGTGGGACAAGGATCCAAGCTCAAGTCTGTTAGGTTCCTTAATCCATGTTTCCATTACCAGGTGCAGAATGAATATTAGTTGTCTATAACCTGGATAATCAGTCATGTGGTCTTCTTGTTTCCAGAGTATTTAACAGGTTTTAACCCAGATAAAATTCACACTGAAGAGCTTGACTGAAATCTTTGATTCCTCCTCTAATTTAAGAGACAGGTCACATACTGTGGAACTACTTTGTGTTTCAGTTAGGAGTCAGATCTTCATTTTGATCCCAGCTTTTGTCATTAACCAACTCTGAGAGTTTGATCAAGACCTTTAGCACCTACCCAGTTTAAAAATACTCGAATGCCAGAATTCTTTATTTAAAAAGTTGCTTAGAATCATCCACCATATGAGATTTACAGCACATTTACTGGAAAATATAGATTCTATACAGTTTTGATCAATAATTCTAAATCTAATCCAAGAGGTTTATTTCCCTTCCTTATTCATGATTGACTTTTGCTATGATTTGGAATATATTTTATGTCTTGAAATATACTGGTGTGTGATTGGATGAAAATATACCCTTAGCACTTATATTACTTATATTTAATAATTCTTTAATGAAATTTTCAACCTGACATGTCTTAACCTTCCTTTTTTTTTTTTTTTTTTAGGATATTGAAAAGATTTTCAGTAACATTTTAGATATACATGAGTTGACTGTGAAACTTTTAGGTTTAATTGAAGACACAGTTGAAATGACTGATGAAAGTAGCCCTCATCCCTTAGCTGGCAGCTGTTTTGAAGATCTGGCAGAGGTAAATTTACAAAACTGTTTTCCTTTTAAAGTCCTAAGTGCTGTATTTCTTTGTGAAAATTAGAAGACACTGCTGGCTGCTATAAAAAATGCTTAAGATTTAACCAGTAGCAAACTAAAATTACATTGTCTTTATAGTGGCACTTTATGGTGTATTTATGCTAATATTTATATCAAAAGCTGATAGACTAGTAATGTTTAAGACCTTTCTTTTTTGACGGCAAGTGCACTTAAGGTTGAAAGAAAAGAAATTTTGTCGATCATTGCTTTTATTGACCATAAAAATTTTACTGACCAAGCTAAAAGTTTAACTTTTGTGGATTTTAGTCTTAATTTCCAAAAATGAAAAAGGAAATTTATATATTTTTTCCTCAAAGTGAAAATCATATTTTTGTACTTCACATGATTATAAAATTAACATAACTCATTGTAAAAATACTCAGAAAAATGTAGCTAAATATAAGACAAAAATCACTGTTTTGCAAAACCTAGAGATTAATTGTTTTATAAGATTTATTTATCCTTGTGAATATTTGTCTACATGTTTAAACAAACCTATGTGTAGTTACAAAAATAGGATCTTACTATTTTACAACCTGCTTTTTTTTCACTCAATATCATGAATATTTTCCATGTTAATAAATATACTTTATAGCTTTTAAAGTCTGAAAGTACCATGTACTATGGAGATACTATTCGAATTATCTATTATTATTAAGCAAGTAGGTTGTCTTAGTTCTTTTTGTTATTATAAACAACACTATAACAAACATTTATATAATGCCTGTATAATCCATTAATTATTTTAAGATGCAGTCCTAGAAGTAGAATTATGGTACATTTTTAGAACTTTGAAGCATTTTTACAAATTTACTTCCAGATAAGTTCCAGTATATGCAGGCCCTCTTTTTTCCCCACGTCTTCAGACCTGGTTGTTATCCCATTAAATTTTGCTAGTCTAGTAAGAGAAAAACAGTATTTCATTATTCGTTAATGATGTTAAACACCTTTTCATATTCATTGGTTAGTTTTATTTCTTTTGGAAAACAGATGTTAAAAATTCTTTCTTTAGTTATGTAAATTTCATAATTTTATAATCTCTTTTTTAATTTTTATGAAAATATGCATCACTTTTATTACATCCATTGCGTAGACAATGGAACTGATAGTATAGAAGTACTCAGTTACTGATGCCTAACCAAGATACTTAGGCTTGCTCTTATTAGAAAGCTTTTTTTAATATTGTGATATCTAGAATATTACTTTGTAATCTGGTTGCTTGTACTCTTAAAGATATCATGAGTCAAAAACATGTATTCAAAAATGTATTTTCTAATTTTTATTTTATTTTTATGGTAAAACATAATTTGCCATTTTAGCAATTTTAAGTGTACAATTTACGAGATAAATGAAACTCATAGTAATATACTATCATTAAAACTATCCATTTCTGAAACCTTTTAACCACCCTGAATAGAAACTCTGTACTCATTAAGTAATAATTCCTTGTTCTCTCCCACACAAACGCTGGTAACCTTTAGTCTATTTCTGTCTCTATGAACTTGCTGATTCTAGATATTTGATAAAGGTAGAATTATTACAATGTTCTCCTTTGCATATTTCACTTAGCATAATGTTTTCAAGGTTCATCCATGTAATAGCATGTTATCAGAATTCCTTCTCTATGACTGAACAATGTTCCCCTCTGTATATATACCACATTTTGTTTATCCATTTATTTGTTGATAGACCCTTGTGCTTTTTCCACTTTTTCGCTATTGTGAATAATGCTACAGTAAACATTGGCATATGAGTATCTGAGTCACATTTTTTTGGTTCTTTTGGGTATATACCTAGGAGTAGAATTGCTGGGTCATATTGTAGTTCTTTGTTTAGCTTTTTGAGGAATTGTCAAACTTATCCACAGGAGCTATACCATTTTGCATTCCAAGTGTCAGTGGACAAAGGTTCCAGTGTCTTTGCATCCTTGACAACACTTGTTATTTTCTGGAAAACATACCATATTTTTAACATATGAAAATGAAACAAGTCTTAGTTCTAACTAAACTTTGCAGATACTGATTATTATAAAATAATAGGAATTTTAAAAAATATAAACATGGACAAAATATGGGCAGTTTCTGTTTTGTTATTTTACTGTATGTTAGTCTTTGGTTTCTTTTTCTAATTTTGAAAAACTGTGGTATAAAACAGCGGAAGTATCACTTCTTGCTTCTTTTGAAAATATCCTCAGTGTAAGCTGCTTTTAGTCTCAGTTCAGTTCAGTTCAGTGACTCAGTCGTGTCCGACTCCTTGCGACCCCATGGACTGCAGCATGCTAGGCAGGCTTCCCTGTCCTTCACCAACTCCTGGAGCTTGCTGAAACTCACGTCCATAAAGTCGGTGATGCCATCCAACCATCTAGACTTTTAACCTAGGTAAACCTAACGGACGGAGAAGGCAATGGCAACTCACTCCAGTACTCTTGCCTGGAAAATCCCGTGGATGGAGGAGCCTGGTAGGCTGCAGTCCATGGGGTCGCTAGGAGTCGGACATGACTGAGCGACTTCACTTTCACTTTTTACTTTCATGCATTGGAGAAGGACATGGCAACCCACTCCAGTGTTCTTGCCTGGAAAATCCCAGGGACGGGGGAGCCTGATGGGCTGCTGTCTATGGAGTCACACAGAGTCTGACACGACTGAAGCGACTTAGTAGCAGCAGCAAACCTAACTGAAATTTCAAATCCCAGCCTTATTTTGCTAATAATACAGCTTTTGTTTAGCTGGGATAAATGTGCATATGCATTTAATAGTTTGATACTTGTGATCACAAGTCAGTGACCTATTTTAAGACTAGTAGCTTCTTGTCATCTATTGCTTAAAGTCATTACTTACATTTTAAAAAAATTTCCAAGTTATAGTTCATAGTTATTATTTGTCCCCAGAATAAAAAAATGTTCTGAAACCTAATAGAGGGCTTAACTAAAAATTTGCCATTAAATAATCTGTGCCATGATAGTAGAAAAGATTTTCTTTTAAACCTAACATATTGTTCTTTTTTTAAAAAAAAAAATAGGAGCAAGCATTTGATCCTTATGAAACATTATCCCAGGATATTCTTTCACCAAAGTTTAATGAACATTTTAGTAAGTTGATGGCCAGACCTGCAGTGGCTCTACACTTTCAGGTAAACTTAAATTGAATGCTGTTTTTTTTAATAAACTAAAGGAATATTTTACCAGTCCTTCAAAGTCTGTTAATTGTAAGCCTTTTGTAGGTTGTCTTTTGTTTTCTGTCTTGAGTTCTTTCAATTTGTCCTTAATGTGGAAATCTTTTATAGAATACCATCACAAATACTGTGTGACTAGAAAAATCTGGTACACTCTAGATCTGAGATGTAGAGATGATGATGGAGAGCTATTTCAGGATCTGTTTCCCTACGAGAGATAGAACTGAAATAATAAAGAGTGGAGAATATCCTCATGTATACTCATACTATTTTCCGATTAGGGCTGTCATTTAAAGGAGATAGGTATATTAATGGAGATTATGCAAGTTAATTGGTTCTGTAATGCAGTTAGAAAAAATGAGAGTAAGTGGAGAGAGACAAAATTACATTTTACTCTCTCAACACTTAATGAAGGCTAAATTGCATCGATGATCCTTGACTACTTACTGCTATAGAAGCTTCCTGCATTTAGACAGGCTCTTCTCCCTTAGCATATGAATATGGTCAAATCTTTATTGTCCTAAAACAAGTGAATAAATGAACAAATCTTTGTCACTGTTACTCTTACCCCTTTTGTTTTTTTCCATTTATAACCAATTATCTTATATTACTTTTTATCATTCTCTATCAGGCTGCTACCATCTGTGCTCTAACCAGACTATAACACTAAAACCTGCCCTGGACAATGAACTTAACCACCAAATCTCGTGGTTATTTTGATTTCACGTTTATGTCTGTAGTATTTATGACTATTCCTCTTGCTCTTTTTTACTTCTATGATACTACTTTTACATAATTTTTATCTTCTCTGGTTTCTTCTTCTCAGTTTCCTTAGTTGCAGGTGTTACCCAACTTCTTGTATCAGCTTCTGCTGTTCTGTTCCTTTGTGCTGTCCTTGAAGACTTTATCCATACCCTTTGCTTTCATCTGTATGCTGGTGACTTCCTTATTTGTATTTTTAACCCATAACTTTCTTTTGAACACTGCATGTGTGTGTGTGTGTGTGTGTGTGTGTGTGTGTGTGTGTGTGTTCACCTTCATATAACCAGCAACCTTTTGAACTAATTCACTTGAATATCCCACAAGGATTTCAAATATAAATAAAACTGAACGTATTGTCTTCTCTCTGCCTCCTTTACTGTGAATTCCCATTATTATCATCTATTCCTCAAAAACTTGTCAATATGGAATAAAACTTACACTTAATTCTCAAAATTTACTTAATTGAAGGAATAATTTTTAAGCTAAATCTTAGAAATTCATATAAACCATAAATTAAGCATTAGTTAAATGGAGCAATATGCTTATAAGATCTTTGCATGCTCATTAAAAGTACAACAATTGTTTCATCCTATTAGTTATTCTTACTACTGCTGCTGCTCCTAGGTCGCTTCAGTCATGTCTGACTCTTTGCCACCCCATGAACTATAAATAGCCCACCAGACTCTGTTCATGGGATTCTCCAGACAGGAATACTGGAGTGGGTTGCCATGCCCTCCTCCAGGGGATCTTCCCAACCCAGGGATCAAACCCACGTCTCTTATGTCTCCTGCATTTGCAGGCAGGTTCTTTACCACTAGTGCCATCTGGGAAGCACCCAGTAATTCTTACTATGAGATTTTAATGTTTCTGACCCAATTATTTAAGCTGTTATTCCAGATACTCAGTGAAATTCAGAGTTAGATAACACCCTTTTTCAGGCCAGACTCACTTGTACTCTGTTAACGTAAAACAAATTTTTCATTTGTAAGATGAAAAAGTAATGCTTTATTAAAAAACACAACAAAACTTTAGAAGATGTAGGCACACTTTAAGAATATGAGCTTTGGAGTCAGAACTTCTGGCTTTGAGCCAGTTATCTTACCTTGAGCATATCACTTAATCTCTGAGAATCAGTTTACTTATTTGTAAAATGATAATGATAATGTACATCTCTGTGGTTATGAAAATTAAACAGGAATACACTAAGCACATTTGGCACATACTAAACGTGCAAACATTAGTGTATATTGTCTTTACAGGCCTCCCTACACTATAAACATACATTGCATTAATATTTTAGAAGACACTTTAGTAGCCATTTCAGTGCTAATTAACAATGTAAATGACAAGGTTAGACTAAATTTAAAGTTTCATCTTGCTTCCAGTTAAAGCATTTTATATAAAATACATAAACCTATATCCAGCATAATCTGTATCACTGTCTTAATTAAATGATAAAAGAAATTAATCTCTGCATATTCTGGTAAAAGTCTGTTGAACAAATTATAGTTTACTTCAGTTAACAATAGGTGAGAATTATGGTTGTGTTTACCTATGAAGATATATTTTAAAAACAGCATCTTGAACTCTTTTTTCACATTGTGTATTGCTTCTGTCTATATTTACCTGATGAGGAGATATACCACTTTAAATAAATATATGACATTCAAAATCAACATGAGTGACTTAAATGCCTCATAAATTTTAGAAAATCATTTATTCTGCAGACTATTAGTTTTCAAAACTGGGATATACCTGCTGCTGCTGCTGCTGCTGCTGTTGATT
Source organism: Capra hircus (assembly GCF_001704415.2). NCBI lineage: Eukaryota > Metazoa > Chordata > Mammalia > Artiodactyla > Bovidae > Capra > Capra hircus. The sequence goes on from NC_030817.1 coordinate 59,937,763, forward strand.
TTCCAGGTGATACAAGGGTACAGGGGGCTTCCCTGGTGGCTCAGCAGTAAAGAATCCAGCTGCAATGCAGGAGATGTGAGTTTGGTCCCCAGGTCTGGAAGATCCTCCGGGGGAAGAAAATGGCAACCTACTCCAGTACTTTTGCCTGGGAAATCCCACGAACAGAGGAGCCTGGCTGGCTACAGTCCATGAAATTGCAAAAGAGTTGGACACAGCTTAGCAAAAACAACTTAGGCTAAACAACAACTTACCAGTACAAGTATCTTGAAGAGAATTTGTTTCTAATCTTACCTTATGTTTTTGCATTCTCTTCCAATTTTTCCTACATGTTACTTATTATACTATGACGTTTCCTATCATGCATTAATCCAAGGTGTAAAAATCTCCAGGGTACCAATCAGGAAAAAAAAAAAAAAAGATTGCTCCTGAAGAAGAGTTTATTGTTATTGTTGTTGTTCAGTCATCAAGTTGTGTCCTATTCTTTGTAACCCCATGGACTGTAGTCTACCAGGCTTCCCTGTCCCTCACCATCTCCCAGAGTTTCCCCAAGTTCATCTTCAACGAATTGGTGATACCATCCAACCATCTCATCCTCTGTTACCCTCTTCTCCTTCTGCCTTCAATGTTTCCCAGCATCAGGGTCTTTTCCAGTGAGTTAGCTGTTTGCATCAGGTGGCCAGCTTCAGCATCAGTCCTTCCAAGGAGTATTCGGGGTTGATTTCCTTTACCATTGACTGGTTTGATCTCCTTACTTTCCATGGGACTCTCAGGAGTCTTCTCCAACACCACAATTTGAAAGCATCAGTTCTTTGGAGCTCAGCCTTCTTTATTGTCCAGCTCTCCCATCTGTACATCCATACCAGGAAGACCATAGCCTTGATTATACAGACCTTTATCGGCAAAGTGATGTCTCTGCTTTCTAACACTCTGTCTAGGTTTGTGATAGCTTTCCTGCCAAGAAGCAGTCGTCTTCCAATTTCATGGCTGCAGTCACCATCTGCAGTGATTTTAGAATGCAAAAAAAGGAAAGCTGTCACTGCTTCCACCTCTTTCCCTCCTATTTACCATAAAATGATGGGACCAGATGCCATCATCTTAGTTTTCTTGAGTTTTAAGCCAGCTTTTTCACTCTCCTCTTTCGCCCTCATCAAGAAGCTCTTTAGTTCCTCTTCACTTTCTACCATTAGAGTAGTGTCACCTGCCATATCTGAGGTTGATATTTCTCCCAGCAATCTTGATTCCAGAGCTTGTAGCTCATCCAGCCCAGCATTTCACATGACATGCTCTGCATATAAGTTAAATAACAGGGTGAAATAAACAGCCTTATCATACTCCTTTCTCAATCCTGAACCAGTCAGTTGTTCCATACAGGGATTTAACTATTGCTTCTTGATCCACATACAGGTTTCTCAAGAAACAGGTAAGACTGTCTGGTATTCCTATCTCTTTAAGAGTGTTTCACAGTTTGTTATGATCCACGCAGTCAAAGACTTTATCATAGTTAACAAAACAGAGGTCAATGTTTTTCTGACCCTTGCTTTCTCTGATTCAGAAAATGTTGGTAACTTGTACTCTAGTTCCTGTGCCTTTCCTAAACCCACCTTGAACTTCTGCAAGTTCTTGGTTCATGTACTGCTGAAGCCTAGCTTGAAGGATTTTGAGCATAACCTTACTAGCATAGGAGATGAGTACAACTGTCTGGTGGTTTGAGCATTCTTTAGTACTGCCCTTCTTCGGAATTGGAATAAGGATTGACCTTTTCCACTCCTGTGGCCACTTCTCAGTTCTCCAGATTTGCTGACATACTGAATGCAGCACTTTAATAGTATCATCTTTTAGGATTTTAAATAGCTCTGCAGGAATTCCATCACTGCCACTGGCTTTATTGGCAGCAGTGCTTCCTAAGGCCCATTTGACTTCACACTCCAGAATGTTTGGCTCTGAGTGAGAGACTACAGCATGATGGTTATCTGGGTGATTAATATCTTTTTTGTACGGGTCTTCTGTGTATTCTTTCCATCTCTTCTTGATCTCTTCTGTTTCTATTAGGTCTTTATCATGTCTGTCCTCTATTGTGCCCATCTTTGGATAAAATGTTGTTTAATATTTCCAACTTTCTTGAAGAGATCTCTTGTCTTACCTTTTCTGTTGTTTTCCTCTATTTCTTCACATTGTTCATTGAAGAAGGCCTTCTTCTCTCTCCTTACTGTTCTCTGGGACTCTGCATTTAGTTGGGTGTACCTTTCCCTTTTTCCCTTGCTTTGCACTTCTTTCTTCAGCTATTTGTAAAGCCTCCTCAGAAAACCACTTTGCATTCTTGCATTTCTTTTTCTTTGGTTTTGTTCACTGCCTCCTGTAGAATATTCAGGACCTCTGTCCATAGTTGTTCAGGCATTCTCTTTACTAGATCTAATCAATTCAGTTCAGTTGCTCAGTTGTGCCAACTCTTTGCGACACCATGAACTGTAGCATGCCAGGCTTCCCTGTCCATCACCAACTCCCAGAGCCTACTCAAACTCATGTCTATCACGTTGGTGATGCCATCCAACCATCTCATTCTCTGTCGTCCACTTCTCCCGCCTTCAATCTTTCCTAGCATCAGAGTCTTTTCCAATGAGTCAGTTCTTTGCATCAGGTGGCCAAAGTATTGGAGTTTCAGCTTCAGCATCAGTCCTTCCAATGAATATTCAGGACTGATTTCCTTTAGGATTAACAGGTTGGATCTCCTTGCAGTCCAAGGGACTCTCACGAGTCTTCTCCAACACCACAGTTCAAAAGCATCAATCCTTCAGTGTGCAGCTTCCTTTATAGTCCAACTCTCACATCCATACATGCCTACTGGAAAAACCATAGCTTTGACTAGATGGACCTTTGTTGGTAAAGTAGTGTCTCTGCTTTCTAATATGCTGTTTAGGTTGGTCATGGCTTTTCTTCCAGGGAGCAAGTGTCTTTTCATGGCTACAGTCACAATCTGCAGTGATTTTGGAGCCTCAAAAAATAAAGTCACTCACTGTTTCCATTGTTTCGCCATCTATTTGCCATGAAGTGATGAGACCGGACACCATGATCTTAGTTTTCTGAATGTTGAGTTTTAAACCAACATTTTCACTCTCCTCTTTCAGTTTCATCAAGAGGCTGTTTAGTTCTTCACTTTCTGCTGTAAGGGTAGTATCATCTGCATATCTGAGGTTACTGATATTTCTCCCGGCAGTCTTGATTCCAGCTTGTGCTTCTTCCAGCGTGGCATTTTGCATGATGTACTCTGCATATAAGTTAAATAAGCAGGGTGACAATATACAGCCTTGACGTACTCCTTTCCCAATTTGGAACCAGGCTGTTGTTCCATGTCCAGTTCTAACTGTTGCTTCTTGATCTGCATACAGATTTCTCAGGAGGCAGGTAAGGTGGTCTGATATTCCCATCTCTTTCAGAATTTTCCACAGTTTGTTGTGATCCCATCAAAGGCTTTGGCATTGTCAATAAAGCAAAAGTAGATGTTTTTCTGGAACTCTCTTGCTTTTTTGATGATCCAGCAGATGTTGACAACTTGATCTCTGGTTCCTCTGCCTTTTCTAAATCCAGCTTGAACATCTGGAAGTTCACAGTTCACATACTGTTGAAGCCTGGCTTGGAGAATTTTGAGCATTACTTTGCTAGCATGTGAGATGAGTACAATTGTGCAGTACAGTTTGAACATTCTTTGGCATTGCCTTTCTTTGGGATTGGAATGAAAACTGACCTTTTCCAGTCCTGTGGCCACTGCTGAGTTTTCCAGATTTCCTGGCATATTGAGTGCAGCACTTTCACAGCATCATCTCTCAGGACTGAAATAGCTCAACTGGAATTCCATCACCTCCTCTAGGTTTGTTCGTAGCAAAGCTTCCTAAGGCCCACTTGACTTCGCATTCCAGGATGTCTGTCTTTAGGTGAATGATCACACCATCGTGGTTATCTGGGTCATGAAGATCTTTTTTGTGTAGTTCTTCTGTGTATTCTTGCCACCTCTTCTTAATATCTTCTGCTTCTATTAGGTCCATACCATTTCTGTCCTTTATTGTGCTCATCTTTGCATGAAATGTTCCCTCGATATCTAGATCTAATACCATGAATCTCTTTTCATCACCTCCCCTGTATATTCATAGAGGATTTTATTTAAGTCATACCTGACTGGCCTAGTGGTTTTCTCTGCTTTCTTTAGTTTAAGCCTGAATTTTGCTATGAGGAGCTGATGATCTGAGCCACAGTCAGTTCTCGGTCTTGTTTTTGCTGACTGTATACAGCTTTTCCATCTTCGGCTACACCGTAATCAATCTGATTTCAGTATTGACCATTTGGTGATGTCCACGTGTAAAGTGTTCTCTTGTGTTGCTGAAAAAGGGTGTTTGCTATGACCAGTGAGTTGTCCTGGGAGAAATCTGTTAGTCTTTTTGCCCTGCTTCATTTTGTACTCCAAGGCCAAACTTGCCTGTTAGTCCAGGTATCTCTTGACTTCCTGCTTTTGCATTCCAGTCCCTTATGATGAAAAGGACATCTGTTTTTTGTGTTAGTTCTAGGAGGTCTTCTAGGTCTTCTGATCACTTTCAGCTTCTTCGGTGTTGGTGCCTGGGGCATAGACTTGGATTGCTGGAATGTTGAATGGTTTGCCTTGGAAACAAACTGAGATCATTCTGTTGTTTTTAAGGTTGCAGCCAAGAACTGCATTTTGGACTCTTGTTGACTGTGATGGCTACTCCATTTCTTCTAAGGGATTCTTGCCCACAGTAGTAGATATAATGGTCATCTGAATTAAATTCACCCATTCCCATCCATTTTTATTCACTGATTCCATTATGATAAAGGAGAGGGGAGGCTTGTAAAGCTCTCATACTTGAACATGCTATGTTAGAAGTAGTTATAGTTTCTTTCAGGTGCTTCTTGTACTTAAGACTGTGATATTAACATGTGTATTTCAATTTAAGAGTGAAGTCAGACCTGTTGTGGAAATTTAGTCTGATCTGGCTGTTTATTTTGACAGTGAAGATTGGCTGTATCAATTAAGTTATATGACAGCATTTTTCTTAAGTTAAATGAGCTAAATCTGAAATTTATTTGATTGTTGTTTGGTGAAATAGGTTTAAATCACATCTGCAATGTACCATATCCCCCCAAACACATTCTTTGTAACTACTTAAAACATTTTGAGTAAAAGTGACATAGAAATCTGTGAGAAGATGTATAGCTTTTCAGCATTCCCTTATGGTATGTGGAACCCAAAACTTTTGGAAAAAAAGCTGAGAAGACTGTTGTTAAAGTTATATTAGTCATGAAAGATGAAATGTATATTTTTAATTAGCTGATAACTTAAGGAAAAAACTTGATTTATAGCACTTCAATTTCAATATAGAATGCTTTCATTATAGTTTTGATACATCTCTATCTTGTTTTCTTTTTAAGTCATGCCCAAAACACAAATGAGGTTAGACTGGAAACTAGTTCCATTAAAGATATCTGTACCCTTATGTTGCTGTTGTTTAGTCTAAGTTGTTATTCTTGTTGTTTAGTGTAAGTTGTTATTGTTGTTGCTAAGCTGTGTGCAGCTGCTGGGATCCTAGCAGCTTGTGGGATCTTAGTTGTCCCACCAGAGATTGAAACCAAGGCTCCAGCAGTTAAAGTGGCGAGTCCTGACCACTGGACCGCCAGAGAGTTCCCTGTATCTTGTATTCTTAAAACTACTTCTGTTAGGCACTGCTGTTTACGTAACCTTTATATCAGAGGTATATTATTTTGTCTTTTCACTTTGCAGTCCATTGCTGATGGTTTTAAAGAGGCAGTTCGTTACGTCCTTCCACGCCTTATGCTGGTGCCAGTATATCATTGTTGGCACTATTTTGAGTTATTAAAGGTAAGATAAAAGTTTTTTAACAAAAAGAAATACTTAGATTTATGAGACTTAAAAACTTTTTATCTGATGTTAGTTTTAATAGTTTTTATTCATAAAAAGAAAGTATCTTAAGTGTTTTCCTACTTCCCATGAACCATAGAGAAATGCCTTTATTTTTTATATTCATATAATTTCCAAGTTGTAGATAGGGGAAAATGTTACTTTATCTATCACTCGATAATATAAATTCTCAAAGTAATAAAATTAAAAAGTTGACTTTTTAAAAATTAATTTTTGGAGACACACAGCAACAATGGTTTAACTTCATATTTTATAAAGGTAATTAATAACTTTTATGTATAACATTGTTCTAAACTTCTGTCATATATAACTTGTCAAGAAAAACACGTTTAAAGTTGATACCTTTTGCCCATGCAATGTGGTAGGCAGAACCCAAGTAATAAATTAAAAATTAAAATTGTGGTAAAACTTGAACTCATTTTTAAATATCAATACACATAAAAATATACTGAATTTCTAAGGGTCTAATATATAGTATAAACTTTATGGTGTATACTTAGAGAAAAATGTAAACATGCTTTATAATAAATAAATGTAATGTATAAGCACACCAGAGGTAAGTCATTGCTCTGACTTTAATGGCAGTTACTTTTTTGCTTTTCTTTACAGTTTGACCACCTATATATATTGAGTAAAAAATATATGTAGCCTGTTTCTGAGCTTTTTATCAATTAGATCAAATTATTATAGTACTTTGTGTCTTTTATCTTCTCTCAAAGTTACATTGATATTTGTAAGATTCATTGATCCCATGGACAGCAGAGCCTGATGGGCTACAGTTCATGGGGTCACAAAGAGTTGTACATGACTGAGCGCCAACATACGACATAAGATTCACTGATGTTATTTTATGTTTTTCTAATTTAATTTTCTTCCATTGTTTGAATAAACCATGATTTATTTATTGTTCTCTGGCTGAACAACAGTTTTCTTGCTATTATTGATAACACTTCTGTTGGTACTCTTTTTTCTGTCTCTTGATACACATGTACATGCATTTTGTTTCTCTAGAGTATGTATTCAGGATTAGAATTGCTTGGTCATAAGGTGTGTGTGTTTTCAAATTTAATAGATGAGGTCAGGCAGTTTTCCAAAGTGGAAAGTTTTCCAAAGTTATACAGTTTATACTCCTACCAGAATGCATGACGTCTCTCTTTATGCATTTTTCATATTTAAGATTTTCTATCATATCTATTTATAATGGTAACTAATGTTTTATATTTTCTTGATTATTAATGTGCTTGTACATATGTTGATTGGCCTTTTGAATAACTTTTTATAGTATCATTCAAGTCTTTCGCCATTGTAAATATCTTCTGGGTCTTGTCTTTGGAGTTGTTCTGATTGTTTTTCTTACTGTTGTGCATCAACTAAAGCTGAATATATTCCATATTTCTAAGAGTTTAGTTTCACTAATGAGATCATGTGTGGTTTCTCTTTATTATTCATTATTTATATAGATATTATATCTCTGTGTATATAGAGTATGCTATCTTTGTCTATATATAGATTCTATATCTATACCAAGTTGTTGGTTTAGACAGCCTGTTCTAACTTTTCCATATAACTGATTAGTAATATTTAAAATAAAAGCCAGAGTAACTGAACTTAGTAGACATCTAGGCAAAGAAATCTTTAGATGATTTCTAATGAATATCTTGGCTTCCCTGGTAGCTCAGTGGTAAAGAACCCACCTGCCAAGGCAGGAGATGTAGGTTTGATCCCTTCAAGAGGAAGATCCCCTGGAGAAGGAAATGACAACCCACCCCAGTATTCTTGCCTGGGAAATTCCAGCACAGTGGAGCCTGGCGGGCTACAGTCCATAGGGTTACAAAGTCAGACAGGACTTTGCGACTAAACAACGACAATAATGAATACCTACCTCAAGAATTCTTTTTTTATGGAGTCTTACTACCCATAATGTGTGATACTGGAGCTCGCTAGCTTTTGTACACGAATAGATGAGCAACTTGATTTTGTGTATCTCCATGGAGACTAATGGATCCATAAAGAACTCTTAGAAAGGATTGTAGGCTTCGCATGAATAATATATTAGCAGCCACAGATGTACACTTAGATTCCTAAAAGTTTTAAGAGAATGTTCATGTCTAATTGGAAGTCCCATCATTAGTTTTATAGTTGCCTTCTAGTATTTGCCAACATTTAAAAATCCCAACTTAACTATAATCAGTTAAGTTCAGTTCGGTCACTCAGTCATGTCCGACTCTTTGCGACCCCATGAATCGCAGCATGCCAGCCCTCCCTGTCCATCACCAACTCCCAGAGTTCACTGAGACTCACATCCATCGAGTTGGTGATGCCATCCAGCCATCTCATCCTCTGTCGTCCCCTCCTCCTCCTGCCCCCAATCCCTCCCAGCATCAGAGTCTTTTCCAATGAGTCAACTCTTCGCATGAGGTGGCCAAAGTACTGGAGCTTCAGCTTTAGCATCATTCCTTCCAAAGAACACCCAGGGCTGATCTCCTTCAGAATGGACTGGTTGGATCTCCTTGCAGTCCAAGGGACTCTCAAGAGTCTTCTCCAACACCACAGTTCAAAAGCATCAATTCTTCGGCGCTCAGCCTTCTTCACAGTCCAACTCTCACATCCATACATGACCACTGGAAAAACCATAGCCTTGACTAGACGGACCTTTGTTGGCAAAGTAATGTCTTTTCTTTTGAATATGCTATCTAGGTTGGTCATAACTTTTCTTCCGAGGAGTAAGCATCTTTTAATTTCATGGCTGCAATCACCATCTGCAGTGGTTTTGGAGCCCCCCAAAATAAAGTCAGTCTGACACTGTTTCCACTGTTTCCTCATCTATTTCCCATGAAGTGATGGGACCAGATGCCATGATCTTCGTTTTCTGAATGTTGAGCTTTAGGCCAACTTTTTCACCCACCTGTTTCACTTTCATCAAGAGGCTTTTTAGCTCCTTTTCACTTTCTGCCATAAGGGTGGTGTCATCTGCATATCTGAGGTTACTGATATTTCTCCTGGCAATCTTGATTCCATCTTGTGCGTCTTCTAGCCCAGCGTTTCTCATGATGTACTCTGCATAGAAGTTAAATAAGCAGGGTGACAATATACAGCCTTGACATACTCCTTTCCCAATTTGGAACCAGGCTGTTGTTCCATGTCCAGTTCTAACCGTTGCTTCCTGACCTGCATATAGGTTTCTCAAGAGGCAAGTCAGGTGGTCTGGTATTCCTGTCTCTTTCAGAATTTTCCACAGTTTATTGTGATCCACATAGTCAAAGGCTTTGACATAAACAATAAAGCAGAAATAGATGTTTTTCTGGAACTCTCTTGCTTTTTCCATGATCCAGTGGATGTTGGCAGTTTGATCTCTGGTTCCTCTGCCTTTTCTAAAACCAGCTTGAACATCTGGAAGTTCACGGTTCATGTATTGCTGAAGCCTGACTTGGAGAATTTTGAGCATTACTGTACTAGGGTGTGAGATGAGTGCAATTGTGCGGTAGTTTGAGCATTCTTTGGCATTGCCTTTCTTTGGGATTGGAATGAAAACTGACCTTTTCCAGTCCTGTGGCCACTGCTGAGTTTTCCAAATTTGCTGGCATATTGAGTGCAGCACTTTGACAGCAAGCATCATCTTTCAGGATTTGAAATAGCTCGACTGGAATTCCATCACCTCCCCTAGCTTTGTTCATAGTGATGCTTTCTAAGGCCCACTTGACTTCACATTCCAGGATGTCTGGCTCTAGGTGAGGGATCACACCATCATGATTATCCGGGTCGTGAAGATCTTTTTTGTATAGTTCTTCTGTGTATTCTTGCCACCTTTTCTTAATATCTTCTGCTTCTGTTAGGTCAGACCATTTCTGTCCTTTATCGAGCCCATCTTTGCATGAAATGTTCCCTTGGTATCTCTAATTTTCTTGAAGAGATCTCTAGTCTTTCCCATTCTGTTGTTTTCCTCTATTTCTTTGCATTGATCGCTGAAGAAGGCTTTCTTATCTCTTCTTACTATTCTTTTTTTTTTTTCATGGTTAATTATTTGTTTTTTTTGTTTTTTTATTTTTACTTTATTTTACTTTACAGTACTCTATTGGTTTTGCCATACATTGACATGAATCCACCATGGATGTACATGCGTTCCCAAACATGAACCCCCCTCCCACCTCCCTCCCCATAACATCTCTCTGGGTTATTCTTGCTATTCTTTGGAACTCTGCATTCAGATGCTTATATCTTTCCTTTTCTCCTTTGCTTTTCGCCTCTCTTCTTTTCACAGCTATTTGTAAGGCCTCCCCAGACAGCCATTTTGCTTTTTTACATTTCTCTTCCTTGGGGATGGTCTTGATCCCTGTCTCCTGTACAATGTCATGAACCTCCGTCCATAGTTCATCAGACACTATCAGATCTAGTCCCTAAATCTATTCCTCACTTCTGTATAATCATAAGGGATTTGATTGAGGTCATACCTGAATGGTCTAGTGGTCTTCCCTATTTTCTTCAATTTAAGTCTGAATTTGGCAATAAGGAGCTCATGATCTGAGCCACAGTCGTCAGTTCCCGGTCTTGTTTTTGCTGACTGTATAGAGCTTCTCCATCTTTGGCTGCAAAGAATATAATCAATCTGATTTCGGTGTTGACCATCTGGTGATTTCCATGTGTAAGAGTCTTCTCTTGTGTTGTTGGAAGAGGATGTTTGCTATGACCAGTACGTTCTCTTGGCAAAACTCTATTAGCCTTTGCCCTGCTTCATTCCGTATTCCAAGGCCAAATTTGCCTGTTATTCCAGGTGTTTCTTGACTTCCTACTTTTGCATTCCAGTCCTCTATAATAAAAAGGACATCTTTTTTAGGTGTTAGTTCTAAAAGGTCTTGTAGGTCTTCATAGAACTGTTCAACTTCAGCTTCTTCAGCATTACTGGTTGGGGCATAGACTTGGATTACTGTGATATTGAATGGTTTGCCTTGGAAACGAACAGAGATCATTCTGACGTTTTTGAGACTGCATCCAAGTACTGCATTTCGGGCTCTTTTGTTGACCATAATGGCTACTCCATTTCTTCTAAGGGATTCCTGCCCACAGTAGTAGATATAATGGTCATCTGAGTTAAATTCACCCGTTCCAGTCCATTTTAGTTCACTGATTCCTAGAATGTCGACGTTCACTCTTGCCATCTCCTGTTTGACCACTTCCAATTTTCCTTGATTCATGGACCTAACTATAGTAGAAGTTAACTGTAATAGAAGCTTACTTTTTTTCCCCTGTCTAGATGATTAGTTTTAAAATTTCTGAGGTCTGAATCTAAAATCAGACACTGTTCATCCTAATGTCACAGCTACTTTTACTACCAGTTAATTACTGGACTCCAAGTATTTTTAGCCAGTGTGATTGGGACTAGTAGTTGGTCAGTTAATTGAAAATGAACTGAAGAATCAGAAATCATTTTAATTATCAGTCATAATCATTTTAATAAACACACACAAAACCCCTAGAGACGAACATTTGTATATATTTATATGCTAATCTGTTGACTTAGGGTAAAACCTTTTCTTTGAGTATGAATCTTGCTTAAGTCACAAAAAGTATCTCTATGATTTCTACTTTCCATTTATTTTAGATGGTATATTACCTTTAAGATCCTTATAAAGCAATCTGATTGCAGAAATCTAAATTTTTATAATTTTTCCAAATCTTTTTTGATTTGTCTTCCCTATATCTTTTAAAAATGACTTGCCTTTAAAGTTATTGATTTGAGTTTTCATATAAATATTTTTATAGTCATATTTCTTTAGCTTATATAGTTATTGAATTATGTAATTACAACGTAAGCACAACTGTCATTCATATTTGGAAACATTTACTACTGATTCTTGGTAATTATATGACTCAATTAGTGTGATCACAAGGACCTAGGTATTCTAGAAAGTGACCCATTTATTTATAGCATTATTGTCCGGTGGGAATCAGTCTGGATGTTATACAGTGGGAATGATCCATAGTAAGAAATACATTTAACATCATGATAATGCTATATGAACACACACACACACACAAAGCAAAAAGGGTTTTGAAATGCTACTCAGCATTTCATGCAATATATTCGTACCCTATATTCTGTTATTCTATTCTGTTTCTTTTTTTAAAAAAGGATGTATTCATTTCATAATTCAGTATATTATGACATATATTTTGAAAAAGTGAAATAAGGACTAATTCTAGACCTAAACAAAGAGAATTATCACATGATCAGATAAGAAATTAGTTTTTACTTTTATATCTGTTCTGTGATAGTGTTCCTTTTAATAATATTTTACCATTTTTAAATTGTGGTCAAACGTGAAATTTACTGTCTTAACCATTTTAAGCATATAGTTCAGTAGTGTTAAGTATATTGTTATACACCCAGTGTTGTTGGACACGTGGATTGCTTCTGCTTTTTCGCTATTATAAATAATACTGCTGTGAACAAATATGTCATCAAGACTGTTTTCAATTCTTCGGATATATAGCCAGAAGTGAAATTGCTGTATCATAGGGTGATTCTGTTTTTAATTTTTTGAGGAAGCACTGTATGAGATTCCATAGTAACTTTATACTATTTTATATTTCCACCAACAGCACACACTGTTTACAGTTTCTCCACTTCCTTGCCAGCACTTGTTATTTTCTATATTTTTATTTTTTGATAATAGCCTTCCCGATGGATGTGAGATGGTTTTGGCTTGTATTTCCCTATTTGTGACAGTGAGCATCCTTTTGTTTGCTTTTGGACCATTTCTATATCTTCTTTGGAGAAATATGTATTCAAGTCCTTTGCCCAGTTTTTATTTGGGTTATTTGTAAAGGTGGTGGTTTTATAGAAGTTCTTTATATATTCTGAATATTAATATTAAACCTTTTTGGATGTGTCATTTCCAGTACTGTCTCCCATTCTGGTGACTGTCTTTTTGTGATACTGTTTGAGCTCAAGCACTCATCCAAAAGAAATTTCATTTCATATTGAGCTTACTTTGGGATGAGACCCATAGGAAAGAAGGCTCGACCAGTGTTACTTAAGGCTGTCGTGTTCCTTTGGGAATAAAAAACACTGTCCTGGAGCAGTTTTAGGCCAGTTTTAATCTGAAGTATTTGCCTTGGTCATGTACCAAGGAAGATTTATTTATGGACATAATGTTTAAATATTATTTGAGTTTTACTTTTCAGAGTCAGAATTTATGGTAAGCAAGACAGAAAAACAACTACATAATGAGAAATTATAGGATATCATATATAGTTTTCCTAAAATTATTTTACACTTGTAAAACAGTATTATTTCGTTGTTGGATTATTATTATTATTAGCAATACTTTAAAGTTCATGGTATAGGTAATATGATTCTTTGTTTGTTCTTTTCCAATTTAAGCCCCTCTGGGGTTAATCATAAACTACTTTCATTTTCTTTATTTTTTCTAAATTTTAGTTTTTTTTTTCTTAATATATTCCAACCTTTATGTAAGAGGAAACAGAAATCACAAATTCATTTCCTGATTTATAAGCATCTTTATAATATGCTTCTTATATTCTAAGAAAAAAATCTGTTTATCCTTCTGTTACTAGGAACATATCAACTCTCAGTTCAGAATTGATTTTTTCAAATCCAAGTAACGTTCTTCTACTCTCTTACTCTGGCCATTCCCTGGAAGTTTAGTAATGGAAAGAATAAATATTTTCCTCTGAAGAGAACTTAATCTATCTTAATTTGAAACTTAACAGGAATACCTATTATTAATAACTTTAATGAAGTTCATTGGGAAAGATAAGCCAATATTTCAGTGAAACAATTGAAAATGTTTCTTTAGGTAATATTTTTTTTAACCTTACACTTTGAAAAATATAGGGAAAAGTTACAAAAATAGTACGCTCCCTTCATCTAGATTCCCTAATTGTTAACATTATGTAACAATTACTTTGTCACCTACCGAGAAAGTGACAAAAAAGCATTCCTGTGTGAGTATGTAAATGTATTTATCACATCAAGAAGTTGAGATAATGTCTATTAAAAGAAATGTTCTGACTCTTGAAAAAAATATGTGAGAATATTTTACTATGTAATATTTACTCTTTCACTACTGACACATCACTCAAAGATATCTGAAGGAAGATAACGCACATTTTAAAAAAGCACATAAAGAGAAGTAACAGGTTTTATTGAGTTGAATTTCCCACCAAATTTCTAAAATCCTATTTTTATGAAAATCTAGAGAGAAGTTTATTATTACCGAAAGAGAATTGATCACATGTATTATTTCACATCTAAACGGAGCTCCCAGCATAATAAATTAGAGATAAATTTATGATTTAATATAATTTCTCCTGTCTTAGGCACGTATATCTGTAATGGATGGGCTTCCCAGATGGCTCCTGCCAGTGCAGGAGACGCAGGTTGGATCCCTGGAGGAGGAAATGGCAGCCCAGTCCAGTATTCTTTCCTGGAAAATCGTACAGTCCATGGGGTCACAAAGAGTTAAACATAAATGAATTCATATCCCAAATTGATACAGCAGTTTATAGAAATTCAAGAGTTTCAGTGAAGTCTTAGAGTTAAGAAAAAACTTACATAAAGAATAAAATCTCAGGCAAGATGCACATATATGCTACTAAGGAGAATAGTGTTTATCAGGTAAGCAAAGAATATATTCTTTAGTCAAATTCATAAGGTACTACACATTAATGAAAGATTATTTCCCCTTTATTACTTAGTTTAAGCATAAATTGCAAGGGCATTTATTCTGTTTGGGAGAAGGAATACCCACTCCAGTATTCTTACCTAGAAAATCCCATGGACAGAGGAGCCTGATAGGCTACAGTCCATGGATGCAGAGTCCGATACAACTGAGAGACTTCACTTTCTTTGACTTTCATTTTTATTCTCTTTGACCTCTTTCCCAAAGCACACTTCATTTTATTTCTTAGACTGTGTAATTGTCCAGTTTATTGTTAAGATAAAGGGGAATCCCCTTCAATTCATTCACCAGAGTTCGGCATAGTCCAGTTTTTTGAGTAATTGTGTTTGGTGTCATTGGAGAGAGGCATGCAAAAAGGATGGACCCTGGAATCTGAGTTTCTTGGTTTGAATATAGACTTTGCCATTCATCTTGGGTGCCTCAGTTTCTTCATCTGTGCCGTGTATGATGATAGTACCTATCTTACAGAGTTGTAACAA
This sequence comes from Capra hircus, assembly GCF_001704415.2. Taxonomy (NCBI): domain Eukaryota; kingdom Metazoa; phylum Chordata; class Mammalia; order Artiodactyla; family Bovidae; genus Capra; species Capra hircus. The sequence goes on from NC_030817.1 coordinate 59,952,885, forward strand.
GCATTAAATAAGCGAATGCATAAAAGAGCATGCACAGAATGCTTTTTATCAAGAGCTTAATAAATGTTCATTGTTGTTATTTGTCTAAACACTTAACAAAATTCTAAGTATTTATACAACAGTCACTCATTCTCATTACTTTCTTGGGTACCTACCATTTGTGGGTACTGTACTAAAAATGAATAAAATATATCCCCAAGCTAAAGAGTTCATGTTTTAGTAAAGAAGATAAATGTCAGACAAATAATTACAATAGAAGTAATTCTATGGGACAGTGAGGCAGACATTACCAACTCTGTCTAGGAAAGTTAGAAAAAGATGTATATGAGTGTTGGGTATGCTGGAATTTATCATCCTGTTCTGGTATGTTGGTGTTATTAAATTGAGGGAGCCATAAAAGGCAAATGCTGAGGGACTATTACAGATTAAAAGAGATAATAGAAACATGACAACTAAGTACAAACTGATTGGATCCTGTATTGGGGTGGGGTGGGGGTGGGTGGGATTGCTCTAAGAACAGGATTGGGACATTAAGCAAAAGTTTCCTGAAGTTATCACTATATCGTAAAAGAATTTTTGTTCTAAGACACGCTGAAATATCAAAAGAATAAGGGAAATGACACTATTTGAGAATAGTTTGTGATGTATTTGAGTTTCCCTGATGTTCCAGAAACAATCTCAGAGCCATTTAGCAATGGCGGGAGACCTGAGTTTGATTCCTGGGTTGGAAAGATCCCCTGGAGGAGGTCATGGCTACTCACTCCAGTATTCTTGCCTGGAGAATCCCCATAGACAGAGAAGCCTGGCAGGCTACAATCCATGGGGTCATAAGGAGTCGGACACAACTGAGCAACCAAGCACAGCAAGCACAGCACCTTCCTCAACAAGAAACTGAGAGAATTGTGTCACAGACTGCTCTCAGATATTTCAGGGGGAGAATGCCACATACACTCACGCACAGAATGGGATAGCCTTTGTGGCAGTAGTAGTGGTATTAGTCACGCAGTCACGTTCTTCTCTTTGTGACCCCATGGACTGTAGCCTGCCAGGTTCCTCTGTCCATGGGATTCTCCAGGCAAGAATACTGGAGTGGGTTGACATGATCTCCAGGGGATCTTCCCGACCCAGGGATCGAACCCAGGTCTCTGGAATATGCAGGTAGATTCTTATAAGTGTTAAAAACTGGTGACTCCGAGTAACAAGAGTTGCTTACATTATTTTTATAACTTTTCTAGAAATCTGATATTATTTCAAAGGAAAAAATTCAAGGGGGAGGAAAAAGGAAAGAGCTTCCTAAGGAGGAGGCATTTGAACTGTATCATAGAGGCTAAATTCACCAGGTAGATAAGAGAAGCAGACAGATATGCAGAAAGCACTATCAATGTAAAAGAGCATGACTTACATGCAAGGTAATTCAGTATGGTAATTTCTACATCATGGTAAGAATACATTCTCTCAAATATCTATAGAGAATTAGCTTGGGTTTTCATTAATCTGATGTTTATTGAATCTTACTGCCCAAATTCAAGAAACATTTATTTAGCAAATTGTTGGACTGTGTTTATGCCAAAGAAAGCCATTGTTTTGTATACTTATATCACTGGGAAATCCTATGCTTTAAACATCCTGAAGTTTTATTTCTCTTTGATAGCCTGAAATTATTCATGGATATGTAGAAATGATAAGGCCATATGCGTGGAAGAGTTTGAGCAACCTTACAATGAAATTTACAGTAGAAATTTAGTGTCCTAATACCTCTAAATTGAAAAGCAGTTCTCATTTTGGTAGAACCTCATTATTAGTGATAATTTGGAAATTTGGATCAACAGAAGCAGTAAAAATGAAATATCTGTAATTAAGCATTTTGTATCATCAGTGTCTTTATTAGGGAAATATTTTAGAGTGTAGCTGAAAATAATCTTTTTGTAAGAAGCTTTCAAACAGCAAAATGAAGTGCTTTGGTAGTAATTTTCACCTTTAGAAGTCAGAGTGATTGAGTGCTAATCACTTTTTAAACCTGTGGGTTATTTTTAAACTCTTTTTCCCTTCATCTTTTCAATTTCTTAAATCTAGAGATGACAATACTCACTTATATTATTTATATTGCAAATCTTTGATAGCAAGACTTCTATATGTATCTTGAAAAATATCTAATGGGTCTCTGCTGCATATAGAGAATAATTTCTAGACGTATATGTGAAAGGTAATGGACCTAGTACTTAAACAGCATCCATTCAGTTCCTTGCTGAGGAAAAAGAGCCATTGCTGAATGATTTTCAGATTGTTCTTGGATTGCTGTAAGGAAAATTTATCACAAAATTTCTAGTGAGGTAGTTTAAGATCATGAAATAGACTTAAACTTTTAAAAATTTTCTGAAGCAATTTTAATTTTTCCATATTCTCATATAAATGTGTATTTATATCTACATAGTCTGTGTATAATGCTCCTCTTGGAGTTCTTCTTTCAAAGCACTGAAGCATCATCCAGTCTGAATTATTTATTATAAGGTGAATTTTCTTCCGTTTTGAGACTGAGCTATTAGAGAAGTTTTTGCTTAAATGAAATAAAGCCAGAGTTGTTAAGATTAAATAATGTAATTTGTTAAATGTCATTTTTAAGGATTAGTAAGATAGGATATTAATTTTCATGGATTCTTGATGTTTACTAGAATAGTTGAATTTTATGTTGTAAAAAATGTCAGTTGGATCTTTTTGTGATGCTGTTTGTAGAAAAGTTTATGAAAGATTGAATTGCTAAAATTAGCATACTTGATTTTATTGTGTAACAAAAATATGCAAGCTCTTAGAAATCTCTAAAAGTTAAGAATGTAATCATTAGAGAATGTGAAATAGTATATGTTTATCTTTTCTCTACTCATAGTTACAAATAAAAGTAACTTGTGAGCCTCATGTTTTGCATATTTTAAACTATTTTTGTATATCTGGAAAAATGTCTTTTTCAAGACATTTTCTGGAAATACCTGGAAATTTACTTTTTGTTTTCTATGATTGTAATGGTTATAGTACTTTATATCTCTATTGTATTTGCATATGTAGAAAGAGGGCTGTTTTGAAGGATCAGGAGGTATACTTAATTATATAAAATTATAGTTGTTTTTATTAAGTATACTTAAAATTCTTTTAGAGTTCATAATGTTTGTTGCTGTTTCCTCTAAGTATGAGAAAGGGAAAGAATTGAACAATGAAGGTTTAATTTTTCTGTTTGGTTTTTCTTAGCAATTGAAAATATGTAGTGAAGAGCATGAAGACAGAGAATGTTTGAACCAAGCTATTACTGCTCTCATGAATCTCCAAGGTAGTATGGACCGAATTTACAAGCAGTTTTCACCTAGACGCCGACCTGGGTAATTCCACACTGTTGAAAATATGAATGCTTATGCAGTATTTCACTTAAATCTGCTGTCTGGTTTTCTAAAGTGAAACTTACAGTGATAGATGCATTCTTGAAAGTTATACATTTGTTTTACATTTTTCTTTTGCCCTTTAGCCTTTTAAAATTGGTGTTGTCATATTGTTAAGATATATTTAATAAAATTTTAAAGATATATTTAATAACATATTATTTATATAAGAAATTTAGTATTATTTTCATTTTAATTCTTAGGACCTCAGGAATCATGTCAAGTCTCTACTGTTTCTCTTTCCGAATAATGAAATTGAAGCATGTATTATTTAATGGCAAAGTTCAGTTCAGTTCAGTTCAGTCACTCAGTCGTGTCTGACTCTTTGCGACCCCATGAATTGCAGCACGCCAGGCCTCCCTGTCCATCACCATCTCCCGGAGTTCACTCAGACTCACGTCCATCGAGTCAGTGATGCCATCCAGCCATCTCATCCTCTGTCGTCCCCTTCTCCTCCTGCCCCCAATCCCTCCCAGAATCAGAGTCTTTTCCAATGAGTCAGCTCTTCACATGAGGTAGCCAAAGTACTGGAGTTTCAGCTTCAGCATCATTCCCTCCAAAGAAATCCCAGGGCTGATCTCCTTTAGAAGGGACGGGTTGGATCTCCTTGCAGTCCAAGGGACTCTCAAGAGTCTTCTCCAACACCACAGTTCAAAAACATCAATTCTTCGGCGCTCAGCCTTCTTCACAGTCCAACTCTCACATCCATACATGACCACTGGAAAAACCATAGCCTTGACTAGACGGACCTTTGTAGGCAATGTAATGTCTCTGCTTTTCAATATGCTATGTAGGTTGGTCATAACTTTTCTTCCAAGAAATAAGCGTCTTTTAATTTCATGGCTGCAATCACCATCTGCAGTGATTTTGGAGCCCCCAAAAATAACACTGACACTGTTTCCACTGTTTCCCCATCTATTTCCCATGAAGTGATGGGACCAGCTGCCATGATCTTCTTTAGGAGAAAGTAAATGCTGTGTGCAAAATTTAGTGTTTGGTTATTTAATATTTTTGTCACTTGATTTAAAGTAGTTTATACTTCAGGCAATTAAGGTCTTAGCCATTGAGTAAGCTAAATTTATCTGGTTTTTGTGTTTTTTGGTTTTTTTTAGGGATCCTGTTTGCCCTTTTTATAATCGTCAGTTAAGAAGCAAGCACCTGGCTATTAAAAAAATGAATGAAATTCAGAAAAACATAGATGGATGGGAAGGCAAAGACATTGGACAGTGTTGTAATGAATTTATTATGGAAGGCCCATTGACAAGAATTGGTGCTAAACACGAAAGGCATATTTTTCTCTTTGACGGCTTAATGATCAGCTGCAAACCCAACCACAGCCAGTCACGCCTCCCAGGATGCAGCAGTGCAGAGTACAGACTAAAAGAGAAATTCGTCATGAGGAAGATACAGATATGCGATAAAGAAGATACTTGTGAGTGCAAGCACGCTTTTGAGTTAGTATCCAAAGATGAAAACAGCATAATATATGCTGCTAAGTCTGCTGAAGAGAAAAATAACTGGATGGCAGCACTTATTTCCCTTCAGTATCGTAGTACTCTGGATCGAATGCTGGATTCGGTATTATTGAAGGAAGAAAATGAACAACCATTGAGATTACCAAGTCCTGAAGTGTATCGTTTTGTGGTGAAAGACTCTGAGGAAAACATTGTTTTTGAAGACAACTTGCAGAGTAGAAGTGGAATCCCCATTATTAAAGGAGGAACTGTGGTGAAATTAATTGAAAGGCTAACATATCATATGTACGCAGGTATGTGAAGCTCTTTACAAGTGGTTATATAGGGCAGAGGATCCAAAACCTTTTCAAGATTGTCCAGAAACACTTAGGGCCTCGGAAGAAAATGGACTGCCTTTAAAATTTAAAAGGAATACTGCAGAATCAATAGGAATAGATACCTAATTAAATGTCTGTATAGTGTTAACTTCATTAATAAATATTCATCAAAATGGTATGGTCATGAATCTTGAATTTGAAAACATCCCTTTATCAAGAAGCAATCCTTTATTGAGAGATACCACAATTGGCAGGAAAAGCAACAGTGGGAGGAACCAAAAAAAGAAAGAAAGGAAGGCAGGCCTCCAAAATATGCTACTTTGAATTAATTAAGCTGAGTAAATTGAATATGCAACATGTTCTGTGCTCTACCTTTTCAGATCCCAATTTTGTTCGTACCTTTCTTACTACGTACCGTTCATTTTGTAAACCACAGGAATTACTAAGCTTACTGACTGAACGGTAAGAAAAATATTTATTTTACTTATTTTTACATTTTTTAAAAGTTAACTTTTTTACCTTGCAAAGTGCTAGGTACCTAGTATGTACTCAGGTAGTTTTTGAACATAATTTATTCGACATTAAATTTACAGTATTATTATTCTCTTCAAGTAGCATACTTACTAAAATCCCTGTTTCTAACAGATCTTTTCAGATCCTAGCAAAATTTATAGTGGTAATCAGAAAGACTTATTTTTATAGGATAAAAAATATGAATTTTAATGAAATTTTTTCTATGCAATAAAACAATACTTCCTTGAAAGAAGCTTTTCACTTTTAAACTTTTTATTGTGAAAAATTTTAAAACTTATGCAAGAGAAAATATATTCTGTTAATAAACCCCATTTATCAATCATCCAGCTTCAATAATTATCTCCTTGTATTTCATCTGTTTCCCTGTTGATTTGAATACCCTAGTCCCAGGATTATTTTGAAGTAAATCCTTGGCAACATATTTGTCTGTATTATTTCCATTAGTATTTCTAAAAGATAAGTATTCTTATTAAAAGCATAATTACAATATCATATTTAGACCTCAAAAATTAAGATTTCCTTTATTGAGTAATTTTTAAAAATTAAGTTTTGAATTGACTTTTTCCTTTTTTACTATGTTAGTGGTACTTTAAAATGCTTTATAGGTTAAACTGTAGTATTTGAGCTTCAACATAATTTTGTTTTATATTTTAAAACTTAACCAGATTTTTATCTGGGCCTCTATCATTATGTTATTCCATGAAGCTAACTATACCAGACTGAGTCAGTATAATGTGCTATGAAGATTTACTTGGTTGCCTTTTCATGTTCAAAATAAGGAAGGCACATATGTTATATTTATTTATTTATTAATATTATTTATGTGAAAGTGTTAGTCACTGAGTTGTGTTTGACTCTTTGTGACTCCACGGACTGTAGCCCACCTGGCTCCTCTGTCCATGGAATTCTCCAGGCAAGAATATTGGGGTTGCTATTACCTTCTCCAGAGGATCTTCCTGATCCAGGGATCAAACCCCGGCCTCCTTCATTGCAGGCTGATTCACCACTGTCTGAGCCACCAGGGAAGCCCCGTTATTATATTTTAGCTACATTTCCTATGGTTGGGGAAGGTATTTTTTTTTAACTTTGATTTTTTTCCACTTAGTTATGTTTTTTAAATACTATTTAAAATTCACTGTGGGACTTCCTGTGGATTAATATTCATTTATTTAAGGAAAGTTACATTTACTTCCATTTTAATAAAATAAATATTAAAGATAGATTTAAGGTATCTATTTCTGTTATGGATTTAAAGAGGTCATACTCTGTGGATTGTCTTCTTGGATCTTTTCCACTCACCTTTTCTACGTTGGTCAGTGCTAGTTATTAAACTTTTGATAAAAGTAAGAATATAAGTATTCAGTACTATATAGCTAAAGGGCAGTTTTTTGTAGTATGTAGTACTTTAAGAGAAGTTTATCAGTTTCACTTTTCACATAAAAGGTAGGAAAGAAGTTTGCTTATTAGTTAAAATGTCTTTCCTGCTGTATTTGAAATCCTCATTTCTGTATGAACAACAAAAAATTTCTCTCATTTTGCTTTTCTTCTTAGATTTGAAATTCCAGAGCCAGAACCTACTGAAGCAGATAAATTGGCATTAGAAAAAGGCGAGCAGCCCATCAGTACAGACCTTAAAAGGTTTCGCAAGGAATACGTCCAACCAGTACAACTTAGGTTTGGCCTGAATATTGTATTTTTTATATGTCATTCAATTTTCAGTATATAGCTAGCACAAAAATTTTTACCTCTTAATTCAGATGTAGGTTATTTTATTAATTGCATAGCAGTTAAACTTTCAAGTTCTTTCTATGTGAAGCTACTCTTAATTCTCTGAAGAAATTTAATTATTAAAATATACTGTGTTATATGCATCAGATATCTGTCACAGGCAATAGGTTATGGCTTACAGGTTAGGGTACCTAATAAGTAAAAATATTTTAATTTTATATGAATTTTGCCTACTGTCAGTCCTCTCTACACTTTTGATTTCGTTTTTGTCTCAGTGTGATCAGTTAGTAATCCTGGACTTTTTTCTGTTTGTCATATTTATGAAAGTTCTAGTTCTTTCCCCACTCTTTTCCCACAAGATAGATCCATATATGTTACTTACCTGCTGCTGCTGCTGCTGCTGCTGCCAAGTCGTGTCAGTCGTGTCCGACTCTGTGCGACCCCATAGACGGCAGCTCATCAGGCTCCACCGTCCCTGGGATTCTCCAGGCAAGAACACTGGAGTGGGTTGCCATTTCTTTCTCCAGTGCATGAAAGGGAAAAGTGAAAGTGAAGTCGCTCAGTCATGTCTGACTCTTAGCGACCCCATGGACTGCAGTCTACCAGGCTCCTCCATCCATGGGATTCTCCAGGCAAGAGTACTGGAGTGGGGTGCCATTGCCTTCTCTGTTACTTACCTAAACAATGTCATTTCAGTAATTGATTTTTTATGACTTTGAAAAAAAAATTTATTGAAATACAGTTGATTTATAATCTTGTGTTTCAGGTGTACAGCAAAGTGATTCAGTTTTATATATACTTTTTATCTTTTTTAGATTGTTTTCCATTATAGGTTATAACAAGATAATGAGCATTGTTCCCAGTGTTATACAGTTGGTCTTTGTTGGTTATCTATGTAATAATTTCTAAAAATGTATTTAGTAATAACATCTGCCAGTTGTTATGTTACTCTGTGTGCCTAAGTGCTTTATCTTTTTTATTTTGTCCTCACAGTTACTATTTTCACTTTGTTTAAAACAAAATTGAAAGTGAACAGAATCAAGTAATTTGAGATAGGTCATATAAAAGGAGTGACAGGACACGGTCCAAACTTACATCTGACTGCCTGAGCCAGTGCTTGCTTGTTTGTTTCAGTGTTCAGTGAGCCTTGAAAATGGAAAGCTCCTTTGATTAGGCCTATTTATAGTGCAAGTGAAAATCAAAACTTTTACCTCACCTTTTCTTGGGAAAACTGAGATTTCTTATTAGTTATATATGATTAAATATTTCTCCTGTAAATGTTAAGGTTCCTTGGTTAAGGTTAACCAGTAAACTGAAAATTTAAAACTAAGTATACTAAATGTTTATTTTCAAGGATAATTGCCACAAATAAATGCAGTTTTGGAGGAGTGATGATGCTTCCAACTATATATCTTTTAGCCAAAACTTTGTATGTCATTCTTTGTTTAAGAAGATAATGCATTAAGCCACTGAGCTAACCAGGCACTTAAGGTTGTTTTATTCCAGATAGCATTAGAAATTTAGAGTATTTTCCTAGTCTGGGGAAGAAACTATTGCCTGACAACTACTGGGTGGTTGTGGAGGGTATAGGTGGGAAGATAATCTAGAAATAGTCATTCATTGAAATAATGAAAGAAAAATGCTAATGAAATTTATATTAACTGTATCTTTGTGATGGAGAATGGAATGTTATATTTGTGTTAATTGTTTACATCTTTATTCGCAAGGTGTAAGTAATTATTTTTGAGGTACTATAAAACAAAATGGGCTTCCCAGGTGGTGCTTGGTGGTAAAGAGCCCGCCTGCCAGTGCAGGCAGATGTAAGAGCCTTGGGTTCGATCCCTGGGTTGGGAAGATCTTCTGGAGGAGAGCATGGCAACTCCCTCCAGTACTCTTGTCTAGAGAATCCCATGGACAGGGGAGCCTCGCAGGGTGCAGTCCATAGGGCTGCACAGAGTTGGACACAACTGAAGTGATTAAGCAGCAGCAGCGTAAAACAAAATAGCTCTGTCAGAAATACTTTTGTCTTTTGAAATAAAAGAATGTGAGCCTACCTGCAAATACAGATAATTTGATAATAGTACTTGCATTTAGAACCAAATACACTAAATCTTAGTTGGTTTTCAAATTTTAGATCTTTCAAAGAAATCCTTTTACAATTGAAGAACTTAAAAGTATCTTTTGTAATTACAGAGAATACATTTTCTACATATAAAAAAAGAAAAGGTACTTTTCCATGCTTATAAAATTAAACTCTTAGGTTTTATATTGGCCCTAGTGTATAAAAGTATCACCATGGCATTAGAGAAGTGAAAGAAGTATAATTGAATGCTTGGGTTTTACTAAAATGTGTTTCTTTTCATTTTGTCAGGGTCTTAAATGTGTTTCGGCACTGGGTTGAACACCATTTTTATGACTTTGAAAGAGACTTGGAGCTGCTTGAAAGACTAGAATTCTTCATTTCAAGTGTAAGAGGTATATTATTTAAAGATTTGATTGACTCTTCTGTTGCATATGAGGTTTTTTTTTTTTAATTTATGTGACTTTCAGTTTAAGAAGATAAACTATTTTTCATTTTAAAAAAGAAGTAAGATTTGGAATAATTTTTATAGACTTTAAGGCTCTCATATGTTTAGAACCACCTGAAGTGTTAAAGGTTTTTAGGAAAATCTTTTTTTTTTAAAGAAGTCAGATGTCCTCTTTAGTAAATTTAAAACTTTATCTCATCTCATCGCTGCCACTCCTTTAACTAATTAAATATTTGTGTAATTTAACCTGTTTATTTTCCTTTATCTTAGTTTTGAATGGTTAACAGCTTCTTGGTATTGGTCGTTTAGTCACTAAGTTATATCCAACTCTTGCGACCCCATGGACCTTAGCGTGTCAGACTCCTCTACCCATGGGATTCTCCAGGCAAGAATACTGGAGTTGGTTGCCATTTCCTTCTCCAGGGGATCTTCCCGACCTAGGAATTGAACCCAGGTCTTATGCATTGCAGGCATGTATTCTTTACCAACTGAGCTATGAGGGAAGCCCTAATAGCTTCTTAAATAATATCTATTTCCCCTGGAAAAGTTTTTGGTATATTTTTGACACCTAAAAGATAGGGGTTTCCTACCTGAAGTTGCAGAGCACAGTCCATAAAATGAAACTCTAGGCAGTGAGCATCAAACAAATGATGTATCAAAATATGCAACATATCAGATATATGCTACTGAATCCAGAAAATTCGTGTTTTCCCTGATAGTGAAAAGTGAAAGTGAAGTCACTCAGTCGTGTCCGACCCTCAGCGACCCCATGGACTGCAGCCTACCAGGCTCCTCTGTCCATGGGATTTTCCAGGCAAGAGTACTGGAGTGGGGTGCCACTGCCTTAAAAATATTGGAATACTGTAAATTAAATATAGCTTCTTTCATCTCCTACTTATTCTTTAAGGTGAATTTTACTTAAAATAGAGATTGTGATTTGTTTCAATTTTGAGATGTTTAAAACACATTTTTATCATGTGTGCTTTATAGTACTAAGTTGATTTTTAATTTAATGTTCTTAATGAAGACACTAGATTTTATTTGCTATAAGAAGCTTCTAAAATACACATATTAAAATAAAACAATTAAATAGTTTTGTTTAAAAGCCTTTCCAATACAAGTTATTGCTCAAGATAACTCAGTAGTTGATGAGGGAAAGTTTTTTTTTTGGAAGATTTTTTTAAATAATATTTATTTGTTTTTAATTGATTGATGATTACTTTATAGTATTGGCTTTATCTCTGTCATACATCAACATTAATTAACCATAGTGTACGTATGTCCCCTCCCTCTTTAACCTTCCCATCTCCCTCCCCATCCCACCCCTCTAGGTTACTGCAGAGCCCCAGTTTGAGTTCCCTGAGTCATACAGAAAATTTCCATTGGCTGCCTATTTTACATATGTAGTGTATATACTTCTGTGTGACTCTCTCCATTCATCTCACCCTCTCCTTCCACTCTCCTGCTGCCCTTGTCCATAAGTCTTGTCTCTGTCTGTGTCTCCACTGCTGCCCTTCAAATAGGTTCATCATTACTCTCTCTATCGATTCCATATATGTGTGTTAATACATAATATTTATTTTTCTCTTTCTGACTTACTTCACTCTATATAATAGGATCTGGAGAACTGACTCAAATGTGTTCCTTTTTATGGCTGAGTAGTATTCCACTGTATATATGCACCGCAGCTTCTTTATCCAGTCATCTGTTGACGGACATCTAGGTTGCTTTCATGTCTAGCTGTTGTAGAGTGCTGCAGTGAACATAGGGGTGCATGTGTCTTTTTCCGTTTTGGTTTCCTCAGGGTATATGCCTAGAAATGGTAATTGCTGGGTCGTAAGAGGGAAAGGTTTTGTAAAAGCATTGCAACTAATGAGTGAAGAAGGAATGACAGAATTAGAATATGACCATTTCTCAAACTCACAGTAACATCATAAAGACATTTTATGCCTCCTGTTAGAAATATTCTTGCAAGTATTCATGTTTAAAGTTTGTCCTGGACCAGATCAATCTGTATATGTTGACTTACAGAAAATACAGAGACAGAGAAATAGGGCTGATGACACCACAAAGATTGAATTGGCAAAATTTAGACTTGGGAAACACAAGTGACTGAACTTCAACAAATAAATTGTCTGAAGAAATGAGAGATAAGAGAGGAACCTGTTGATTAATGGAGTCTTGAGACATACTGACTCAGTGTAATGTGTACATCTTGTTTGGATCCTATTTCCTACAAACCAACTGTAGGAAGACAGTTGGTTCCCTGAGACAATCAGAGAAATGTGAATACTAACTAAATATTTGTTGATATTAAGAAGGTACTGTCATTTTTATATGTGATAATGATATTCGTTTTTTTTTAAGTCTTAACTTTCAGATACATACTGAAATAGGAATGAAATTATATTATACCTTCGATTTGCTTTGAAATAATATAAGAAATAGAGGGAGGACAGGAGTGATATTAGGTAAAACAGTGGCCGTGAGTTGATAATTGTTGAAAGTAGATGAAAGTTACAAATTATATGAATATTTGCAGTTAATGTTTGTCAAATAAAGGGCTTTTTTTGTTTGTGTTCTTTTTCTAGGGAAAGCTATGAAGAAATGGGTAGAGTCAATTGCTAAGATCATCAAGAGGAAAAAACAAGCTCAGGCAAATGGTATAAGCCATAATATTACCTTTGAAAGTCCACCTCCACCAATTGAATGGCATATCAGCAGACCAGGACAGTTTGAAACATTTGATCTCATGACACTTCATCCAATAGAAATTGCACGTCAGCTGACCCTTTTGGAATCTGATCTCTACAGGTAGACAATAAACATTAATTTGCTGCTGTGTTGAACATTTCTATCTATTTTCAGAACTTTCTGAAAATTGTTCATGTGTACTTAAAAGTAAGTCGTCTATTCTTATGGTCTAGGAAGAAAGTTCATAGCAATTTTTTAATTATAATCTGTTCTGCAAGTGCAAGTCTTATAAATCATTGCTCTTTAGGCCTAGATTAGGTACTAGCAGTCCTTCACAAGAGGAGTGGCAAAGAGAAGACTGATACAGTAGAATGAGCAGGCACTTGAGACTGTCACCCAGCTCCTGTTCCTGATGCTGTCTCATATTGCTTTAGTTTAACTTGGTTCAGTTAAAAAAGACAGTCAGTATAGATACTAGGCTCTGGGCAGCTCAGTCCATAGACTATAGAGTGAGATAAACTTTCTTTTTTTTTGCAAATACTCTGTAATAAAAATTTTGACTTGGGACTTGACTGGCTTAGCTTTGCAAGGCAGATGAATAACAGTTCTTAGTGGAATAAAAATTTCTTCACTTCTTTTAAGGAGTCTCAAATATTTTAGCTATTTGAAATTAGTATTGACTTTAAGGATTTTTGAAGTAGATGATGAACCATACTTAAAACTTGTAAATCATTTTCTTTTGTTTATAAGGATTGCTAGTAATACGCTTGACTATTTTTATCTGTATCCCATCGTTTGTCTTATATATAAAGCAGTTCCTGCCATCATCCTGTATCCACACACATCACCCATTTACAACCTAACTTTTTAGTATCATGGCTATGGCATTTCCAGGGTCACTCTCTACTCCAAATCAGACACTTCCCTTTGTCATATTATTTATTTCAAATTTTATTCCAAAATTACTAACTCATGTATCTCATTCTCTCTTTTCAACTTGCTTTATCAACTTCTTCGTCTGTCAGGTTTTTTTTTTTTTAAACCCCTATCTTTTCCCAGTGCGTTAGCTTCTTTCTGTCTTCTCCTCCCTCATAATATAAGCTTTCTTCTTTCATTTACAACCCAGGTTCCTGTGAAGAGTAGAGGCCTTGCAAAAAAAAGACTCTAGGCCTTGTAGGTAATCACCACCCACTAACCTGCACCACTGTGGTTGTATCAAAAACTTCACTGCATTCAGGAGCTGCTTTTGAAATACAAACATCCTTAAGAAATTACCCTAATTAGCAGCCATTGTTTTTTTAAACTGAGATTACACAGGGAAAAGAAAGAATATATAAAGTTTAATGTTAGTGGAGAGTGTAGAAAGACACCAGATATAAAACTTGACCTTTAGAACTGGGTTTCTGATATGCCCTGGTTGTGCTGTTCAGACTTTAGCACACACATCAGAGGTTGTTACCATCTGATTCAGAGTGTCATGTTATATTTTAAATAATTTGGAGTTCAAGTCATTTTTGTTTGAATTATAGGATTTTTTTAAGGAAAAAAGTTTTTGAAATTGTAGTTGATACACAATATTGTATTAGTTTCACATATACATTATAGTGACTCAATATTTTTGTGGCTATTTTATTTAAAGTTATTATAAAATATTGGCTGTATTCCCTGTACTATACGATATATCCTTGTAGCTTATTTGTTTTGTTCATAGTACTTTATTACATCTTAATTACCTACCCCAGTTGCTCCTCCCCCTTCTTCTTCCTTACCTATAACCACTAGTTTGTTCTCTATATCTATGAGTCTGTTATATTCATTTGTTGGTTATATTTTTTAGATTCCATATATATGTGATAACGTGTTCTCTTACTTTGCTTGACTTATTTCATGTCACATAATACCCTCTAGGTTCATGGGCACTTAAGTTGTTTCTTTACTGTGGGATTTGTGATAGGTGGGAATGAAGAGACTTATTACTTAGATAACAAAGCACATAGTATGAAATTAGATTTTTCCGTACAGTGTTACATGAATGGACATCAGGAATAAAAAAGCACTGAGCTCTATGTGGACCTACTTTCAAAACATAGAAATACCTTTGTTAAGTGATATGTGTATTATGGATGAAGGATACCATACGTAAAACATTGACACTCTGTAAACTAAATTTCTGGTGAAATAATAAAACCAATTAAGAAAATTTATTTCCAAGACTGTTCAAAGTACCCTTTTGTACTCAAATCTACTGAACTTTTTTATTATTATAACAGCCACGTCTATAGGACAGTGATGGCAATGCCATTGGTCAATATTTTAAAAATCATATAATCCTGAATCACTGTATACAGTGATTTTAGCTGCTTTTTCAACTGATTGTTTTTTATTAAAAAATATAGATGATAATACAGTAAGGGCTCAACAACAAAAGCATTACAATTCCAATCCCATTCCTCTTCTTTCTCCCAAAGGATAATTGCTATCTTATATTTGGCATTTACTACTATGTGTGTCTTTATAATTTATATACATACAACCATTCATAAACAACACGTAGCATTATTCTATACATTTTAAGTCTGTTTCTACCTGTGTATCATTCTGTAACTTGTTTTTTTACTTAAATCATTTCTGCCATTTGTTCAAGTTGCTGAGTATCGCTCCAGGCTGGTTATTTTAACTGCTGTATTGTATTCCATTGTATGAATACTCCACAATTTATCCATTCTCTTGATGATGAGCATTTAGGTTGTTTGGGATTTTTCACTCTTGCAAATTTTGCCCCACTGAACGTTCTTAGAAATGCTAAATGATCTAGTATGTATATCTTCAATGTTATGAGATATTGTGAAATTTTAAAAGTGGTTATATCTAATTTTACTTGTACATCAGTGAGGGGGAGTTCTCTTTTTTCAACATTTTTATCCATTTGGTGTTAAACTTCTTTTATAGTGATAGCAATAAAGTGGGATTTCATTGTGGTTTAATGTTCTTTTCTCTGAGTAAAAGTTAAAATATTCTTTCATGTCCATAGCTATTCAGTTCTGTTTCTCTGTAAATTATCTCCTTGTATGTTTGTTCACTTATCTTTTAAACTAGTTATCTTTTTCTTATTAAGCTTTTGGAGGCCTTTAAATAATTTTGATACTGATCCCTTGTAGATTAAGTGCATGGATTTTTGGTTCCACAGGAAAGTTCAACCTTCTGAACTTGTAGGGAGTGTATGGACCAAAGAAGATAAAGAAATAAACTCTCCAAATTTATTAAAAATGATTCGCCACACCACAAATCTCACCCTCTGGTTTGAAAAGTAAGTTTTTACTTACTTTGTATTATTACTTCTTAATATATTCTATAACATTAAGTCACATATAAGCAAACATTCTGGCTGAAAATGTATATCTTTTCTGTATGAAACAAGGCACTTGCTTCTTGCTTTCTAAGCCATGTTTTTTGTTGTTGTTGTTGTTGTTGTTAGATGCATTGTGGAGGCAGAAAATTTTGAGGAACGGGTGGCAATACTGAGTAGAATTATAGAAATTCTGCAAGTTTTTCAAGATTTGAATAATTTCAATGGTGTATTGGAGATCGTCAGTGCAGTAAATTCAGTATCAGTCTATAGACTAGATCATACCTTTGAGGTAAGTTTTAGGCTTAAATAGTTTATCTTTTGAGAGGAGACAAATTAATGTAAAGAAGATTCCTTGTACCACCAATCTTTTTTGAGTAAATCCTTTATAAATAATCTATCTTACTCCTGAAGCACAGTATCTCAATATTAGAAAATACATCAATATATGCTAGTAAGGCTAGAATTCATCAAAGAATATGTGTTTTGTGACTGTTTAATATGCTTACCTAAATGCTTCCCTAATGATTCCGATGGTAAGTATTCTGCCTGCAACTCAGGAGACCCAGGGATTGAACCCAGGGAAGATCTCCTGGAGAAGGGAATGGCTACCCACTCCGGTATTCTTACCTGGACAGTTCCACAGACACAGGCACCTAGTGGGCTATAGCGCATGGGCTCACAACCAGCTGGACTCAACTGAGCGACTGACACGTTCACTTTCAGATGTATAAAGTTCCAAATGTATTTTTTCAGCAGTACATTGACTGACAGTTTCAAATAAATGACTAAATATATTTTAAATATAAACATACAAATTACTTTAATTACCTGTAGTATATAGTCAAGTAACATGGAGAGAATGCTTTCTAAAACTTAAATGTTTTTTTAATTATAAAAAATAATTGTGTAAACATGGTGTATGTTTTCATGTTTATCATTAAAAATTTGGAAGATATAGAAAGTATAGAAAATTTAGAGACTCAGCCATGTAAATGTATTTGCCTTTGAGAATATGAACTTTTATAGTGTTACTGGAAAGTAATCTGACAACATTTAATCTGATGTTAAAATACACATACTTTTGGACACAGAATAAAAGGCTCAGGACTATAAAATTAAGGTACAAAGATCTAGTTTCTGCAGCATTAAATGTACTAATAGTAGCAGAAAGCTAGATCCAACCTGTATGTCCATCAGTAGGAGAATGATTATGTTATCCTATCCCTATCATGTGGAGTATTGGTTGGCTAGGGGGAAAAAGTGACTAGAATCTATGTGTATGTCTTGAAAGAATAGTGTGACATTCAGGGGAAAAGCCATTTCAAAAATCTTTAGAAAAATTTATATAGTATGATTTCATTTTGATAGAACAGAACAGAACAAACTCGAAACATGTAAGTGGAGTTGCACAAGCATTGAGAAGAGTGTGGAAGGATATGTACTCTTCACTTAGCATTCATTCTTACAGTGGGTTGTGATTAGAGGGGAGTATAGGGTTAAACTGCTTTCATGTGTGTGTTTTTCTATTTGAGTGTTTGCATGTTATTGATTTGTATGGACATATTATATATTAAAGATGTTAATAGTCAAATATTGCCAAATATTAATCTAAGAGGCTAATAACTTCAGTTCTCATTTTGTAAACTCTAAAGAAATATATTCATTTTGAGAGGTTAAGCTTTAGTTTCTTAAAATATTAAATGTTCAACAATATTTCTTACTTCCCTGGTGGCTCAGAGGTTAAAGCGTCTGCCTCCAATGCGGGAGACCTGGGTTCGATCCCTGGGTCTGGATGATCCCCTGGAGAAGGAAATGGCAACCCACTCCAGTATTCTTGCCTGGAGAAGCCCACGGACGGAGGAGCCTGGTAGGCTACAGTCCATGGGGTTGCAAAGAGTCAGACACGACTGAGCGACTTCACCTTAACAATATTTCTTAAAATAGGTATATGGTATAAGGAATAAAAATGCAAAAAAAAAAGCCTGTTTACCTGGCATCCAGTTTAAAAACCTTTCCCAATTCCATCTCCTTTGTCCTTTCAGAGCCAACTACTGTGCTAAATCTGTGCTTATCATTCTTTTGCTTTTTTCTATAGTTTTACTATTTGTAGCACTAAACAATGTTGTTTTATTTTTCTTCTTTCTCAATTATATGTGAATATAATTCTTCCAAGACTTTTTTCACTCAGTATTATTTTCCTAAAATTCATCCGTATTGTTTCTTATAATTATAGGCCATTCTTTTTTACAGTTGTATCATATTATAGAAATAGATTCAAGGGATTAGATCTGATAGACAGAGTGCCTGAAGAACTATGGACGGAGGTTTGTAACATTATACAGGAAGTGACGATCAGAACTATCCCCAAGAGGAAGAAATGCAGAAAGGCAAAATGGTTATCTGAGGAGGGCTTACAAATAACTGAGAAAAGAAGAGAATCGAAAGACAAAGGAGAAAAGGAAAGATATATCCATCTGAATGCAGAGTTCCGAAGAAGAGCAAGGAGAGATAAGAACCCTTCCTAAGTGATCAATGCAAAAAAAAAAATAGAGGAAAACAACAGAATGGGAAAAACTAGAGATCTCATCAAGAAAATTATAGAAATAACTTTACTAAAATTTATTTATTTGCTTATTTATTTATTAGCTAATGGTCATTCATATTGTTTCTAGTTTGATGCTATTATTGTCATAAGCATTTTCTACCTGTGTCCTGGTGCATACATATACAAATTTCTCTTACATACCTAGAAGTAGAATTATTGGATGATAGAATAGATAATGCCCAGTTGTTTTCTCTAATTACTGTACCAGTTTATACTCCCACTGGAAACATACGAACTCTGGTTGTTCCACATTCTCACTGACACTTGATATTGTCAGTTCTTTTAATTTTTCCAGTCTTGTGGTTTGGGTTTATAATTTCTTGATTTCTATTGAGTTTGAACCTCTTTTAAGATGTTTATTGGCTCTTTGTACTGTGGAAATTTTTTTACTTTTCTTGCTTGAGTTTTTCTCTTGAATTTGTATGAGTTCTCTCATATACTATATTTTAATCCTTTGTCAGTTATGTTTGTTTTAAATACCTTTTTTCCAGATAAAAGCTTCTGTTTTCACTATTTTTATTATGTCTTTTGATGAACAAAAATTATTAATGTCACATTTATTTTTTCCTTTGTAATTTGTGGCTGTTGGTGTCTTGTATAGTAGATCCTCCTCTGTTATCTTAATGTTTTATCTGTCTCATTAAGTCCTTAATCTAGCTGGAAACAAGTTTTGAGTATGGAGTCTAATTTCATTTTGTGTTCCATTTGGCTAGCCAGATGACCCCACAAGTTTATTAAAAGTACATTCTTTCCTCATTGATCTCTAGGTGCCAGCTATGTCACGAGTTGAGTATCCATTAATGTATGGTCCTGTTCTGGTTCCTCTGTCCTGTTCCTTTAATGTATTCCATTATTCCTGTGCTAGTGCCGCATGTTTAAATTGCCAAAATTTTATACTAGTTCTTGATACACTATAGTAGGCCAAGTCCCCACCAAGCTTCCTTTTTCAAGAGTGATTTACTCTTTTTTTTTTAGTTCCCAAGCAGGGATTGAACCTGGACTCCAGCAGTGAAAGCACTGAGTGCTAACCACTGGACTGTCAGGGAATTCCCAAGAGTGACTTATTCTTGACCTTTTGCTGTTATGTAATTGTAGAATCATCTGAAAGGTTGGGATTTTGATAAGAATTGTATAGGTTCTATAAATCAATTATGAAGAACTGACATTTTTACAATAATGAATCCTCCCAACTACGAACATAGTGTATCTCTCCATTTATTTATTTAATGAAGTTTTATGGTTTTATTGATGAAGACCTCACAACTGTTTTGTTAGATTTATATTAGAATATTTTAAATTTTGTTTTCTTTATTGATGATATCTAAAAATGCAGTTGATTTTTGCCTATTGGTTTTATATCCAGCAATATTGCTAAATTCTTTCATTAACATTCTATATGTAGATTTATTACATTTCTTTACATAATCATTTCCTCTGTGAATACTGGCAATTTTTCTTCTCAGTCGCTAGTCTTTTATTTATTTAATTTTCTTGTCCATTCTAGTTAGAACCTCTGTAGAGTACTGAATAAAATTTACAGTGCAGTCACCTTTGCTTTTCCTTAAGTTAAAGGAAATGAGTTGAGTGGTTTTTCATCAGGTATGTTTGCTGTCAATTTGTGTGTGTGTGCATGTGTGTGTGTGTGTGTGTGTTTGTATGTATCAGGTTAAAAATAAAATAACTGACTTTTAATTACAAAATGTAATAATGAAATATAAAATAAATGACTGCTTACTTGGTTTAATAAATTTTTCTTCAATTCTTTCTCCCTCCCCTGGCCTTCTCCTCTTTACCAAAATCTTACTACCTTTAGTCCCAAAAGACTTTGCAGTAGAAAAATACTTGAATGCCATGGGATTATATTTTTCTCCCCTAGCTATAACCTGAAGCTCCAGCTAATCAGCATTATAACTAATAATGTCTTAAGGAAGATTGTTTTATTGTTTAATCCTCTAATTTATATTAGGAAAAAACTAAGTTTTAAAGTTCTGTATTTATAGATAAGTCATTTCCAGCAAGTAGAGATAAGAATACTACTGATCTCTTAGTTTAAAAGCTTTTTTTTCAAACATTTGTACAATATTAAAATTGAAAGCTCTGCACCTAAAAAATATGATTGAGTTGTTTTTTAAAAAAACAAATTATACTCTATTTATATATTTTAAAGGCGTTGCAGGAAAGAAAAAGGAAAATTTTGGATGAAGCTGTGGAATTAAGTCAAGATCATTTTAAAAAATATCTAGTGAAACTTAAGTCAATCAATCCACCCTGTGTGCCTTTTTTTGGTAAGTTACACAATATGGATTTATATATATATATTTTTTGGATTTATATTTTGAGGGAGAGTTTGTTATATAGCAAAAAGAGACCAGCCTTTAAAAGCAGATAGTCCTGATTTTATATCTGAGCACATCTACATTTATTAGCTGTCTATATTGATAAATAAAACCTAAACTCTATATGTAGACTCTTATCTATAAAACTTGTAATTCTGGTAATTATCTCATAGAGTTGTAAGGAGTCCTGTGGAATCTCTTCTATAAGAACAGTAGTCTCATTCATGAGGGCTCCAACCTCATAAGTTTAGCACCTCTCAAAGGCCTCACCACCTCATTCTGTCACATTGGGCATTAGGATTTCATCATATGAATTTTGAACATTCGACCATTCAAATTATAGCACACACCAAAAAATGTCTCCAAACATTCCCAGATGCCTGTCCCCTGCGGGACAAAATTGTCCCCAGTTGAGAGCCACTGGTGTAAATGAATCTAATTATGTGTGAAAGAGAAACTGAAAACTTTCTTCCGGTCCAAAACTGAAGAGTAATTCTTTTGTGTCTAAATTACAGGCTTTGGGAAAGCAGAATTAGTTTACAAATCTGTAGTCTTATTAACCAGAATTGGCTTAAAATTAATTTGTTGGTTAGTAATCACTTAAGATCATTGGTGTTACATATTTTACCAATAATCATTTAAGATCATTGGCGTTAAATATTTATAAGTAAATATTAAAATGGTTAGAGTAGATTTAACACATAATTTAGACTGTGAATGAATCCTCCCTTTTATTTTAGGCTATTAGACTAAGAAATAGCAAATTAAGCCCAAACCCTAATTTTCTTTCAACTTTAAATTATTTCCATCCATGTAAAAAATTCTTCATGTAGAGTTGATTATTAAATATATCAGAGATTTCACTAGTAAGACCTGCTGTATTATAGGATGTCTTTCAACTTTACTAGATCAATTGTTTTCCCAAATGGTTAAGTAACCAATTTTAAAACTTTTCTTCAAATACTTTTTTTACTAGGAATATATTTAACAAATATACTGAAGACTGAAGAAGGGAATAATGATTTTTTAAAAAAGAAAGGGAAAGATTTAATCAATTTCAGTAAGAGGAGGAAAGTAGCTGAAATTACTGGAGAAATTCAGCAGTATCAAAATCAACCTTACTGTTTACGGATAGAACCAGAAATGAGGGTAAATATTTTCTTTACTTATCTTTAAAAGAGAACATGTTAAGTCCTCTGCCCTCTCTAAGAAATTCCATAGCCATACATTATGATCTTTATTTTGCTATGAAAATAATATGCATTAATGAATCAATAGATAGAAGTGGTGAATATTAGATATTCTCCACTAACAATCTGCCGTTATTAATATTACTAGGCACTTGGTCTTGACAGTTATTGCTTCTTTGTGCAACAGGTTTAAGTAACACTTTCAAAAAAATGAATGACAAAATGGAATGAAAGATGCTTTCTGATGTCCACGCAGTAAAAAGAAAATCCACTACGAGTACTATCATTAATTAATAGACATTTTAGATGTTTTACATGTGCCAGTATAACATTAAGTAATTAATACCTTTATAAGAACACTGCATTTAAGTAGGGGAAGGGGTTGGGAGAGTGATGTGTATATATGCATAGCAAAAAAATGATTAAAAAAACATTTTATCACTTGATATTCTGTTTTGAGCAATAGTTCATAATATTGATACTGTGGTACTATAAGGTGTGAATATCTTCTAAATTAGAATAAATACTATGGTATTATGTCTATAGTAAGTAGATATTATTGTGTTATGTTTATTTGAAATTAAGAACATATGATAACAGAGTAAGTTTACCTTTCACATTAAAAATTGTGCTACACTTTCAGATATAGTCTGCAGGTTGAGCATATTGAGTGAAAATAGTCACCATCATTCCCATCCTCCTAAATTGTAAGATAGTAACTATTCTTTGTCCAAGTTCAAAACAAAGAACCCTAAAGTCCTAAGAAAAATTGACTTGAAGTGTACACCATTATGAAAATACAGACAGATACTTGCTTTAAAGAAAATGGTCATTTGTTCCATCCCCTTCTCTCAGCATTTAGCCAACCCTCTGTGATTTGGTGCTCCATAGGGGTAAAGAAATGTTCTTGACGGAATTCCCTGGAGATCCAGTGCCAAGGGCCCAGGTTCAATCCCTGTTCAGGGAACTAAGATCCCACAAGCTGTGTGATGGGGCCAAAAGAAAAAAGAAATGTTCTTGAAGCCCAGATTAGAATTTATACTGTATTTCGTCGCAGAAATAATATTGCATTTTAGTTGGAGTATAATTAAAATAGTGCTTTTAGCATTCGTATCTCAATAATTCCTGATAGGTTTCTGCATCTCATCTAGACATCCCGCCATCATTTAAAGCATTCTTTTGCGGGTAAGGAGCAGCGAATGCTTTTTTTATGATTGACTCAAAGTAAGCTTAAAATAAAGATAAAGATAAAGTAGCCATTCACTTTCAAAGCATAGTTAAACTAAATAGTATTTAAAAGTAGAGTAACAGATGAAAAAATCACAATTATAACTTTATAAAAGTCTTTAAATTACTGTTGGTCCATATGATTTAATTTAGCTGATGTGAATATAGGAATAAATTGTTTCAGTATTGTTAAAGTAGTAATGCAATTTTCTTGAAATTGGCAGAAAAAAAAATGAAAGAAGTTTATACTAGAGATTCTAAAGCTCATTTTGCCTACTGGTAAAGCTAAAACTCAGAACTTATATCTACATATGCTTCTAAGCCGCTTCAAAATTTAAAAAAACTAAATCCAATCATTTGCTTATAAGGAAGTCATCAGAAATGCACAGAAAAATTAATGGACGAGGAGTTGATAATAACAGTAATTATAATAGCAAAAAATTAGAAACCATCTATGTACATTACTACCTATATGGAAATTGGTGAAATAAATTCTGGAACATTTCATCTGATGAAGTATAACAGAGTTAAAATTTGTATTATTTAAAGTAAACCATACAGAAAAAAAATTAATATTTTCAAAAAGCTAAAAATAGCTATGTTGTGACCCCAATTTTGTAGGCAAAAACATAATAATGTATATGTGCATATGTTCACACACATAGTTAAAACACTGGAAGACTATCCCAACTGTAAAACGTTGACAGTGCAATCTCTCATTGTGAGATTACTGTTTTTCTTTTTGCACTTTGTTAAATCATCTAAACTTTCTACTTAAAAACCTATGTTTAAGTTTAGGAAATACTTTTTCATTAAAGACAGAAAAGTTATTTTGTTAGAGGTGAGCACAGATATGTTAAAATATATTATTGTCCTTGAAATTATTTTTGAATAGACTTTAATCCAATTTATCTCTACTTTTTTCCTTATCATCAAAGTTTTATTGTGGATTATAACTATAATTCTGTTTTAAACACTTTTGACTTATTACTGATGATCATTTTGTTGTGTAATCAGTAGGAATGTTAACTGAGGGATACCAAGCTATTAAGATTATAATAAGTGAAAGTCTGGTCATCTTCTTAATAGAACTTTAAGACTGGAGTATAAAACTTCCATAAAAACTTTATAATTTTATCCCAAAATAGAGAGATTGGAATCAGCAATCCTTGAGGACTTTTCAGACATTAGGATCTATTAATTTGTTGATAATTTTTTTTATATTAAAGCGATGAAGTAAACATTTTAATAAAATCTAAAATATGTACTTATGGATATTTAATTCCAGAGATTCTTTGAAAACCTTAACCCAATGGGATGTGCTTCTGAAAAAGAGTTTACAGATTATTTGTTCAACAAGTCACTAGAAATTGAACCCCGAAACTGCAAACAGCCACCTCGATTTGTAAGTCCATTACAATTTTGGAAAATTTTGTTTTTTAAAACAATATTGTCTTTAATCTTCAGCAGACTGTTTCCATTAAAATCGTACTTTGCTTGAATACCTGTTTTGTTTTGCAGTATTACACTATTTCTAAAATTATATATCCTGTAGGGGGAAAGTTAGCAGTTAGATAAAACCTGATGTATAAAAGACACGCTTACTCCTTGGAAGAAAAGTTATGACCAACCTAGATAGTATATTCAAAAGCAGAGACATTACTTTGCCGACTAAGGTCTGTCTAGTCAAGGCTATGGTTTTTCCTGTGGTCATGTATGGATGTGAGAGTTGGACTGTGAAGAAGGCTGAGCGCCGAAGAATTGATGCTTTTGAACTGTGGTGTTGGAGAAGACTCTTGAGAGTCCCTTGGACTGCAAGGAGATCCAACCAGTCCATTCTGAAGGAGATCAGCCCTGGGATTTCTTTGGAAGGAATTATGCTAAAGCTGAAGCTCCAGTACTTTGGCCACCTCACTCGAAGAGTTGACTCATTGGAAAAGACTCTGATGCTGGGAGGGATTGGGGGCAGGAGGAGAAGGGGACGACAGAGGATGAGATGGCTGGATGGCATCACTGACTCGATGGATATGAGTCTGAGTGAACTCTGGAAGATGGTGATGGACAGGGAGGCCTGGTGTGCTGTGATTCATGGGGCGCAAAGAGTCGGACACGATTGAGCGACTGAACTGAACTGAACTGATCCTCTCTCTCAGACCACTTACTTACCCATCCATTTCTGATCCTTCCTAGCATAAGGGGGAAAGCGATGAGAAAATGAGAACCTAATGACAGGTTGGTAATAGGACAGGGAATGAAGAGACTTGGGAAAGAGTAAGGAGATACATCGTGGTTCTTCTGACTTGACCATGGTTTCTGCCATAAGAGCACCACTGTCCTCAGTTACCACTGGAACCCCCCTCACTCGCTAAAATTTGCTACTGTGCAGTAGTTCCTTTTATTCCTGGGGTTCACAGTGACACAGAAGTAGTAGAAAACCAATTATAAGTAGCTGAAAGTGAAACAAGATGTGGAAGGAAGTAAAAAACATTTGTAATACATGAACTGTGGGCCAGAAAGTTTCATGTTACCTCATCTCCACAACAATTGTATGATATTGACTGTAGTCTCATTTTACAGACATAAAGACTGAGGCTCAAAGGAGATAGATAACCTTTTCAAGGCTGCATAGCTAGATATGGGCACACTTGAGGTTTTAATTCAGATTATCTGAATCTGAGTTCATATTTTTCATCAAGTTACCACTGTGGGAATTTTTAAAAGTGGAGGATGAAGGTGAGAGACAATGATAGCAATTTTTCCCAAAGACTCTAAAGTATCATTGCAGAGGTTGGTCATTTACTATTTTGTGGAGTTGGGGAGAGGATGTCTCTTTTTACTATAGCACCTAGCATAATATGTTGTATTTATTATATCTACAGTAAATATTTATGAAATCGATATCAATAATTTGAAGAAATTTAGATTCAAGTGTCTTGGGAGCAAAAAATTGTTTTCACATGAATTTTGCAGTATTTTATTTCTGAATTATGAAAAGAGGTTTACTTATACAGTATTCAAGTCCACCTTAAAATTAAGCCAATCAAATCTCAAAGTGTTCCGCTGGAATGTTACAGACTGTCCTTGCAGGTTTGGATTTATTGTACTCTTTCAACTGTATACTACTAATATGCTAAGCCATAATACTTTACATAATGTACTTTCTTTATTAAAGTACACGCAAGTTAGTAATGATAATTACATTTGCTTTTCCTAGCCTAGGAAATCAGCTTTCTCCTTAAAATCTCCTGGAATAAGGCCTAATACAGGCCGACATGGCTCTACCTCAGGTACTTTGCGAGGTCACCCAACACCATTAGAAAGAGAACCGTGTAAAATAAGCTTTAGTCGGATTGCTGAAACGGAGCTTGAATCAACAGTGTCAGCACCAACCTCTCCAAATACACCATCTACCCCACCAGTATCTGCTTCTTCAGACCTTAGTGTGTTTTTAGATGTGGATCTCAACAGTTCCTGTGGTATGTATTTGATGTAAATTGTTTGGCAAAAAAGAGAATCTTGTGTTTAAGTTAATTCTCATCATTTTAGTTAGGAAACTGTAGAATCCTTTACAGACTATATTAGTGTGAAAAATGACATCTATATGTGAAAATAGTGATTAACACAGGGGAGGAAAGCATTATTTGTGCATTGCTTCTGCATATTGTGTTGATGGGAACGATTATAGTAATTATAAGGCTGTGATGATTGTAAAGCAACCACCATATTTGATGGTTCCTGTAAAATTAGAGGGACAATGGTTTGATGATTATGCATTGAAAATTTTGTATGAACTTAATGGCTTAATTTCTCGACCTAAGAGATTCATTACAGTCTGCAGGCTTCCCTGGTGGCTCAGAGATTAAAGCGTCTGCCTGCAATGCGGGAGACCTGGGTTCAATCCCTGGGTGGGGAAGAGCCCCTGGAGAAGGAAATGGCAACCCACTCCAGTATTCTTGCCTGGAGAATCCCATGGACGGAGGAGCCTGGTGGGCTACAGTCCATGGGGTCGCAAAGAGTCGGACACAACTAAGCAACTTCACTTTCAGTTTCTGCATGTTATTTTCTAGTTTATTCATTCAACAAAGATTTATTCAGGACCTTTTGAGCCCCAGTACTACTCTAAAAGGAGCAATAGCCAATGAAAAAGAAAACAAAGCAGATAAGTTCTGTGAAGGAAATTTAAAGAGACTGATAGAGAGGGAACGATTTATGCTAAGAAAGGAAAAAAATTCCAAGTACAAAGAATACCATATTCATTCTTTAAAAACTAACATGGCAAAAGATGATGATAAAGTTCCGAACTCTGTGCATGTTATTATGTATGTTACATTATGCAAACATATCTTTAAAATAAAATCATACATATTACCTTCCTTTTCAAATTGATTTTTCTCCTTCTAACAGGAAGCAATAGCATCTTTGCTCCAGTCCTCTTGCCTCATTCAAGTAAGTAAGAATGTAACTTGATTCCAATGAAATGACTGTAAAGATAATAATTGCATTGATGAACTTTGTATATGAATATTTTGAATTTTAGCAACATTTAAAGATTTTACTAAATGAAATTCTTACAAATGGATGGAATTATTTTTTTACAATTGGGTACTATTTAAACTTTACTACAGTTTATTTTCATCATTTTACTATATATGTTTTAGGGACTGCATGGTGCTGAACAAGTTACTTAGCATCTCCAATTTATTAAGGGTCAAATGAGATAACTATATAGAGCACCTAGCACATTGCTTCGCGCAGAAGGAACAATGATTTCATATCGGTTGTCTTTCCTCCTCTCTGCTATTTCCAATTCATTTTTCTACTGGAATAATACTAAATGTTTATCAGGTTCCTAGGCTAGCCTTGATGACTTATTTCTTCTCATGCACTTATTTAGTTAAAGTAGCATTTTAAGTAAAATGCTATTCTGTCATCCTTAATTATAGTATGACATAAATACTGTCACCTACCTGTGGTCATTTGTTTAAAACAGAATAACCCAAAGGGACACAGCAGCTTCAGGAATAATTCTCCCAATCTAGAGGACTTCTGCTTCCGTGATAGTAAAATGTAGGTCATATAGATAGTAATAAGAGAATCCCTGTCTTGTGAGAAAAGTAAGTTTATTCTTTTAAATATTTAATTCTGTACTTTAATTTCACAGTTTTTATCAAGGTAATATATGCGTAGAGTGTCAGAAGGCAAATAGTGCTTAAAACACTTAGGGTGAAATTAACAGCAGTAGTCTCCCTCATGACTCCCCACCCCTTGTTTTGCAGTGATTCTTCTACCTTTCTAAGTGATGTTTTTATGTTTTCTCTCTCTTGAACCATTACTTTTACACAGTGTTTAAAAGAAAAGGTAAATGAGGATTTCCCTCTTTACCTAATAAACTTCCTGCATTTGGGGAAAATAGTATTCACTGCTAAGTCAAGGAGTATATACTGTGATTACGCTTCCTTTCTTGTATGCTGTTTCCTGAAGTTAATAATTGCTTCATTAATGTTTAGGATTTTTGTTTTTTTGTTTTTTAAACGTCTATTGCTAAGTCTTCCCACACCCTTTAACACCATAGTTTTCCTTAAAGTCAGACCATTTGGGGAAATTACCAAGGTTTTTTTGGTTTTGAGTGTTTTCTTGTATGCTTTTTCACTGGGAAACTTCCTTACTGATGATCTTTTGTCCTCCTGCTCCATTTGGGACTAGTTGCTGTCTCGGCCTCTGACTTAGCTGAAATTCTAGAACTTTCTTCTGCTGTCGTACTGGAAATTCCCTTCATCTCTCATGTATTGTATTCTTGATTTTTGGATTCCTTGTCTTCTTTCTTGATAGGCTTCCTTATTTTGATAGGGGTACATTCTGTAGTAGCTACCTGAGAAAGGATACATAGGATATAAACTTTTAAGTTCTTGCATTTCTGAAAATGTATTTATTATACATTTCATTGTTAATAGTTTAGCCAGGAGAATTCCATGGCAGTCCAGTGGTTAGGACTCTGCACTTTTGCTGCCAAGGGCCTGGGTTTGTTTCCTGATCAGGGAACTGATATTCCACAAGCCTGCACGCTCACGCTCAGTCACTCAGTCGTGTCCGACTCTTTGTGACCCCTTTGGCTATAGCCCACCAGGCTCCTCTGTCCAGGGAATTTTCCAGGCCAGAATACTGGGGTGGGTTGCCATTTCCTTCTCCAAGCCCACATGGTGCAAACTGCCTCCCCAAACCCCCCCAAAAAAAGTTTGGCTACATAGAGAATTTTAAGTCATTTTCAGTCAGAATCTTGAAGAGTTTCCCACTGTGTTTTAGCTTTCATACTTGCTGTTTAGAAGTCTAGTATCACTCACTCATAAATTATTCATGCATAATTTTTAAATGCCTATTACATGTAGGCCCTATCGCCAGTACAAGAGAAGTGGCACTGAACAAAATAGACAAAACTCCTTCTGTCAGTGACCCTACATTCTTAATACTTTTTTTTGAAAACTGCAGTTTACTTGCTGTAATAACAAAGAGACCCAAAAATGCAGTGCCTTAAATGAAATGGAAGTTTTTTTCTCAAAATAGCCAGAGTAAGTAAACAACTCTGCTCTACTAGGCTTTCAAACTAGCAGGGCAATCCAGGATTCTCAAAATGTGTTTGAGCAACTGATTTGAGTTGTTACCATTTTTCTGCCAGTAGGAACTTGGAGGGCAAGGAACTTTGTTTACAAAAACATGGTCTGGGAGTTGCACATATCACTCTTGCTCTCATCCCATTGGCCAAAACTTAGTCTCATGGACACAGCTGTAAGAAATGTTCTCTCTAACTAGGCAGATCCTATTACTAAAAGGAAGAAAGGGAAAGGTGCCCTGGGGGACAATTAGGAGTCTCTGCCACATTAAAATGGGGCTTCCCTAGTGGCTCAGAGGTGGCCACATTAAATTCAAGAAGCTTTTAGGATCTTCTATTTATTCCTAATGATCAGTACATTCCCAGTGATCTGCTTTGATGTGGGTCTTTTTTTTTTTTTTTTTCATTTTGCTGTGTATTTAATGAGCCATTTAAATTTAGAGATTTATGTCTTTGATTTCTAGAAAATTTTCCATGTATCATTTTGTCAATACTTTCTTCGCTTCCATGTTCTCTGGGTCCCGTTTCGGAGCTTATTTTCTATATTGTACATCCTAGATTCATGATTCAGTTTTCTCTTATCTCCTCTTGTCCATCTCTTTGTTTTTATGTTCTGTTTTCTGAGAGATCGCCTTACTTTAATCACCCAGCTTTTCTATTTTTTTCATCTATCATGATTTTGAATTTCTCAGAATTCTTTCTAAATTCCCTCTCAGCATGCCATTTTTATATTTTTCTCTTCTGGCTTAATTTTTTAATTTTTGACAGATTTTGTTTCTGGTATTTTTTTTTTTCCCTGAGTTTCTTTCTTCTATTTGTTGTGGTCTGTGGTCTTCCATACTGGAGGCTTTTCTTTCTTATCTTATATCCTTAGCTTTCTGTTCATATTTTAAAGTGAGACAGTATAAGTTGATGGGAAGATATGTATCCATGGGTAAAACTTGTTGACTTGTGGGTTTCACTGTAGGGTGATAGAGTGATGAGAATTTTTTAAATTAGGAAATCCTCATATTTCAGAATCTGTGAGGCCTTTTCTCTAAGAGTATTTAGTTTCTCCAAAGAAAGATCTTTGAATCTTCTCCCTGCGTGATCTTTGCACTTAGTATGAAAATCTGTTTTCAGCACAGACTAGTGTTCCCCACGTCTGATATTTAGATTCTCCAGTGAATAAAACCCTCAGTCTCCTGCCAGTGGTGGAAATGTGGTGATTTCCTGGCCTCATTAAGTGCAGAGTAGGGCTTTAGGGTTCTCGTTGTCCCTGAAATCAAGTCCTCTGTCCGTGCCTTCCATTATACCCAGTGCCTTTAATTCCTGAGCCCTCCTTTCGTTCTGTGGGGGCAGTTTTGCTGCCGTTTGTCAGTCTCATTCAGTATAGACAGTTGGGTTTCGTCTTCCTCCATTTGTCTCCTTCATATACACTGTAGTCCACCTTTATGGGTTGAAGCTTCAGGATTCAAATGTTTCCTGGTTTCACTGAAGTTTGTATATGTTTCTTATTTTCCTTATTGTTCAACAGTGGAAATGTTTTTACTACATATATTAGTTTCTAGTGCTTCAGTAACAGTACCACAAACTGAGTGACTTCAAGTCCACTTCTGAGGCTGAAAGTCTGAAAAATCAAGATGGCAGGGCTGTGCGCCCTCTGAAACCTGTAAGGAAGGATCTTTCCTTGGCTTTGCTGGCTTCTGCCTTTGCTGGTAATCCTTGGCATCCTTTGGTTTGTAGATAGATCACTTTAACTGCTGCCTCTGTTGTCACATGGCCAGCTTCTCTGTGTATCTCATTTTCTCTTCAACTGTGTTATAAAGATACCAGTCACACAGAATTAGGACTTCCCAGGTGGCACAGTGGTAAAGAATCTGCCTGCTAACGCAAGAGAAGCAGGAGATGCATGTTCGATCCCTGGGGCAGGAAGATCCCCTGGAGGAAGAAATGGCAACCCACTCCAGTATTCTTGCCTGTGAAGCCCCATGGGCAGAGGAGCCCACTCTTTATGACCCACTGTTGATGGGTCGCAAAAAGTTGGACTCAGCACACAGACAGAAATAGGGTTCACTTTCATCCTAACTTGATTTCAGAGCTGTAAAGTCTGTATTTCCCAATAGAGTCATATTTATTGGTACTGAGGCTAGGACTTCAACATAACTTTTATTCAGGGAAGGGACACAGTTCAATTTAAAATACTATGTCATTTTATAACAAGGAGTTTTAGACATTATTTTGGATGATAGTAAAATAGACTTTCCATATCATAAATAAAATCATGTTTTGAATTTTAATAGAAAACATTGAGAATAACTGCAATTAAAATTCTGAGCGTCTTAAGGTCCTGAAAGAAATAAAAATACAAAAAGTAGTCAAGTACAGTGAGAAAAACAGCAAGAAACAATGGACATGAATAGACAGTTTACATGAAAGAATGAGCAAGCCCATCTTAAAAGGTACTCGTATATCACTTACCCTTGTGAGTTGATATATTAGTATGATCCTTTTGGAGAGAAATTTGAAAACAATGTATCAAACCAAAAAAATGTTCACACCTTTTGGTCTGATTCATGCAATAGAAAGTTGAGTACTTTGGACCAGCTACTCTGCCAACTACTAAGGATTCAGTAGCAAACAAGAAAAAGTCTCTGCCTTCATTAATACTGAATACCAAAAAATTTTTGTGAAGAAGGCACATACATGAAGATCACATTGCTCATCCCACTTACTCTCTTGGTTTTTCTACTTCACTTTTAGCTCCTTACTCTCTTGCTGGTTTCTCTGCATTTTCCCAACCTATTAAAAATGGAACATCCTAAGTCTCTGAATCTCTTTTCTTCTCACTCACTTGGTGTCTCATTCAGTGTTATATTATCTTTAAGATGATGATTCCCCAATTTTTTTCTCTGCCCAGAACTTCTCTCTTGACCTTTAGCCTCATATAATCAGTGTCCTGTTCGATGTCTGTACTTGAATATCATGCCCTCTAAAGTCGTTCTTTCCATTGCCACCTCTTCCCAGTTATAATCACATTTGTCTAATTGCTGAGGCTGACAATATTAAGAGCTATCATTTACCTGTTTCTTTTTCCCATACCCAAAGTGTGATCCATCAACAAGTTTTATTTACTCTCAAAATATATCCAGGATCTAACCATTTCTTGACTTCTTTACTACTGCTACCCTGGTCCAAGTGACCACAGTCACTTACCTGGTTTATTATAGTAGCATCCTCACTTCCCACCTTCCATACTTCAGTTTTCAGTACAGCAGATGGGTCCTTTTAGAATGCAGGTTAGACTTGACTCATCACTACTTAAAGCCCATGGCCTTCCATCTTAGAGTAAAAGACACAGTTCCAGTTTCTTCAGAAAGGACTCATAAGGTGCTGTGAAATCGGACCTCTGATCGGTCAGACTTCATCACCTGCTGTTCTCTCCTATCACCTGCTCTGCTCTAGCTACTCTGCATCCTGGACATAATCCCACATAAGGACTTTGTTCTTCCGATTCCCTCTGCTTAGAGTGCTGCTCACCCGTCTGGCCTAATGGCAAGCTCCCTTGCCTCCTTCAGCCGTTCTTCTCAGTGTTTCCTGAAGGAGGTCTTCCCTGATCACCCTGTTTGAACTTGCTCCCCATTCCCTATCTAATATATCTTCTTTTAACTTAGAGCTGTTATACTTTTACTTAATCATCATGTTTATTCTTTCTTATCAACCTAGAATGTAAGCTTCATAAGGACATGAATTTTTGCTTCTTGTTCACTGCTGTATTGCTAGTGCCTAGAAGAGTGCTGGCACTATAGCAGATACCCAATAAATATTTGCTGCATGGATGGATGCGTGAATGATAAAAAATTGGAAGTAACTTAACATAGCTAACTAACATTGCAGAAATTGTTTAGTAAATTATCCTGCATTCACTAGTATAGAATAATGAAGTTATTTTAAAAGCTCACAAAACCTGAATAATCTGTGGGGAAGTGCTCTTAATGGAAATAAAATTGAAGTTGAGACTTCAGCACAGGTTACTAAGTACCTCCTGTCATAGTGGTTAAGTGGTCTGACTGTAGAGTCAGACTCAGTTTCAAAAACTTAAATGTCTCATCATCATTAAGATATTTTTTGCTTCCATAAGCATGTGTGTTTCTGTGAGGAAGAGAAGATTCAACTAATTCTGCCTTAAACAGTAAGAAAGCATTCTGACTCATTAGCTGAAAATCTGGAGGACGGTTGCTTTAAGACTGGTTGATTCAGTGTTTTAGTGATATTATCAGAGACCAGGTTTCTTTTTGACTGTTCGTTGTTTTGTCCAGATTATCAGCTTTATCTAAGGCTGTTTTTCCTCAAAGTTGAAAGAGGGGTGGCAGGAGCAATAAAAAGGTTATGTGTGTCCTTGCTCAGTCAAGTGAGAAAGAGGTACAAATGACAGACTGCTTTTTCAAAAGAACAAGAAACTTCCTTTTCAGTAGCCTCTCGCATAACTCCTTTCAGATTTCAGTAGTCTGAATTGGGTCCTGTGCCAACAGCTAAACCAGTTACTCTGGCTGAGGGAATGGTCTAAGCAGGCCCCATCTTTGGAGCTAAGGGGTGAGATCAGATTTCACTGAAGCACATGGCTGCGTGCATAAGAAAGAGGTAGCTACAGATCTGATCTTGTCAAGAAAATGAGTCCTTTGTCCACTTCTTGACTGGAATTGGGGCACCCTCGGCAGAATTGGCTGACTAAACCATATGGAATAGATTCACCATCACCTAGAGACAAAGACAGGGCAGAGTGCGGGGCAAGCAAAAGGAACGTACTGACAGCAGGTAGTGTTCTACCTGACCTCCTCGCACCATCTGCCAACACCGCATAGGGACACTGTTCGCTTCTGCTGCTGGCACTCTGAGCCAGCAGGACCCCCTGGGGTGACTGCAGAGTGATATGCTCAGGACAGCAATTTTTGACATGGAGTAATGAGTGACATCTTTACTTGGATATCCCATAAGCAGTTCACACAAACCCAGTGTGTTTAAAATTAAACTCATCAGCTTCTTTCCCAACAAGCTCCTTTAAACCCAATCTCAGTATAATGATAAATAAGACTTGATCAATGCCTTTATACAGGTCCATAATAACAGATATTATAACCATATGAGAAAGATAAAAGAAATAAATGAACATGAAAATCGTTCTATGTCTAGGGATAATTTTTCCTCTAATACTTTATTATTTTGTAAATTTCCATTAATGTGGTTATGTAATGTGTCCATTATCAATAGGAAATTTATAGAGAGAACAGTTCTGTGATGCAACTGTACCCTATCATCTCCTAAATGGAGGTTTTATTACCTGTGTAGAAATGTATCCGATAGTAACTTTGTCAAAAATGCATGGTCTCTGTTTATGGATGCTCTTTCTTTGGAAATAGGTACAGTTATTCAAACAAAAGACTTTTCAGGGAGCAGAATCTCCTTATTAATCTTAATTGGATACTCTATTTTCATTTAGCAGTAGTATGTAGCATGTGGCAGGCACTATCAGTGTGTTACATGCTATAGATATGAAAATAAATGCTGCCCTCAAAAAGCTTACACCTTAATGGAAAGGATAGCTAAACCAACAGTCAGCTACAGTACAGTCTGATGGATTACATAGGAGGGGTGATCACAGACTGAAATAAAGTTTTGCCTTATGATTGCATTATGAGTTGTGGTTAAACTAATCTTTTTTACCTCCAGAGTCTTTCTTCAGTTCGTGTGGTAGTTTACATAAGCTAAGTGAAGAGCCACTGATTCCTCCTCCACTTCCACCTCGAAAAAAATTTGATCAGGATGCTTCAAATTCCAAGGTAGGGAATTTCCCCAATGGTCCAGCGGTTAGGATGCTGTTTTTCCATTACAGGAGGCACAAGTTTGATCCTTGGTCAGGGAACTATAGATCCCACATGCTGTGCCTTGTGGCCAACAAGAGCAACAACAAAAATCCAAGGTAGTCAACAGGACTTGGGTTTGCCTCAACTTATTCAAAGTTGTGAATCTTCAAAACAGTGCTTATTCTTAAAAAGAGTCTGTCAATTATAATTTGGTTACCTTTTATGTTTTTTAAATAGTTAGGTTGTTTTATTTAGAATATACCTTAAATAATTGTTTAACCCTCATAATACTTTTTCTAAAAAAGAAAGAGGCTGGGCAGATTCATAGATACTCAGAAATACAATTTCTTTCGGGTAGAGATGGGAAAAACTGTAGTATTCAAAGCATTCTCCAAACTTTCAGCTGGTGCTTCTCAAATTTCAGGCTGCATCAGAAGCATCTGAAAGGTTTGTTAAAACCAGATGGCCAGAATTTCTGATTGAGTTGGTCTGGGGCAGGGCCCAAGAATTTTCATTTATAACAAATCCCTACTAGTAGGCTTCCCTGGTGGCTCAGACAGTAAAGAATCTGCCTGCAATGCAGGAGACCCGGTTTCAATCCTTGGGTCAGAAAGATCCCTGGAGGAGGGAATGGCTACCCACTCCAATATCCTTGCCTGGAGAGTTCCATGGAATGGGGAGCCTGGCAGGCTACACCCCATGGGGTCACAAACAGTCGGACTCAACTGAGCAACTAACACTTTCACTTTCAATAGTGCTGATGCTGCTGCTCCTGGGTCAAACTTTGGAGAACCACCACTCTGAATTTCACTGGGGATAGTAGAAGTAAATGGCCAAAAAGCAGAAGCTGGATATTAAATCCTCTTGACATCATGTTCTTTCATGTCTTCTTGTTCATTCACTAAGTCATGTCTTTGATACCCATGGACTGCATCACACCAGGCTTCCCTGTCCTTCATTATCTCCTGGAGTTTGCTCAAACTCATGTCCATTTAGTCGGTGATGCCATCCAACCATCTCATCCTCTGCTGCCCCCTTTTCTTGCCCTCATTCTTTCCTAGCATCATGGTCTTTTCCAGTGAGTCGGCTCTTCTCATCCATCAGGTGGCCAAAGTATTGGAGCTTCAGCTTCAGCATTCATGTCTACAAAACTAAATATTCTTTTTACTTACTTGCCCATTATTATAATTAAAATGCATAAATTTATAAACTATCTACAAAGCAAGATAATCTGAGGTTTTATAAGATTTCAATTAAAACATCTCATATATAAAAATATTAAACGGAGCCCTGAGTAAAACTGGGAGTAATTTATTCATCAATCTGATCATTAAACCAGATTAACCTATTTTGTGTCTCTGGATTTAACTTAACACGTAAGAATTTTTTAGTCTTTTTAAAACTTTTTCTTACAGATGTTTCAAGAGAACAGAGGTATAATT
Source organism: Capra hircus (assembly GCF_001704415.2). Taxonomy (NCBI): domain Eukaryota; kingdom Metazoa; phylum Chordata; class Mammalia; order Artiodactyla; family Bovidae; genus Capra; species Capra hircus. The sequence continues at coordinate 59,990,176 of NC_030817.1, forward strand.
TAATTTTTTTGTTTTTGAGGGAACTATGAAATCTGATGATGATCCCCCTGCTATTCCACCAAGACAACCTCCTCCTCCAAAGGTAAAACCCAGAGTTCCTGCTCCTACTGGTCCATTTGATGGGCCTCTGCATAGTCCACCTCCACCACCACCGAGAGATCCTCTTCCTGATACCCCTCCACCGGTTCCACTTCGGCCTCCAGAACACTTTATAAACTGTCCGTTTACTCTTCAGCCACCTCCACTGGGACATCTTCACAGAGATCCAGACTGGTTCAGAGACGTTAATACGTGTCCAAATTCTCCGAACACTCCTCCTAGCACACCCTCTCCAAGGGTACCTCGTCGATGCTATGTGCTCAGTTCTAGTCAAAATAATCTTGCTCATCCTCAAGCTCCCCCTGTTCCACCAAGGCAGAATTCAAGCCCTCATCTACCAAAACTGCCACCAAAGACTTACAAACGGGAGCTTTCACACCCCCCAATGTATAGACTGCCATTGTTAGAAAATGCAGAAACTCCTCAATGACCCTAGCCATATGTAGTCATTGACACTGGAATGGTATTTGTAAAATTTTTTTTTAATTTATTCAAAAAAGGCATAGTATTTTAGTACTTTTTAAAAAATAATGCTCTTACAAAAATGCTACTGATCAAATAACCTTTCAGAATTGGAAAAATAAAAATACAGAAGTCATTTACCATTATCCTCAGGTGATCAGTAGCATTGCCTTGTCTTGGATCCTCAGTGCTGCCAAAAGGCCAGTATAAGGAATTCATATTTGCACTGTAGACTCTGCTAAAATATGGTTTAAAGTGAAGTTGATTGCACTGAAAGGGGATGGTGCATTTGTGGATTTTTTCAAATTTGAGTAACAGATGACTATTTAAGGCAGTGAATTTACACACATATAGGGGGTGTGTGGTGATAACTGATTTTTAAGCCTCTTTGACCATCTTTTACATCTAGTTTTTACCGAAAATTGTGAATAACACCCACTATTCTTAAACTCTTCAATGCCATGTCTTAAATGCCAGAATTTGCTGCTGAAGACAAAAGTGAAAAATAGAATGAAAATAATAGAATGCACTGTGTTTATTATTTTGTCAAAATGTAAAGACTACCTAACTCAGTCATAGAGGGAAAAAGGGCATATATCTTGTACAGATGTGCCTTTTTGTTTTTGCAGACTATGGTGTCTTTAGCTAACGAGTTGCCTATTGTTTTGGAAAACAAAGTTAATATGCCATATATGTACAGTTTTGTTTATATTGTATATTTAAAAACAATGCTAATAACCTATATAAATTTATGTGACTCAAGGCCTATAATACAATCTGCTACTTTACTAATTCATAAATCCGGAGGATAATTTTCTTATGGCATAGGAACCAACTGCATTGCCTTCAAAACCAAGTAACTTTCTCTATAAATCTCGTGTTAACTACAATTTTTTAAAGTATTTTTTTAGATTGGTAATATTTAAACCAGCAGTTAAAGCTTTATTAAACTTTTTAATCAGAGAAGTGATTAAAACTTTTATTTGCCATTTGTACTCCTCTGTTCAAAGTGATGAAAAAGCGTGTTTTGCTCTTAGTGCTAGCAGCAGTTGTAAAGTAGCCAAAAGCCACATTGTTTATTTACTGGTCTGTGGCCTTTTACTGTGCTTTGTATCAGAGTTCCTAACAAGATTAATAAATCACCCCAGTCTTAATTTTTAAGACTTTTAAAATGTGTTTTCATTATAAGGAACAAGGGGGTAAGACTGTCGAGTTCTGTACAAGTAATACATATACACACATTATTTTCAGTTATTTCGTGCAATTTAAATTCCATAATTCCAAAGAATTTAAGTGATGTAAACTTTAGAGGGAAGAGGGGAAACTGTCTTCACTGTTAAACGCAATCACAAGCTTCCTGCAACCGTTTTATGCATTTAGATGAAAATTTAGGAGCCTATTAGGAACTCGAGATGAGCAGACTATAGCCACCCTTGGTAGTATCTTGGAAGCTGCCTTGATTTAAAGCCAGTAATTTAAAAAAAAAAGACTGTGAATCAGTCTCCAGTCAGGTAAAAACGCTCAGGTTGGCGTTGTCTGGAAAAGTGATTTAAACTGCCCGTTCGTTAAGCCACACTTGTAATTTAGGGGAGAATGAGACGGTCTCGCACGTAGGGGTGCCGCGGCCCACCGTTGGAAGAATGCGGCCTTCCGAGCTTTGTGCCTTCGCGCACGCGCCGTAGCCGCAACTCCGCCACCGGGATGCGCCGGGGCCCTGGCAAGGCGGGGCCCGGAATAGTGCGCGTGAATGTGACGTCGCTGCGTGCGACGCATCTTGTTGCCGGGCAGCGATGGCGGCTTCTCTGGAGTCCTCTGGGGAGGATCCACTGCGGAACTTTGTGCGAGTTTTGGAGAAGCGAGATGGCACGGTGTTACGACTGCAGCAGTATGGCTCCGGTGGCGTGGGCTGCGTTGTTTGGGACGCCGCCATTGTCCTTTCTAAATACCTGGAAACGCCCGGATTTTCCGGCGACGGGGCCCACGCGCTGAGCCGGCGGTCAGTGCTAGAGCTGGGCTCAGGCACCGGGGCTGTGGGGCTCATGGCCGCTACCCTCGGGTAAGACCTGGCGGGAGGGTTCGCCGCTTTGTTCGGGAACCCCGATTACTGGCTTCCCACTCTTGTGCCTACACCTAAATCAACGTTATTTTATAGGGCAGATGTCATAGTCACCGATCTTGAGGAATTGCAAGACTTGCTGAAGATGAATATTAATATGAACAAGCATCTTGTCACTGGTTCTGTTCAAGCCAAGGTACTGAAATGGTTTGTATGGCCTTTCAGCTTGTTTTAAGATAACAATTTGTAGTTGGCTTTAAATTGCGTTTCACTGAAAGCATGATTAATACGAGTGGAGATTTCTGGGTCTTTTTATAAAACAAGACTATTTTAAATTAGTAAAGCAACAGTTTAAAATATGTGGTTGACGTTTTTAAGGGGGGAAGAATTAGAAGACTTTCCTTCTCCGCCAGACTATATACTGATGGCTGACTGCATATACTACGAAGAGGTGAGTATTTGATGAGTGGAGTCTCTTCCTTTAGAAGACTTATACTGTTTTTCGAAGATTCTGGAGCACGCATTACTTAGCATTTTAACATCTCTGAATGCAGGATATATGTTCCATAGTTGATGAACAAAGAGAAAATAAAGGTCACCAGGAAGTACGTATATGTGCTCGTGATTAACATAGAGGTCCCTGAAGCTTATTGAGGAAAGTGTTATGTGCATTTTAGGAGAGGCTTCCGTAAAATTTTTAAAGGATTTTTTTCTTCTGGATCTCCTGTAAAAGGCTAAGATTTCTTTTTCTGTTTTTTTTTTTAAGTTAGCTGTAAGTTGCATCCTAAAGGATTGATTGTTTTGGAGCAACATTTATTATATTTATAGAATTTTTTTTCTTTTAGAATATCAGTTTGTATAGTGTTGTAAGCATCAATCATTTTTTTACAATAATGAACATTGAACCAACTTATGTTCAAATTGAATTTGGACCTTCTTTTGTAAGTAAATTGTTGATTGATTAAATCCTGTTAGAGTAAGCTTTAAGAATGCTGTCAATTCCATTTTTACCCGTGGGTACTCCAAAATGCAGTCACTTGAATCCATCCTCTGGAAGCTGAAATCAATACAATGGTTGATTAGTTAAGAGTTTACCAATCATTGGTTACAGAGCTGTAACCGTGTTTACTCGGTTGGATTGATTCAAAGATGTGTGAATTGTAAGGGAGTTATAATTATCTCCTCTGCCTCCCCTACCCCCTTTTATAGTAAACAGATGTGTCTTTAAAAGTCATTAACAAAAATCATATTCCTTTTTGAACAGTCTTTGGAGCCACTGTTGAAAACCCTAAAAGATCTCAGTGGGTCTGAGACTTGTATTATATGTTGTTATGAACAGCGAACAATGGGAAAAAATCCAGAAATCGAGAAAAAGTATTTTGAGGTGAGTACTCTATTAGATCTACCTTTGTAGGGATTACCCTTCAGAGAGGCTAGTGTGACTTTGTGTTCCAGTACATTGTGGTAATTTTGAGTAGGGAAAACATTCTGCTTGAATGAACTCAAGGAGAGAATTCTTTAGAGCGCACCATTCTAACAACTGCCTCCAGCCTCCCCTGCCCCAGTACCCCCATTCTGATCCTTTATTTTTCTTTTCTGACTTGTTGATCTAGTATTTGTAAAGCCATGTAAAATAATAGTGTGACACTCTTGTCTTTCCTGAGAAAGTTTTCAGTGTTTATCAGACAAGTTGCTGGCTTTTAGGAACATATTAATGATGTATATATTTTTTGGAGAATACATCATAGAAACATGATATGTGATATGTTTTCATTTCCGTATTTTCCACTGTATTTTTATGGTAGCTTTGGCCAATGTATCGTACCTATTTTGAAGTTGTTTTTCTTTTTCTTTTTTTTTCCTTTTGCAAGAATTAATGACCCACAGGAAGCTGCAGAAGTAGTACTTAGAATCCCATTTGTCTTTCACCCATCTTCCTCCAGTGGTCACCCAAATGCTTCTTATGGGTAAAGATCCATCATATTACAAGTGGTTCCTCTTAAGGAAACATCTTTATGGCTCTTCAGTTTTATCTTTTGAAAGGGTTACTTTGGGTAAAGTGACTCTTCATGACTCTGCCTCAGATATATGGTGAAATGGTTTTTTACTTTTATGTTTTTCTTGACTGTGAAGAACTTTAATGAACTTTTGAAATAATGTATACTTGAAAATTTGATATCATTAATCAGTTTTCAGTTGAGTTAAAACATATCAAATGCATATCAAGTGCTTAGCTCAACTTTTCACTTACCTCTCCCAGTCAGTATTCCAAAGGTAACCACCATTCTGATTTCTGTCAGCAATGAATAGTTCATATTATTGAATTTGAATTGCATCTTTTTTAAATTTATAGCTCCTTCAACTAGACTTTGACTTTGAAAAAATTCCTTTGGAAAAACATGATGAAGAATATCGAAGTGAAGATATTCACATTTTATACATCAGAAAGAAAAAATCGGTAAATACATGTTTGCCTTATCATCCTCTGAAGTGATTTCACTAGCTGGACACTGTCTCTGAGCTTGAGTATGATGTAGATGTTAATTTTCATGTGGGGAAATGGCTATAATGATTAACAGGACTAGGGCGCTAATGCTCAGTGTTAAGATTGCCTAACTTACTGGGCCTCAGGTGTTTTCTCTAAAAGGCAGACTTTTTTGTAAAGGTCATATCTAGCTGTAAATTATGTAGCTTTATAATTGGGCATTACCTCAGACAAGTAACTTAGCTATTTATAAGTTTCTGTTATCTCTTAGAGGTTTTTAAATGCCAGTTCTGACCTTTGTGAACTCTCTCCAACCATTCAAGTTTTTTTTTTTTTTACTACTCCAACTATAACATAGTTATATGTTTTTATTTATTGGTCTGTCCAATAAAGAAAAATGCACTCAATTAAATAGAATTTTTATGTTCCCCTTTTAGATTGCTTCCTTTAACCATCAGTACATTTTATACAGTGCCTCGTATTTGAATGTGTAGAAGGGAAGAATTGTGTCCCATCTACCTGTGCACCCCAGCACTTTGTGTGTATGTGACTGGTATAAGGCAGGAACAAGATCACTTTTATGAATTGAGGGTGCTAAACGTGATTTAGTTCCATTTGTTTTTATTATCTTTCCTTTGGATTTGTGGTGAAGTTTTTTGATTTATGTGCATTCTAGCCAAAAGCAGATAATGTGCATTTTTTGAAATCAGGAGTAGGTGTTTGAATACAAAGAAAGAAGAGCAGTGGGATTAGTAATTCAGATCAATTATTATATGGCATGGTTCTAGAGATAAAACAATGAATTAAAAATATTTTATGCCTTAAAGGATCCAGTTTTAGCCAAAGCTGTTGTATAGTTTTAAAAGTAGGGTTTTTTTTTTAGGCTTAAAAATTTTGTGTTTCCTAAACATAAAGGCTTTTTTTGAGGGGTGGGGGGTGGGCAGAGAGTCATTTGTTGTTTTAACTTGATATAATTTATATACAATAAAGTTTACACTTAAGCCATTTTTAGTATATTTACCTAATTGGAGGACCATCACCACGTTTTAATTTTAAACATTTTCATTACCCCAAAAAGGAACCCCATACCTTTTAGCAGTTACACCTTTATCCTGCCTTCCCCAACCCCTAGCAACCACCAGTCTGTATCTCTGTGGATTTGCCTATTCTGAACATTCCATACAGATGGAATCACACATGATGTGTGCTTCTTACATCTGGCTTCTTTCATTCAGCAGTGTTTTCAAGGGTGCATCCATGTTGTAACTTGCATCAGCACTTCACTTCTTTTTACACTTGAATAGTAGTCCTTTGTATGGATATACCACACCTTATCCATGCATTCATCAGTTGATGAGCATTTCTTCCACTTTGGGCTCTACTGAATAAACCTGTTGTGAATATTCATGTGAAACTATTGTGTGGCATGTTTCCTAATCTCTTGAGGGTGTGTATACCCATAGTGGAATTGCTAAGGCACACAGGAACTCTATGTTGAGCTTTTTGAGGACTTGCCAAACTATTCCAAAGCTCATATACTATTTTCCTTTCTCACCAGCACTATCTGCATTTTTCCAGTTTCTCCATATCCTCCTTAACGTTTATTGTTGTTCATCTTTTTTATTGTAGTCATCTCAGTATGTATGAAGTGGTAATCGCATTGTGGTGTTTATTTCCCTAATGACTAATGATGTTGAGTATCTTTTTTGTGTACTTATTGGCCTTTTTACATGTTTGTAGAAATCTTTTGCTTATTTTAAAATTGAGTTGTCTTCACTGTTGAGTTGTAAACATTCTTTATATATCCTGGATACCAGACTCATACGAGATTTATGACTTCCAAATATTTTCTTCCCATTCTGTGGGTTGTCCTTTTCTTTTCTTGATAGTATGTCCTTTGAAACACAGAGGTTTTTAATTTTGATGATGTCTAGTATATCTGTTCTTTCTTTGGTTGCTTGTACTTTAGCCATTAACAAAGACCATCTCCAAGCAAAGCATTATATATAGCTACTCATTTGAATTGCATTTAGCTGTCAGCAGGCATAATACCTAGTATTAAATGCCCAGTAAATATTTAATATATAATGAGAAATCAGCCTTTTAAGGTTTCCGTTTTTTTCTTATAGAAATTCCCATCGTGAAATCTTTAGTCATCTTACCCAAGCCTCTAACAACATGGGTAAGCTGATAACGTGAATGAAGCATGTGAATACAGCATGGGAAGATTGTGTTCACAGATTTTTTCAGCATGTCTTTAGGGATCCGATCTACAGACAACCACCACCGGCTGCCTGCAATGTGAATAATGACTTGATTGACTGCCTACCTGCCAATGGGCCTGGAATCTGACTTAGTTTACTTTTAGCTCCACATCAAGTTCTGCTTAAAAGAAACATTGTGTCAGTCACTCCTCCAATAAAAATAGGTACTGAGGTTAGCCTAAAGTCTGCCAAAAATAATGAAGTAGCATGGTTGGCTTGGCGTGTTTTCAGGAAAATAGAGGTAAGTTGATCCGGTTTCTAAAGAGAGGTATCAGTTACTCTTTAATAATGTTTAAATTCAAATCAGTAAAGTTTAATTTGTCATCAAGATAAATTTAAGAGAGGGTTTTAACATTTATACAGTGGGTTTTATTGTAAGTATCTTCCACTTCATTGTTTTCAGACAACTTTAATATTTGTGTTCTCTTACTTGGGGGGTGGAAAAAAAAACGAAAAGACTATTTTGTGACCAAAGTTCTGTGCTTTTCCTTCATCATACTGATTATAGTATAATTTACCCTGTGAGTTACATCATAAATTATACTGTGATCGGTTAATAAAGATGAAAGTCAGAAGTCAGAGTGCAAGGGAGGGAAAGATATCTGTAAAAATTTTTTATTTGAGAATGGAGTGAGAATAAAAGGCCCAGCTTCAGGCTCATGCATCTATGTGGCTTGTGCACTTTTCCTCATGTGTAGCTTCCAGGAAAATGTGGCTAAATCACTGGTGATAACTTATTTATATGAAACAGAAAACTATTTAAATAACTGCAAGTGTAGTTCTGTGTACATTTACCAAATGATTTTTTTTCTGTGTGGTCTCTGTTTTATGTTATGATAATCATCTGTTCGCAGACTGATCTGTCAGCACTTCCCAGTCACACTGGTTCCAGAGCGTAATAGTAACCAGATGGAATGCTGGGACTTAACAGGCATTGGTGCTAGGTGGCACATTTTATGTGTTAAAATAAACGTTGTTTTTGAGATCCTGTGACTTTGCGAATGTTTCAGAAGTAGCTTTAGAGAAAATAAACGTTTAAAGCAGGTGACTGCTTTCCAGAAAGAGCAAAAGCAGCCCTAGATAAATTAAAGATTAACATCAAGAGAAAATTTTTTTCCTTCAGGCTTTCTTCAGTCTTTAACTTTTGTTCTGCTGTTTGTTTTTTTCCCCAAACTGCCCTTGCTGCTGCTATTGCTGCTAAGTCGCTTCAGTTGTGTCCGACTCTGTGCGACCCCATAGACAGCAGCCCACCAGGCTCCCCTGTCCCTGGGATTCTCCAGGCAAGAACACTGGAGTGGGTTGCCATTTTCTTCTGCAATGCATCAAAGTGAAAAGTGAAAGTGAAGTCACTCAGTCGTGTCCACCTCTTCGCGACCCCATGGACTGCAGCCCACCAGGCTCCTCCGTCCATGGGATTTTCCATGCAGGAGTACTGGAGTAGGGTGCCATTGCCTTCTCTGAAACTGCTCTTAGCATTTCATTAATCAGCTTACTAAGCAGCTAGTGTAACCTAAGTGTATGATATTTTTCTAGTTACAGATAATACCAGGTATTTTATTAGTGAAGTCTTAGAACAAATGATCACTTTCTGGCTTGTTTCATAACATTATAAAACTTGTAGAAATGAGTTTATTAGCAATGACCAGCCCTAGTAGTCCACTCCAATTCCTTAGGTCCCTTTCACCCTCCTCCCCTTAAGACTGTACTTCTAAAATACAGTAGCTGTGGGTGTTCAGCTGAAGTCCTCCTTGACATTCCTGTAATGAAAGCCCAGCTCCTTTACTTCCGACAGGGGACCTTACACCAAAACTTCCTGGAGGGGTTGGGATGAGATCAGCCTCTTGGCAGCTTTGCCAGAATCACCCCCTTGCTTGTGTGTGCTTCTTCTTCCATGTCCACTCCTTTCTTACTGCCTTAATAAGTCAAGGAAATGGCAACCCACTCCAGTATTCTTACCTAGAAAATCCCATGGACAGAGGAGCCTGGCAGATTACAGTCCATGGGGTCACAAGAGTCAGACTTGATTTAGAGACTAAACCACCGTCATACATTCATTACCATCTGTTTCTGGCGAACTGATACAAGGTACTGACAACAGGATTAAGTACTTTGTAACAGAAAGTTAAGTGAGGTGGTTTTTCTTATTCTGGAATAAGGCCAAAGCAGAGTTTAAAAGGTACCAATCCCCATGTTCTAAGATCAGAGAACCATAGTGATTAGTAAGCACTGTCGGGCTTCCTGAGGGTTGCCAGGTCATGTAGCAAGCTCTGTCACTAACTACCATCCACACACAGCTGTGGAGACCTGGGAGAGGCCTTCCTTTGGAGGAAGTGCAATGTTGAGGAAAGGGATTTAGTCCTTTGAGCTCTCATGAGAGAGGGAACAGAGCATATCTGTACTCAGAAGCCACAGGAGGGAGACCTGGGGAGAAATTCAAGATCCAGGATGCCTCCAAGAAGGTTAGACTAGCATTTTCCCACCTGGTTGGATTTGTCTTTATCCTGCAGATGAATACATCTGTTTAAGAGCATGGCAGAGCCTGTTTCAGAGCATGGCAGTTTTGGACTGTCAGGCAGAGAGGCGTTAAAGATGGATCTTAGGCAGTTGAGAGTTGATACGTGAGCTGAAGGCATTAGGACTTCTGCAGCAACGTGGGGTGGTTAAAAGGCAGGTGCAGCAGACGAGTGAGGTGTGATGCCATTAGCTGGGAGTTAGAATATAGACAACGCTCAAATCTCAAGGGACTGCCAGGGCCAGGAGGAACCGCTCAGGAATTAGCCCAAGTGGGGCTTGCCACTGTGCACAATGAAACCTGTAAGCCACTTACCACAGTGCAGCTATAGCCAGTTAGAGCCACACACCCCACCCAGCCGCCCAGTAAGGCAGTGCTTCTCAGACTAGCTGTACTTGGAAGATTAAAAGCAAACAAAAACTGTGTTTAGTCTCCATCCCAGTCCAATTAAACCAGAGTTTAATTTGTTAAAGTGCCTAGATTGAGAATTACTGCAATGAAGAAGCCTCTTCTAGCAGCTACTTCCCAAGAAGAGTTCGAAGAAAAGGAAAGAGATACATGAAAACAAACCATGATTAGATCAATACTGTAAAGGGAGGAAAGAGCTTTGAATCTGATGTGGAATTTTCTATGAAATAGGATGTTTTAAAATAAACAGGGCTGAGTTTTAGGAACTAAGTACGTGAAAATTTAGAAAGTTTGGCCAAGAAGGTAAAGGTGATGCTCCTCAAGAATAAAGGGGAGGGACTTCCCTAAAGGTCCAGTGGTTAAGACTCCACTTCCACTGCAGGGGAACTTAAGATCTCACATGCAGCACAGGGTAGCCACCCAAAAAAAAAGAAGGGGAGGATTCAAGAGCTAGGAAAAGAAAATTATTACAGGTGTAGCCTCCAATGACTTGTTTCCTCCCTGTATAAGACTATAACTATCAAGGTCTTTAAGGTTACATAGTTTTAAATCTTAATCTGCTACAGTTCATAACCTAGGAGTCCATGGGTCATGTTTGGTGAATTTGGAAGTAAAGTTTGATTATTAGGAAGTATTAACAATCCAGAATGACTTTTAGTGGGACTTTTTACACAGTGTGGCTAGTTTCCTTGTTAAATGATGTCAATTCAGAGTACAGACAACTGTGTTTATTTAAAGGAAAGTGTGAAAGTGTTGGTCGCTCGGTTGTGTCTGACTCTTTGTGACCCCGTGGACTGTAGCCCCCAGGCTCTCATCCATGGGATTCTCTAGGCAAGAATACTGGAGTGGGTTGCCATTTCCTCCTCCAGGGGATCTTCCCAACCCCAGGATCAAACCCAGGTCTCCCACATTGCAGGCAAATTCTTTACTGTCTGAGCCACCAGGGAAGGCCCCAAAGAAAAGTGTGGGGGCTTCCCTGGTGGTCCAGTGGTTAAGACTCTGAGCTTCCAATGGAGGGGGCATGGGTTCAGTCCCTGGTTAGGGAACTAAGATCCCACATGCTGCATGTCCAATAAGTAAATAAAACATTTAAAAAAAAGTGGATCATAGAAATATGACTGTTGTTCCTAAGGTTCCCTGTAGATGGCATTGCTTGACTTGGTCTTTACAGTTTATAGACAGGAATTGTTAAAATAGAATGTTTTAAATGGATTCACGCTTGCATTTTGAAAGTGAAGTACATTAGATTTAAAAAAATAAACCTACCTGTTATGAATTGCTTTCAGAATATAATGTGGTTGTCTTAGTTTGTTTGGGTTGGTATCACAAAATACCATAGCCTAGGTAACTTACAAATGACAGAAATTTATATCTCAGTTCTGGGAATCTGGGCAGTCCAAGATCAAGATGTCCATAGGCAGCTGTCCTCACAGGGCAGAAGGGACAAGGCACTCCCTGGGATCTCTTTTACTGGGCACAAATCCCATTTATAGAGAGCTTCACCCTCATGACCTGCTCACCTCCCAAATGCCCCACCTCCAAATACCATCACACTGGAGGAATAGATTTCAATCTATGAATGGGTGGGGAGGGGAGTGGTGTAAGCATCCAGACCATAACAGTAGTGTAGGTAAAATAGGGTTTTTTTCCTTGTAAATCTGTATGTATTTTCTGTTCATTGCATTTTGATATGCCTTTTGAATTTTTGAATGTTGTTCATATAGCTACATAAATTGCAATTCATAAATCATTTCTCTACTGTTGGTATTTTCTATGAGAGACAGATATTTCAAAGGCTAAATTAGTTCAAGTTCTAAAAATGAAATTCACCTTGAGAGTACTTTTTATATAATGCATGATTTTACGTCTGAGGTACTTGAAGCTTCTAATTAATTTTAATTAGTTTTCAAACTAGTATGCCTTCTTCACTAGAGTAATAAGTAGCTTTTACATCAAAAGACTAAAGCTCTGTCTTTGTTTGTATCACAGTTCTGTAAGCTTAGGCTGCCTGTTTTACTTTCAGTTTTAATTTTTCTTCAGGGAACATCAAGATTTGCAATTTTTGATTCAGTGATAATAAACATTTAAAAAATAATATTCAGGTTTTATAACATAAAGATCTTCAAGCCTTATTTGAATTAGAAAAAGTCTGTGGCAACAAAATTTCACTGAAAATTGATCAAGCGATGGGAAACTAAGTTTTCGCTTTAAATCATTTGGGGTAGGAAAACAAATTCTGAAATCATTTTCACTAATTAGGTGAAAGCTGTTACGTATTTCAGGTCATATCATTGTGAGATACATCTTATGTAATTCATTATTAATAGCAAATCGTTTTCAAAGAACTATGTTAGAACAGGTTATCTCTATGATGATTGTTTTCTCATGACCATCCTGAAAACTATTAGCTCACAAGCTTGGAAGCCAGATTACCTGGATTTAAACCTCAGTTCTTCATTTACTTAGCTGTATGACTGTGTGCCTCAGTTTCCTCCTATATGAGGTAAAACCATGATGATTGCCTCATAGTTTGACATAGGGATTAATTCGGTTTAACACATAAAATACTCAGCATACAGTAAGCCTTCGATAAATGTTGTGGTTATAGCAGGCTTGGAATTACTTTACGTGAGGGTCCTGGGGAAATGTAATAATGCAAGTCTGTTGCGGTGTGAAATCTGGGCATCTTTCTGGGCTCGTGAACATCACTACCCCATCATGGTGGGAATGGCTTCTCGGTGGGAGGAGTCTGAGAACAGTGTTCCACAGTAAGTTGAACAGGTAAGCAATTTTAGAAGAAGAAAATGTGGTGAAAAGAAACCTGTGTTTGCTGTTCATTTTTACAGTTCTAAAGCTAAGTGCCATGAGCATTAAGAGGCCAAAAAAACAGGAGATCCCCATTTTCAAATACCAGAGCTTGGGCTTGTTGGCTGAAGCTCCAGGATCCCACCATCCTGAACCTTACCCAATTCTTCCCTGTGTGGTTCTCTATGTTAAACTGAGACCAGATAAGTGGCACCAGGTCATTTTTCTGAAGTCTGGGGCTTGATGTATCTGCATAATTTCTATCAGAGTTTAGATGTGTTCATTCTAAAAGAACAAAGTGACTATAAAATACTCTGTAGCTCTTGCCTCCTGGGTAAACCATCTTTTACCCTGTGATCAGTATATATGATGAGAATCAGGAGCTTCATTTAACTTCAGGCTGATTCTGTCTGTACCAGCAGACAAGAATGAGAGCCAGAACCGTGAACTGTATCTACTTCTCCATCAGCCAGTGTAAAATAACACAAGTGCTTAACTGCATTATGTTAAACTTTCAAGCCTTTTTTGTTTGCAGTTGATGGAAAAGATTATTATGAATACTAGATAGCCAGTCTTAATTTTTAGAAAAGTCTATTAGCTATGACACACTAACTTACTTTGATGAAGGGTAAATTCAACTTTTTACTATTCACAAGGTTAGAAACAATGATGTTTCTTCTTTGCAAAACAAAGTTAAGGCTTTTGAAAGAGCTGTTCTAAGATGCCATCCTTATGGGGTTAAATGTTGAGTACTTAACAGATTTCCTTCATGTCATTAGCTCTCATGAATCATCACTGGCAGTCTGTTAAAACCCTTGACAGGTCAGTGCTTTTAAACACTCCTGAGTAATTTTTTTAAAGTTAACTTTTATTCTAAGTTGTTAATCTATTGAAGTCCAAGCATTTAACAGTCTGAGGTCCAGATTCATTTGTTGGCTCATCGGTGCTTTGATAAATCATTGTATATAGTACAAACAATCCCATGTATCTCCATTCATTACTTGACCTTGTTCTTTTAGGAATGTGTCCTGAAAACTGGCTTGTATGTGAGCACAGTACAGTTGCATATTGGGGTACAACAAATATAAATAGCATGTTTTATCCAAAGCTAAAATGAGAAGCTTGATCTTTTCATTCCAAATGAGTGTAAAGAATAATCTCATGGCATATAATGGACATTTGAACATACACCTGGCTTCTTGAAACTAACAGGAAAAACAAGTTTCACACTCCCACAAATAATAAATGTTTAACCAGAGAATGCCTTTGGGTTTCGGTGACATTTATGAACATAGGTACAGTGTACTTTTAAAATAGCTATTGTCTTTCTAAATCTTGTCACAAGGATTTTTTTAAAAAAATTCTGTCTTTCAGAACTCTCTTTTCACTCTCTAGCATCTCTCTGACACCCACATTCAGTCTGTTACTTTCTGTCTGAAATAAGTGTCTGGTTGTTAACCTGAGATTCCAAGGAAGAGAGGAGTGGAGGTTCAGTGTGGCCAAAAGGAATGAAAGTCCAAATTAGCTCCAAAGACAACCCTAGGTCTGTTCTAAATCCACTCACCGTCCCTTTATGTGCCCAAGCTTATACACTCTGTTCTTCTAAGGAGAAAACGGCTCACTTGACTACCATCTAATCTAGCTGTGTGTCCTTGGGCGAGTTAAATTCTCTGAATGTTAGTGTCCGTCTCTGTAAAGTGAGAGTGACATCTACCTGATAGCACAGTGGTGATGGTTAGACTAGATAATATATGCGGACAAGGATAGGGAAGAAGGCATCTCTCCAGCATAAGCCTCAGTTATCTGCTCTGAGGGTTCAGATTCGTCAATTCTTGCAAACTGGAGAGAAGTTATCCCATGGAAACAACACAGCTTGGTCCAAAAAAAAAAAACAAGCCTTTATTGTCAAAAAGGTGGGATTCCCAGTGTAGCAGCCTGTCTGTCATTTACTTCCACCCTGACTTCACTTTCTCTTTAGGCTTCACCTTCATCACAAGAAGGGAGTAAGAAGTCACAGGGGAGACCTTGCCGTTCTCTTGTTCCCACCCACAAGCCGACTGTAGATTCCCCCTCTCTGCCCCCTGACCCTGACCCTTCCCCTGAGCCCTGGCGTCACCTCTTCAGCTGCCTTCAGTGTGTCCCATCTTCCTCCTGTTCCTGCCGTCACCTGAGGCCAGGCCTCACTGGCTAATCCATGCCCCTGTAATGTCTCCCACTTGTAGCATCTCTCCACACACACCTGTGCAGATAGTGGTGCCAGTGTGCTCCCCTGACAGGGAGTCCCAGACTGTTCAGCTGCCTACTCAAAAACCTCCCCAAAATAGAAAGTCCCACATGAGGTATTGAGTCCCCTCTTCGGTGTATGTCCTTTTGCTTCCTTCTTGCTGTCCTCTCAAAATGGACTTCTCTTGGATGTGCACAGTGTGCCTCATGGCTTCTGTCTTTGCTCGTGATCTTTTCCATCAGCCTTCTCCCAGCTGACCAGTGAAGACCAAATCTCTTAAGAACTGACCCTCTGCCTGCCCCATGACCAAGCCCAGCCAAACAGCCTCACTCCCCCCCCCCACCCCCACAGTTAAAGGATGGGTATCACATGACCCATGCCAGCCCCACAGAGCCCTCCGGGATAAGAGGCACTTCTTTTCCAGGGTAGCTAATACTAAGGATAAAAATAAGACTCCAGCTTCCCCCGAAGAAAAATCAACACAGACAAAAGCAGAATCTAGATTCAGAGAGAGAAATCAGAAGACTGTCCTGATTATTTGGTTTGAGCCTCTGAAGCCAGCTCTACCGCCTAGACTCCCAGTTGTATAACCTAGTTAACCTTGTTCTGCTGGTTTGAGGTTGGGTTTCTCTTCCCTGCCGTGGAGCAGGTCCTAACTAGACCCTTCAAACATTTCTGCCTTTCACATTCTACCCCTATCTTAAAATCTTTCCCAACCAGTACTTTTCCCAAGAAGTAATCTGCTTTTTAAGTCTTCATTTTGTGCATAATTCCAGCCTAATCATCTTAGCCATTGATTTATAGATTTCCTAGAATAGTGTCAGTTATTGATCATACTGCAGGTGATCAGTATCTTAACCTATCAAACTACAAAAGTAAACATGATAAAATTACTTAGCAAAAGTGAAGAAATAAAAACCCATTGTGGGAGTGGTTTTCCTGTGTTACCAAAGAGCATACCCATCACCTTTGCATCCAGAAAACATTCAAGCCTCCCTCTCACTGTCCCCATCATGGACTTGTTATTAGCACTGAGAATGAATTGCTTCAGAGAGCAAGTGGATCTGCGTAGGGCTGAGTGTGAAAAGTGGAGGGAGAATTACAGCAGGTATTAGGTGAGGCCCAAGATCTGGAGAGCAAGACTAGACACAGAGGGTGTCAGCTAAGAAAGGTTGGAAAGCTTCCTTGGGTTACAGAAAAAAACCTGCATTTATTGTGAAGTTTTCATTTTTTTACTTTATTTCAAAAAAGTCTGACACCTGGGTCTAGCTTCCATGTGGTAGCAGAAAGTGAAGAGTAAGTTTTAAAAACTACCTTACCAATCTGTTTGGAATAACATGATAGGAGTATAAATTCTGGGAGGAAGAGAGAGCCCCAGAGGGTCCCAGCACTGCAGGGGCCACCGAGAGTGATGGAAAATAAAACCTCCCCTTCCCAGTATATGCCAGAGGAGGGCTTTGGAATGGAGGAAAGCTGACCCTTGGGTTACAGATGTTACATGCAGTAAATATTTTGCTGAAGTTTAAATGTAATTGTCATGAATATCAAGGTATTTGGAAAGATTGAAGTGAAGCTAATGTTTTTTTTTTATATCACCAGATTTGAAACTTTCACTGGAATTTATATTCATATCATTTTGGTGGGCTGCAGTCCATGGGGTCTCGAAGAGTCAGATACGACTGAGCGACTTCCCTTTCACTTTTTACTTTCACGCACTGGAGAAGGAAATGGCACCCCACTCCAGTACTCATGCCTGGAAAATCCCATGGACGGAGGAACCTGGTAGGCTGCAGTCCATGGGGTCGCGAAGAGTCAGATACGACTGAGCAACTTCCCTTTCACTTTTTACTTTCATGCGTTGGAGAAGGAAATGGCAACCCACTCCCGTGTTCTTGCCTGGAGAATCCCAGGGACGGGGGAGCCTGGTGGGCTGCCGTCTCTGGGGTCGCACAGAGTCGGACACCACTGAAGTGACTTAGCAGCAGCATTTTATTCCAAATAGATTGGTAAGGTAGTTTTAAAAAGTAATTGTGATTTCTTGTGTGAGATACCTGAGGGCCTTATGTTATGACTATATGGCATCTTGAAACCAAGTCAAGAAAAAAAAAATCTAACCATGAATTTCCAGAATGATCCCTGACTTTCACAAGGACTGATTGATGAAAGACAAGACAACCATTCACAATAGAGGCCTGGGTTAGTTTTAAAGGCAGCTTTGATGATTGACAGGTGATTGACTGCAGTGGTAGGAGAATTAAATTCCCAAACAATAGGAAACCAGATTAGATGTTGGTGTTGTGTGTGGATGGGCTCAAGACTGTCAGATTTGATGTAAGTTCTATTTTATGTGATCATGCTTAATGTGATCAGGGCTAACATAAGCCCCAAGCTAATAGCTAAGATGCCACTTGGCCTTGCTTTAGATAAAGATCTGTGCCCAGGCCTGTGAAATGTGAGTAGAGAGCAGAGTATGATAATGTGTGTGTTTTGGAGTGGGGGTGGGGTGGGGATGGGGTTGTGATTAATGATAAAAGATTGGAGGCTTTATTTTTCTTACCAGTGTCTCTTAACTTGCCGGGTAGCCTAGAAAAACTGACCATTATCCTTTAACAAAAAGAATGGCGTTGTTCGCTGTCCTACTGTGAGGATCCTGGCACGGAGAGTGGGCTTCTCTTAAGAGCCCAGGACTCTGGCCTCCTCAGCCTCCCCTGGGGACAAAGTAGCTCCAGCCAGCAAATCTCCCCAGAAATACTTCTCCAAGCACAAGAGAGTTCCCACAACTCTCTGGACTCCTCTGTGACTTCCCAGGCATCTAGCTATCATCTTTCCAAACACTCAGTGCCAGGTATTGACTGTGATTAGCTGATGCCCCTCAGGTTACCCTGGCCTCCTGATTAAAGATATGCCTCGGCAGCATTTGATGGAGATTTCCTGGCTTGACTGGAGCCAGAGGGTGAAGGCTGACCTCCTGCCTCTGCTGACTGGCTGTGAGTCCTCTGGCAGGTCCCTCAATCAGATGGGGATGGTGGTGGTGATAGTGACATTTGTTTTGCCCACCCACAGAGTCCTTAGGATGCTCAAACAGGAAAATGGATGGGAGAGCCCAGTGTCAGCTTGAAAGCTGGATGGAGATGCGAGTTACTGCGCTTGGTGCTGACATCCGACAAAAGGCTGGATGATGCTTCCCCTTCCCAGCCAAGTATGTGCCATTCAAAACGAAACAGAGGGTATCTGCTTCATCTCTAATGAGCAGGGGGCCTTAGCCAAAGGTCCACAGAAGGGAGGAGGGACAGACGGTGGCTCAGTTCCCCTTGGTCTCCTCAGTCTGTCTTCTTTTTGGACTCTAGTTGACCTTGGCCCAGATCTTATCAATAGGTGCCTTCACTCTTCCTTGTCACAGAAGAGAGACAGTCACCATCTCTCCTCATTTGTGTTCAGTGGGCCAGGCTTATGGCAGGTGCTAGGGACACCCATGGGCTGTGAGTTGCTCGCTGTGGAAAGGAGGTGGCTCCTAAAAGGAGTGAGCACGCTAGGACAGGGCCCAAGACATGCTGAGCATGTTACTGATGTGTCATTATCTTCTTATTCTTATTCTTACTGTGGGAGCAAAGGTGATTGGACTGGTTTTGCAAATGTGTTTTCCTTGATTCCTCAACCTGTCAAATGAAAGGCCTCCTCAACTCAGCAGGGTCTTATTTCCTTGTTCTTGAAAAAATCCAGGGTAGCAAGTCTGCCCAGGGAAGGCTGTAAACGCTGCTTGGCCTGCAGGGCTCCAAGGTCTGATTTAAAGACGCCCAGCCATGGGAAATCTGCCATTTGGGTCCCCAGAGCTGGCCTATGCCCAGATTCCATGCGTCCTCCACTGCCTTCCTCCCGCCAGGGACACCGTCCTTCCCAACTGGAATATCCCCCATCCTTAGGACGCACCTTCATTCTCTGTGCCCCCTCCTGTGGCACAATCATCATGGTACTTGCCACTCACCATGATTCCACTGACTCGCACTCACGGAAGCCCTGGGTCGACACACAAGGGTGCTCATCTCCCCATGCTTCCATTTTAAAGGTTCTCTAATGTTCGTTTCCAGTTTGGCTCTAGTAACATTGTTTTTCCATGTTTCTACCTTGTCTCCCTGAGTCTTCCGCCCCCTCCTCAAAATCAAGAACAGAGTCTTTGCACCCTGCATGATTCTTGCACATCTCGCTTGAGGAATACTCTACTCCCCAGTAATTAATCCAACCAACTTTTCTTGAGTGCCTGTGATACTTGTGGTAGGTCCTGGAGGGAGTACAAAAATGAAATATGACTGAAAAGTGAGGCAGTAGAGTGGAGAAAGTGAAAGTAGTAGCTTATTTCAGAGAGTTTAGTTGAAAGAAGGCTTGTACTAAAGGATGGAAGAGAAGAGATTGTGGCTGAAGATAAAGGGGGCATGAGGGGAGGGGGGTGTGGAGGAGCCCAGAGTAGAGGAGTCAGATCCAGAGCAGGTAAACTGATTCTGGAAGGAAGAGGGTCATCTCTTTTAGAGGACTGATGGGAAGAAAGGAGGGAAAGCAGAGGAAGGGAAGGAAGAAAAGGGGGGAGGGAGGAAGATGTAGCTAAATGTGGACAGGGACATAGGGGGAAAGGGCTTCCCAGGTGGCACTAGTGGTAAAGAACCTGCCTGCCGATGCAGAAGACAAGCGATTCAGGTTTGATCCCTGGGTTGGGAAGATCCCCTGATGGAGGGAATGGCTACCCACTCCGGTATTCTTGCCTGGAAAATCCCAAGGACAGGAACCTGGCAGGCGACAGTCCATGGGGTCTCAAAGAGTCAGACACGACTTAGCAACTTAGCATGCACAGTTGCACCTAGGGGGAAAGGGGTTTATCACCAATACCCTGGGTTTTCACTGTTAAATGAATGAAAGAGGGAACTTGGGCCTCGACATGAGGGAGCTTAAGCTGCTAAAGGGTTCACTAGTGGGGAGACTAGCAAGTAGCAACTGTGACACAGAACTGCCCGTGTGGCCTGACTGGGGCAGACCTGGGGAAAAGGGAAAAAGAAATGCAGAGTTGGGAAATAGTTATCTCTAGGTTCACCCTTCTCTCTCCCCAACCCAACCCCTGAACCAGGATCTGGAGGCTCCCTGGGAGCACTCTGCTGAACTGACCTACTTCAGATTTGGAGGCTCCCCCACGCTGCCTTCCCTCAGAACACCTCTTCATGGCCTCCTGGCAACCACCTGCTGCCCTTGTTGCCATAGTCGATCATGGCTTTCGGTGCTTTTCTCTCTCAGGGAGCAGTGTGATACTCTTGGGGGTGGGGCGGTCCCGTTGGATTTTGGTTCATACAGGTTTTCATCAGCTCTGGATCAATATGCCCAATTGTTGATTCTCAGAGAGACGACTGAACAAGTATCATTTCACCATATGGCCAACTTGTCAGGTTTACCGAAATAACCAGTTTACCGAAAGCTTGTTTCAAGAGTCTCTCTGTATGAATTATATTCATGCATATATTTACTCAAATATAGTCAGTGAATGTATTCTTCGTGCATATTCAGTGATTCTGAAGATGTCCATTAAATGGGAATTTATTTTAATGTAAATATAGTTAATGTATATATATTTGTTTTGGGCTAAATTGTGTACCTTGAGAATTCACATGTTGAAGTCCTGGCCTGCAGTACCTCAGAAGGTGACTGTATTTGGAGATAGACCTTTAAAGAGGTAATTAAGTTGAAGTGAGGCCATTAGTGTTCTGCGTGCTAAGTCCCATCAGTTGTGTCGAATTCTCTGCGACCATCTGGATTGTAGCCCACCATGCTCCTCTGTCCACGGGATTCTTCCGGCAAGAATACTAGAGTGGGTTGCCATGCCCTCCAGGGAATCTTCCTGACCCAGAGATCAAATACATCTCCTGTGTTGGCAGGCAGGTTCTTTACCGCTGGCACCACCAGGGAAACCCCACTAGGGTGGACCATAACCAAATATGACTGGTTTCTTTACAAGAAGAGGAGATTAGGATTCAGATGAATAACGAGGAAAGATGTGAAGATGAGGAGGAGGCTACCGTCGGCAAGCCAAGGAGAGAGGCCTCAAAAGAAACCAACCCTGCTGGCACCTTGATCTTGGACCTCTAGCCTCCATTACTGTGAGAATATAAATTTGTTGTTTTAGCTAGTCTCTGGGACTTTGTTATGGCTGCCTGAGCAAACTAACACAATAATCTCATAGCTGTATTTTTAAATATGGGATGTATTTCATTAGTATTTTAAGGAATGTTTGATTTGCCAAAAGGTTTGAGTTATAGAGTAAATTAGCCTTCTCATAAATATATTTAAGAAGAAGATATTCATAACATACTTAAGTCTTAACATATAAGAAAAAAAAAATTGTTCAAATTCATTGGCTTTTCTCAGGAAGAACATTTCTTGAAACAAGATGTTAGTAAGTGTGGCAGAGTGGCCTTTGATGTCCAGTGAATCCGGCTCCTTCTGGCTTGTGGCCGCCCACCATCCTCTGTGCACGGAGACTGGCAGTGCGGGACCCAGTGGGCTGGAGTGGAAATCTTGCTGCACTCTGAGCGCACACCAGACGCTGTGCTAGGATGCCTCCCTTGTGCAAGAATGTGATCCCCTGAATTCTCACACCAGGATTGGGAGACATACACACATCCCGCGCTACATACAAGAATGTCAGAACTTGAATAGTCAAGTAACTCCCCTCTGTCACAGAGCTAATCATTAGGGAGAACATTCCCCAAGTTCTGATAGATCTAGGTGTTAGTCCCAGCTCTGCTGCGTCCCATCTGCGTGACCTAAGGCGAGTACCTTAACTTCTCTATACCTTAGTCTCTTCATTTGTAAAATGGGGTCAGTACTGCTGTTTCCCACATAGGTTGTTGGATGGAGCAAATGAGATAATATATGTATGTGGCACAGAACCTGGCACATACAATGTCCTCAAGTGTTAGCTGCCACTGTGAGTTTAGGAAATACAATACATGTAACACCAGACATTATATAGTAGTGTTTACAAAGCGCTTTCAGTTTTTCAGACAAGGAAATCAAGCGTAAGAGAAGTTGAGGGACTCATTCAGACACCCCCTCCCCCCAAGTCTTTATTCTATTTAGGCCTTCACCTGATTGGTGAAGCCCACCTGTATAAGGGAGGACAGTCTGTTTTACTGAAAGTTCACCAATTTAAATGTTAACCTTGACCAAAAAGCCAGGCTTCAGCAATAGTGAACCGTGAACTTCCAAATGTTCAAGCTGGTTTTAGAAAAGACAGAGGAACCAGAGATCAAATTGCCAACATCCACTGGATCATCGAAAAAGCAAGAGAGCTCCAAAAAAACATCTATTTCTGTTTTATTGACTATGCCAAAGCCTTTGACTGTGTGGATTACAACAAACTGGAAAATTCTGAAAGAGATGGAAATACCAGACCACCTGACCTGCCTCTTGAGAAATCTGTATGCAGGTCAGGAAGCAACAGTTAGAACTGGACATGGAACAACAGACTGGTTCCAAATAGGAAAAGGAGTACATCAAGGCTGTGTATTGTCACCCTGCTTATTTAACTTATATGCCGAGTACAACATGAGAAACATGGGGTGGGATGAAGCACAAGCTGGAATCAAGATTGCCAGGAGAAATATCAATAACCTCAGATATGCAGATGACACCACCCTTATGACAGAAAGTGAAGAAGAACTAAAGAGCCTCTTGATGAAAGAGGAGAGTGAAAAAGTTGGCTTAAAGCTCAACATTCAGAAAACTGAGATCATGGCATCCTGTCCCATCACTTCATGGCACATAGATGGGGAAACAGTGGCTGACTTTATTTTTGGGGGCTCTAAAAACCACTGCAGATGGTGATTGCAGCCATGAAATTAAAAGACGCTTACTCCTAGGAAAGAAAGTTATGACCAACCTAGACAGCATATTAAGAAGCAGACATTACTTTGCCAACAAAGGTCCGTCTAGTCAAGGCTATGGTTTTTCCAGTGGTCATGTATGGATGTGAGATTTGGACTATAAAGAAAGCTGAGCGCCGAAGAATTGATGCTTCTGAACTGTGGTGTTGGAGAAGACTATTGAGAGTCCCTTGGACTGCAAGGAGATCTAACCAGTCCATCCTAAAGGAGATCAGTCCTGGGTGTTCATTGGAAGGACTGATGTTGAAGCTGAAACTCCAGAACTTTGGCCAACTGATACAAAGAGCTGACTCATTTGAAAAGACCCTGATACTGGAAAAGATTGAGGGCAGGAGGAGGATTGAGGATGAGGATTGAGGGCAGGATTGAGGATGAGATGGTTGGATAGCATCACCAACTCAATGGACATGAGTTTGAGTAGGCTCCAGGAGTTGGTGATGGACGGAGGCCTGGCGTGCTGCAGTTCGTGGGGTTGCAAAGTCGGACACGACTGAGCAACTGAACTGAACTCGACCAAACACACCCTCACAGAAACATCCAGAATATTTGATGAGTAATCTAGGCTCCATGGTCCAGCCAAGTTGACACATAAAATTAACCTCACAGTGTCTTTGCTCAGAAGGAAACAAGGATGTGCTGAGAGAGCTTATGCATGGCATTCACCCTTCGGCCTACTCCCCAAATGCCCTGAATAAGGTTGAGTCTTTGAGCCCGACTCTCCCATCCTTTCTCCTCCAGAAGAAAAATGCTATAGTGAAACAATTTACTTGGTTTCATTTTCAGACTAGTCACTTGTATCAGGCAGGTAGAGTTATTAGTGAATACTTTTTATCATTTCTTTTGATATGGCTGTGAATGTTTTGATTATATATTAAATACAAGCTTGCATGCAACTTAATGAACAGAGGAAATATGTTTATAATCCCTTCTTTAATTATGGTACTCATTTAAGTTTAGCTTAAGCATTGCTGTTTTTTAAAATTAGTTTTATTGTAGAAAAATCTTCAAAAACAGATTCTTTAAACAGTCTATATTTATGTAGAGATATTATAAAATAGAAAGCTGAAGACTGCTTCATAAACTGAGGTTTGACCGTCTTGCATATCAAGGAAAGGACACACCTTGAAGACTGGTCTAATTTAACGCAGGGCCAAAAATCAGCCTCTTAAGCGTTAAAACTGTAAAACAGAAACCGTAAGGCAACAGCTTTGAGGCTGTGTTAAGATGATTATAGTTATGAGATAAGCTGGCTGAGGTCAGTAAGTAGAAATGCCCATCTAGTAAACAGTGCAGATTATACTACTACAGGAGTACTCAGCTATGCAGATACCTGAAGCAGGCTGAAGGAAGGACTCTAATAAAACCTAACCCCTTACATTTTTATGGCACTCTAAGATTTTTAAACATCTTTCATTTACATGAATCTGATATGATCCTTGCACATTGCCCCATGCTGCAGTAGGGCCAGACATCATTCCTCCCATTGAGACTCAGGACAGCTCCTAGCTTATACGGTGGCAGAGTGGCAGGGAACAGGCCAGACTAGATGGGCTTTCTTCAGCATCCAGTCGTCAGTCCGGCATCTTTGTTGGGTGCCTGGGATGCACGGCCAGGGTACAGGGGCGGGTGGAGGAGGAGAGTGGACAAAACACAAGCCGTGGCTGGTCTTACTAACTGGCCCTCCTCAAAAATCACTGGCATCTGTTCAAAATGGCATTTCCTGTTTTGATTTTGAGATTTGGCATCATATTAATATAACTGGGCAGGCCTGCACAGAACTGCTAAAGGCAGAAGAAAAAAAGAGAGAGAATGAACACTTGAACAAGATTACAGACTCCTGCCTTGAACAGTTGAACATGATTTACAGACTGCTGCCTTTCTCACTAGCAAAAAAGAAAAAAGCCTCCCAAGCCTGGAGGGATAGAAGAGGAGGGTGAGGGACGGAGTGCTGCTGGTGACAGGTTTTCTCCCGAGAGGAGGGAATCACACCCTCAGCTGTGAAAAGTGAATCATGTCTTTCCTATCAAGACTTTGCACAATTTTCTGGGAAACTTGTCATTGAGGATACAATAGAGATGACTGTCCTTTTCAGCAGTGTAGCAGTTTCTGGAGGGAACAGTGTGAATCGTTTGGGGGATTAAAAGTGCAAACTGAATGAAGATTAAAGGTGTGTCATAAGGCGCTTTGTGGGCTGTGTTTACTTTTCTGGAGGCCAGCACATCTGCCTGATTGAAAGAGACAGTGTCACATTTGGTTGCAAAAGTATAAACGGGTGATGACTTTGGTCCCACCTTTCATGTTAGGATCGGGGTCTTCTCTTCAAAAGAGTAGAAAAGAGCATCTAGGCCATACCTCTTAGTTTACAAGGCACTTCCATGGGCATCGTTATACTTAAGCATCACTAAAGCAGAATCATGGGGCCTGCTTTCTGTGTGAGATAGCTTAAGTCACAGCTTAGGGCACCTATTGGTGGGCTTCTAGCTCAAAGCCCACACTCTCCACTTCATCACA
Source organism: Capra hircus (assembly GCF_001704415.2). NCBI lineage: Eukaryota > Metazoa > Chordata > Mammalia > Artiodactyla > Bovidae > Capra > Capra hircus. Next base: position 60,015,921 of record NC_030817.1, read on the forward strand.
AGATAGACCCACTCAGTCTATACATGGGCAGAGTGGTTGATTTCTTATTGGCTCCATGTTAGAAGATAACCAACCATCTCAATTTGCCTGAGACTGAAGGGTTTCCAAGGATCTGGGAGAAACCTGGGCAAATTGAGACAACTGGTCACCTTATATTTCCAGAAGTCCTCATAGGAGATTCTTCAAGAGTCACATTGAATGCTGAGTTTTTTTTTTTGGGTGGACACAGCCATATATGCGTGGGATTGGTGTTTAATTTTCTCCTCAATATTTGCAGGCATTTAAAATTTTTAACATTTTGCTAGTCTCCTAAGATTGTCATTTTGACTATTTTTCTTCCTGATGTTGTCTTAAATCCTCAAGGACTATATGGGGAGAAGGGGTGCAAACAGGAAAAAAGTGAGTAAAGGAAGACATTGACTTCCAATTTTTAAATGTGATTTTGGTTGTGGTACTTTGAGGACTAACTTGTTATCATAATTCTCCAACTTGAATATGGTAGTGGACAGCCTCTTAAGACAACCCTCCAACGATTCTGCCTCTTGGTATGGATGATCTTGCGTCCTTCTCTTCCCTTGGATGTGGATTTATCTTAGAGAGTTCCCTTTCTCTCCCTCCCTCTCTGTGTGTCTCTGTCATCCCTAACTCTGGGAAAAGGCATCAGTCAGCCCACGTGTTGAAGAACGGACATTTCCATGCAATAGCCAGAAAGGACCTGAGCTTGGAAGCAGGTTCTCCAGCAACAGAACAGTCTTTAGAAATGTTTGCAGCCTGAACCAACCGCTTGATTGCAGCACCATGAGAGAAGCTTAGCCAGAATCACAAAGCTAAGTCAATTCCAAATTCCTGTCTCATATGAACTGTGAGATAATGTGGTTGTTTTCATCCTCTGTGTTTTAGGGAATCTGTTTGGAGGCAGTAAACAACTAATACAAATGTGCGTCAGAATCACCTAGACAACCACCTTGATAAAATGTATATTTATGGGTCCTGCCCCTGGAAATTATATTCAGTAGATGTGGCCTGAAGTCTGCTTTTTCACCAGGAATCCCAGGAGAATCAGAACTGACGAATTTCTGCTTGAGAGCACATTGCAAGATAAGCACTCCCTGGGAAGGCCTCCGGGAGGGAAGACTGCAAGGGGGTATGGCTGCCAGATAAAATACAGGACACCCAGTGCTGTTTTAATTTGAGATAAATAACAGAAAATGTTTTAATATAAGCATGCCCCTTGCAGGATTGGGGACATATTTATACCAAAACATATTTGTTATCTGAAATTCAAATTAAGCTGAGTGTTCTGTATTTCTTCTTGCTAAAAACCAGAGAGAAATCCCCACCCAAAGAAAGGACCAACCGGAAATAAAGCGGCGCCTTCCGTTCGCAGATGGCAGGATTTTGATCCCTGAGGGGCCAGTGATGGGACTGCAGGTGCCTGGCTGGGCCCTGCCCCTCTGCAACGCCCAGCGCAGGGCGCGGACTTGCGACCCTTGAACGGTTTCTTTGAAGGTTTGGGGTGGGGGAAAGGGGACAGTGTGCGAAACTGCTCAGAAGTACCCCCACATGGCCCCGCCCACCTCTTACAGGTTGGACCCCGCCCCTTGGTGCCCCAGTGGTGGGGATAAGGAGACCCTGTGCCTTCAACTCCTTGGAGAGCCTGGACCCCGCCTTCGCAGGGGCTGCAGCCTGGTGGATGCGCCACAGGGCGCCCAGAACTCGCTCCTTTGGGTGCTGATGGCATCAGGCTTTTCCAGAGCAGTGAATGAATGCCAGTCTTGCCCCACATCCCTCCAGGAACTCAGATGAATGCAGCTGCTCGTAATAAAAGTGTGCGTTTCTCATTCCGAGCCTGTCTTGGTCTGCTGAGTTCTGTTGGAGCTCTCAGCCCTGTGAAGAGCAGAATGATTCCAAAGACATTCCTTATGACTGCGGTTATGAGAACGCTGGTTCTCACTTCTGTGTGCTTTCTTGTCACAGGAAACCGTGTTAATTCCGATGTGTTAATTTTCCACTGTGAAATATTTTCAAAGAGATCGAGAATGAATGAGAATGTGTGTGAGAGAGAGGGAGGGAACTTGGCCGCACAGACTGAAGTTCTGAAGGCAGGGATAGAAGATACAGGCTCAGAAAATGTGCAGCTGCAGTAGAATCGGAGACTTACATACGTGCTTTGAAACCAGACACCGAAAGGGAGGTCACATCACTGCAGCCTTGCCCAGCAGCCTGACACAAACTGAAAAGCCACAGGAGGGAGCTGAGTCTCTCTCCCCAGCGAGACTGTCGAGGGCCTTGAGTTTTTGAGAGGAAGGGGGGCAGTTTGGAATCAAAAGTACAGAATGTGTATCTGCCTTGGAGGCTCTCAAGAGCCTGAAGAGAACTCTTGTTGCACTGCTTCATAAAACCAGCCCACCCAAAACAGACTCGAAAAGTAGAACCCCAAGGACACAGTGCCATTTCACACTTTGGACGTCAGGAAGTGTTCCACAGGAATTGCCCAGTCTGAGGACCACGGCGGACTGTGAAGGCTTGGGAATGCAATAATCTAGATGTATAGAATGGTCAAGCACTTGGAGGGCCTCGGTCACCTGGCTCAGGTTCCCGTTTTACAGAGAAGAATCTAGGCTCCCTCTTTGGCCTTCACCGTGGCCTCTCTGGGTGTCTGAAAACTTAATAGCGACCTCAGAAGTTTATTGTGAGCTTTAGTGTCATGATGGATGTAAAGCACTTGGCACTTAGCACTAATAAATGGGCGCTGTTTTATAATTTCACTGTGTGTGTGTGTGTTGAGGTGTGTGGTGGCAATGCTGGGGTCAGAGGGGAGTATTTTAATATAGCTTTTAAAAAAAGAGCCCAGCTTCCTGATACAGGGTTCACATCTACATAGGGTCTCTTGGAAGGGAAAGAACCACTGCACCTTTTAATATATCTGTTTGTTTTAGAGATATCTAAAGACACAGACAGGTGAAGGCTTGCTTAGGATCCCACAGCCACCTCCTTTCTGGAACCCCCTATCTTGCTAACAAGGTAGGGAAACTGCCATGCTTTCAGCCTGAAAGCCCCATTGAGATGGTATGACTTTTCTGCAGCAGCAAGCGGGAATCTCTAACACACTGACCCCAGCACTCTGCTGGACTCGTTCAGTCACCCCCGTGGCTACCAGCACCACCACCAAGGAGGGCTCCTAAACTTTTTTGCTAATGAATGAAAGTGCTACATTCCCAACCCTGAGAGAACTAATAATTGTGTACAAAGGCAAGTCTGGTTTTGAAATTAATGACTGTGGGAGTCTGAAATGATTTTGAGATAAAATGAATAGTTTACATTAATTTGCATTGCAATAGACAACACTGGTTAGGAATCACCGCTCTGTTGAATTTAAGAGACAAAGATCAAGTCTGTTGTTTTAATTCACTGCCCCAGGAAGCTAGGAGAGCGGAGGGGCAGTGAGGAGATTGAAGCTTTTAACGCTTACTGTGCAGAAATAATGATTTTTGTAAAAATAGATTAGCTTTTAAGGATGTAGTAACATTGGCTAAGCACTTGGTATATATTTTGCCTATATTTATTTCTTTCATCATCACTACAACCTTAGGAGATAGGTGCTAGAATTACCTCCATTTTATAGATGAGAAAACTAAGACCAGAGAGGAATTTCTTCAAGGTCAGATAACTAATAAACGACATCACCAAGACCAAATCTTGGAGTTTGACTGCAGAGCCTTGCTCTATCCACTGTCCTCTACCACCTGGATCTCCCAAGGCACCAAACCCAAGAGACCAGGAACTATTCTGCCATTCATCACGAGCATATCCTTTTCATCACATTGCTGTTCCCAGATTACATATGGAGCTGACTCTTCTGGTCCTTAATGCTCCAGTGTGTGAAGTAATACCTCATTATGGCTTTGATTTACATGAAATGTGTATCAGACCTTCCTGGGTCAGATTAAGCTAAAGTAACTTTGACTTTCTTCATCCAAGTCACCTGAGAATCCAGCAGTTCCTGGTGCGTAGGTAATGAATACCCTGGGACTGACTTCCCTTGAAGCTGTGCAGCAGTAGACAAACAGACTGGCTACAGATTTGTCAGTGGAGAAGGTGAGGCTAAGGGCTTTAAGAAGTAATTGTCGCCACTTAGCTGTGAACTTCCTGCATAAGTTCCATCCTCATCCTTCATCACTAAGGATGGTAACAAGTCAGCCATACTCCTAACCTAGTCAGTACCTGCCACCCTTGGAAGACAGCAAATCAGATGATGCCTAGCCTAATCAAAACTCTTCCTTAGATGCTAGAAAATTAATCTCCCAAGGCACCAGGCCCATATCATTCCGTTAACAAGATGTGCTGAGTGCCTACCCCGTGTCCAGTCCTGGGCCAGACACTATGGGAGACATAAAGAGAAAGTGCTGGACACGGGCAAATTGCAGCAGAAAAGAGTAGAAGCACTGAATAGCTGGGAAGCCGTTATCGCTGTTCAGGAGGGAGACGGCGAAGGCCTGAACGAGGCAGCGCTAGCAAAAGTGAGCGAGAAGCAGCAGTTAGGGAATCAGCAAGGGAAGTGTACATCAGGCTGAGCATCACTGCCAGGTGCAAAGAACACGGGCTGGGTCCTGATCCCCACCTCATGGCTGCATGGCCCCAAGACCTCAGCCATTCTGAGCCTTGGTTTTTCACTTTTGAAATTAGGACAGTAACCCTGTCCTCACCTCCTGGGATTATTGAGAAAATCAGTGAGTTAGTATCAGCCCCTGGTCTGTCCCACTGTGGTGAGTGCTCAAAACTGTTGGCTCCCCCCCTAATCTCCCCATATCTGCACTCCACCTCCTATGGTTGCCTGTAGAGAAGAGAGGAGAGGTGAGGGCCAAGCAGTGACATCAGCTTTCTAGGTGGTACCACTAAGCAGATGGGAAAGGTTAGAAAGGGGGACTATTCTGATAGGGGAAGATAGGTTGATTTTTTAAATTTTGGTTGATGTGATGGTGAAATAGTCAGACTGGTAGCTAGAAACCCGAGGGCTGAGAGCTGGCAACAGAGGAGAGTGGCAGGAGTCCTGGGATGGGAGACTGGGGTCGTTCAAGCCACACGTGACTCTGAATTCCTAGAAGCTGCAGCAGCTGTGGCTGAGGTGAGCAAACAAACCTGCGCCCACTGGGCTCAGTGATGACGACCCTAAAGATGAAGCCAACCTGACTGGACCATACAGAGCCACCTGGAGGTGGCCGCACCCACACCAGTCTCCTGGCTGCTTTCTCAACAGCATGTCACAGTTTTGAGTTGACAAGAGCAAGGAGATTGGTGTCGGAACCCACTGTTTCTACTCTGACTGTACATCGAAGTGTGTCTGTGGGTCCCCTGGATTGTTAAGTCCCAGAAATAGATGTATTTTATTTGACTGTGTATCAAACGGGTTTCTGAGCTGGGGCCAAAACCAAGCAAACAAAACAATCATTCTGTTGACATTTACTGAGTTCTTCCCAGAGGCCAAGTGCCTGGCAGGCACAAAGCACTCTGTGGGTGTAGAAGTGGCACCGAGAGAGGCCACAGGAGACAAAGAAAAAAGTGACCGGACCATCGTCCCCAGGAGCCTCTCGGCGACAAGCTGGCTGGTCTCAGGTGAGAGATCCCCAGCCCCCTCCTTTCTTGAAGACAGTCAGACTGTCATGACTCCTGAAAGCAGCTGATACCAACAGAAGGGGCAGCACGGTTAGAGTGGAAGGACCACCCTTAACTCTGGGAGCTTGAGCAAGTCAACCTTCCTAAGTTGTGTCTGACTCTGCAGGACCCCATGGGCTGTGGCCCACAAGACTCCTCTCTCCATGGGATTCTCCAGGCAAGAATACTGGAGTGGGTTGCCCTGCCCTTCTTCAGGGGATCTTCTTGACCCAAGCATCAAACCCACGTCTCTTATGTCTCTTGCATTGACAGGCAGTTCTTAACCACTAGCACCACCTGGGAAGCCCTCCTTAAGCCTCAGTTTCTCCTTTTATATCAATTCAATAGCACAAAGAGAGCTCAGCTCTCCCGCAGGGCTTCAGTGAGCTCTCAGGAAAGCATACTCTATGAAGACAGTCTTCAGTGCTGAATTCCAGGCCCATTGTGTTTGCCCTGAGAGAAGCAGTTTCCTCAGGTCACCCCTCTGCCCAGAATCAGCATTAGAGAGGGCTGCTGTGAGAAAGTGGAATTTGTTTCCCATTCGTAGTGGGTTGAATGGCAGGCCCCCCAAAAGGTACACTCAAAGTCTAATCCCCTCCCCCACCGCCTGTGAGGGTGACCCTATTTGGAAATAGAACCTTAGCAGTTGTGAGTGAGTGGAGGATCTTGAGATAAGATCATCCTAGATTCAGTCATTTCAGTTCAGCCACTCAGTCGTGTCCAATTCTGTGACCCCAAGAACTGCAGCATGCCAGGCCTCCCTGTCCCTCACCAACTCCCAGAGCCTACTCAAACTCATGTCCATCGAGTTGGTGATGCCATCCAGCCATCTCATCCTCTGTCGTCCCCTTCTCCTCCTGCCCCCAGTCCCTCCCAGCATCAGAGTCTTTTCCAATGAGTCAGTTCTTCGCATCAGGTGGCCAGAGTATTGGAGCTTCAGCTTTAGCATCATTCCTTCCAAAGAAATCCCAGGGCTGATCTCCTTCAGAATGGACTGGTTGGATCTCCTTGCAGTCGAAGGGACTCTCAAGAGTCTTCTCCAACACCACAGTTCCAAAGCATCAATTCCTTGGCGCTCAGCCTTCTTTATGGTCCAGCTCTCACATCTGTACATGACTACTGGAAAAACTATAGCTTTGACTACATGGCCTTTGTCAGCAAAGTAATGTCACTGCCTTTTAATATGCTGTCTAGGTTGGTCATAGCTTTTCTCCCAAGGAACAAACAAGCGTCTTTTAATTTCATGGCAGTCACCAGCTGCAGTGATTTTGGAGCCCAAGAAAATAAAGTCTCTCACTGTTTCCATTGTTTCCCCGTCTATTTGCCATGAAGTGATGCTGAAGCTGAATATGAATATGAAGCTCAGTATGGTTATTGATGTTTCTCCCGGCAATCTTGGCTCCAGCTTGTGCTTCATCCAGCCTGGCAATTTGCATAATGTATTCTTTATATAAATTAAATAAGCAGGGTGACAATATACAACCTTGACGAACTCCTTTCCCAATTTGGAACCAGTCCATTGTGCCATGTCCTGTTCTAACTTGCTTCTTGACCTGCATACATATTTCTCAGGAGGCAGATAAGGTGGATTGGTATTCCCAACTCTTTAAGAATTTTTCACAGTTTGTCATGATCCACATGACAAATTTAGGGTGGGCCCTAAATCCAGGGACTGTCCTAATAAGAGAAAGGAGAAGGAGAATCAAGATAGAGGGGAAGGTCATGTGAGGACAGAGGCAGGGACTGGAGCAGTTGCTCTACAAACCAAGGAGCCCCAAGGGTTGCCCGCAGCCTGGAGCAGCCAGGAGAGAAGCATGGAGCCCATTCTCCTCCCACAGACCTTCCGGGAGGAGTCAACCTGGCTGATAACCAAGTTCAGACTCCTGTCCTCCAGAGCAGTGCAAGAACAGGTGTCTGTTGTTTTCAATCACATGTATTAATGTGTTACAGCTGCCCTAGGAGATTAATACTCCATTCAAGTGGACAAGCCTTGGCAGGTGAGGTTGCCAGGGTGCTGGGTCACCTCAGCTGCCCACCCCAGCCTGTCTGTCCCCAAGGGTCATAGTTCCCTGCCGGCTGCCGATGGTCCCTTCAGCAGCTCTTGTTCACAGTAGCTGAGTAGCATCATCATGTTTTGATGTTACTCCCCTCCTCAGAAGCTACACCGACTTCCAGTCGATTCCAAATCACATTTAAACACATTCTCTCTCACAGGCCTTGAACTCTTATTCCCAGGGGAAAGGCCTGGACAGTCTCATCGCTCAGGACCAACAACTTAATCTTCCTTGGTAATAACACAGCAATTTTGTGACAGTTGATGAAGCAAACCACAGTACCAGAGGGTCTGTCTCTGACTTGCTGCACCAAGCGGCGGTTCTCAAGCTTTGGGGCACAGAGAATCACGAGGAATGCTTGAGAAGTCATGGACCCCCTTCCCGTCACTGTCCCTTCACGCAAATTTCTGATTCAGTAAGTCTGGGCGGGGCCAGACGAGCATGCAGGTCTAACAAACACCCAGGTGATACCTATGATCCCTGACCTGAGTACATGTGAAAACAGCAGGAGCTCAAAGCTCTGCTCTCAAGCTCTGCAGGTTAGGGTTACACGTGTGTGTGTGTGTGCACGCGTGTGTGTGTGCGTGTGTGTGTGTGCACATAGTTGCTCAGTCGTGCCTGACTCTGCAACCCCATGGACTGTAGCCCGCCAGCCTTCTCTGTCCATGAACTTTTCCAGGCCAGAATACTGGAGTGGGTTGCCATTTCCTATCCAGGGCATCTTCTCAACCTTGGGATCAAACTCACATCTCCTGCAATTCGACACATCCTGGGGGGTGTCTAAAAGCCCCATGCCTAGGCTGCAAATTAAATCTCTGAGTGTAGGACCCGAGCATCGGTAGTTTTGAAAGCTCCTCAGGCAATTTTCATACACAATTACATTGAAAACCAGTGGCTTAGAGGCACTCCCTCCCCAGGCAGAAGAGAAGACGGGAGGCTGGGAGAGGCCCCCTCTCTTGCAGCTGGGCCTGGTGCCCCACTCTGGGAGGGTGTGAAGAAGGAGGCAGTAACCAGGTCCCTAGGAAGCATGACCTCCCTGTGGCCACAGCCCAGGAGCTGCAGCCAGCACCCAACCAGAGAGGGAGGCAGTGGCTGGGATCCTGAGCCCTGTTTTTGGCAACTTGCTTTATGAATTTGATCAAGTTGCTTAACTGCTCTTGGCTCTCCTTTCCTTATCTATAAATGAGGGTAATAAAAATACCTATCTCAAAGCGAAACTATAAATGATTAAAGGAGAAAATGTCTTGGAAGTACCCATCTCGGGTGCTATACAGGACAGACACTCCCGCGGCTTCCTCCTCACACTCACTGGAACTGGGTGGAGGGACAGGCCAGGGCGCTTGTCCCTTTCCTCCCACTTTCGCTACCAGAGGTCAGGACCTGACATCTTAGTCACACTATCTTTAGCATTAAAGGGGGTCTTTAGGACTCCCTCTGTTTTGTTTTTTTCTTCCAAGAATTTTTTAAAATATACATACCTACCCACCTCCTTCTTTCTAAGTGGCAATATACTTTTGTCCACTTGCTTTTGTTCACTTAACTGTATGTACTGAGGGCTTCCCAGATGGTGCTAACACACCTACCAATGCAGGAGACCCAAGTTTGATCCCTGGGTCAGGAAGATCCCCTGGAGAAATGAATGGCAACACACTCCAGTATTCTTGCCTGGAGAATTCCATAGACAGAGGGGCCTGGTGGGCTACAGTCCGTGGGGTTGCGAAGAGTCGGACATGACTGAACAGCTAACGCTTTCACGCTTTTTCACTGGAGTCAAAAACTTAGAAAGGCAGAAGCCACTCCACACACTATGAACATTTACTTTTCTCTATAAAACAAAGCAGCCCCTCCCCAAGCCTCATTTTGAAGGTGTTATAATCATTTAACAAGTCTCATGGTTTGGCTTCTGCACCCCCCCCAAATTTATATGTTGACGTCCTAAACCCCAGTACCTTAGAATGTGACCGATTTGGAAACTGGGACTTTAAAAAGGGAGTTAAGTTAAAATGAGGTCTTTAGGGTGGGCCCTGATCCAGCAATGACTTGTGTCAGAAGAGATTTGGACACAGGAGGAGGGAAGGGGTGTGAAGGCATAGGAGAAAGGTGACCGTCTGCGAGCCAAGGAGAGACGCCTCAGAGGAAAGCAAGCCTGCCAGCACCTTGATCTTGGACTTCTAGCCTCCATTACAGTGAGAAAATAAAATTTCTTTTGGTTAAGCCACCCAGTCTCTGGTGCTTTCTTACAGTAACCTTAACAAACTAACACAGAAAGGAAGGTCTGGTCGGAGAAAAACCATGCTGTGGTCGGAGACTAACTTGTTCTCTCTAGGAATTTGCTCCCAGTTGCTCGTGTTTCTTGTGACATACGTTTCTCCAGCTGCCTTACTTCCTGATGCTTCTGCCAAGCCAGAACCTTCCTGGCATCTTTCCCTGTGAGGGGAGGTCTCTCAGGAGAGAGCTTCCTGCGTCTTGCACAGTTCAGAAGGCTCTGCAGTGGTGGATTGGCCGAAGCTTTAAATGGTGACAGAGGCACCAGCCTCCACGGAAAGACCACCCGAGCACCTGAGAGCTTTGACCCCACTGGGCACTCAGTGAGATTTGTGACTCACTTTTCTCACCCGCCCTCTCGGGGAGCTGTGGCAATCTCACCCTAAGTGTCTTCCTGCCCCCCTACCCCTATCCCGCCATTTTCATGGGAGGTAAATGTGGCGTGCAAAACGCGTTTTTAATGACTGAGATCTGCATTTAAGTATTTTCCATCTTTGCTGGGTCATTAAACCTTCAAATCCCTCGATATTTTAATGACTTTTTATAGTCCAGTGATGTGTAGGTTTGTTCAAGTTTTCATTCTCTCCACACTGCCCTGCCCATAAAATGCTGCAGCAAGAGGGGGTCGTTGAACACAGGTGCTGATCTGCATGCGTGCTTTCCTGGCAGCCTGTCCCCTGTGCTGGCAGTGATTACTGCAGAGCACAGCACACCCAGGCTCAGGTTCTAAACACTGGAAGAAGTGAAGAAGTGAAGTCGTTCAGTCATGTCCAGCTCTTAGCGACCCCATGGACTGTAGCCTACCACGCTCCTCCATCCATGGGATTTTCCAGGCAAGAGTACTGGAGTGGGGTGCCATTGCCTTCTCCAGAGGATCTGCCCAACCCAGGGATCCAACCTGGGTCTCCCACATTGTAGGCAGACACTTTACCATCTGAGCCACCAGGGAAGTCAAAGACTGGAAGGATGGTCCAAATGACCCTTGGAAAGCAATCAGAAGTGCCGCATTAGAGACCATGACACCATTCCTCACTAAGGTGTTGGGACAGAATATTGTCTCTTCAGTGGAGCCCTGGGAGAATGGTTGGCCTGTGTCTAGAACTGCGCTAGAGCTTCACCAAACCTGGCCATTTCTTACACGATGAGAAGGAAGCAGGAACCAAGACCCATTCGGAATAGCAGATTCATATCCCTTCACTGAGTGGAATAGCAGGCAGAATTGCTTACAGTGTATAAACTACTCTCTCTCTGTTAATTTTACTTTTGCTGAACATGTGGCAATTTACAGGATGGCTGGATACAGTATGGCGCACGGAGAGCACCAGGCTGGGGTTGCAAAGTCTGTTCAGCCACAAGCATTTTGAAGAATGCTAAGGCAAAGGGATTTAGGCCACATAGACTTAAAAAAAAAAATTGTTTTCGTTTAGTCCAGAACTTGGGAGAGGGCTCCAGGTGGTTAAAAAGCTGCCCAGTGGCCACAGAGAGACACTCAGGCAGAAACCCTGATACCAGGGGGATGCAGAGGGGCTCCTCAAAGGCCACTGGGCTCCAGAGGCTCCTAGTCATCCTTGAGGGCAAGCCTTTCGAAGAAGTCCTCACCCAGCCCCACCTGAGGATCAGCCAGCCTGGGAGGTTAGTCAGGCGGCTGCCCATCTGCTTGATGAGTTTCACCTGCTCATCTAGCCAGTGGCTCTGCAGGAAGTCAGAGCCGGGAGCCTGCACAGTCAGGACCAGGACATGCAGACCCAAAGGGCCTGGTTCAGGTTCTTCTCTACGAGCTTGATGGCTTCCAGGCATCCAGGGTTTTACCCCCACTCGTCTTGGAAACAGCTTCTGCATATCCTGGAAGACGGTGCAACCACTGTGCTGGTTCAGCATCTTCAGGAGATGCTCAGGGACCTCACTCTTCTCCTCGGCCAGTATGCAGAAAAAGTGGCCCAGGCCCTCAAGAATCACATCACCGCAGCTGAAACAGACACCCAGGAAAAGGTAGGTGTGGGAATCCCACAGAAGCATGCTGATTCGGTGGTTGACTATGGCCTCCATCTCTGTGGAATAATTCTGTCGAATCTGAGAGCTCATGGTTGAATGGAAATAAGAGCTAAGCTCAAAAACAGGTGTTGGCTTCTCCAGGGGCAGAGGATGTCTGAGTGATTGGTTCTAAAGGTTGTGTCGACTGAAAAAGAAGTTAGAGGGAGGCTGGAGATTGGGAGAAGGGGTTTCCCTAGCTCTGTTCCGTCCGAACACTTTTGAAGCAAACTGCAGCAAATTGCAGGGCACACTGCTGGCCATAGACACTTCCAGAAAATAGAAATCCTTACTTAGGTTACTTTCCCTGAGGTTCAGTGTCCTCACCTGTAAGATGCATGCCTTTGGGTGGGATGATCCCAAGGTTCCCTTCTGGAGTCCCTGGCATAAGTGAGTTCAAGCTCAGGGCTCTTGACCAAGAGAGATCAACCATGGTGGTGTTGTTCTGCCACTTAGTCGTGTCTCTTTGCCACCCCATGGACTGCAGCACACTAGGCTCCCCTGTCCTTCAGTATCTCCCAGAGTTTGTTCAAACTCATGCCCAATGAGTCAATGACGCCATCCAACCACCTTATTCTCTGTTGTCCCATTCTCCTGCCTTCAATCTTTCCCAGCATTAGGGTCGTTTCCAATGAGCCAACTCTACATATCAGATGGCCAAAGTACTGGAGCTTCAGCTTCAGCATCAGTCCTACCAATGAATATTCAGCACTGATTTCATTTAGAATTGACTGGTTTGTTCTCCTTGCTGTCCAAGGGTCCCTCAAGAATCTTCTCCAGCACCACAGTTAAAAAGCATCAGTTCTTTGGTGCTCGGCCTTCTTTATGGTCCAACTCCCACATCTGTATATGACTACTGGAAAAACCATAGCTTTGACTATGTGAACCTTTGTTTGCAAAGTGATGTCACTGTCTAGGTTTGTCATTGTTTCCTTCCAAAGAGCAAGTGTCTTTTCATTTCATGACCACAGCCACCGCCCTAGTGGCCTAGGAAAGCAGCAGCACCCTCGTGTTCTGCCTGGGAATGTCATAAAACCGAATTTGTAGAAGTAAGAAGTGAGATGAGAAATAGGTTCCATAAGGGAAAGCCTGGTAGTTCACACTGCTTGTCTCCAGGGTCTCTTCAGTTCAGTAAACCTGAACTTAGCACCCGGTAAAGACAAAACAGGTGCTCTGGGTTAGAAAGGTAAAGAGAGACAGACTGTCCCTGCCATTGCGGCTCTCCCAATCCTGGTATAATGTTGAGCGTTTTATCACAAGTGAGAAAGCTGAGCATTTGGGTAGGGGGTGCTGAAATTCTTCGATAAAAGCTGTTGTGTATCACAGTACATTTTGGCCTTTAATTTCTAGACTCGTGTCTGCAGAGCCGTGGTAATCGTTTATGCTGTTCGCCAAATATTTCCAGGTCTCCTACTGAGCATATAGGTGGGTCATATTTTCCTGAGTCAGAAAAGCTAAGTGTGGCCATGTGACTTGTTTTCTCAATGAAACATCAGTAGTGAGATACATTTCACTTCCAGGCAAAAGCCTTAAGCACCATCACATGGCCCCCCATGGTTCTCTTCCTCTGCCGTGGAAGCAGACAGCAGGCGCTCACTAGTCTGTGGCTCTCAGTGAGGACAGAGTGGGGAGAGACCTGACTGATCCATGATGGGCACATAGTAGGATCAGGAAACAAATGTTTGTTATTTTAAGCCATAGAGATTAAAAAAAAGAAAACTTTTAATATGGAAAATTTCAAACATATGAAAGCAGAGATGATAGTATTGTCAAACCTGCTATACCCATTACTTTAGATTCAACAATTATCAGGATATAAAGGACACTGGGACTTGTTTGCTACTACTACAGTTGTTGTTTTAGTCGCTAAGTTGTGTCCGACTCTTTTGCGACCCCATGGACTGTAGCCCTCCAGGCTCCTCTGTTCACAGGGATTCTCCAGGCAAGAATACTGGAGTGGGTCACCATGCCCTCCTCCAGGGGATCTTCCCAACCCAGAGATCAAACCCAGGCCTCCCACATTGCAGGGAGATTCTTTACTGTCTGAGCCACCAGGGAAGCTTGACGTGTATATATTCAGACACAGTCCATGGGTACATTGCAGTGTTTTCCATTCTGTCCCATGGGTCTCTCTGTCACTGAGCCAGTGCCATGCTCTATTACTATGGATGTGCAGTGTGTTTGATTAAGCAAGTCTCTTCTTTACCCGTCTTTTTGAAAGTTGTTTATTATTCCTCAAAAAGAAGCCCACCTGGAATTTTGAGTGAGATTGAGCTGAATTTATAGATTAATCATGAATTCAATTAGGTCTTTACAGAGTCACCCAAAATAAGTCATCCTCTATTAGGCCATATAGCCCCAAAGCATGGAATATGCTCTTCTTATTTAGATGATTTCTGTTTCATTAGAATTAAAAAAAAAAAAACTTTTGTGTAGAAGTTTTGTGTTTTCTTGTTTCACCCCTACGTATTTTATAATTCCCGTTGCTGTGGTGAATGGTATCTTTTCAGTAATATTTCCTAGCAGCTGCTGTGGGTGGGGAGAGATGCTGTCAATTTATGTAGGGTGATTTGTGCCTGGCAAACTTACTGAAACCTGTCAGTTCTCATTTGTTTCAACCTTTCTTTTTTCTAAGTTGACATTCAGTTTTTCCATTGCTACAGTAAAGAAGCACCCACCCTATTTAATCTCTATGGTAGGTGGGTAGTGAGGGTTGTGGGTGTGACTCAGGGGAAGGAGTGGAAAATGCTTCCTCCTCCAGGCTTGGGCCAGGCCTCTGTGATGTGAACATCCCGGGTCTCCATGGCTTCAGAGACTTGTAGTCAAGCCACTGACCACTGTGATGGGAGAAAGAGTGGCTTAACATTCTCTGGTAACAGGAAAGGGGAAGGGAGGGGATGCTGTCAAAAAGAGGGAGGGATTTGGAGAGGAGGAGGAAGACAGAGAAAAGGGAAAGAGTTTTGAAGGGGACATTGATGGGGTGAGGGGTTGGTCTGGAGAAGTATCAGGGACAGTAGACAGTAAGAGAAGCTTCAGGTCCAGAAGAGCCGGAGGACACAGCCCCGCTATCCAGCTGGGCCACCCAGAGAAACCCTAGGGTCCTTTGGTCACCCGGCATGGGGATGGCGGAGGAGCTGGAGCGCCTGGGAGACGAGTGTGAGCGCCCGGGCCCCTCCCAGTGCAGCCCGTGCAGCCCTGGCCACCTGCGCTGCTGTGACCCTGACTCCCAAAGCCTCAGGGCTTGGCAACCCCCAAGCCTGAACCTCCTGCATCCCCAGAACTCCCAGGAGTCAGAGCTGGATCCACAAGGCTCACTGAGCTGGGGGTTCCCACACTTGGTCCTGAGCAGAAGTTTATTGAGGGAAGGTCAGGAGGTGAGAATGTTTTGACCATGAGTGGTGTGCCTGTTTGATGAGTAACTGTGGCTGACTATGAAGGTTGCTTTGGTTTGGAAACTTCTCTGCACACCTGTGGGGCGGGGACATGGGTTTGCCCAACATTTGATGGGATTGCTGGGGTCAGGATGGGCAGGCCTTGTTCACAGCTGTGATTGGTGCCCCTCATTTCAGTTGCTGGTGGAGTGGCTGAAGCATGGGGAGGTGAGGAGGGAACCCCTCCAGCCCCTCCTTCCAGGGCTTCCCCAGGACGGGCTGATGGACAGGCAAGTGCTGCCGGTCTTGGCTGAACTCTGCTCCCTTTTGCTCCCTTGCTGCCTTTGATGAGGCCTGTACCCCAGTCGTCCACACCCCTGAACTAAAGGAACCGCTCCTAGGAGAACTTGCTCTTTTCACACAGAGGCTGGGTTGAGCAGAGGCACTCAGGCCCATGTGATCATGCAGAGAAGCAGACAGACGCTGTTAGATCCGCTCACATGCCCAATGCCTTGGGTCTCGGAGGGAGATGGAGGGCCCCCCACCCCCCAGAAGGGCCTGGCACTGCTTGTAAGCCAGCCATGAAGATGCCAGACTTTCTGTGGAAGTTTATAACCCTGAAACAGAGCAGGCTACTTGGAGCAAAGAAGCCAGAAAGGGGGTCAATGAGATAAGAGAGAGAAAGCTGGTCCAGAAACGTAAATGCCCAGAGCCTGTCAAGGTGCTTCTAAGAGCGGGACAGCCAGGCTGGACCCAGGGTATCCCCTGCCTGTGGGTGGGTGAGGCCCTGTTTCTGGGTGTGCCCCTCATTTCCTGTCTCCACATGTTGAGTGACTGTGAAACAGCGGCTGCTGTGACTCAGCTTCATAAATAGGACATCTGCCGTGAAGGTGGTAGGAAGCTCCCGGAGTCTTCTGCCTGGACTGATCTTAGGTGTGCAGTTTATTCGCGTGGAGCCCCAGCCCCCTTGCCTCAGCCTGCACCCACCCTCCCCTCCACCACAGCCTCCCGGGGCATCTGATTGGAGGCCCATCTCTCCTGCCGTGTGACTGGAAACCTCCCCAGGGTGGCCCAAGAGGCACCATGGATGGAGCCATCCACCTCTGACCTTGTCCAGATGTTCCTGGGGAGAACAGTGGACCCTCACCTCCAGCTCCCTCATGCCCCACTGTGAGTTATCCCATGGACCCTCACTCCCGGGAGGAAGGTGTATTAGTCTTCTTCTTTGGTAGATGGAGAATCTGGACTCATTCTGGATCTTAAGGATTAGCCACAGACTCAAGTTCTCCTGAACGGAGAATAAGAGTGAGAAAGGGTTGGAGTGAGGCAAGGGGCCCTCTGTTTTCTGGAGAGAGAGAGAGCAGAGGCTGCCTGTACCCTGGGCCTTCAGTTATCTTTCCTTTTCCTTCCTTCTCACAGTGACGCATTTCTAGGCCGGTGGCTGTTTCCCGAAAGCCAGACTTGAGGTTTGGGTGACTCAATGGTCCCTGCTGAGACTGGGTTTGAAGGAGAGGCTGAAACCATTGCCTATAGAGAGCAGGAGGCCCTGCAGGTGGGGGGACCCTGCAGGTTTAGGACTGAAATGCTGTCCACATATTTGCCCAGCTTCTCCCAGGATGTGTTGGAACAGGTAGCTGAAGCAGCCTCTGAGGAGTCACTGATGGCTGAGGCATTAAACGGAAACACCGATGCAATGCCTTTTAATGGCTCCCAGCCTCTGCTCCTTCGCAACCAGCCAGGGTCTTTATCACCCTGTGATAAAGTCTGTGGTGAACTACCCCCTGTAGTTGAGAAGAATTCTCTCACCCTTTTCTGTATTTCATGATGCTAATATTTTTATGGCATATTCCTTCATTTGGATTAGTTTTTCCTCATGATTAGAGTCAAGCTATGTTTTTTTAAAAAAGAAAAGAAGCTGTAGTTTTGTTCTTCTCAGGGTGTTACATTAAGGACACACTTTTGAACTGTGGTGTTAGAGAAGACTCTTGAGAGTCCCTTGGACTGCAAGGAGATCCAACCAGTCCATCCTAAAGAAAATCAGCCCTGAATATTCATTGGAAGGAAGGACTGAGGATGAGATGGTTGGATGAGATGGTTGGATGGCATAACCAATTCGATGGACATGATTTTGAGTAAGCTCTGGGAGTTGGTGATGGACAGGGAAGCCTGGTGAGCTTCAGTCCATGGGGTCGCAAAGAGTTGGACACAACGGAGCGACTGAACTGAACTGAACACGATGTCAAGTTGTCCATTATTGGTTGTGTCATTTGATCCTCTTGTAAAGGTGGTATCAGCCAGATTCTTTATTATAAAGCTACCATTTTCCTTCTATTCCTGGGAATGACTAAATAAATACACGTCTTAATGGGGGTTTCCTGTTCCTCCCATAGGTCAGTGCAAAGAGGGCCAGGTGGTTCCTGAGCCTGCAGTGGGTTACGTTACAGGGGAGGAACTCTGAGGTTAGGGAACCCAAGTATTTTATGATGGTCCCTAGGTTCTGACTTCTTCTGCAGGAGGAAACCTTATTCTTATTATACTGGACACTCAGCACTCCTGTACTTTGTTCCACAGGGAGACACTGTCTCTCTCTAAGACTATTCTCTATACAAACATCCTTGCCAAGAGAGTCCAGAAAGAAGGCAGCCGGTGCCTCTGCTTAGGGGACACCCACAAATGTGAGAGACCCAGGGAGACTGGTCTCCTGATACCTCTGTGAAAATTATCTTTCTACACAAT
This sequence comes from Capra hircus, assembly GCF_001704415.2. Classification (NCBI taxonomy): domain Eukaryota; kingdom Metazoa; phylum Chordata; class Mammalia; order Artiodactyla; family Bovidae; genus Capra; species Capra hircus. The sequence goes on from NC_030817.1 coordinate 60,034,027, forward strand.
CATGATTTTCCCATGCTGTGGCTGGTTGTTCCCTGATATCCAGTCTCTGCATCTTCAGTCCTGGAACCTCACTTCCTACAATGGCTGAGCACATGGCTTTTCAGAATGAAGTCTGTATTTCCCATCTTCTCATGCAGCCCGGTGTGGCCGAGTGACTAAGTTCTGAGCAACAGGCTTTAAGTGTAGCATGTAACTTCTGGAAAGCGCCCTTCGATGGAGGGAACATGCTGTGTCCTTCTCTTTATGCCTTCCTCTTCCATGGCGTCTCCTAACCCTCTCCTCTGTCTTTTTTTTTTTTTCTTCATAGCACATAAAACCATTGACCTTACCCTAACCCTAATTTTGCTTATTTTGTCATTGTCTGCCTCTTCAATAATGTTATTTCCATGAGCAGTACTGGGCCATCACAGTCTCCTTGTTCCATTTGTTAAATAGACTGAAATATTTCTGTACCAAATAGTGACTAGCCACTGCCCCAAGTTCCCACGTACCCTCGCCCCACCACTCCACGGCACTTCCCAGATACCTGACAACCGTAGTCTGTTCAGGCTGACGTCACAAAATCCCATAAACTGGGTGGTCTAAGAACAGAAATTAATTTTCTCACGGTTCTGGAGCACTGAGAAGTCCAATATCATAGTGCTGGCCATGTCAGTGCTTGGAGGGGGACTCTGGAAAGGACACTCTTCCTGACTTGCAGAAAGCTGCCTTCTTACACACACACACACCCATCATAGAGAGAGGAACTGAGGGAGTGAAAGAGGAAGAGGGAGGGAATCCTCCAGTGTCTTTCCCCACCCTCAACCCCAACCCCAACCCGGGACTGGACCAGGGCTATGGCAGTGGAAGTACTGAGTGCTAACCACTGGGCCACCAGGGAATTTCCTCCAGTGTCTTTTCTTATAAGAGCACTAATTTCAGCAGACCAAGGCCCCACCTTCATGTCCTAGCACGTGCCTGCTAAGTCGCTTCAGTCGTGTCCAACTCTTTGTGACCCTGTGGACTGTAGCCTACCAGGTTCCTCTGTCCATGGGGATTCTCCAGGCCAGAATACTGGAGTGGGTTGCCCTCCTCCAAGGGATCTTCCTGACCCAGGAATCGAACCCAAGGATTGAACTGGCATCTTATGTCTCCTGCACTGGCGGGTGTGTTCTTTACCACTAGTGCCACCTGCAAAGCCCCCCTCATGTCCTCATCTAACCCTAATTACCTCCCAAACGTCCTATCTCCAAATACCATCACAGAATAAGTTAGGGCCTCAACATATAAATTTTGGGGAAACACAGACATTTAGTTCATAACACCGAATAAGCAGGCATCAACTCATGCAGTAGGGGGCTTCCATGTCCTGCTTATGCCCTAGGGCCAGTGACTTCCTGGTTAATCGGCACCCAGGCTACACCCTGACGTGCTCCAAAAGGACCTCCTGCTTGATTCTAGGACTAGTCCATGCCTTTCCATTGTCCATACTGAACTCAAGAGGAGCTGGGGTCAGATTTTTAATAAATAAAAATTGGGGGAAATATCGAGCAGCAATGCTCTGCTATTTTTAAAACAAAGGGCTTCTTAGCACATTTTCTCGAGTCCTTCCTCCTCTCTTCCCAGGTGAAGAGAGGGTGACTGAGCAGAAACAGAGAAGGGGAATCACTCTTTTTTTTCCCTTGAGATAAGTGATTGCCAGAACCTTCCTTATGTCCATGTGAGGAGTCAGAGACTGCAGAAGAAGCAATGGCAAGTTAAGAGGCCAGGGAGGAAAATCAGGTCGACCAGTCAGCTCAGAGCCATGAACATTTTCCCACTCACCTTGCCTCCCTGGAGTCCCCTCTGTGCGAATGAGTGATTTAAAAGCATGCATGGATTACGCTAAAAAATGTGTAGGCTCTGTGTCTCAAGCAGTTTCTTCAAGTGTGATGTGGACACTTGAAGGACAGCAGAGGACAGCAGGTGTGATCTCCTCTGGACAGGAGGAGCAGGGCAGGATGACCTGAGGAGGTGACTGTGAGTGGAGACCTGAAGGATGAGAAAGAACCACCCATGGAAAGTGCAGTCTGGGCGGCGGTCCAGAGAATCTGAGGCTGAGCTGACTATGTAATCTGCTAAACCTAGAACAGATGAAAATGCAGGCCCCCAGCCAGGGGTAAGGCAGTCTCTCCCCCATCCCAAAAGATGAGGGGCTCCCCAAAGAACTGCAGCCTCTGTCCCAGGACATGATGGATGCCTGAATCCAGTGATTTCAAGAGCTGCGGGGCTGCCAGCCTGGGCGGAAATGACGTCACATCAGGTGTCCGTCTCCAACCCTCCTACAGCTCTGCCCAGGGTGAAGGGCAACAGCAGAATGTGGGCCTGCCAGCGTGCCTGATCACAGCTCCTGGCAGAGGGAGGCAGTGGCCACAGGGAGGAAGGAGGGGGGCAGGTGGGACGGGGGGTGCAGGGAGCAAGGAGCCAGTAGGACCAGAGAATGGAGGCTCTAAGCTCCATTGTCCCATCTAACTTCACTTGTAAAACAAATTCTAAGATAATTCCTGGGACTTCCCTTGTAGCCTAGTGATTAGGGTTCCGGGCTTTCACTGTCGTAGCCCAGGTTCAATCCCTGATCAGGGAACTGAGATCCCACAAGCTTTACAAAATGGCCCCTACAAAAAAGATAATCACTAAGAACGGCAAGATGGTAATCACAGAGCATTAGACCCCAAGCAGAGGCCCCCTTTCAGAGGGCAGGACCCCGCACAGCTGCACTGGTCACAGACCCATGAAGCCAGCCCAGCTCAAAACTGAGCAGCAGCCGGCATGGCCGATCTCAGTGAGCAGGGGCAAGCAGACGAGGGGCAGGGGCCACAAAATGTCAGGGCCTGTGAGTCACTGTAAAGATTGCGAAATCTGGCCTTTGACCAGTGAGAACCCACCAAAGGGTTCCAAGCAGATGAGGGACATTTTAAGGTCAGCCTGGCTGTGGAGTGAAGAGTAGCATTGTGGCTGACCTTGAGACAAGGTCTCTTGAGGCCAGAGACAATGGGGACTGGATGCTGGCAGAGGCCATAGAACCAGAGAGAATTAGACAGATGCGGGACATTTTTAAGGCAGAGTCAAAGAAACAGAAGACAAAGTGATCAAGGAAACAAGAGTCCAGAGTGGGAGGGTTTGACCAGGCAGCCGTCAAAGCCACAGAGAAGGAAGACACACACCGTGGGAAGGGGGAAGACCACACAAGCCTGTGCTGGGTCCACCCTACACCTGCCCCGATCCTGCATCCCCAGAATCTCAGTTTTGCAGACATCACTTGTTAGTTGCCTTGTTCTTGTATCTGGCTGAACCAGGTAGAATGAGCTGAGCTCCTCTCAGTCCTCCTAGCAAGACGGACCCCTCCCGCCCAATCTTTCCCAGGAGACGCTAGCCCAGAGGCCTCGGCTTGTCAGCTGGTGGGACACCTTGGCCGAGGAAGCGAGCAGAGGCTGCTGAGGGTACCTGTCCTTCCCTCATACACACAGCATGATGGCTCTGCCTCTTAATGCCCACGTACAAGAATGGGAACAAGTTGGGCCCACAGGAGGGCCCAGAATGAACAGGAAAGAGAACAATGGTTCTATCTGTGACATCAGCCTGAGCCTCAGGTTATCTCCAGTGTGAAGAGTGGCCTTCCCGTCTGCTGGTCCCTGCCCCTTCTCTGTGGTTCTGAACAACCGCGAGGAGGCTGGGTCCGGCTGTTCTCCCAAGCAGAGGGCTGTAGTGGGGTTTCTACTTTCACTCAAATATCAGTGACAAAGAAACTTCAAGGTCTCCTTTTTGAAAACTCATTAGAAATTTCTAACAGGGGAAGAGGCACCAAGGAGAAGCGGGGACTGGAGGACAGGAGGGCTAGGGAGGAGGGGACCACCTAGAGAGCGGACAGCCGTAAGAAGGACTAAGGAATGAGTTCTTACAGGCTTTGCTGGTGCGGTCACAGTCCTCGCTTGACCTAACCATCTGTCCCTTTATAACCATTGTTAAAAGCCATCATTTTCTCCCTTTCTGGTGGCAAGTTTAGTGGAAAGAAATTCAACTAAACGTAATGTCTTAAACCTATTAATTCAGAGTAGCCAAAAAGAAAAGGAGCCCACCAAAGATAAAAAATGCCTGCCTTTATTTCCTGTTAATTAAGCCAAAGCAATCTCTCCCTTTTGAATTTCTGAGCCTTTTTCCTTGCCCGAAGTGCTGCCTGGCCCCAAGGCTGCTCTCAGAGCACTCAGGATAGTCGTTTAACTGAGGACAAACAGCAAGGTGGGTCCAGCTTTTCTCAGCATGCCTGTAGGAAATGAGTAAGAATTCTCAGGAAAAATAAGTTTGGGAAAGCATTGGGTTCAAAGAGATAGAGTGGGTTTCTTGATCTAAGAAAGAACCTTAAATATATCTGCAGTGTGGCTCACCAAGAGCGGTTTGGAAGATGCTATTGATTTACCTAATACTCAGAAAAGTGGCCCCCACTTTTCTGCTCAGATAACCTGGAGTGTTTTGGTTAAATACTTGTTTACTTTGTGGGCTCCTCCCCAGTCCTGAGGATGAAGGCCGGTGGGTTTGAACCATTCCCGGGGGCGGTGTTTGCCTTATTAAGCAGGAGCTTATAGTACAGCTCTGCCCACAGGCAAATCAGGCTTTTGGACTCCCAGGAAGTTGTTCCTCCCTCTCAAAGTGAGACACAAGACCGTGCTTGTCTCTTCTGTCTTTTGACACTAGCACAGGAAGCTGTGAGCTCGGAACTGCTGCAGTCAGATCGGGATCTTGAGGGGAAGGCCTGGACCACCCAGAGAGGTTCTCCATCCCTGGTGTTAGCTGTTGCTTTAGCTCTCTGGGCTTTTTTCTTCCTTGCTCATGAGTGTTCTGTGTCTTTCAGCTCCCAGCATCCTGAAACCAAAGGGGACACAGCATGTAGACATTCCCAAATGCTTTTGACCACAGATGGTCCCTCCAACTGGTGTTTACTGAGAATGCTGTGGGCAAGGCCCCAGGGTGAGAGGCGGGGCACTGGGGGAGTCAGTCACTCTAGTTCTGCTTTGGGTTCTGAGAATTGCATGAGCTCCTGGGCCTCATTTTCAACTCTGTGAGAAGACTATACAAGTCTAGTATCTAAGATGCTGTCAGGCACAGAGTAGGTGTGTCATAAATCGTCGCTGTTAATAAAATGGGGGCAGAGGAGGAGAAGTCCAGTTTCAAGTTTCATTTCTGCCTGGAGTTCTAGCTATTCCAAAAGTAAAGCCTGTGTCCTCTGGCCCCTACCAGCTTATAGCACCCTCTAGCCCTACATGCAAGCAGGCAAAACGTAAAATAGGTACTGTAGATGTCCAAGGTGAGCATCCTGGCTCTAGGGCCTGCAGTCCCTCTTTCTTGCACTAAAGCAAGCCCAGGTTCTGCTGGGAGGCTCCCGGGAGGCAGCGTCCTTCCTTAGTGCACAATAATGGCTCCAGGACACTTCTCAGTGAGAACTTCTACCAATTGCCTGACCTGTCCCAGATGGTCAATCTCCAATCTAGACACTCATGATGATGCCGAGTGATTGAGCTCCCTCTTGTCCAGGGCTCCAGCTGAGACTCAGATCTGCAGGGGCAGATAGCTGACCCGGGCTTTGCTCTCCTCTCTCTCTCCATCCCTCTGGCCCATTGTGACATTCGATTTGTATGTATGTGTTACACCTCTAGAAGAAGAGTCCCAGGGCTTTCCCGCCTGTGTGTTTTTATCTGTGATGCCAGCTGAGGTCATCACCACTACAGTGAACCCAAAAGGCTGGGGCAGATGGTCCTGCTGTTACCAAACGCACATGCGTGTGACTGGTGCAGAGCAAGGCCAAACAAACAGTCGGAGTTTGGAGCAGAGAAAGGTTTACTGCAGGGCAAAGCAAGGAGAACAGGTGGCTTGTGCTCAATGATGCTGACCTCCCTGATGGTTTCAGGGAGATGTTTTTATAGACAAAATTTGGGGGGAAGGATGCAGGGTGTGAGACCGTCCTCTGACTGGTTGATGGTGAGGCAACCGGGTGATGTGCCAGGACTCTTGTGCTTCAGCCTGAAGTTACCATCTTCCACCTGGGAGGGGGCCTTATTCCTGCAGAAGAACTCAGAGACACGTTGTCGTCGTTGTATACCTTCCTTGAGGAGGGACTAGAACTCTACTCTATTTTACTGCACCGTTTTTCTTTTTTTTTCAACTGCTCTTTCTTTGTTTCTGCCTTCTCTCCCTTTCCTGATTAGCAACTGTTTGGATCTGCCCTTTGGAAGGAGGAGGTCTAGGAGGCCAAAGCCTATTTCCTACAAACAAGAAACAGGGGACACAAGGGCTTTTGTATCCAGAAGGGTCCGGCTCATTTTCCCTGCCATTGTTCTCTATCTTTGAGTTGCACATCAAATCTGGAGCTCCACCCACACTTGTTTAATGTGCCAGTGAGGTTCATAAAAATATTTCCAGCTCTGTAACCAACAATGATTTCAAAATTGCCAGTGTAACCATGCTTTACCATTGCAGAAACCAGGCAATGACTGCAGAGCATGACCTTAAATGAACCTGGTGTTTGCTTTTCTTTTCAGCACTGTTGATGCTCTTGAGGCCATCAGCCTGGGCATTCATGGGTGCCATCATGGCGGCATGGAAGGCTCACGGGAAGACTTGGGGCTTTGCTCTGCTGCATTTCGGTCAATGAACAGCATGGAGAGGAAGTGACTATGAGTGTGTGTGTGTGTGTGTGTGTGTGCACGTGCATGTGTGCACATATTCATATGCGCCTCACCCAGTCATAACTCTGTAGAAACACCTCTGAGTATCTAGAGGAAGGAGTGTGGTAGACCAGACAAGTATTCTTATTCATTTTTTACACACCAAGAACCAGAGGTTCAGAGAGGTACGGGGGCTGCCCAAGGTGACAGAAGTTAGTGGTAGGGTCGCTTGTGAGAACAAACCTCTGGCTCCCAGATGTTGCAGAGTGCATGGCTTTCTTCTGATTGGCTGGTGGTGAGGCAGCACAGTGGTGGTTTGGAGATTTTAATCATCAGCCTTCCGTTTCCAGCCAGTCTGGAGTCTACGTGCTTTTGGTCAGGGTGTAGTCACCACCCTCCACTGGGATGGGGGTCTTAGTTTCTGTAAAACAAGTCAAAGATATGCGTCAGGTTGTTCTGTATACCCCTTGAGGAAGAACTAGGATTCTGCTTTATCACTTAACTGTTGTTTAAAATATCATTGCTTTTCTTGCTTGACTGCTTTTCCTTTGTTTCTGCATTCCCTCCTTCCCTAATTAGTAACTGCTTATGTCCACTCTTTGAAACTCCAGGAAAGCCTATGAGATTATAAAGTCTTTTTCTGTAAATAAAAATGGGGAACATGGAGAGGTTTTTTTATCCAGGAGGGCCCCACAGCATCCTGCTTGGGGCCATTTTGATCCCCCCTTTTCTTTGATGCTTCTCAATCCTGAGGGGAACAGGTTCAGAACAAGAAAGGGAGTAAAGTTTTGAATAGAGAGGTTAATCGTAAACTTAGCAGGGAAACTTGATTTTAGGGGGACTCAGTTTCATTATCTCATTGAAGAAAGAAGTCATTCAGAGAGGACATTCCTGGAGACAGGCAAGATATAGCAAAAGTCAAAGAGGAGAAGAACCTGGGAGAGCAGGGTGTGTGGGGAGAGAGTGGGTGAGGCAAGGAGGTGGCTGTGACCTCACCTAAGAAGAGGGGGACGCATGAAGGGCCTGGTAAAGTGAATGAGGAGCTTGGGTTCCTTCTCTGGATCGCACTTTGTCTCAGGGTGGACCCCCTCCCATCAGAATCCCTGGACACTGAGAATGTTAAGAATGTTCATCCTTAGGCTTCACCCAGCAGATTCTGGATTGACCAGGCCTTTAGGCCTTTAGGCTCAGATCTGCATTTTAAAGAAGTTCTCAAGGTGTTGGACAATTGAAGAATTAAAGGGTTTTAGATTTTCAGATGGGATGGGTGAGAAGCGGGAACAAGATTAGATTTGCATTTCCATTGCACTTCCAGTGGATCCCCTGGAAACCAGAGAAGCTCAGCCTGGGAGCAGGAGGCTGGTGGTTGTACAGCCCAGAGAAGCTGAGGCCTTGGACCAGGATCTTGGCACTCAGAAGGAAGAGAGTGAACTCCAATATTCATCGGTGACTCATCCATGAATTGCTGGTAGATCCCCAGTCTTGGGCATACAGGAGTAAGAGAGGTGAAGAGTTTGATTTTAGACTGGCCAAATTTGGGGGATGTCCAGGAAAAGAAGGGCATCAGGCACTTGGAGTTCAGAGTCTGAAGTTCGGTGCAAGGATCAGGTCTGGGTATGGATATGGAAGTCATTAGCTTGCAGTGTATTTACCATTAAATATCCTGGTGGACTTCACATTGCCAGTAGCAGGCTTTCCAGACTTTCCCAGGGGAAAGGCAGTCTGAGAACTAATTTTGCCAGAAGTCAATACTATTATCAACAATGATGTTGATGCATTGTGTATACAGAGGGCAGACTCTTCCTGGAGGATCTTGAGCACAGAGGAAACTAAGTTCTCCCCTCATTCTAGCTTCCAACTCTAAGCTCCCAGAGTTGGCCTGGAGAAAGAGGAACTCAGTAAAAGCATCTATCGCACCCATCCTCCTGCTGTGATTTGACCTTGCAATGCACATTTTCTCAATGCAAGGGCAAATCATGCCAAACACGACAGCATCCGCTCTCCTAAACGTCTCACTGCCTTCGCTTGGGGAGTGCTGTGCTAGATTCCAGTCCTTCGGGCACCCGCATTTGGTTGGAAGAGACAGACGAAGGAGATGGACATCCGTGGCACACTGTGTTGAGTGCACAGAAATCTAAATAAACTTGGGTTTTTAGGGAAGGCTTATTGGAAAAGGTAACACCTGTTATATTTTGAAGGTGAAGTAGACGTTGGGTGGATGATGAATGGAGGTGGGGAGAAGATGCATTCTAGGAAGATAAAACAGGATGGGTGAGGCCCGGGATCACAATCTAGGATATTATCAGGGTACTATGGGTGATCAGATGGAGCGGGAGCAAAAAGGAACTATGGGACATAGACTGGAAACGAGCCTGAGTGAGGAGAGGGACAGATCCTGGGCTGGGGGTTGGCTTATATGCAAAGATGTGAAAGTGAAAGCCACTCAGTCATGAGGCATTCTTTGCCATCCCATGGACTGTAGCCCACCAGGCTCCTCTGTCCATGAAATTCTCCAGGTAAGAATACTGGAGTGGGTAGCTGTTTGTTACCTTCTCCAGGGGATCTTCCCAACCCAGGGATGGAACCCAGGTCTCCCACATTGCAGGTGGATTCTTTACCATCTGAGCCACTAGGGAAGCCCAAGAATATTGGATTGGGTAGCCTATCCCTTTTCCAGGGGATCTTACTGACCCAGCAATCAAACCAGGGTCTTCTGCATTGCAGGCGGATTCTTTATCAACTGAGTTACTAGGGAAGCCTTATATGCAAGATACATTACTTGGAAAATAATCTTTAAAACACTAAGATGCCGTTTAAGGAGGGGCAGTAACTAACTGTGACAGTTGGCTGGGGGTGCACTGGTGAGGAACAGGCGGGAGGCTTTTGCAGTAATCACCCAGGCATGACAGGGACTTGAACCAAGATGGAGCAGGCTCAAGTCTCAGCTTCTTCTGATGGCCCAACCCTCAAATATATCCATGCTTCTCCCCACATCTGGCAGCCAAATGAGCCACCATCTCCTGATTCTGGGTTCCACGGTAGACAACTGGTCTTGCGGTTTCCGTATTCATACTTCACAACCTGTTATCTACGGGGAAGCCAAAGTGAGCTTTTAACAGTGTATCTGTCCTTTCTCTGCTTAAAACCCTCAGTGGCTTTCCATCGACTGCTCCTGGAGTAAAATCCAGGTTCCTTCCCCCAGTGCATTTGAACTGGCCCCTCCAACCTCTCTAGCCTTGTTGCCAGCCACCCCCTCTGTGGTTGTCTGTATTCCCTAACTCCTGGCCCTTCTTTCTATTCCTTAAACGTGCCCAGCTCATTCCATGCAGAGCTTTTGTGCTAGCTCTCCCTCCTGCCTGGATCATCACACGCTGGCAATCCTTGCCTTTTCAGTTGCAATTTAAATATCTCTTCCTCAGATTCTTCCTTGAAAATCCCCTCAATCTACAGGAGCTACTCAGTGGTTCTCTATCAAGTCACCCTGTTTCAGTCGTCTGAGCAGCTTTTACTACCATCTGGCGTTTTTCTGTTTGTCTGCCTACCTGTCTATTGTCTCTCTCCTCTGTAGTCGATAATCTTCAAAAACGGCCACCGTTGGTGGCCCTGCTCCATCTCGGTTCAAGTCCCTGTCATGCCTGGGTGATTACTGCAAAAGCCTCCCGCCTGTTCCTCACCAATTCTTTCTCTCGTTGTGCATACAGGCTACGCCACTCATCATGAGGTAGGGTCTGATTCTCCTTTCATTGAATCTGGACTTTTGATTTCTTATTATTTGCCTTGACTGACAGAATGCAGCAGAAATGATTCTGTCCAAGCTCTGGGCCTAACTTTTAAGAAGCCTGTCAGCTTCCACTTTTACTCTTGGGAGCTGGCTGCCATGTGATGAGGCTGACCACCTGGAGACTGCCGTGCCGTGAGGAGGCTCAGGCTTCTGTGTGGAGGAGCATGGAAGTGACAGACGTGCAGCGATGCCTGACTGTAGATGAGTGATCCCAGCTGACACCCAGGGAGGCAGAAGAGCTGCCTAACCTGCCCGCGACCAGTTCCCAACCAGAGAAAGATGAGACATAGTCAGCCCTTGTCTGAAGTCACTAAAGTCTACAGGTTCACTGCAAAGCAATAGGTAACTAAAACCTCTTCCCACTAGAATGAAGCTTCGCCAGTTTTGCCTAGCAGTCCCTGGCACATGCGTAGACTCAGTAGGGATTTGTTGAATGCACAAATTCGGGGAAAATGGAGTGGACCATAGACCAGAGATCTCAATAAAGCAAAAATGTTGATATTTGACATTGGGAGTGCCAGTAACCAAGTTTAGGGGTGTTAGAGTTTAACATTTCAGTTCTGAGTTTTGAGGACATACAGGTTGTGGCCGTGGTTGAAATGGAGAGAGGGAAAGGTCCTTGAAGTTGAGGAGGTGGACGACATAAGGCTAGGACACCCATGAGAAAAATCAAACTCTCCCAACTTGATGGCAGGACTAGCTGTGGGGAAAGGCCCTAAAAGCTTCCACTTGAGAATTGTGAGAGGTCCGCAGGGGAGGCTAGTGTCCTTGGAAAGATCTAGTTTCAACCAAGGCAAAAAGGAATTAGTAGAGTCTGCCCACAGGAGTAGGATGGAGAGTCTGTTCACATTTAAACAGAGGAGGGCAACCCAAAGAAAGAGGTTGTCAGGGAAGGCTGTGAGGGGAGACAAGGTGGAGGGCTGGCGGTGGAGAGGGTGTCAGAAAGCCATGCTGGGCCGAGAGTCGAGCAAAGCATAGATGAAGGTTTCACTCTGGGAAGAAGTAAAGGGTGACTGGGGTGAGATCAAAAGGGAAGGTAAGTGGCCTTAAGATTCGGGCCAGCCTGAAGGTATAAAATTTGGCTTTCCTGCCAGCATACCCAGAGGGTAGATAATGTTTGCTACTGGCAGTACAGTCAGCAGTCTGAGGATTTCCTCAGGATTCCAAAAGAAATGTGAAGGGATATAGTTTGAGTGTGGTTAGGCCCAAGTCGGTAAACATTCAACTGGACTGCTGGCCTTGACACCGCCCCTCTGAGGAGGTTGGGTGGGGGCATGGGCAGGCTGAGTCCTGGGTGGGGAGAGAGCGGCTCAGATGAACTTGTGTGCTCTGCAGAGCTTGGCTTTACACGAAGGGTTGGCGTAGCTGGTCAGAGTTACCTGTGTGGGATCATTACCCTAGCAGTCTGTGGAAAGGTGAACTGGCTTGAGTCGCATCTTTTCAAATTCCTTGAAACAAAAAACTTTATTCTTATTTTTTCATAGTATAAGAGTAAAACATGTTTAACTGAAAAACTTTGTTTTCAAATGTACAAAGCAAAAAGGCCTTCTTACCCCATGCTCCTCATCCTTGTCTCCTGCATACAAAACAATGAACACAAGTAAGAGATCCGTCTCTATAAATTCTTGTTTTAATAATGTGGTCACGGTCTCCATGGGCTATTCTATTTCTTGCCCTGATTCTCAAGTCAAATGGAACCAAGCAAAGAATGGGTGATAGAACTAAACAATGGATTCCTTCAAGCCCTGCAGATCTATTACTCAAACTGAAAGGTATTTATTAAGCTTTGACCCACAGGACTGTTTTGATAACAAGTGATTGAAATCCAAGGTAAGCGGATTTAGGCCAAGAAGGAAAGTTAGTGGTTTATACAAATGAAAAGGAGAAGATCAGCTCAGTAATTGCTTAAATGATGCTGGCAAGAATCTCTCCCCTAAGTGCCCTATCTTCTTGACTCTGATTTTTCAGGGTCAGCTTTATCTCAGGCAGAATTTCCTCTAATTAGCAATCCCCAGGGACTCTAGGTTAACTTCCTGGTGACTTCGCACCAGCAAAAAGACACCTTTTCACCTCCATCAAAATTCTGAGGTACAGTTCTCATTGGCTGGGCTTGGGTCACATGCCCTGCCCTGAACTGATCGTAACCTGGAGGATGCAGTGCTCTCATTGGCCAGCCCAGAATCACAGGCCCCTCTGAAGTAGCAATGGTGGCATCAGTCCTGCACAAGCCACACAGAAACAAAAGCTGCCATTACCACAAGGAGGGGCGTGGCATGCACCACTGATGCAAACAACAGGGGCTAACAGGGCAGTTTCATGGATGTGTGACCTGTGCAGTCACCCGGGGCCCAGCGCTTAGAAGGACCCTGTGCTTGGTTTAACGCTCCACTGTCACCAGCCTGAAATTCTTCACAATTTTTGAAGGAGGGCCCCTTCAGAGTCTGTGACTGCACATTTTTTTTTTCATTTTCCACTGGATCCTACAAATTATGCGGCCAATCTTGCTGCCACACTACTGTGTGTACTGGGAAGACTTCCACAAACCTAAGACATAGTCCCCTCAGAGACAAACGCAGGGCACATTTGGGAAGAAGCAGGTGGCCTGTGCTGGTTGAAATATATAAGGAAATAGTGGAAACTTTGGAGAAGGCAATGGCACCCCCACTCCAGTACTTTTGCCTGGAAAATCCCATGGGCAGAGGAGCCTGGTAGGCTGCAGTTCATGGGGTCACACAGAGTCGAACACGACTGAAGCGACTTAGCAGCAGCAGTGGAAACTTATTTCATTCATTCATTCATTCATTTACTTATTCATTTAAATCCCTGGTAGCTCAGATGATAAAGAATATGCCTGCAGTGCGGGAGACCTGGGTTCAGTCTCTGGGTCAGGAAGATCTCCTGTAGCAGGGAATGGCAACCCACTCCAGTGTTCTTGCCTGGAGAAGTCCATGGACAGAGGAGCCTGGTGGAATCCATGGGATCCAAAAATCTTTGGGGTCCATGGGTCACAAAGAGTCAGACACAACTGGGCACACACACACACATTCATTTACAGCCTTATTAATGAGGTCCTGCTACTTCTAAGGAGCAGAAAGAGAAAAACAAATGACTGTCAAGATCCTCCAGAAGCTCAGTGTGTTGGAAGGGGAGATGTGTACACAGACGCAGTGCAGCTGTGTAAGGCTTGTGATGAAAAAGCATGGAGAGCTGCCAGAGCACACAGGAGACACCACCACCCAACCTGGAGGTGGGATTGACCAGTAAAGTCCCAGTAGGGGAGGCGTACGGTTGACCAAGAGAAGCCAAAGTCACACAGTAGGTTAAGTGTCTTCGTTGACAACTGATAGGCAAACTCAAGGAGGTGGTTCCGTAGAGCAGGAGACATCATGTAACATGCTTCCAGATGGAGCTTGTGGATGAGCAGGTGTGTAACACTCCTCTGGACCACCGTCACTCCCCTGTCCCACCATCACTCCCCCAGTCCCCATCCTGGCCACTGAATATGCTTCACCTGACAATTCCTGCAATCTAGTATCCGTCCTAAATGTCAAGACTTTTGAAGTTATCAACTCAGCTAGCGAAATATTTTTTACATCTCGGAAGACTACAGTAAATGACTTGAATGACCAATAAGTAGACAACAGTGAAACAACTTTGTATCTGAGCCATTTTCACCCTGTTTTAAGAAATGAATGACTTATCTCCATATACCCCCTTCATTTCTTGAGAGTCTTGGCATGAACAAACTCACACGGAGCAGTGGGACCTTTCTCCTTCTCCCTTTTGAGAATTGTCATGGACTTGGGTTTTTCAGGCTCATCTCATTTCGGTTAGCTATGATCATCATTTTCTCAAAAAATTAAAATTCACTCAAAAATTTAAATTAAAAAAAAAAAGATTGCTCCAAAAATAAAACTTAAACAGGGCTCCTGCCCTCAAGAAACTTACATTCGTTTTGATAAAACAATGTCTAACACCTCCTAAAGGAGATCAGCCCTGGGATTTCATTGGAAGGAATGATGCTGAAGCTGAAACTCCAATACTTTGGCCACCTCATGCGAAGAGTTGACTCATTGGAAAAGACTCTGATGCTGGGAGGGATTAGGGGCAGGAGGAGAAGGGGACGACAGAGGATGAGATGGCTGGATGGCACCACCGACTCAATGGACATGAGTTTGAGTGAACTCCGGGAGTTGGTGATGGACAGGGAGGCCTGGCGTGCTGCAATTCATGGGGCCGCAAAGAGTCAGACACGACTGAGCGACTGAACTGAACTGAACACACAGCAAGTATAATAAGAGAACAAGGCAGCATGTGAGTGTCCGAGGCTGTCCTGTCTCAGAGTTGGGTGGCATCCTTCTTCCCAGACAGTTCTTTGAACCCATTGAATGGCTTGGGAGCTGAGAAGTGTCCTCTGGGAAGAAAAGTTGGATTTGGTCCACAGAAGTGTTCAGAGACCTACAGACATGTTATGGGGAAGGGCACGCCTGACTGTACGAAGCTGGGGAGGAAGAAGCAGCAGGATTAGGGAGGACAGGTGATCTAGGGTCAAGGTCACTCCTGGACACATGGGAGCCTCCCACCAGCAACAAGAAAAGACCACAGAGCAATGAACCACTGCAACACTTAGGGACTTAAAATGACAGTTATTTTATTCTTATCACTGTGGTTCTGGGGGTTCACTGGAATCAGGGAGGTGTCTCTTGCTAAGGGCTTCTGATCTCCAATTTCCTAGGTTACAGTCAGATGGTGGCTGCACCTGGAGTCAGTTTTTACGCTGACTGTTGGCCAACACTGCCTCTGGGGCTTTCTGCCAGAACACACCCCTCTGTGTGGCCAGGCTCCCTCACCATATGGCCTCTGGGTTCCAAGAGTGAGGCGGGGCTCAAGCCCTGCCCAGGCTTCTGAAGGCATGGCATCCCCCACCGACCTTCTGTTTGTTGGTCAGGCAGTTTCAGAGACCAGATTCCAGGAGAGGGGATCCAAAGCACCACCTCTGGGTGGAGGTGGGTCAAAGGACTTGGGGGCCACTTTTAAAAATGGAACACTGCCTTTTTTGAGTGTGAAGTGTCTTTCCGAGTTCCTTATTTAATCCTCACAACTATTAAGATTAGAACCAGGCGCACAAGAAAGTGAGACTCAGGGAAACCTAGCAACTTGTCCAAGATCACACAGCACTCCAGCTGCAAGGCCTGTGTGCTTAAGTACTATTCTGTTGGGTTCCCAATACCTGGGGAAAGAGGAGTCTTCACGGGGCTGAGACCTGAGTGGGTGGGACACCTGAGCAGTGGTTAAGCTGGGCACTGATATGAGTGTGACCATCCTGGCCCGGAAAATTTCCTCAGCACTCAGTCGTCTATCACATGACCGAGCCTTTTCACTAGAAGGGAGTTGGGGCAGGAAAGATGTTGATGTGGGCTCACCTGCCCATGGAGGCCTCTGTACTTTCTTCTGCTGGGCCTTGAAGGGCAGGAAGGATTTGAGCTGCAGGGGGAAATGGGAAAGAGCTATGGAAGTGTTCTTGTCAGCTCTCTCAGGTTCGAGGCTTCAGCCTTCAAAAGGGAAGTCACTTTTCCTGATGCAGGCTGTTGGGATCTCATGCCCAAAATAAGCTGTTCCTTCTTTATGTGTCTTCATTTGGGGGACACATGATTTGCCAAAAAGACATTAAGTTCAACTAAAATAGCTTTACCCTACTATACACAAAACTTACACAGGTGTTGAGTTATTACATGGTCCCATCACAGAATGCAAAGAACTTTCCACAACAGGAAACCTCAGTGCCTTAGTCTCTGTTCGAGGGTCTGTTGAAAAGAGCAGGGAGTCATTTGGGGGGAAAAAAAATTTGGAGTTCCACCTTAATTCTGGCATGATCATGTGGTTGGAAGGTCAAAACAAAAACCTACAGCCTTACTTTGTATTCAAAGTTCATCAGCAGAGATTGCATGAGACTTTGATCTGGTGGCTCAGTGCACCAAGGCTGCAGGGCCCTTGAGTTTATTTTGCGGCAGGGTTGCTGGGTTTTGGAATAAAGACCTATGCTTAGTGTGTCATTTCCTGCCCCGCTCTCTGCAGTGTCGGCAGGGTCTGCATCACCCAGCTGGTCTCGAGGGAGAGAGGATCTGTGGCCACAGTTTTCCAAAATCATCCAAATGGGGACCCAGAAAGAAGAGAGTTCAGAGGCCCATCAACCCTCTGAGGAAATCCTGGAAAACATGGTGATGAAAAGGCACTTTCTTCCTTAAAGCCAGACCAATCTGTCAGTGGAACTGAGCCTGGAAGATTTGAGAAGAGCTTGGGCACTGCTCCCCGTGGTGAAGATATAACAGATGTGTAGGGATGGTGGGGTTTTAGCCCCTGAGCAGCAGAGCATCCAAAGGACCTAGGTTTCTTTTGCATGGAACACACTTACAGAGAGACAGCAAGGCTAACCTTCAAGTTCAAAGGTGACACAAATCCATTTCCAGCTGGCTACTTAAAAAATTTTTTTAACTCAAGAAATATATGCTAATTGCAGAAAGGGCATAAAACTGCAGAAAAAAGCCACCTGTAATTCTAATACCAGAAATAATCACTACTATTTTGGTATATTTCCAGACATTTTTCTATGCATATATATATATATATTTATGTACATATGGTTATGTTCTGTTACTTGTTCTTTTTCACATAACACTATACTAAGAAAGTTTTTCAAGTCAAGAAATACATTTCAATGATATTAAATGTCTAGTATTTCTTTACAAAGCTGTATTATTTCTTTAATGGATCATCTACTAGGTCCTAGGCTTTGGTCTTCATTATTAATGTTGTTTATAATTTTTTTGTTATAATAACCAATACTATAGTGACTACTGTTACTTATTTCCTTAGGATATGCTCCAAAGAATGTAATTGCTAGGTCAAAGCTTATGGATATTTGTAAGGCTTTTGATACTACATCAGTCAGAATAGGCTAAATCTTGTAACACTCTGCCAAGCTCTGTGACTTAACACAGTAAATATTCATTTCTTTCTTATGCTGCAGTTCAAAGTAAGTTATGTGGTTGGAAATGGAAGGAGCTCTGCCCTGTCGTCTAGAACCAAGATCTGGTCATATGATGGCTCTGCATTTGCCAGGATCTTGGAGTTCTTCCCTGGATGCTCTGATTTCAACCAATAGGCAAAGGAGTAGGAAGAAAGGAAAAAACATGGAGAACTGGACAGGTGGTTTTAGGTCCAGACTTGGAAGTGACTCTCATCACTTCCTTTGCCACTTTCCCTTTGTCCCAAACTCAGTCAAATGAACATTTCTAACTGCCAGGGAGGCTGGAAAATATAGTCTTTGTGTGTGTCCAGGAGGAAAAACACAAAAGTCCAATGAACACAGAGTACTGTCTCTGCCTCAAACTTGCCAACCAACCAAGTTCTTCCAGTTTATGTTTCTACCACAGGATATGAGATTTCCTATTTCTTTATATCCTCAATAATTAAGAGACATGGTTTTTGTTCAGATTTCAGTTGATCTGTGTGTGGCTTTGTTGTTTCTCTGCACCTGGTTCTCTCTTTGGAGATAATCTCGCTGCCATCAGGCCCCTACCCTCAGGAGAGCCAGGACTCTGCACTCGGGAGTGCCTTCAGGAGAGCAGCCTGCATCCCTGTCCCCTAGGCTTGTTACTGAACCAAACTCGGGTCTGCTCGCCAAGTCAGCCTACTGACTGCAGGTTGTGGTGAAGGGAAGCGCAACATTCCTCACAGGGCACCAAGCAAGATGTCTAGGGCAGCTAGTGCTCCGAACTCCCTGGTGGGTTTCAGGAAAGCATCTTTAAAATCCACGGAAGGAGCGGAGTCACAGACCACGGGAGCAGCTTGTGCACAGTTCTCTGATTGGTTGATGGTGTGATAACAGGGCAAGATCCCATTATCAATCCCTAGGCATCAGTAGGTCTGGGGGCTGTGTGCTCATGGTCAAGTAGTTGATTTCTTCCATTTGGTGGGGATTTTAACACCTATAAAACAGCTCAGGAAATGTGTATCTGCTGCTATCATCTAGGTACTTCAGAGAGGAGCTATAGCAGAGGATAAAGGGGAGGGGTCTGTCCTGGGAAGGCCCCACAGGGTCCTGCTCAGTTACAGTTCTGGGTCTTTTTTTTTTTTCCTATTTTTTCTTGTTCTTTCCTCTTCCCTTCCTTGCTCTAGAAAAAGGTGTAGTGTGCAGGTGAAGATGACATGGTTGATCCATTCAGGGGACCCGCCCAAGCCTTGGCATCATGCCTGGCTCACTTGGAGGCACAGGGAAAATATCGAAGCTCTGCATTTTCTGTGCCATCTCAGGTGCATTCCAGCTTATGATACATTTTCCACAGAAAAAAAAAAAAAAAAAGGTTAGAGAACGGAATTGGGAGGCAAAAACAACAGCCTGATGCTGACTTGGCACATGTACCTTGACCCAATCATCCAGTGGCTTGTCCTGAGCACTCAGCATTCCACCAGGATAATCTTTCCCCAGTGAGTGGTGGAAGTCGGGAGTAAACTGCTTAGAAATCACAGAGGGTTGTCAATAAAATTGTGCAAAGCCTGTACTTGTCTCTCTTCAAGTGAGCCCATGTTGCCAAACACCAGCACACAGCTGAGCTGTGGTTTCCTCCTTGTTTTGAAATTTGGTTTCCAGAGAGATTGCTCGTGAATGGCTTCTTGTTCGCATCTCCCTCTGGGAACGCTAGCTGGTGCCTGATGGTTGTCTGGAGGAGCAAGGTTTCTGATGAGGTCTTTGCAGAGTCTTCACAAAGCGCACTCGTCCAGTCCATCCAGGAAAGTGAGCACTTGGGCATCAGCACAGCAGAGAAACACAACCCAAGCAAATCACAGACCTCCCAGGCGGGCGAAGTTTCTGGGCCTCGGCATTCTGAAAAGCTGAGGACAAGTTGTGTGTCTTCCAAGCTGCACACTCTGAACCCTTCCCCAAGAGGCAGCCATGGTCTCTGAAGGGAGATAAGAAGAGCTGGGCCTCCTGGGTGAGTGAGCCCCACCAACTGTAAGCCTGGCTTATGACCTAGAAATGGAAACAGGAAGTGGCTTAGAAATATAAAGAGTGCAGCCAAGGCAGGGCTGCAGTAGAAGCCGCCTCGGGGCAGGAAGTATGCTGTGGGCAGAGGTGAAGCCTGGCATCTTTTCTTTCTCTCTATTACCATGATGCCCTCTAGCATCATGGCAGGGCCGGGCTGCCTAGATGTGGAGTGGGATGTCTTTCTGGGGGTGTTGTACAGGAGTGGCAGAGGGGGGACAATTGTGGATCAGTGGTTTCTCTCCAGAGTGAACCATCTGTGGGATGCCACAGCCCCTTCCCACCTCATCTCTGCATGTGGAGTTGAGTTACTGAGAGGAGTTTTGCTAAACCTTATAAATCTAAACTCTTAAAGTGCTTTCAGCAAGCACAATCAATCTGATGACTTTCAGTGATTCCTGGAGGGGTCTCTGGGTCCATGGGGTCTCTTGCACTTGTGCCAAGAATCAAGTTCATTGTCAACCCTCGATTCCAAGGAAAGGAACCTGGGTGAGGAGGCTGCTCCTGCTCTGGGCATGACCCTGGGGGATTCTGGTCACAGGTGGCTGATCCAGGTAGAGAAGAAGGTCCCATTCAGGGTTACTCCTCTATAGAATTCCTCCCAAGGATCCTCTTGGGACCAGTTTCTCAAATTGTGGTCCTTAGGCCACCAGTAGCAGATGTGGGGGTAGAAGTAGGGGCTGTTAAAAAGGCTAGTGCTTGAGTGGGCAGAACATGGGTAAACCTATGGCTGATGCAAGTTGATGTTTGGGAGAAACCAACACAGTACTGTAAAAACAATTATCCTTCAGTTAAAAATAAAGGAAAATTTTTAAAAAGGCTGGTGCTTGGCCACCTCTGCAGATCTGCAGAGTCTCAATTTCTCAGAGAAAGTCCTAGAAATCTTTTTTTCCAGAAGCACACCCTTCCCCAGGTTGACCAACATGGTGAAATTTAAGAACCTTCCTTTATACCAATCCAGGTCTCTTTTATGGTCCTTTTCATGAAAATAGTGTTTCCCTTTTAAACTTTTGTGACTTCTGAAAATGAAATCTGAAGCAGAGGGATCTACTTACATAAGAAACATCACCTGTGGCCTTAACTGCAGGTTTGGATTGTTGATTGTATCAGGGGATTTGAAGGAAGCTAAGTTTTGGGGATCAGGCTGCCCGGATCTACTTCTGCACTCACTTGTTGCTATTAAAGGTGCCACTCGGCTTTCCCTTCTCTTCTCTTTCTTCAAGGCAATGCACTTGCTGCCTTTGGAAGTTGTGTTCTTGGAGTCCTTTCGCATAGGGGCAACCGAAAGTAAATTCCTTCGTGTTCCCTGATGGAGCAGGAGTGCATCCATAGATGTTTCCCCAGAGAAAACACAGACCGCCAAAGAGATGTCTAAAGCCAAGGATGGCATGATGCAGGCATCAGGAGAGCACCAGCTGCCCTTAGCACCGCTCACTCCGCGGTCCCCTTCAACTCTGGCCCTCTCAGAGTTCCTCTTGTATGAGTCTGTGGCTGGTAAAGCAGCTCTCTGGGGGAAAAAACAAAACAAAACAAAACAAAATAAACCCAAACTCTAATTTGTAGTATTTGCCAATTTCCACAGTGTCAATACTCCCACCATAGCAGCATTACTAATGGTTTAACAACTGGCTAACAAAATTCTTGAATATTTAATCAAAAGCCCTTTCAAACCAGAGGGAGACAGTAGCTAATCCTCTCAACTCTGCCCCAGAAAATCCCCACATCACATCACTTTTGGCCTCTTAGTCAGAAGTGGTTAAGGACACCCAGGCTGTGATGACTGAATTTCTTCGTGGTGAATGTGGAAGGACAGGATTCAGTGGGGAATTCAAGTTGGAGATGAAGTCTGCATTTCTCCCTGGTGGCTCAGGAGTAAAGAATCCGCTGACAAGGCGGGAGACGGGGGTTCAGTCCCTGGGTTGGGAAGATCCCTTGGAAAAGGGAATGGCGATCTAATCCAGTATTCTTGCCTGGGAAATCTCATGAACAGAAGAGCCTAGTGGGCAAAGTCCACAGGGTTGCACGGAGTCGGACAGGACTGAGCAACTGAACTACCGCTGCATGGCTCCATCCTGGCCTCACCTCCCCTGGGCTGGAGCCTTGGATGGAGTCGTGTTCTCAGGGCTGCTCGTCAGCAGTCAGTGTCACGGTCTCTCAAGGCTCCCACCTCTCTCTCTCTTTCTTGCCCTCTACTTTAAAACCCTGTGCTCCTTGCCAGAGCACAGACTGCTCATCCCTTAATTGGACAGGTTTTAAATGGAGGGTTTGGAAGTCCTGCCATTGGCTGGGTCCTACCTTTTGGCTTGGGTGGTGGAGAAATGGACTCTTTCTCAAAAAGCCAGCCTTGGGAAGCCTCCCTATCTGAGACCTCAAGGCTGAACAGCCCAGCTGATGGTTCCTTGATTTTAAGGGAGTCTTGAGAATGGCAGGGGTGGGGCAGAGTTCTCACAAAGCTGAGTGTGAGCAAATGTGCCCACAGCCTGTGGTGCCAGAGATCACACAAACCTCCCTTCCCCTTTCGAGCCTGGGGATGACGTCAGAGCAGACCGAGGGGAGGATGGTGACCTACTTTTCCTCTCCAAAGACTGGGCAGCCGGCTACATTTTCAGATCTAAATCTCACCCACACTGCAGCAGTTTCTGTTCCCCTGCCCTCCTGGGCGTACTTCTGGCCAGAGCTGGCTTCCTAAAGCGGAGTTTGGTGTGGGTGTTCTCCTCAGAGAGGCTGGTCTGACAGCCTCAACCCCAACCCTCCCAGACCTTGGCGTGCATGCTCAGGCTACCCAAATCCTGGCAGGTGGACAACACAGGAGGAGCCAGTCTCCCCTGGTCTCAACCAGGGCTCTCAGTTAAAGAAGAGTCTCACTGGAACCAGCCTTGAGTCTGGAACCTCTCTAGTATTCTAATCACTCGACGGCAGTCAGTCAACAAATAGTTACTGAGGATCTATGAAGGGGTTTAGAACATGCCACTCCCCAAATATGCCAACTGTATTGATTGTTTTGAGCTGAAGTCACTTGAGAAACAGCAGGTGTAGGAAAGGCTCTCTGACCTCTCCCTTTCTAACTAAAAGCAGGTCACAAAATTTTCCCCCAAGAATGGTGACCTCTATGCACTAGGAAGAGAGAACATTCTTCTCTCCAGAGACTGGGAGAAGAGGCCCAGATGACCTGTACAAACAAACCCACTAAAATGACATTTATCTTCCATAGGTTTCCTCCGTCTATTTCCTAGTCCCTGGCCCACAGTTCACTGCCCCACGCCTAAGCCCCTTTGTCTTGTCACATCCCCACAATGTATTGTTTTTGTTGAAACGGTGTATAAACTTCAGGGCCCAACAGCTTCTTCAGGTCTTCATTTTCCTTTTGAAGATTCCTCTGTAGGTGTAAAAATAGCACATAAAAGTGTATGCTTTTCTCCTGTTAATCTGTCTCACGTCAATTGAAGTCTTCAGGCCAGTTCCAGATCCTAAAAGGGTGGAAGGAAGTTCTTCTTCCTCTATATCAACTTCCAAGATGATGATGAGCAAGGGAGAGCCCCTGCTCTCGGGGAGAGGACAGTCTAGTTTAGAGGGAGGGTGGTCCTTACACAAGTAACTTCAGCTAAAATTCAATGAATAGGAGGCAGACGGCTCTGAAGGAGAAGCACAAGGTGCAACAGAGACATGCGACAAGGAGGCTAATGCAGGCTGAGAAGTCTGGGGAGAGTTCCTCGAGCAAAGGAGGTTAAAGCTGAGACCTGAAGAGTGATTTAGGTGCAGTGGAACACGACATTGGGCGGGGAGATTCTGCGGGACAGAAAGATTTCGTGCTTCAGGAGCATCCTTTTCTCAAGCATGAGTTTGGGAATTTAGATGATAACTATCTTCCCTTCACATACGATGTGATGGTGGAAACCACTGTTTGCTCTCCCACATTCTTTCTTTTCTTAATAACACATTCCTAGTTTTCGTTAAGTACCTAGCTACCCAAAGAAAAGACTTTATGGCCACCTTACTAAGTTATTGCTAATGAGGTATAAGCAAAAGTAATGTGTGGAGTCTCTGAGGGGCCCTTTTCCTATTGTCTGGAATCTGGATGTGATGGCTGGAGGCTGAGCAGCTAGCAGGGACCAAGAGGAGACGTGTTAAGGTTGAGGGTACAGAATCTTAAGTGCAGCCTGGTTTCCTGATGACCACAGGATTGCCATACCAGCTCTATATTGTCTGTCTGCAGACTTCTTTTGTGGCTAGGAGAATTAAGGTCACTATCTTTACAAAGCCTCTATTATTTGAGGATTCTCTATTATACGAAGCCAAATATAATCCTAAGGAACAGACACAACTGCCTTTATATATGTGCCCAAATATGACCTATTTTATTATGATGATACTGTCTCTTTCCCAGCCCCCTTTATCCCTTTCCCACCTCTTTGCCTTCACCTTTCCCCCTGCACCTCCTCTTTCCTGACTCCCACACCAGAGTTGCCTGACCTCAGTGTTTCTGCCTCCACGACTAACAGGCTCACAGCCCGAAAGTCCTCGGAGCTCCTGCTGCCTTCCCCTCACAGCTGCCTGGCAAGAGTCCCACTGCAGAGAGGCCCGGGTGGGCCAGGGAAGTAGCTTCTGCTCCCCTTCCCAAGGAGGGGTGAAGAGTGAGAATAATCAGGCAAAGCGGAGAACGTGCACTAACTCGGAGAAACCAGAAGAATGACTAATGAAACTGCCCTGCATTGAGCTTTTCAGGCTCTGCAGGCTTGAGTTGGTCTGTTTGCCCTGCCTGCTAACTGAGTCCAGGAAGTCACGATCCAAAGGGAGAAGGGCTATGTGTCTGGTGATAAACACACCAGGGCTGTGTGGTGATAAACTCAGGGTCTGGCCAGGGCGAATGCAGACCTCCGCCCTCGCCGTGAGGGGCAGATGAGTAAGGCCTCATGCGGGTTGGATTAGATCCCCTCCCCAAAATATGTTGACGTCCTAAACCCCTGATATCTCAGAATGTGACCTTATTTCAAGATAGGATCTTTACAGGAGTAATAAGTTAAAATTAGGTCATTAGGATGTGCCCTAATCTAATGACTTGTATCCTCCTAAAAAGGGCAAATTTGTAGGCAGAGAGGACACAGGGAGAATGCCACGCGGAGATGAAGTCAGAGATGGGAGGATTTCTACAAGCAACGGAATTCCAAAGACTGTCAGCCACCCACCCGAAGCCAGGAGAGAGGCCTGGGGCTGATTCTCCCTCCCAGTCCTCAGTTTTCAATAAGCAATAATCACACCTTGGGTGAATGTCACTGGCCACTGTGACAGCTTCTCACAGCCTTCAGAGGAAACCAAGCCCACTGACACTTTTATCTCAGACTTCCAGCTTCCAGAAGTTTGAGATAATCCATTTCTGTTTAAGCCACACAGTTTGTGGTACTTCATTAGGGCAACCCTAGCCTCTAATGTGAGGTCCCTTTAAGTGCCAGTAACAGACGAGTCTGGTGACAGCACTGGGCTCAAGTGATTTCCCTGCTGCCTCTCATCGGAGTATGAAGACATTAGGGCAGTTGGAGTCCCCTGGGTGATTCCCCTTGACAGAGACCCCAGGGAGTCCTCTCGCCCCTGCAGGCAGGCAGCCAGTGGCAGCAGCAGTAAGCT
This sequence comes from Capra hircus, assembly GCF_001704415.2. Lineage (NCBI taxonomy): Eukaryota > Metazoa > Chordata > Mammalia > Artiodactyla > Bovidae > Capra > Capra hircus. The sequence goes on from NC_030817.1 coordinate 60,059,144, forward strand.
CAGAAGGGGCTTCTCTGCTCTCCTCCTGGAGTCACGTTACACAAGGAGGCTTCCCAGGGGAGAAGGGCTGACACTAACTGGCAAGGTCTGCCTGTGAATATCTATCTGTCTGTCTATCTATCTATCATCTCTGCTATTTTTTTCATTTTCCTGGCGGAAAAATCAGTATCTAGATGGATAAGAATATTTCAAGTTATATATTCTTTTCAGACACACACCAAAGTCTTTCTCTGTTGAATGATTCTGGTATGTGTACAAAAACACACAGGAAAAAATTATATGCGGCCTCCCCTACCTCGCTGTGTGCACACACACACCCTGTGCTTTGCACTGGGGGATTGGAAGGCAGAAGGGATGGGGGAAGAGAAACAAAGGACATGCAAAGGCTCTGCAGAAGCAAGCCAGCCAGCCCAGTGACCACAGCTGGCTCCTCCCATCTGCCCCCTGGTACCACCTCCTATCCCCATAGTCTAGACTCAGGCTGCTTTGGGCACAGTGGGTATTGTGTGAAGAGATGAGGACTTGTAGCTAGGAATCATCTGTGTTGCTTCTTGTTCTGCTGATAGTCCTTTATATCTACCATATATGCCTCACCATAACCAGATGCTAACCCCATTGTTAAGAGGCTGATCTGGGACTCAGCAATTCACCCTGGGGGAGCGGCATGAGAAGCCTTGAGATGGGGTGATGCCATTGTGCAAAGTCCCTTCTGTGTCCACGGTGCTCAGCACACTGGTTATTAAGGTCCCAGAAGTCTGTGCTCAGTGGTCATAAAGATTGTTTCCTGGGTAAGGAAATTTGTATTTCCTTTCTCGTTAATTCTACAGTAATGCTTTGGATTGATTTTATAGCATTGGCTGCAGAGAAGATGATCACGATAATGAGGCAAAGGTATGTGGAAATTGAGGGAAAAGCCATTTGTAGAATACATATGGCGGCCTGCACTGTGCCAGGCTCGTGGTGAACACAATATGGGCCTTGATTTTAGGGGCCTAAAGTCTAAATAGGAAGATCAAACTAAACTCGTGTGAAACGAGTTGACAACTGATGTTTCTCTAAGCTCAAAGTGGCTTTATTCGGGATTTGCTGAGACCGCTCTCTCTCTGTGGCAATGGGAAACGGGTATGGATTGTAAAAGTCCAGGTGATTGGCTCCAAAGGCCTGGCGAGTCTTCTCCACCCTGTCGTGGAAGGGCCCTGCCCTTTCTCATGGTGTCTCTGCACTCTCCATGCATTTGGCCTTTGCCTCTCTCTGTAACAGGTTCAGTTTCAATTCTCTCCTAATCTATTTACCCAAAGCTTCCACCTGCTCTGACTCTACCTCAAGGCATCTTTTGAGCCTTAACCACTATCCCAAGCAGTATATTCTTTCTGTATTTGGTAGTCACCTGGTGGTTCTTTCTACATTTGATTGGTCCAGCTTCTAGGCCTCTGTGAGCCTGGAATTGATTATCCTTGGATCCATTGCCATCCCTGAAAGTCCAGTCAGCTTTGGCCAGGAGTAGTGGATCACAAGACCACCTAAAGGGTTATGTGCAGACAGACACCTAAAACAAATCCAGTATGGGGCCTCTTGATTATAAAGTCAACCAAAGGTCTTAGGGAAGAGAAATTACTCTGAGCCAGAGAGAGTAGGCTTCCTGGGGCCATGACATGGCTGGGGTTCAACACATGGCATTTGAGTCATGAGAGGGTAACAGCTGAAGTGAGCACTGTGGCAGATTGTAGCAGTATTCTCAATTATGTTTCCCCTTCCTAGGGAGGGATTCCCCCAGATGACACCAGACTTGGCCATGTGATGCTTTTGCCAATAAAGTGTGAGTAAAATGGAATTATGTCATTTCTAGGCAAAAGATAATCGAACCATGGTTCTGCATGTTCTTGCTTCCCTTTGCACTGGGAACACCACTGTCCCAGATAGGGAGGCCTCCATCAGCTTGGATCCCAGAATGAAACAACTTGGAGCAGAGCCAGAGCAAGGCCATGATGCATATATACATAAGGTAAATAAGATATAACCCTTGTTGTGTTAAGCCACTGAGATTTTAGGGTCATTTGCTACTTCAATATAGCCTAGCCTAGACTAACGGATACCAAAGATCAAGTTGTGTCAGATAAACGGGAGAGAGAGAGTTGGAGGTGAACAAGTAATAAGAAGGAGAGATAGGAATCCAGATATCAGAAAAGGAAGGCTTAAGCAGGATAGCAAGAGAAGACCTGGAAAGAATCAGCGGACTTCAAGAGTTGCCTTGAAGGAAGAGGTACAGGGTTTTGGTAACAGGTTGGAATAGGGAACACAGGAGAGTAAAGGGTAAATAAATACATAATCCTTTACTGACTAGCTTATCATAGTTAAGGGTTGGAAACATTTCAAGAAAAAAGATATCCTTTTTAAAAAATTTAAAGTAGGGTAGACATCTAGCTAGTAATCCCCAGTAGGCATTTCAGATTGGGGTCAAGGCTAGTCGGGCCAGTGAGTTTTTAGAAACTGGTATTTTGATCTGTAAACATCACAGGCTGTGAGAAATGGAACACAGATACCACATTTGTAGAGAGAAAGCAATACTAGACGGACAGAAGGAAGAGGAGGGACTGAACCCAAGATCTTCCAGAAGCATCACTCCATCAACTTAGGGAAGTCCCAGGACTACTAAGTTGGCCCACCAGACATTTCTCATCATATGGTGGAGCAGGGCTCTCAAGTAGGCCTGGCATGAGATCTCCCATGGTGTGGAGCCCATGGCAAGGCCTCCCCTACTGACCCTCAGTCACTGGACTATTAATGTGGTACAGCCCAAGTGATTAAATGGAATCCAGAGATTATTTTTCACTTTTCAAACCTCATTCACATACATTGTCTCATTGATGTCTCACTAAAAAAAACCCTCATAAAATATGTATTATCTCCGCAAAGCAGAGACTGGGGAGAAGTTAAGGAACTTTCTGAGGCAGGACTCAAGTGACATGCTCTTGCTAGCACTCCACATCACCTCTGTGATTCCACCTCAGCCTTCCTCTGAGAGGGCCCGGGATCACAACACATACCCAGGAGCCCCCATTTGGTGTCTTTGCAGAGTTTGGCTTGAGCACATTTCAAGACAAGGGGCAAGAAGCCGTGTAAAACAATCATTTCTGAGCTCTGAGGAGCTCTTCCTTTCCAATGAGTTTGGTAACTGTTTAGCCTCTGTCCTTGGAAGCTTTCCAGAAGCAAGACCAGGACTATCTTTAATACTAAGAGGAAAGCATGGCTTTTGCTTTAAGAAAGATTTGCATTGGTTTTGGGGGAAACTCCTAAAGCACATATTTGCATTTTCTCTTGCTTGTAGAGGTCACCTAAGAACTGGCCCTTCCCCAACTTTTCAATAGAATCTCCCTTTTACTGGAATGGTCTTCCCAGATCCCTCAAACTCCAAAAGCCTGCATCCAGAAGTTCCCGTGGGGAGGTTCTCATGATGGTAGCAGTGTGTGTGTAATTCTATTATATGCTCCTTGAGAGCAGTTGTTGCCATGTGAGAAGCACAATGGCACCCATTGTTCCATTGGCGGAAACTGACTTCTGGCTCCCACTTCTTCATTTTCTTTTACTTCCTGGTCTCCTTTAGAACACCAAGGAACAGCTGGACAGATGAGGTTTTTGGCTCACATATAATAGGTCCTAAGAACGCCTCCAGCCCTGCCCCAGCTGTACCAAGTGAACTTGGCGCTATTTTGTACAGTAAGATGCCATGCTATTGCAGACCATGCGCGGCCCACACCACTGTCTCTAATGGACCCCGGAGAGCCAATCAGGCCCACCCCTATGGCTTGTCTGCTTCCAGCATTGAATTGAAAGTCTTCCCTAAAGGAAGGTGACAACTACATTCTTGTTAGATCTTTAAAACAAGAAGCTAGGGTGTTTCCCGGGGAATCCAATGGATGGAGGAGCCTGGTAGGCTTCAGTCCATGGGGTCGCTAAGAGTCGGACATGACTGAGCGACTTCCCTTTCACTTTTCACTTTCATGCATTGGAGAAAGAAACGGCAACCCACTCCAGTGTTCTTGCTTGGAGAATCCCAGGGACAGGGGAGCCTGGTGGGCTGCTGTCTGTGGGGTCGCGCAGAGTCGGACACGAGAGAAGTGACTTAGCAGCAGTAGCAGGATGTTTCCCAGAAGCTCTGAATCTGTACTTCAAGGGCAAAAAAAAAAAAAAAAAAAAAAGGCATTAACCTAGTTTAGCTATATTTTAGGAAATGAATGCTGGGCATTGGAAAACCCGTTTTGCTTCCAGCTCTAGGTTTTCTGGAGAGAAAACAAGACAAGGCTCATTTCTGCACACGGGGTAGAATGCAGAGGATGGAGCCTGCTGCTTAAGAACCTGCAGTTTTGGACCCTTCAATGAGTAAGTTTGTCAGAAAGAGCACTTGTGACCATATTCTGCTGAATATATGCATCTGTAGGACGTCTTTTGCTTAGGCCTCTTTCAAAGAGCCTTTTCTCTTGGTAGCGTGTATATGGCAGACAGGGTTAGACTGCCATATACAGGGTCCACCATGGGAGTGGATGGGGGTGGGGAGGCCGTTTGGAATTCAGGCTCTATCTTTGTTGCAACCAAGACACCATTTCTATAGCTCTGTCAGGTTTATACATAAGGCATCATCTGCAGTTAGCATTTGCAGTGGCCGCATACTCAAAACTTCTATAAAGAGAGTTGGTGCTTTCAGGCAGCCTATGAATTGAAATTCTTTCACTTAGGCTTGGAAACACACTTAGTTCTTTGCTCAGGAGGCTCTTGCCCCGGGCCTCCATAGAAGCTCCTTCTTTTCTTATTCCTAATTTGCCACAGTTTCATCTCTTAAAGTGGTAGAGGACAAGGTCTTGTTGACTGGTAAGCTGGAATTTGCCCCCATCTCTTTCTCCCAAAGGGAAATGAAAACAACCAAGAAAAGAAGAAGAAGAAGAAAAAAAAAAGCCCAGTGTTTTTATCCACTCCTGCATAACAAATTACTCTTAAACTTAGCAGCTGAAGCAACGAACATTTATCATCTCACAGTTTCTGAGTTAGGAATTCAGGATGGTCTCTCATGAGATTGCAGTTCAGCAGTTGGCTGGGGACTGCAGTTATCTGAAGGCTCAACTGGGGAAGGATCTGCTTGTAAGCTCAGCCATATGCTTGTCAGCAGAACTTCATTCCTCACTGGTGGTTGGCCAGACTTCAGGGCCTCACGAAATGAACATCTCATAGCCTGCCTGAGTGTCCTCATGACATTTCACTTTTTTTCATTCCCCAAAGAACTGTTTTAATTTTTAAAAGCTTAAAAACACAATGACAATGAAGCACTGATTGTGCCTTAGGCACAGTCCCAAATCAGTGCTGACTTAAAACTCTGTCCTCTCTTTCCAAGAAAGAGAAAGCAGAGAACAAAGTTCAGTCTACAGTGAGAAGAAGAAGAAAGAACAAAAAGAAAACCAAAACGGTGCTTCCCAGCAGCTGAGATTGTTCTTTGTTTTCAGACTGCACCCATGGAAATGCTTATTCTTATGTGAGTCTTTTCTTCACAACCTTTCCTTTTTTAAAAACTGCAATCTACTGAACAAGAGATGCCACATTTTCACTGACAAGACAGCCACTTCTGTGCAGTTTTTGCTTTCTCAGTGTGGGTCCTCCTTCCCTGAAAGTGTAGAGAGAGAAAACTGACACCTGCAGGGCCCAAAGCCCCAGGACTGTTTCAGCTCCATCTGTAGAGCAAGGTGGAGGATTTGCTGCATTTGTGCTTCAAAGATACAGCTCATGTTCGTTGTCCTTCTCAGTTGGCAAACTGTTCACAAAAAAAGCAAACTTGATCCTCTCTATGTGATGGCAAAATTTGATGGCGGGGCTCAATTTTAAGTTCATATACTCTTTTTATCAAGATTTATTTATTTTATTTTTGGCTGTGCTAGGTCTTTTTCCTGCATGGGCTTTTTTCTAGTTGCAGCAAGCAGGGGCTACCCTCTAGTTGCAGTGTGCAGGCTTCTCAGTGTGGTGGCTTCTCCTGTGGAGAGCATGGGTTCTAGGGTGTGCAGCTCCTGGGCTCTACAGCACAGGCTCAATAGTTGTAGCGCACAGGCTTGGTTACCCTGCAGCTTGTGGGATCTTCCCAGATCAGCAATGGAACCCATGTCTCCTGAATTGGCAAGTGGATTCTTTACCACTGAGTCACTAGGGAAGCCCAGTCCATTTACTCCTGAGTGATGGTAAGGGTAAGGAGCAACAGGGCTTGCCCATCAATTTCCTGGTCTAGGAATGTGGCAGCTGACTTCCCCCAGAGCAACTGATAGAAGAGAGAGAGGAAGAGAGAGCCCAAGGTAGAAGCCACCATATTTTATAACTTAATCTCAGCAGTGACAACCCATCTCATCTGCTATACTCTTTTATCAACTAGTCAAGTGTCTTTTGTAAGTCTGCATCTCTGCTCTTCATCTTTGGGTCCTTTCTGTAAAGTGTTTGAACTAACATGGTCTTTAAGTTTTGTGAGGTCTGTGATTCTAGTCATTTGAGGTTAATGAAGAAAAGAGTGAAGAAGGAAAAGAGGAGGAAGAGAAAGGAACTTGGGTCTTGTGAAACAACCCCAGGACCTAAGCCTTGGAGCTGACTCTAGGCCCAGGGTGGAAAATGGAAGGAAATGGGAATGGGAGGCTCTAATCTGATAGCTGCTACCCTGTTTCCCTGACATATTTCTGTGCAAGAGCCAAACAGAGATAACCGAGGCTACTCTGCTCCTGGAGAGAGAGCTCCCCCAGTTTCCAGAGCTGGTACTTGTTTGCATGTAAATAAATGATGCTTCTTTAGTGTGTAAATGTGTTTCAGAGGGGAGTGCAGCCACCCCAGTACCTGTCTCCTGGGGAGAAGCTCTTGAGACCATCCTTGCTTCTTATTTCACACCCTGCCCAGCCATTTCAGACTCTTTCACCCATGGGTGATGGAGCCACTGAGCTTTGGGGAGCATGTTACCCAGTAGGCAATGGAGAATCTTGATGTGGGAAGGCTTTCAGCTTTTCACTATTGAGTATTAGGTTAACTGGGCTTGTCATAAATAGATTTTATTATGTTGAAACAGATGTTCCATCTGTACCCATTTTGGGTTTTGTCATGAATGGATGTTTAATTTTATCAAATGCTTTTTCCACGTCTATTGAGATGATCATGTGGGTTTCGTCTTTTCTTTAGTTGATGTGGTGTACCATATTGATTTGCATCTGTTGAACCATACTGTGACCCTGGGATGGATCCAACTTGATCATAGTACGTGATCCTTTTTATGCATCGTTGTATTTGGTTTGCTAATATTGGGTTGGCCAAAAAGTTCATTTGGGTTTTTCCATAACAGTGTCTGGGAAACCCCAAACAAACTTTTTGGCCAACCCAATATTTTGTTGTGACTGGAAATCTTGATGTGAAAGTGTCCTTGAAAGTCTCTGATGGGGTTTGTCCTGCTGAAAGAGCAGAGCCAGGCTTCACTCGTTGTCAACTACCTACCTTTCTTTGGGTTCAGCCCAAGAAAATAAGTTTCTCAGAACCAGATACATGACCTTTTGCAATTTTTGAGCTGAAAGACATGTTCTCAGAGGTGAATTATCTACTTCAGTAACTGTCTTGGGCATTCTCTGGAAGCTCCCAGACTGCATGATTACCCGTGTAATTTCTTGGCATGGTTGGTGACGCTTGAGTCATTCCAGGAAACATCCCAGGTGTTTATTCCCAAATGCCGAGATTTATTCCTCAAGTTTTGAGCTGTTCCTTCAGGAAAGCTTCCAGTTTTGTGGTTCTCATTATAAAACCAGAAAATTTAATTGCTTCAGGAAGCCCGCAGAGCTGAGTGGAAAGTGTCTAAGACTGTCAGACCCTCAAGCAGAGCATCTATTCTTCTGCAGAGCTGGGGCCAAGCAGAGGAGCAGTTGGGTTCTGGTTAAGCCAAAGAGACTAAATGCTAAGTCCTCAGCAAGCTCTCTTTCTGAGAAAAATTAGGAAAGCCTGTTTGGAAAGAAAGAGCATTATCTAAACAGCCAGGCTATAATATCAGGAGTTGCATTCTACTACACTGAGAACATCCCTCCCGACATTTCAGACAAAAGGTCTGGAGCTGTCTGCAGCCATTTTAATTGACTTGGGATGAAGTAAATATTGTGTCTCCACATTGTGAGTCATATGGCTCTGTCCCTTGGACCAGAGCCACCCTAGTGAAGACCCGTTTCCCTACCCTGGATAGAGCTCCCTAGGACAGAGACTCCTCAGCTGGCCAAGCTCCTCCCAGATTCAACACGCACCTTCTTTCCTTCTTCCATTCTCTTCCCTTGTTGTGCCTCCTTTGGTCTCAAAAGGCCAATAAGTATATTCCAGATTTGGGGGTTTGGAATATTCATAAAACAAGAATCTGAGGCATAAATGGGGTCTCATAGATTATCTAGTTCAACTTCTCCTCTAATTAGGAAATCTTCAAAGGTCTGGCCTCTGGGAGACACTTTGTGACAGGGACAGCACTATGGCACAAAGCAGCCCATTCTCTGGGAGGCTCTGGCCTGGCAGCATCCGTTTTCATACTGACTTGAAGCTGAAGTCTCTCTAACACTCATGTTGACTCTAGGGCAATCTGGACTATAGCAACTTCTCCTGCATAGCTGCCTTTCAAATGTTCGAAGGAAATATCTAGGAAGCAGGGTGACATTGTGACCAGAACGTAAAATCTGGATCTGGATTGAGTCCTGGGTCTGCCGCTCTTGGTTGTGTTTGTGATTTTGAGGAAGTCCCTTAACCTCATCTGCAAGTGGGGTCAGTCCCCACTGGACAGAGTGGTGCGCTGGAACCAGAGTGTGTCTCCTCTTCCCTCTCTGCCCCGTGATCTCATGCTGGCTGCTTAAAATGAGCCACAGTGGGAGTATTTACACCATAAACATTGGCAAATGCTATAAATTGGGACTTCTTATTGGCTTATGTTTTGTTTTACCAGCATATCACTGACCATCTCTCAACTTAGTGGTAAGGATCAATTAAGATAGTGCAAGTAAATATCCTGTGTGAACTATAAAGTCTATAGAAATAATAAAGATTCTTTATCTTGATAGACTGTTACAAAACAGCCCCCAGTGAATCACGCTCCTGAAGTCATACTGCTGCATGGCCCATTTCCACACTATATCTAGGCTGCTCTCATGATGCGCTTGGTTCAGTACCAGTGTGACAGAAATTCCAGTCCTGGGCATTCAAAGCTTTGCAGCTTCCACTTTTACCATCTTACCGTCCTGAGAAGTCATGAAGCCTGGGCTACCCTCCCTGCGGATGAGAGGCCACGTGGAGAAGGAAGATGAATGAGCATGCTGCGGACAGGGGTGTGGCCAGTCCAATCATCTCATTGAAGGAGACAGACATGTCAGTGAAGCAATCGTGGCTCCTTCAGCCCCAGTAATCTGCCAGCTGGCTGCGAATGCATCAGTGAGCCCAGCCCACGCCACTGCACCACATGGGGTAGGGAAAATCTCTCCAACCCAGACTGCAGAATTGTGAGCAAATGACTGGCCGTTGTTGGTTTGAGACACCAAGTTTTAGGTGTGGTTTCTACACAGTGACAGATGACTTATTATAGTTATTATCCCATCAGGCCCCTCCAGGTCTTCTCTTGTCCAAGTCAAACTTTCCCAGATCTCTGCCTCGTCCTCTGGCTGGGCTCCATTCACTGGTCCTGGGATGGACATGGTGCAGGCTTCCAGTGTTCTGACAGTGCAGAGGCTGGGCGGTCTGCTCTCTGTTCTGGACCCTAGATAATCATCACAGCCAGAGGGTGAGCCAGAGCTCCTGGCACTCGCAGCTCACTCTATGAGCTCATTCTTAGCCTTTGCAGTCAACCCAAGCCCCCAGGCTGTGAAACTACACTCTCCTATCCTGACATCTTAAAAAAAAAAAAAACACTAAGTACTCAGTTTATAGTCGGCACCATTAAACTGACCGTTTCACTTTCAACATTGTTCTTTCAGTCTTTCAAAATCTGGGCTCCAGTTTGAGTTTAAATTTTTCCATGACTATAGCATTTCCTTCCATGCACACATTCGCCCCCACGCCCAAACACACATACATCCAGATGCCCATACGTCGAACACACAAAAGCACATGTGCATAACGACAGAAACTCACTGTGGTGTTCGCAGCAGCTGCCAGGTCTTCCTAATAGTCACGATGCTTCACAGCCAGCCTTCTGCCCACTTTCCAGTCTCATTTTCTCGTCATGCCTCTTTTCAGTAACCGAATCCACAACTCTTAACTGTGGCATGACCAAGGAGGGGTTATTTTTCTCAGATGACAAGGTCTGAGATAGGGCATCCAGGACTAGAGTAGAGGCCCCGTGGTGTCATTAAGGATCAGGCCTCCGTGGCCCTGCTGTGCCACCCTCGTGGTTTCTAGATGGCTGATCCACCCCAAACTGTTGCATATGGGATCCAGGCAGGAATGAGACAGGAAGGGGAAAGGCAAATGGCCAGGGACACAGAGCCTATTCCCTTTTACTGAGAAAATGACAGCTTTCCTAGAGGCCCTGCCCAGGAGACGTCTAGTTACATTCATGGGCCAAAACTGGGTCACGTGGTCAGCCCAGCGATGAGGGCATCTGGGAAGGTGAATACTTGTACCTGGGCACATCGCCACCCTGAAAAAAAAAAAAAAAGAACTAGGGTTCTGTCAATAAGAGAGAAGTGGAGAATGAATAATGAGTTGGGACATAGCAGGGTTTGCCACATTCTCCCACACATACTACCTGTTGTCATCTTCGTGTGCCAGACACATGCCAAGTTTATTGAAATGAGGTTATAGGAAGTGAAAAGACATGGCAAATTGCAAAAAATAGCCCTAAATTCCTCCCATTCCTATGTAGATAACTTTTTCCAACAAGTGTAGAGCTGGTCCTGTGACTTACTTTGACCAGTAGGATGTAGCAAGAGAGGTGCTCTGTGACTTCTTGACTCACACCCTGAGGCTTGTCAGCTTTTATTCTCACCCCGCTAGAACTCAGTTCTACAGATGAAGCTAGACAATCTGGTTCAAATTCTAGTTCTACCTCTTAATAGCTGTGTGGCCTTGGGAAAGCAGCTTAACTTATCTGTACCTCAGTTTCTTCATTTGTATCAGAGGCAGTCATGGAACCTAAATCATAGGCTTTCTTTAAAAAACAGGATCAATAAGTTACTATCTGTGACCTGCTTAGAACAATGACCAGCTACTTAAGTGCTGGATTCCAAAGACAACATCTTGCAGCTCTGAGGCACACGCCCCATGTGGGGCCAGCATTCTTTACTAGGTTTGATTTTCAGAAGTAGAGAAAAGAAGCCCTTTTTTTTCCTACTGGGATTTCTAAATTGAGGCTTCTTGGGGCCATGATCCTCACCACATGGCCAAGGCATCTCTGCTGAAAGAGAATGAGGGCAACAGACAAGCATATGTGGAAACAAGCAAAATGGGGAGCAGGGGAGAGTCCTGCGGGCTGGAATGGCCATTCCTGTGGCTCCTGCTCTTCTTAGGTGCAAATTCAAGGGTTGCAAATTCAAATGCCAACAGGAGCCTGGAGATCCAGTGCGGAAAAGTCACTTGGTGGCAAAGGGCACATTGAGAAATCTCCCTCCACTGTCAGAAAAACAGCTGCATGGGCTCAGGATCGATAGCACCTGGCTGTGTGTGAGGGACGACATGGGCATAGAGGGGACTTCAGAGAACATTGTCCCACCCCCCACCCATTCTGTGTAACCAGCACAGACAATTTTGCCACAAGAACCCAGTTTAGAATATCCTTTGATTTTTTTTTTCCCTCCAAAAGAAGCTATAAATCTGTGACTCTCCAGTCTATTAACACTGGATCAAATTTTTTTTACAATATTGTGCAAGCGAACGTGTCCCCAGGTTTGCCAGTTGTCACCACAGTGGTTCAGCCCCAGCATCTCCCCATGGAATCTGAACGGAACCAGCGTCCTGGCACTTCAGGTCTGGGTCCAACCTCTGGCAAATGGCTCCACTGAACGTCAAAGCTGGCTCTGTGTAAAAGGATTTCCCCGCAAGTCTGATAGATCAATACGTTCCTCGCCACTGTCCTAAGCTCCTGTCTTTGGCTTCTTCCCTCCTTTCTGTTTGGAGGCAGGGGTTGTGGTACTGATGGAGGAGGCCTGCCCACAAAAGGTAAACCCATAGCAGTTGGGTACTCTAGTGTGGCTTGGGTTTTCATAGCTCCTGTAGCTGGAACCTCAGTGCCCAGGGCCTGCAGCAGGAACACTCATGGCCAACCTGGCAAATGACAGAGAGGGAGACTCTTCTAGAAGTCTCTGCAGCAGCCCATGGTGGTAACCATCAGAGAGCTCTGCTTCTGTGTAGCTGAATCATCAGCTCTGCTCTGCTGAAGCATTACCACTTAGAACCAGACACAGTAGGGAGATATGGCTACTTCAGTGTGGCCAAAGCAAGGAGGGATGTGGGGCTCTCCTTGGAAGCCTCTTCTCCTGTGGTCTTCTCCTGGAAATTAGGAAGAGAACCTCTTGTACCCTCTAGTTATTGTTGGTGCAGACAGAAAAGAATTAAAAGGTAGTTCTCCAAGAAATACTCCAAAGGTTTTAGAGACAGGAGTTGCTTCCACATGAAAATAAAAAGAGATCCTCAGACTCCTTTCAGAGTAAAATTAGATGAGAGAGGAAGCAAAGGAGATGAGCAGTTAACTCCCCTTCCCCACTGGGAGAATCTGGAGAGGCTTTATTGGATGCAGCTTCCAGAGGCTTCCCTTGAGGACCTAGCAGCATCTCTGTCCAGGGGACATACATCTGACTTCATTCACCTGGTGACTCTGGGGGTGGGGGTGGCCCAGTAACTAAGAGGCCAGATGTCTCTCTTTTTTTTAATATACCAGTAATACATTATTAAATTATTTATTTATTTATTTGTGTTTTTGGCTGCCCTGGGTCTTGGTTGCTATGCACAGGCTTCTCTCTAGTTTCGGCCGGCAGCGGCTATTCTTTGCGATGCATGCCCCATGTGCCCTGTGTTGCCAGGTGAATTCTTAACTACTGGACCACCAGGCAAGTCCGAGGCCAGATATTTTTGAGTGGTCTCACCAAGGCTGACTTCCCATCGTTTATCAGACTAAAGAGTTTCTGGGGTTTGAAATGAGGTTTGCAAATGTTGAGCCCAGAAGAGAGAGATTAAGGCTGCGTTTGGAACCCTCTAAGGTTTTACTCTAATTTAGAATCAGCCAGGATATTAGCACCTGGGCAGGAGGCTGCTCCTTGGCTCCCTCCGCTCCTCTTGATCTGTCTAATTCCATCACACAGAGCCTGGCTGCTCAGAGAACGCTGCTGGCCTGAACTGGAGTCGGGGCACCGGAAATGAGTGCCTTTGCTCATCTGCTCGTTCAGTCAGTGCTTCTGCGTGCTAGGCACGGTGCTGCTGGAGTGGCTGCAGGCCCCCATGGGAATTCCATGTGAAGGGCACTCCTAGAGTTGTGCCACTCAGCACAGCCCTGGACTCACACCCCTCCTTCACTGGAGCGGGACCCCCAGCTCATGGAAAACTGGAAGCTGATGATGGGCCCCAGGGGTACATACACTTGCTGCTGAGGAGACAGCTTCACAGGGGATCCAGGCTCGAGTCAGGGGGATTCAGTCCACCTCCTTCCGTGATCTAGGGGAATGTCAGAGTCTAGGTGGAGCTGGCTAACCATCCCAACAATCTAGACTCTTAATTTCTTGACATTCCAGCAGCATTCCTATAATTCCAGCAATATTCACCTACTCTGTATCTTGACCACCTTTTTCCCAGGGTCTCAGCCTGCTTTTTCCTTCAACTTCACCATCTCATTCCCTGTCTTCTGCCCTGCCACCTTTCGCTGCTTTTTGAGACTCTACCAATCCCCCTTCCTGGCCCTTTTATTTCTGCTCTATAACTTCCCCACCCCCTCTAACTGCACCCGCTAGTGGTATGAGGACAGTTGGACCCCTGGAGCTATGCTTTCCAGCATGTTCGATTCTTTGCACACTATGTCTTACCTCTACCCCTACCAGGGAAATCTCAGACACAGATTCCTGGTTTCCAACTGTAGCTGAGTCCTCAGATCCTTTAAAATTACTAATGACACTGGAAGGAGGATAAGAAGGATGAGAAGTCCAGTGGTGGGAATGGATGAGCTCAGTCAGACACAGAAGGAAGAAGGGTACATGCTCAGTACGTCAAATGTGGCAGAAGGGCTGGCTGGAATGAGAACTGAGAAAAGGTCTTTGGGATTGACCATTATGTCTCTGATGACCTTGGAAGGGAGGTGGTGCTATTTCTGCAGAGGGTAAATGCAGAAAGCAGACTGCAGCAGGCTGAGGAGTGAATGAGAGGTGAGGAAGTAGACACAGAAAAAGGAACTTCTTTAAAGGAATTTGGCTGGCAAGGGGAGGAGAGTTATTAACAGCCTGAGTAGAAGTGAGGTTCTGAGTACTGGAGGCAGATGAACCTGAAGTGAGTCCTAGTTTCATCACTTGGCAATTGCTTGAGTTTGGGAGTGAATAGCACAGAATTCCTTGAAGCCTCAGTTTCCTCATCTCTAAATGGAGAAGGTCTCTCATACTTTGTTGGGTTGGTGTGAGGATTAACCAAGATAAGGCAGACAAATCGTCATGCAATTGGCATATAGTAGGTACCCAGATCACCACCTTTGTCATATTTGCAGGATGGGAAGTAGCCGGCAGAGAAGGACAAATGAAAGATTCTGGAAGGGGAGGTAATTGGCAAGGCATGTCCAGGAGGGGTGGGAGAGATGAGGTCAACCTCCAAGAAGGAAGAGCAACAATTCTTCTGAGACCAGGAGGGAATGAAAGGATAGGGGAAGGCGCATATCAAATTTTGATGTGCAGGGGTCTGGAAACTGTGATCTGAGGATGATGTTGCCTTTCTTCAGTTCTCCAGCCTTCCTCTCCACCAGACCAATCAACTATTTGAAGAAAGATTCGAGTCCATACATTAGCTAAACACCAGTGTTTTTCATGTGGTGTGATTTCACACAAACACCTGAGGGATCCTTCTAATATATTAAAGTTGCTTTTAAAGTGTGGACCCAGAACTGAGCCTAAACATTTCAGATATGGCCTGGCCCTGTGACCAGCCCAGAGGGCCCCCATCTCCGTCTCTAGACACTTGTGACTCTGCCAACACTGCCAAAGGCTGTTCAGTCTTCCAGATGCTGGGTCAGCTCTTGGTTTACACTGAGCTTGCAGTCAAACAAAATCTCTAGGTCAGTCTCATACACAGCACCATTGAGACGGAATTCCTTCTTCTTTTGTCATTTTTCCTTCCTTTTAACCACTAAGTACAAGACTCTACTTTGATTCCTGTAAAATCTTATCTTCATTTTGACCCATCCTTCTAGTCTTTCGCATTCAGTTCCCCTGGCCCCAGAGAAGGAAGTTATATCTCAGACCTGTCAGGTGACTCAACCCCATAAACACAAAGAGTCCTTGTTAATTGCAGCCAAGTGGCTCTGATTTCCCTGGGGACAGCCCGGGACTGTGCAAAGATACCTCTGGGTCTTCTGAATGCCCATGAGGATGTGCTTACCTGGGCCAGGATATGTAAGACTTCTTTGGAGAAGTGGGCCCCTCCCTGCGAACTTGAGACACAGCTTTCAGAAAAGGTTGTGAGTAACATCTACTTTCAAGTTCAAAACCACTCTTGGTAAATGAAACTAATTGTACAGAAAGTCAATACAAATACATACTCTTCCTGGTATCAAATGGAGGCAAGATTTCCAGACAGAACCTACTGATGCTCAGTAAATGCTGAATAAACAGAGAATGAATAAATGAGCCAACAAAAGAATGAGACATGAATGTGGATGATTTTGAAGCCCCCACTGATGTCAGCTATGGTTTGCTGGTCACACACACTTGCTGTATGGTGGGGAGGAGAGTGGCCCTAGGGTAGGGATAGTAGTGCCCAACATACAGACCTCAAGGACCGAGCCCAGAGATCAAAGAGCTGTCTTGGGACAGAGGGGTGGGCTCTGGGAACAACTGGTCTTTCCCCAGGTCTTCTGGCATCTTATTTGCTCTCCCATGGGCATTTTGTGCTGCCCTCTCTCCCCAACCTCATCATGGATCCTGGAAAGAGCTGGGGTGAAGAGTAATGCAAAATGAAACAGCCATTTTGAAAAGCCAGCTGTTTCTCTCCTACATTCCCAAGAAACCTTTGATGTAAAACCAGTTCTCGGGAAGCGCCACGTGAGTCACAGCTATTGCTGCTTTCATCAGCACAGAGTGCAAGGGACGGAGGGAGTTGGGAAGAAACAAATGCAGTTGTCCTCATTTTAGAGAGAGGTGAACTGAGGCAGAGACTCAACGAGGGGGTGGGAGGTGACAGGGCAAACAAAAGGCACCACTGTTGCTGTTTCCAAAGGTCTGTCTGCAAATCCCCATGCCCTGGCCCACGTGAAGCACAGCGAAACCTCGGCATCTCTTCCAGGAGGCAGACATGGGGATTTAGAAACCAGCCTCTTCCAAGACACTTACAAATGCAGGAAGCAGGATCCCAGCATCTCTTGATTGTTTTTTATTTTGTTTTGGTAATTGACATGAAATAAAACACTATTCTTATCTTCCCTATTAGTAATGGGCTTCCCTCAGGGGCTTCCCTTGTGGCTCAGATGGTGAGGCGTCTGTCTGCAATGCAGAAGACCAGGGTTTGATCCCTGGGTTGGGAAGATCCCCTGGAGAAGGAAATGGCAGCCCACTCCAGTATTCTTGCCTGGAAAATCCCATGGATCCCGGAGCCTCGTAGGCTACTGTCCATGGGGTCGCAAAGAGTTGAACATGACTGAGCGACTTCACTTTCACTTTTCCCTCATGGCTCAGATGAAAAAGAATCTGCCTGCAATGCAGGAGACCCTGGTTCGATCCCTGAATTGGGAAGATCCCCCGGAGAAGGGAATGGCTACTCACTCCAATGTTCTTGCCTGGAGAATTCCAAGGACAGAGGAGTCTGGTGGGTTACAGTCCATGGGGTTGCATATTAATAAACTCCTTGAAGGCACAAATGGTATCTTCTTCATCTCTGTGACAACCCATGGCCCTTAGAGCAGTCCCTTATATATAATAGATGTGTAATAAATATTTTTAAAAAGAGTAATGATGACCATAAGTGCTTTTCTCACCCAGAAATACTCAGGCTCATATTCTATTCCTATTTACTGAGCTCCTTTCAAATGCCAACCAGCATTTTAAGCACTTTGAAAATGTTAAGCAGGGAGTAAGTAGGTTGAGTTTCTTCCCTAAGATGGTTGCCTTTTGTTAGTGACCAACCAATGTAGCTACAGCTCTCCTGAGCTGCAGAAGGAGCTCTGGGATCCAACAACCTTGTGTGGAAATCCACAGTTAATTTATTCATATCAAATGATAGTGAAATACAGTAAGAAACTCTTCCTACCGTATTTTCTTCACTAAGAAAGCTGCTATTGTATAATCTCAGCTGAGATGGTGTCAACTAGGGACACAGCTCCTTTGCCTGTTCTCTGGCTCCCTGGGAGTTTTCTCAGACGTTTCTGTGGATTGAAGTTGAGGTGGGATTTGAGTCCTTGCTCTTGAAGAACAGTGATCCCTGAATGATCAGGACAGATAGCGATGGGGAAGGTTTCCCTAGGTGGTCCCAGGCCATTTCTTAGCATTTATAACAGGAGGAAATTACACATACAACTGATACAAATGGAATGAATTATTCTTTTTCCCAGTGGCCCTTGTTACCAAACTGAACTTGAGTCTGCTTGCCAAGCAGCAAAGCCAATTTACTGACACCAGGTTGTGATGAAGGAAAGTGCAGCATTTATTGCAGGCACCAAGCAAGGAGAAAAGGCAGCTCAAGCTTAGAAGACCCTAACTCCGGGATGACTTTCAGGGAAAGGTTTTTAGGCAACATTTGTAGGGAGGGCTGCAGTGTACATGACTTTCTTCTGATTGGTTGGTGGTGAGGTAACAGGCTGGTGTTCCAGGAATCTCAATCATCAAACTTCTGGTTCCAAGCAGTCTGGGGTTTCAGCTCATAGTTACCATTCTCCACCTTGGGAAGAAGGGGGTGCGGGGGCGGGGAGGGGAGGAGGGGCTCAGTGTCTGCAAAACAAGATTGTTACCTGTATCCCCTGAGGAGGAACTTAGGCTCTGTTTTACAATCATTACTTTTCTTGCTTGACTGCTTTTCCTTAGTTTCTGCATTCCCTCATTCCTTGTGCCTACTTTTTGGAACTCAATGAAGGCTAGGAGGCTATCAGGCTTTTTCTAAAACTAAGACATGGGGAACACGTGGGGCTTTTGTACCTGGGAAGCCCCCACAGGGTCCTTCTCAGTTTCAATCCCCCTCTTTTCTTTGATGCTCCTCAACCCTGAAGGGATCAGGGAGGTTGGACAGGAAAGGGGAGCCCCATCTAGGGCCCAAGAGTGGACTCTTGTCTAACACTCAGAAATGAATCATCCAAGCAGCCACATGTGCTGAGAAAGTAAGAGACTTTATTGGAAAGGGGCACCTAGGTGGAGAGCAGGAGGGTGAGGGAACCCAGGACAATTGCTGTGCCACGTGGCTCCTAGTCTCAGCTTTTATGGTAATGGGGTTAGTTTCCAGGTTGCCTCCAGCCTGTTATCTTGCTTGGTTCGCAGTCTGACTCGGGGTCCTTCCTGGTGGCATGCATCTCTCAGCCAAGATGGATTCCAACAAGAAGGACTCTGGGAGGTTGGCCATCTCCTCCCTCTTTCAGCCCCTCCCAAATTCTCCGGTTTAGTTTTCAGGCAGCAGCACCTATTCCTTATTGGGACCTCCTGTCGTGAGATAACTCAAGCAAGCAGGCCTGGCCAAGGCAGATGGTTTCTGTCAACAGCTCCCTAACAGAGGACCAGGAAAGGGAATAAAGTTTTGGATAGAGAGGTTAATCAGTAACTCAGCAGGGGAACTCAGTTTTAGGGGAACTCGGTTTCACCCTCACTGGCGGCCCCAGCAGTGGGGCAGTCCCCGAGAGGGGCTTTGGTCTGTCCCATCATGGGTTAACTATCCAGCAGAGACTTCTAGTGTCCCCCAGTAGCCACTTTAGTTTTCTTCCTTAGTAACGTACACCCAATGTTTAGCTGGCACGCAGAGCGAAGAGTCTTCCAGTGTCTCGGTTGTGTCTCCATCTGCACGATGTAAGTGAATGCGTGGTGTGTGGGGGTGGGAGGGGTGAGGGAGCAGGGGAGGGATACTGGGAGGAACACGCCCAACACTGAGGATGATAAGGTGAGATAAAGTGATACTGGGTTCTCGACAACCTCCTGAAGCCTAAGTCCAGACTTCCTTTATGTGAGCAAGAAAGAGATTTCTGTCTGGTTTTAACCATTTGGGGGTGGAGGGCGGGGTCATTACACACTGAATCTAAGTCTTGCTGGCACCTGGTTAGGGCATGAGGCTGCCTGTCCCACTGGAGGTTTGAAGACTTCGGCAAGCCGCACACTTCCTCCAAGAATTATTTTCCATGTCAGAGGGGAGATCCAGGTCACCATTCCCCACAGCTGCTGCCATCAACGCAAAACAATCTCAGGAAGGATTCATGAAGGGATCCTCAGAGAGAAAACCTCGCTATGGTCCAAAAATTCTGCAAGACCAAAGCAAGTCTCTCAGTGCCTCCTTTTCAAGAGTGTGTTTCCGAAAGCACATGATTACATGGTTGTGAGGGTGGGAGGGGAAGGATTTTAAAAATCAGTAAGAAAAAGGCAGCATTTTAGACTCCCAGATCTCTCAAGCTTCTGTTATTCCTTTACCCTGCTTTTCTTTCCCTCTGCTTTACCTGGAAAAACACATTGTCTCTGATTGCTAGAAATCAGTTTACACATCAGCCAGCTAGCAGTCAGATCTCTTTCAATTGAAAGTGAAATAAATTCCTATTCAAAGGGACCTAAACACAAAGTGGAGAAGGCAATGGCAGCCCACTCCAGTACTCTTGCCTGGAAAATCCCATGGACGGAGAAGCCTGGTAGGCTGCGGTCCATGGGGTCGCTAGGAGTTGGATACAACTGAGCGAGTTCACTTTCACTTTTCACTTTCATGCATTGGAGAAGGAAGTGGCAACCCACTCCAGTATTCTTGCCTGGGGAATCCCAGGGATAGGGGAGCCTGGTGGGCTGCCATCTATGGGGTCTCACAGAGTGGGACACAAGTTAAGTGACTTAGCAGCAGCAGCAGCAAACACAAAGTAATAATTTATCAGTTCATCTAACTGGCAAGTCCAGGGGCTCCACAAGCAGCTGGATTCAGGACTGCATCCTCAATGTTATCTCTCAGCTTTGCTTTTCTCTACAAGGCTGCTCGGGCTTCCCTTGGTGG
The DNA here is from genome assembly GCF_001704415.2 of Capra hircus. Taxonomy (NCBI): domain Eukaryota; kingdom Metazoa; phylum Chordata; class Mammalia; order Artiodactyla; family Bovidae; genus Capra; species Capra hircus. The sequence goes on from NC_030817.1 coordinate 60,079,487, forward strand.
CTCAGATGGTAAAGAATCTGCCTGCAAGTGGGAGACTTGAGTAGGATACCGGGGCTGGGAACATCCCCTGGAGGATGAAATGGCAACCCACTCCAGTATTCTTGCCTAGAAAATTCCATGGACAGAGGAGCCTGGAGGGCTTACAGTTCATAGGGTTTCAAAGAATCAGACATGACTGAAGCAACTTAGCACGCATGCACAAGGCTCCCCCTCCCCAGGGAATGGCAAGAGGAACAAATGAACCATAGGAGCACCTGGTTCCAGCCAAGCCAGCCCAGTGGAAGGCCAAATACTCCTTTTCAATAGTTTAGTAAAAATCCTGGGACTAACTCTATAGCACTGGATCATCGATTGAAAAAGCTAAAGAATTTTAGAAAAACATCTATTTCTGCCTTATTGACTATGCCAAAGACTTTGACTGTGTGGACCACAATAAACTCTGGAAAATTCTGAAAGAGATGGGAATACCAGACCACTTGACCTGTCCCTTGAGAAATCTGTATGCAGGTCAGGAAGCAACACTTAGAACTGGACATGGAACTACAGACTGGTTCCAACTAGGAAAAAGAGTACGTCAAGGCTGTGTATTGTCACCCAGCTTATTTAACTTATATGCAGAGTACATCATAAGAAACGCTGGGCTGGATAAAGCACAAGCTGGAATCAAGATTGCCGAGAGAAATATCAATAACCTTAGATATGCAGATGACACCACCCTTATGGCAGAAAGTGAAGACGAACTACAGAGCCTCTTGATGAAAGTGAAAGAGGAGAGTGAAAAAGTTGGCTTAAAGTTCAACATTCAGAAAACTAAGATCATGGCATCCTGTCCCATCACTTCATGGCAAATAGATGGGGAAACAGTGGCTGACTTTATTTTTTTGGGCTCCAAATCACTGCAGATGGTGAGTGCAGCCATGAAATTAAAAGACGCTTACTCCTTGGAAGAAAAGTTATGACCAACCTAGACAGAATATTCAAAAGCAGAGACATTACTTTGCCGACTAAGGTCCGTCTAGTCAAGGCTATGGTTTTTCCAGTGGTCACGTATGGATGTGAGAGCTGGACTATAAAGAAAGCTGAGAACTGAAGAACTGATGCTTTTGAGCTGTGGTGTTGGAGAAGACTCTTGAGAGTCCCTTGGACTGCAAGGAGATCCAACCAGTCCATCCAAAAGGAAATCAGTCCTGAATATTCATTGGAAGGACTGATACTGAAGCTGGAACTCCAGTACTTTGGCCACCTGATGCAAGAACTGACTCATTTGAAAAGACCTTGATGCTGGGAAAGATTGAAGGCAGGAGGAGAAGGGGACGACAGAGGATGAGATGGTTGGATGGCATCACCGACTCAATGGACATGAGTTTGAGTAAACTGGGAGTTGGATAGACAGGGAGGCCTGGCGTGCTGCAGTTCGTGGGGTTGCAAAGAGTCAGATACGACTGAGAGACTGAACTGAACTGAACTGAAAGCTAAGGGGTGGGGCAGCAGCCTTGGAACTAAGTATAAGCCTGTCTTCTGAATGTTAATTGCTTATTTGAAATCAAGGCCAATTTCCCTGGATCCAAGAGGTAGATGTACAGAGCAGTTAGATAGGGTGAGGGGCCTGTGCTGGGAGGTACCCAAGGGGAATCCCAGCTCCCTGAAGTTCCAGCCCAGTGAGAAGGGCAGGTAGGTCTCACTGTATTCGCTGGGCCTGAAGAACAGCCGTGAGCATCACAACCACCGTCCCCAGACCAGCCCTGCCCAGGAATTGAAGGCCTCAGGAAAGTTCCCATAGGCCCTCCTCAAGGTCCATGCTGGGGCCTCCCACCTTCAGAAGTGCCCTGTCTGCCTCTGAAAGTCGCCCCAGCCCAAAAATATGGATGTAAGGATCAGGAAGGCAACCTTGGTCCCCCTCTCCCAAGGAAGTCACCCCCAGTGTCCCCCTGTGCCACTGTCAGCTTCTGAAACAGGCATTCTCTTGGCTGGCACTGCCGAGGAGCCTGCCGACACTTAGGCCTGCCCTTCAGGGGACTTGCACATGGTTGGCGGAACTGTCACTGTATCAACCCCACCCCGCCACCCCCAAATAAAATGACCAAATCTGCCCTTGGGTCAAGAGCACAGGAGCTGCATGAGTGGGAAATGGCCAAGATGGCAGCTCTGCTGCGTCTGCAAACCTCTGTGGGTAGAGAACACAGACAGGCTCACTCACACACCTGGCCAAGGCTTCCCCTCTCACCTGCCCAGGTGGGCCCTGGGAGAGCAGGGGCTGAGCCAAGCCTGAGAGGCCCTCGCCTAGGAAAAGGCGGTTTTTCCCTTCTGCTTGCCATCTTGGGTGCTTGGGCAACTGCACTTAGAAACTGGATTGGGAATTTAGGTTTTTCTGCAGTTTGGGGCTAAGAATCGAGGACAGGTCTTTGTATTCACAGCACAACATTCTCTTCTAACATTTCTTTTTAAAATTTATTTTAAATTGAAGGATAATTGCTTTAAAATATTGTGTTGATTTCTGCCATACATCAACATGATATGTATATATGCCATAAGACAGCTTAGGTATACATATGTCCCCTCCCTCTTGAAACTCCCTCCCACCTCCCACCCCAACCCAGCCCTCTAGGTTGTCAGAGAGCCCCAGTTTGAGTTCCCTGAGTCATACAGCAAATTCCCACTGGTAAATTTCCATGTTACTTTCTGTTTGTCCTACCCTCTCCTCCCACCACCACCATCCACTTGCCCCGTGTCTGTTAGTCTGTTCTCTATGTCTGCATCTCCATTGCTGCCCTGCAAATATTCATCTCCCAGAAAAATTAGGACTGTGGATCCTCCCAGGTCCAACCTAGAGGAGAGAAGATACGTTCTCATGGAATAAATGAAAAATAATACTGATTTTTAAAAACCAAGACCAGAAGTCTCTCAACATTTAAACTTTACAGACTAAAAGAATCTCAGCCTCAGGGTTAAACACAACAAACAACATACAGTAACAAATATTAACAATATTATAACACCAAGGCATCATACACAGCATCAGAAATTTGCTGAGGCCACCATTTAATTAAACCAAGTTGAACACATGGCTTTGGTTACATGTAGTTCCAGGCCAGAGGCACAAAAGCCAGCATTTGCAGGACGGTCAGGAGGAAACGCTGCCAGTGCAGACAGTAGAGCCACCTCCACTTCCCCACCTCCACTTTAATGCCCCAGATTCCAGTGCCTCCACCTTGGGGTGCATGCAGCACCCACCCTACTCTTCACTCCTGCACTGACCCCACTTATGATGCTGTCCTTGTGAACCTATGAGCTCCTTCAGAGCATGGATGTGGCCCTGTGCATTTTTGAATCCATGTGAGCTTGTGGCAAGAATGAATGAGTGAATGAATAATTAAGCAGAAATAAATGGAGAGACACAAAGGGGAAAGGGAGCTCTAACCAGGGAAACTTGCTCTTTCCTAGAAAATCCTTGATGAATCTGGAGAGAGTTGGCTGAACAAAAGGTGATCAAGAATCCTACCATATTATTTAACTTATTAAGTTATTAAAAAAGATGAGAAAGTGATCAGGAGCTAGACTGGAAGGAGTAGAGATCCACTAAGTTCCTTTAAGCATGGTAGGATTTATTTTAAGACCAAACATAGAAAAGGAAGTAAGGGCCATAGACCAAATGACAGATCTAATGGTGACCTGGGACAAACCACACAGGATCTCTGGAGAGCCCAACAGATGTAGTGCAGGAACCAAGAGTCCTAAGAAAATGACACTCCGTCATCTTGTCAGCTGAGCAGCAGGCTCCATCCATCCTTGCCTTCATGCTTCATCAGTGGGACAACCTGGGGACTCCTTCTCTGCCCCTGCTTTTCCTGCTGCTTATTTACACATCTGCTGCTTCAGGACCCCAAATCCCTGCTTTGTCTCTGTCTCCTTTACTAACAAGTGTTCCCTCAAAGTCTCCTTGTCAAGTTTGCCCAGATAGAGGATTTCATTGGTGTCACTGGGCTGAGCCTTCAACTGGCTCACCAACCAGAAGTGGGCAGCTGCTTGGATCCAGGGTGATGGGGTCATGTGTATGACTCTGTGTGGGGTGGCAGAAGTTCTTTGCAGGGACTGAAAGTGTAGCAGGTGTCCCGAGGGCCAGAGCCCCCAGCCCCTGATCATAGCTGAGACATGATTAAGGTGTGAGCGGGGAAGGGCAGAGATTACTTGGAGTTAATATGTTGAGTTTGTATCCTTTTGACAGTTCTAGTGTGTTTCTGACACAGAGATTTCTTTTACTCTGCAAAGTTGGTGAGTACATATCCCTAGTTCCCCCTGAAGCCATGTGTGTGCTCCAGTTGGGTCTAAGAATCAATGGTGGGTGCTTAGCATGCCTTCCAAGCTGATCATGGATTGGTGGGGGCTGTAGAGGAAGAGGAGCATGAGCCTTGACAGATGATGAAAATGTGCCCATGACTTTCATTTATTTTAGGGGAAAATGTAGAGGGGCGAAAAAGCTGATTTTTAGAGGACATAGGATCAAAGATTTTGTGCACTCAGAACAAAAAGGAATGCCTGATGTAAGAATGCAAAGTTAGATACAAAACTGGTCGATGTTACAGTCACTGGTTCCAGGGGCAACAAAACTGTAATCTTTGGGGTTATATTTTCCCGACCAGATAGAAATCATTTGCATTACTATGAAACAGAAAAGTCATTTACATTTTAACAGTTTCTACACAGTCTCATCTAATTTTACAATATCATGCCTTTCCAGACTCTCATTAATAGTAAATAGTCAAAGTTACCTTCCCCTGAGAGCCTGGTGACCCCAGATGGGCTCTTTAGACATTGCTTTCATTTGATATCAAAAGTTTTTTGCCCCTCCCCGAGTCGGACACAACTGAGCAACTGAACTGAACTGAACTGAGAAAGTTTTAATCATTAGTCTTTTTTTTTTTTTAATCATTATTCTTAACAGGGAGAAACATCAACATTTTGCTTCAATTGGTACTTAAGAAAGGAAAATGATATTGAATGGGGAGGCCAAATGCTTAAAGCGTGGGGCACAAGGGTTCTCCACCTGGCTTGGCAGCTCACCAGCAGGGTGACCTTAAATTTGACTGCATTGGTTCTGTGTTCTTGTCTCTACTACGGGATCTGAGGGACTGTACATTTTGCAGGACATTGTGCTAAACGTCATTTTTGAAATTAAGCACACACACACACACACAAAAGAAACCCCCGCGTCTCTCCCATCCCACCACCCCCACCTTCATCACCCATACTAATTAATCCTGAGAGAAAAAGAGGAAGGGGAGAACAGACGCAAAGCCATATCCTGGGAGAAGACCATTCTGGCTGCTCCAGAAGCCACCACCCAACGACGCATATTTACAGCCGAATGAAGGGAGCAGACATGGGACTTGTCCTGCAAGGAGCAAACGTGCAGGCGTTGCTTCTTTCGTTGTGTGTAAGACAGGAGGCGGACGGTGATCGCACTTCTCCGTCCCAAGTCCAGGTGCTCGCCGGTCTCCCGCCCCAGGCGCGGATGGAGGCTGCTTTCGGTCCCTCGGCAGGCAGGGCCGGCCGCTCCCCCTATGGCTCCTCCCTGGAGGGGCGGCGGCCCGGAAACCCCCCAGCTCTGCAGAGATCCCACCCACCAACTGCCACCTCGTGGGCACGGGGCCAGAATCTCCCTGGGTGACTATCGATGAGCCACCCTTGTTTTGTGAAACACACTCTGCGGTCTCAGGTAACACTTGCCGGTTGCCATGGGCGTTTTCTGTTTTGATAGAAGCAGGCACAGACCGAATCCCCCGACTTTGCAGACTGTGGAAGTTGGTGTCTCCTTTAACCCGGAAGGATGGAGGGCTGCACCCGCCCATCTCACGTTCCTTTTCAAGTCACCTGACTTTGGCTAAGCGCCAGGTGTGTTCTCCTTGGCTTGAACCAGGGGCAGGCTTCTCTCTGCCAGATGAGGTGAGGTGAAAGAACTTTCAGGAAGACGAGCCCCTTCCACTTTATCTCCCGGGTCCACTTGAGCACCCTGTTTTCATCCACTCTGGAACTGTGGAGCCCTGCTCTCTGCTTGCTTCTGCCAGACCCAAAGATGAACTCTGTCCTGTGATGCCGTAATGCCAGGAAGGCACCCCATAAGAGGAAGAAAGGGACCAGGGACCAAGGAGATAGCCGGGAAGGGTTAGACCCTGTGGGTGGCAGAGGCGGCAGTGGGGAGACTCAGTGCTGAGCACTTGTCCAGCCTCTGCTTGTCAGTGGGGTGGGGAGTGCCCAGGACACTTGGGGCAGAACTGTTCTTGGCTTAGTGAGGCTGGGGTCACTGTCTGCAGTGTCGCATTACCCCTCCCCCATACATTAAGGCCAGGAGCACCTCCCTCTCTTTCTGACAACCCAAAATGCTACTGCCTGTGTCCAAATGCTCCCTAGAGATTATACTTCCTTAGGCATCCCACTCTAGTACTGTTGCCTGGAAAATCCCATGGACAGAGGAGGGAGCCTGGTAGGCTGTAGTCCATGGGGTCACTAGGAGTTGGATCATGGCTGAGCTACTTCACTTTCACTTTTCAGCTTTCATGCATTGGAGAAGGAAATGGCAACCCACTCCAGTGTTCTTGCCTGGAGAATCCCAGGGACAGGGGAGCCTGGTGGGCTGCCGTCTCTGGGGTCGCACAGAGTCGGACACGACTGAAGAGACTTAGCAGCAGCAGCAGCAGCAGCAGGCTGAAGACCAGTTAACTCATTTCCTAAATTATATTCCAAAAGCATTCATTAGTTCCTTGAGATGTCAGTAAGGATGATTTTTTAAAAAAGGCAACAGATTTTGTTTATGACAGGACATCACAGAAACTTTCACATAAAAATATATGTTTTGAAGGATCAAGATTCCCCAATCTAACTGACAGTAGAATTCTTTCTCTTTGGGTCTCCCTTTGGGTGGACAAGCCTTGGACAACTCTTAGCCATCCCCTAGGGACTTTTTTATCCTCCATGGCTTGAAGCACAGAGCTGAATGCTCAGAAGGCCCTTATGTTTTGACTTAATTGAACACATTCAGAAGTCTGGCAAACCAGAATGTGTGAAGTTACCAGGAGGAGGCCAGAGTATCACAGCAAAGATGACCTCACAGAGAAACCAGTGTGGTGGGCCTCCCAAGGCACTAGAGGAGATGCATCCTGTGTGAGAGGGTGCAGGTCATCCAGTGTCTTTGGCTGGCGTAGTTCAGGGAAGCTAAAGTAGCCTGGGTGATTGGAAGAGAAGTACATGCGGATGAAATTATTCAGTGCTGACAGATGGGCTAGAGGTCTCCTCTCCTGCTGGCCTGGCAGCCTCTGCATGGAAACCCTTGCCTGGGAGATGCCCACGCCAGTGAGATGCTGGAAGTACAAGCCCAGCAGATATAATGGCCATGAGTCACAGTAACCTGCCAGCAGTCAGGTGCTTAGGAGGGAAGCTGAAGCCAGGACACACACTGAGCTGAGCAAGTAGCAGGACCATCCTGTTGTGCAGAACACAAAGAGCAGAGTGTTCAAGTCCCAGGATCAGGTTTCTCACAATAGAAGCTTGAGCTATGCCCTGAGCTTCAGGCTGTGCTCCAAGGTCGGGGGACAAAGCCCTGTCTCTTCCTGTCCGGGAGGATGCCACCCAAAACACATCCATTCCTCCTGGGCTTGGGCAGGGGGCCAGGACCAGCGGGGACCTGTCTCTGCCCATGAAAAGCTGAATGAGCAGCCCAGCACCTGTCAGGGTCCCAGAACCTCAGCTACAGCCTCCCAGACTGGGAGATCGGGGTTCTGCTTTTCATGGGTGCTCCGTGCCAGCGAACCTTCCCTCTGAGCAGCTGCAAGCTGTCTGCTCCTTTATGTTTCCGGTTTAACTGGCCTGGCCTTCACGTGAGGCCCTGTGTTCAGGATCCCAGGTCTAAAGAAAAAAAAGAAATAAAGAGGTAGGCGGCCCCTATTCCTTCAGAGCTGATGGACTCCCAAGTGTCCTGCCCCTCAGCCTGCCGGACAGCACAGAGTGGCTGGGGTTCTTTTTGGCCTATTCAAATTTTTGGATCACAGTCAAGCTTATTACTCTTGGCTGACAGTAAACCAGTGACTAACTGGGTAATTAAAGCCACAAGTCAGGAGGCCTGGGTGGCCCCTCCTCTGGAACCTCCCCCAGTGAGTGGCCTGTTGCACAGGCGAGTGTCTCCCCACAGCAGAAAAGTTTTGTGCATTGAAAGCCCTCTAGGATAACCTCCACCTTCTCTCAATGTCACTTCTCCACACGTCCATGGCTGGCTTCATCCCCCGTCACCCCTCCCCACCCCTTCCCCACTGCAAGGAAAGAGGAAATCTAACCACATCTCCGCCCCACCCCGCCCCGCCCCCCCACCACTGCCCCAATGGGAACATGACAGAAGGTTTCCAACTAAAACCCAAGTTACTCCGCAGAGCTTCCTGCCAGCCTGACGTGCTGGAGAGCATGGTGTGCCTGCCCCAGCTCTTTCTGTTCTACACAACTTCTCTGCTTCAGGCTCTCGAGAGCCTCCCCACTTCGTGGGGAGAGTAGAGAAGAACTTTAAAGCAGACAAGGCCACAGTTGAGGAGACCCCAGCTTGCGTCAAACACTGTGTCTCCTCCTGGTCTGGAGCTCATGGTGAATGTCTCTCCCCTGTTTCTGAAACTAAGTGAAGAACTGCTGAAGCCACAAAGTCCCCAAAGACACTTCTGTGTCTCCTTCTAACCTGGGGTGCTTGGGCCTGCCCAGCAGGGACGCTGTCTGTGGTTTACACATTCTTAGATGCCTCTGCCCAGCTGACCCTCTCTGACTGTCCCCACTCCCCCTTCTTCAATTTTGCTCCCTGTCCCTTTGGCATCCCTGTCTTAAGCAGCAGCCCTTTTTCCACCAAGGAGATATGGGTGGAAGAGGAGCTGCAGTTAGGGGTGAGAGGACTATATCATTTTTTTTGCATGCTATTCTAGAATAGGTTTGTGGTTATTTTAATTTAAGAAAAACAATTAATGTTCCCTCCGAATCTTTGAGGACCTTTGTTTGCTGGAAGTTGTGGACCATGCTAAGCCCATGGCTCTGTGCTGTTACCTACCTTGGCAAGCTGCTGCTCACACTGGGATAGAACAACCCTGACATAAGAAGCAAGAGGAATTTGGCTTTATACTTTTTAGCAAGAACCTCTTTCCACTGAAACTGTAAAACTCTGGAGGGCAGAGGCTTTCTGACATTGAAACTCCTGGTCTTGTGATAATACCTGAAAAATAGCAACTGTTCTCTGATGATGTATGCTGGTTGGATTACTATCATTCCTTTAAAAAAAAAAAAAACAGTTGAAGTCACTCTCTGTTCTCAAGATGCTGCATTTGCAAGTGTTTAGGCCACATGCGTGTTAAGAAATTGCACATATCACCAAAAACTGATGTTACCAAGCCCCTTGTCTCATCTACCATCTTATCACCTCTGTTTAGCAGGCTAAGACATAGCAAACCAGATGAACATTCAGGAGAGCTGCAGACATTTGAAGGCATTTGAGGCAAAGAAATCCAAGGGAGCTCTAATCTAGAATGACCCAAGTAGAAAGATGGTCCTGCTGTGAAGTGGCCCCAAGCCTCAGACCTCCCTTGGATGGTACCAAGTGCCTCTGGCCTTTGGGGCCATTGAAGATGCTCAGCTCAGAGTCTCTGCTGTGGCTGAACTTCCTGGCTGGCCAGGCCTGAGGGAGGTGGAGGAGGAAACTCTGTGGGTGAGCTGGGTGAGTGGGTCGGAGCACAGCACACACCCAGGGGTAACTGCAAGGAGGTGACTTAGGACAGAAGAAACCGCAGTATGGACAACCCCCTCTGCAGAAGTGACTTTCTGGTCCCTTTGTCCCTCAGACACACTCTTCAACTCAAAAATATTAATGGTGCATAGCTCGGAATGCAGACCCACATGTGTCTATGTATATACCTGTGCGTATGTCCTGCCAGAGTTCTTTGTTCCCAGGGAGAAACATAAGGTACCAACATCATAAACCTTTTCAGTGTCAAGTTACTACTGCTTAAAAAGTAACAAAAACAAACAAAGAAAGGACAATCCAGCCATCTATGAACAGAGAAATTTAAGTAAAAACGATGTGAGTTCTCACCAGTTGCTGATGATCAATATTCCAGAAAGGTATGATGTGCTGGCGACTTAGTTTTTAAGTGTGATGACAACCACCAGTTTAATGAAGGGTCAAATGTTGGAACCCTCTGAGTTATACATGAATGTTGGTAATATTTTAAATATTACCAAATATTAATAGTGGCATTTTGGTGATGGAAATAATTCAGCCACATCATGGCAAGTATGAGTATTTCATTTTATTCTCCTTTTCTAGAGTTAGTTTATAAGTCACTTCAAAGTAAACTTTCCCCTGGTTATCCTTGAGTTTGCTGGTTCTAAGGAGGGACCCAAGGACAGTATCCCCTGGGAACCACTCCAAGCAATGGGGTTAAGTCCCTGTCCCCCAGGGCATCTGCTGCCAACAAACCAGGCCACCAGACCTGGAGGGCTGCATGTTGGTCATAATGAGCCATCTGGCTGCCTGGTGGAAGAAGCCCATGGGAGCAGGTGTCTGCGATATTACTGACATTACCATTAACCTTTACCAAGGAGCAGGTTTGGTTTTATCCAGAATGGCTCAGCCTCCACTCTTGGTCCAAGACACTTCAGAGATTAGGCTCAAAATCATCAGCCTCCAAATTGAATATTTTCTTATAATTAAGTATTTTTAAATTGAAGTATAGTTGATTTATAATATTCTGATAGTTTCAGGTGTACAACAAATTGATTTGAATTTGTTTTTTGCAGATTATATTCCATTATAGGTTATAATTCCCTGTGCTGTATAGTAAATCCTTGTTGTTTATCTGTTTTATGTATAGTAAAATCTCATACTTCTCATTTGTCCCTCCCTCCAACCTTTACTCTCCCATTTGGTAAACCGTAAGTTTATTTTCTATGTCTGTAAGTCTGTTTCTGTTTTAGATATAAAATCATTTGTTTTATTTTTATATTCCACATATGAATGATATCATATAGAATTTTTCTTTGACTTACTTTATTAAATGTAATATTCTCTAGGTTAATTTATGTTGCTGCAAATGGCAATATTTCATTCTTTTTTATGGCTGAGTACTATTCCATTGAGTACACATGCCACGTCGTAAGCCAGTCTTCTGTGGATGGGCACTTGAGTTGCTTCCATGTCTTGGCTATTATAAGTGCTGCTTTGCACATTGGGGTGCATATATCATTTTGAATTAGAGTTTTCATTTTTTCCAGGTATATACCAAAGAGTGAAATTGTTGGATCATATGGTAGCTCTATTTTTAGCTTCTTAAGGAATCATACTATTTTCCACAGTGGCTGTACCGCTTTACATTCCCACCAACAGTGTAGGAGGGTTCCCTTTTCTCCACACCCTCGCCAACATTTATTTGTCGACTTTTTGGTAATAGCCACAGATTGAATATTTTCTTGAGCAATGGGGCCTGTGGTGCACCTGGGTTGTTCTGGGACTTCATTCTGCCCATCCCCCTCCCCATCGAGAAGGAGGAGGTTGGGTCTCTACCTTAGTGTTGCTCTTGCGTGTGTCCTGACCGATCACAATGGTAGGGCCAAAGCCTGGCTGCTGGGGATTCCTTTGCTTTTTAGATAAATGTGCAATTTAAGAGTATATAGCGTAGCTTTAGAAGAAATCCTCCAGCTATTCCTTGCTTCCAACAAAATGCCACCCCCGAGATTTTCCCATATAGAAATCTGTTTTATGTATTGCCACACTGAGACGTGTGTCATGAATAAATCGTCTCTATTAGAGTACCAAAGTATTACATAAGTGATTAAGCTTTAAAAAAATAAAAGAAACCTCAAAGTTGTCATGTCAGAAGTTATTGCCGTGTTACTTGGGTTCAATTGTTTTTCTAGGTGGGAAAGGAAATAGTGTCACAGTCTGTAACTGGGTGTCACACCTGAGGAAGCAGGCTGTGTTATTAGGGGTTGTTGGGAGCAGGGTCGCATAGAGGAAGAGCTCAGGTGAGCTCTGTGGGTCCCTGGCCCTACAGCGGGGTATTATAGAGCAGTGGAAAGGGGGATTTCTAGGGCCTCAGAAAGCCAGAGCCTTCCTTCCTCTCCAGCCGAGGAACTCACCTAGGAGATGGCTTTCACTCTTAAGACCTAATAGTCTCCCTCTGGGGGTTCTGCTCATCTGGGAGCAGACTATTAGAGCATACCCAGACCAGTCCTCTGAACCAGGTTTTCTGCCTAGAGTTTCAGACTGTGGCTTGAAGGTATGGTTTTCTTGGCCTGCTGCTGCTGCTGCTGCTAAGTCACTTCAGTCGTGTCCGACTCTATGCAACCCCATAGACGGTAGCCTACCAGGCTCCCCTGTCCCTGGGATTCTCCAGGCAAGAACACTGGAGTGGGTTGCCATTTCCTTCTCCAATGCATGAAAGTGAAAAGTGAAAGTGAAGTTGCTCAGTTGTGTCTTAGTGACCCCATGAACTGCAGCCTACCGGGCTCCTCTGTCCCTGGGGTTTTCCAGGCAAGAGTACTGGAGTAGGGTACCATTGCTTGGTCTGAGGAATTTCTAAATTCAAGGTGTCATTATTTTAAAACTGGGAGAATTCAGGTAAAATGGAAACTTCTGACTTCTTTAAAGTAGCAGGAGTGTTGGCAACGTTAGACTCTCATTGGTACATGGCAACAACAGTCAAGAGCTGGTGGTGGCCAACCCCATGAACTAAGGCACAGGAATCCGTACACGCACACCCATGCAGTGCCCCCCTGCTCACTGTCCTGTAGGCAGGGAGGATCCCTCCAGGGACCACCACTCCATTCTCTCTGCCACTCAGAGGCAGTCTAGACACACATTTCCGGATCAAAGTCAGCCCCAAGAGCCATGACTGACTCCTGCCTCAGCCCCCACACAAACACAAAAGCCTCCTCTCCATTTAGTAAAGCCAAAGAATGTCAGGATCAACCCATAATTGAAACTTTTTGAAAAAGAACTAAAGGCAGCTTTAGCCACAGCATTCCATAGCTCCTCATTAAAACCAGGACTTCCTGTGACTTGGGGACAGCTGGAGGCACAGAGCTGAATAATTCCAAAGCTCACGTGAAGGATGTTGACCTCCAGAATGCACAGCAGACTTGTGAGATTCTTGATAGGCTCTTGAGTCTTGAGGCAGGTGTGTTGGGTGTTCCAGACCACAGCACAATGCCAAGAAGCCCCAAGCCCTCAGGGACAAGGCAGTGGACAGTCACAGTCAAGGCCGAGGTCCCAGTGACCCCAGGCGAGCCCAGTTCACTGGCTCCAAGGGAGAACCAGCTAAGAAACAGGCCCAGCCCCAGAGCCCACTCGCACACACAGTACATGCCGCGTGCTCAGCCATGTCGGCTGCTTCCAGGGGTACACACTGACTCTCTCATGGGGTTCTCTGTGAGGGCTGCCATCTCCTCTGAACTGAATTGTGCAACATGTGCTTAAGGAGGCTTTGTTGTCAGAAAACCCTGGAGCCCTTCGAGGGATCTTAGGTAGCATCTGCTCCAGGGTTCCCAACAGAGACTGCTCTCCAGAATCACTTAGAACATGTTGCAAATACAGATTCTGAAGCTCCAGATCTCACCTCCCCACCCTATTCCCCAACACACACCCAGAGATTCTCCTGACCAGTCATGGTTGGGAAACCACTGATGTCATGCAAACCCTTCACTTCCATTTCTAAAGTACAGTCCGAGGTTAAGTAACTTTTCCAAGGTCACACAGCTGGTCTGCCAGGACTGGGCTTAAAGTACAGGTCTCTTGAACACAAACCAGGGCTTTTTTAGTGCATGCAGTCACAAAGAATCAGCCAGGACTGAACAACTAACACTTTCTTCACTTTAGGCTTCCCTGGTGACTCAGATGGTAAAGAATCCACGTGCAGTGCAGGAGACCCAGGTTTGATCCTTGGGTAGGGAAGATCCCCTGGAGAAGGGAATGGGTACCCACTCCGGTATTCTTATCTGGAAAATCCCATTGGCAGAGGAGCCTGGCAGATTACAATCTATGGGATAGCAAAGAGTCGGACACAACTGAACAACTAACACCTTTTTTCTACAACACACCACCTCCTGGATGTACCCACGAAGGGGTGGCCAGGCAACTCCAGAGGGTTTGGATGAGGAAGAGGATGAGAGGCAGAGTCTCTCTGCATGTGAAGCCGCCTCAGATCCCTTCCCTAATGTTAGCTCCCATTGTGGTTTACGGCCCAGATACCTCAGTCTCTTGGCATCTGAGGAGGAGATTTTGCTTCTTCCTCTGTAATTACCCCAGTTTCACTTGTTCTTTCAGAAGCCGGGGAAGGAACTATGCCTGTGTGTGTAGACTTCTCTGTGCCTCAGTTTACCTCTATAGAAAATTGGAGAGGATGGCGGCCCCTTGTGTCTGCCTTTTTGGAGCGCCATGGACCCATTGTGTGGCCTTACAAGGGCATCCTGTGCTCACTTAGGCAGATAAAGAAGCCTTCCATGCCTACACAGAGCTGGCCTTAAAGTCAAGGCTACTCTTGCCACATTTTAAATAATTATATGTCAAAATACCATTGTGACTCCTAGCTACCCCTACACCCCCTCCAGAAAGGGCTGCTGATCTTCTCTTGGTCTCTGGAGGGCTGGTAAAGAATTTTGAGGGGGTGATCTTGGAGCCCCAATTTTGTAGGACTAAACAAGGGCTTCCCCTGGTGGCTCAGAAGTTAAGAATCTGTCTGCAATGCGGAACACCCAGGTTCAGTCCCTAGGTGGGGAAGATCCCGGAGAAGGGAACAGCAACCCACTCCAGCATTCTTGCCTGGAGAATTCCACGGACAGAGGAGCCTGGGAGATTACAGTCCGTGGGGTCGCAAAAAGTCAGACATGATTGAGAGACTAGCACACACACACAAGATAAAACATTAAATACTACTACTACTAGTAAATAGCTAGGATTAAGTTGTTATTGTCAGGCACTCTGCCAAACATTTTACATGCATTTCATTCTCACTACAGCCCTGTAAATGAAGTGTTACAAGTTTTCTCATTTTACAGATGTGAAAAATTGGCTCAGAAAAGTTAAGGAACTTACCCAGGATCACAGAGCTGCTAAATGACAGAGCTGGGATTCAAACCCACATACTCTGGCCTCCAGGGGCAAACCTCTGATAAAAGGGCCTGATGACGGGTCTCTGTCATCATGAGGTTAACCTTCCATGTGTCACTGCCTGGTGCTCCCTAGTGGGATGTCACACCCTGATGCAGCTTAAGCCAAGGGCAGCTCGGGCGCCGCTGCTCTAACTGTCTGCTGGGACGTTCACAGCTCTGTCAGTTCAGGGACTGCCTGACCCAGCCTGACCAAATTAGAGCAGCTAATGGACGTGACATAATTTGACATGTACATTGTTAACCGAACCCCATGGGAGATGATTTAAAATAGAGACAATACCATGCTCTGAATTATTTTTGGGTTATGGAGCCCTTATTCTCTAACTCTTCTAGGAAAAAGAATTGTGTCATGATAAACCAAAAACCCCCAAGAAACTGCTCCAGGGTCAGGAGAGCAGCTGAGTGGCTGGATTGGCAGAAACTCTTCCTGAGAGTTTCAGGGATTTCACCCTTATTTCCTAACAATTTATCCCCCAAGCATTGCCCAAATCCCAGTTAAGAGCCAATAAATTCTATCCATCCTCCTCCCCCAGACTCCCCAAACAGCAGGACTCAGAACCCCAGTCAAAACCTAGCACTGGTAAGACTGCAAAACAGGTGCAGCTTGAGGCCCCATGTGCATCCCCCATCTGCTTTTCCCTCCCTCAGATGCACAGGACCAATGAGCTACCCAGGGGCCGTGCTTAGCGACCCACACAGGTGCACCCTCTCTGAGCATCACCCAATCCTAGTCATAGTCTTCCCCGTTCTGTTCCCCATGCCCTCATGCATGCTTCCTGACCTTCAGAAAGAGTATGTGTGTCCCTGCGTGCTAGTGCCACTCGTCCTCATGGCTTAATATGTGCTCATCCTCTCAAGCAAGACCTACTGACTATATGATACATACACGCTTGTGTGCTAAGTCGCTTCCGTCATGTCTGACTCTTTGCGACCCTATGGACCATAGTCCACCAGGCTCCTTTTACAAACTGGAGCACTTTAAGTAACACTATTTGGGAAGGATGGCCAGGAGAGATATAGAGCACATGGTGACCTCCATATGTGCATTCGCTTTTCCCCTTTCCTAGCAGAGCTCCACACTTCTAGCCGTGCATTTGGGAGAGATTGACCTAACTGCGGTTCTCTGGGTGGACCTTGGTTAGGGTCAAGACATCCAGTGGGTTCTATTGTCGTAGCTACCCTAGCCACAGTGATTGGCTTGGGGCTGGCCACCTGGACAGGCTAAGAATAAAACCATGGGAGACTAAGAAGAAACGAAGAGACACTGGGTCTTCTTTGGCTTGTCCAGCTATTATATCTGGCCTTACTTAAGTCCACACAACCTCTGAATTTCTGTTACATAAGCAAACAAAGCCTCTTTTTGTTTGAACCAAATGAATACATAACACAATAATACGTAACCTCTTGATTCCTTTTATGATTGAGCTCAGAGACCATTTTGTCAAGTTATATCACCTTTATTTTACAGCTTATTTAACTTTAAAAATGAACATACCAAAAAACAAATAAAATCCCTAATTTTCCACTGTTTAGTCAAGGCCTTCCAAAAATTCCCTAGGTTTGTGATGTCCCAGGTGAAGGAGGAAATAACAATGGTTTCAATAAAACAGAAGCCTATTTCTCTATCATACAAAATAAAACAGGATTCTGGCTGATATGGGAGCTACAGTGTCATCAAAGTTTCGGATTTCCTCTTTTTGTTCTGCCATCCTTAGCATATGACTTGCATCTTCAAATTCACTTCATGGTCCAATGTGGCAGCTAGAGCTCCAGCTATCACATTGATCTTCTGGTCCAAGAAGGCACAAGAGGAAGGGAGAAGGAGAAAAGAAAAACAAGTATGTCAGCAGTCTAGCCCCTCTTAAGGAGTTTTCACAGAAGACCAACCCCAAGACTTATGCTTATATCTCAATGGCCAACCCAGATGCAAATGTGGTTGACAAATGTAATCTTCCAGCTGGGCATATTGTCACCCAGTTTAAAATCTGAGTTGTGTTATGAAGGGAAAAGGGACGAGTAGATACTGTGTAGGCAACTAGCAGTTTTTGCCCCATCTCACTTCATAACCAAGCCTGGCTTCAGTGTGTAGTTCTGTTGCTTGGTATCTGCTCCTCCAAAGAGACTCCCTGATTCAAGCTGCAATTACCCTCTCCACAGACCCTTAACAGTTGGTAAAGAATCTGCCTGCAATGCAAAAGACCCTGCTTCAATTTCTGGGTCGGGAAGATCTGCTGGAGAAGGGATAGGCTATCCACTTTAGTATCCTTGGGCTTCCCTTGTGGTTCAGCTAGTAAAGAATCCACCTGCAATGCGGGAGACCTGTGTTTGATCCCTGGGTTGGGAAGATCCCCTGGAGAAGGAAAAGGCTACCCATTCCAGTATCCTGGCCTGGAGAATTTCACGGACTGTATAATCCATGGTGTCACAAAGAGTCAGACAAGACTCAGTGACTTTCACTTTCACTTTTTCAGACCCTTAACATCTTGAGCTGGTTGCTCTCCACCCCCCAGCCCCCCTCCCCCCACCACCAAGGATCCCTTGACCACCATCTTGTTAATCCACTTTTATTGAGCACTGCTGTCTTTCAGTAGAACACCTTAGTCTTTCATTAGAATCTTGGCTTCCATTTACGTCAGCACATTTGATCTTTTCTGTCACGCTCTAGTCAGACCCCATTCATACCTACCCTTCTTCATTCACCAGTCTCCCTAGAACTATGTTCTTTACAACACAGGTCTGCTCTTCAATATAAGTTTCTAACTTCTTTCTGGCATTAAAGTTCTTAGTCTCATGGGTGAGCGCCTAGGGCAACAAGGACTGTGGTCGAAAATAGCAGCTGAGTGGGGGCTGGTCTACAGATCGTCATGGATGACTACCTGTGGTTTGGTCTGGGGACAGGTGACTGAAGCCAGGCCAGTGACTTCTTTTTCAGTTCTCCCAAGGCCTTCTGACCCCTTCTTACACATTTCAGACCCTGTGGACAGCATTGTAGGCCTCATTAGTGAGCAGCACACACAAGGCAAGTCAAACAATAATAATGAAGTGAATTATTGATGTGATGGAGACAAAACATCTGCTCCTCCCTACCTCACCTGCACAAAAATAGAAAAAAATAAAGATAAAAAATCAATGCCTGATAAAGCTAAGAAAATGTGTTACCTTGAGTCTTCATATAAAGAATACCTTTCAAAAGTATCTAGTTCTTTCACTTGAATTTCCCATTTTGATTTTAATTATAAACTGGAAGTTATTGTAACTCAAAAATGTACATTCTCTTATGTCTTTCAACTAGAAACATCATTAGGCAGATGTGAACAATTATCCCCATTTGGATTTCTTTTTAAGTTTTTCAGAGGAACAAATAAGTTATGCATTAAATCCTTGGTTTAAAACTAAGCCTATGAGACACAGTATTATAGGTTTAACCAAGACAGCTTGACTTTGGATTTAGAAAGTTGAATTGATCCCATCATCTCTTTTATTAAAACTATCCATATATTCTTAAACCAAAGAAATGAAATAATGCATATTTTAGGGCCAGAAGCATTCATTATCTTGATGACTAAGAGATAAAGGGTGAAAAGATTTAAGATCTAAGAGACTTTGTTACTATGTTGAAAGGGGAGGAGGTAAAGAAATTCCAAGGGAAGGTGTTGGCATATATCCCCTCTGCTTTTTAATTTCCAATGACAGACAGTGACATCACCATTCCAAACAGTTCCCATTCAGATTAAACAAAATGTGATTCTCTGGGGAAAACGGGCAGCATAAACCAAAAAGAAGTGCATCTTGCTGAAAAGCCAGTCTGTACCCAGTCGTGACACCACCATCAGCCTGACTGGACCCCCGCAGAAGAGCAATGCCGGGAGTGACTTCACTCCCCTAAAAGCACAGTCAGAAGTCCCCAAGGAGGCCAGGGGAACTGGCTGGATCTCAGAGGAGACTCTCTGGTGCTGAAGAAGACAAAGGGAGGAAGACAGTTTGGGAAACAGAATGACCTTGAAACAACCTTTCTGCTTATCTCAGAAAGGTCATTAGAAGGAAAATGTACCCAGAACAACATTCTCCTCTGTCTGGGAGTCGAAGACCAGCCAGGCCCTGGCAGCCCTACAGCCTGGGCTTCTTTCCAGGCCTGCAGCTCCCCTACCGGCTGTTGAGCAATGTGACCCCGGACAGGCCTCTGAGGCCAGGGAGCCTGACCATTAGCTCACGGATGAGAAATTGCACTGTCCTTGGAGAGGCTGCCTAGTGGACTTTAAGAGCCTCCCTTGTGTTTTCCCCCTCCAATATACCACAGCCTGGTTTCCTCTCCCCTTCCTGTCGGAGCATTTTGTTGTGAGGACCTTAAGCCGCAAAGCTAGAGGGGGCATGCAAATCATTTTACACAAGAGGCATAGGTCCTGTACAACTAGCTGTGTGTTGCTGGACAAGTCTCTTAACTTCTCTGTGCTTCAGTTGTCACAACAGTAAAGTGGGGATTAGGATCGAGTTTACTTAAAAGGGCCATTAACCAGCATTCAGCGAAATCCCACTGGAAAGCGCCAAGGAACAGTGTGCAGGTCACAGAGCTCCATAAAGGCTGGCTGTCACTGCAAGTGTCAGGGGAGCAGTTTTTCCACACGTTTCCACTCTACCAACACTCATTCACCTCTCCCAACAGGGGACAAAGATGATAAGAGAATGAAATGTCTCACTTGATGTAGGAATCCTTTCATTGTGTCAGTGGTTCTTGAGATATCAAAAGTGTGTGTGTGTAGATTACTTTAATTTTACAAAGTCTACACTGATTAGGCTCCTTTTTCATCCAATAGTGAAAGGCTATGTATTCAACTGTGAGTGCACTGGCTTCAGGAACATGCGGATAAAATGTAACCAGCGTTATCTTGGTTCAAATTCCTTTTTTGTGACCAACTGTTGTCTCAATGAACCTTTGCAGGGTTTTTATTTGTTTTCTTCTTAGTTACAGCAGAGAGTAGAATAAACACATCCAGACCTTCTCACACGGAGATAGACTGATGCCAAATTAGGTCTGTGGAGGCCTCATTTTGGCTCCCCTGGTCACCATGCCGAACAGATTTTCATGCACATTGAAGACAGTCCATTAGTTCTTGGCAAGGAGAATGAAGTTTTCGAAGCTGCTTTCTCTAACAAACTCCCATTCCCCACCCACTCACCCCCTGCCACCCCCCGCTTCTCATACACAAAACCTTGCTGCAGGGGAGAGGCTCTCCCCCATTTGTGGAGAAGCGAGGTCAACCCCATCTGTAATCACCCGGCCACAGCCTTGATAGTCGTCACCTCTGGGATGCCCCTGGACTCTGCCCCATCATTAAATTCCCAGGGCACCACCCAGATTAAAATCTCTCCTTCTTTCTCAGGAGGGAAGCATTTTTATTTCAAAATCATATGGTAAGGGCTTTGAAAAGTAGTTTGCAAACTTCTCTGCCACTGGGGAAGGCATGTCCATTCACGTCAGAGATTTTCCCTCAGTGCCTTAGCTGTTGCACTGAGCTTCTGAGCTCTCACAGTGCAGCCAAAAAAGAAACAAAGAAGTTTGCCTCTATTTGTCACAGTAGAAATGTAAGCCATGATGATATGGTTGAGCCAGGGTTCTCAGTGGAATCTTTAGACTGGTTCCTGGGAGGAAAAGCCAGGAGGTTTCTGTTATAGTACCAGCTGCCACAGGGCCTGGGTTCCTTGACCTAGATGTGCTCTGAGCAAGGCGCCTTCTAGTAAGGGAGCAAGCACTGTAGTGAAAGAGGCGGAGGATCAATATTCACCAGCAACCAGTATTGTAGCGCACAGTTACCATGGTAACATCGTCAGCCCCAAATGACTGTCATGAGGTGAAAAAATTCTCTTAAAATAAATGAAACCAGAAAAGATATATTTATAAACCTCTTACCAAACACCTATCTATTGATAAAGTAGAACCTGTTCCTTAAGTGACAGATACTCACAGATTGGGAGGAATTTCATGACATAAACATTTTCTTAAAAGAATGGTTACTCACCCCCTAAAAATGATCTGGAAAAATAACAAATGCAGATTTTCTTTTTAAATATGGAGAGTTCTAAGGAGTGATGGGCCTATACACTTAGATATTATGCAGTTATGACATTAAAATTCTGCACTAAACTGTCGATACCTTGTTTGAAATTTACAAAGTGGTACTTAGTAGGAGTTTTCTTCTAAGTTGGACACACTATTTCTGGCAGGACCAATAAATAAAGTGTCATAAAACTTGTTATACAATGAGAAAAAAGACATTGGTCACACAGATTAAAAACTTGTGGGCACAGCTTTTGTTTTGTTCTTGAGAAGCTCCATCCTGCACTCGTCTTTCCTAATGAACAACAGTGTACCCAGCCAGAGTCCCCAGGTTCACAGCTCCCTGGCAAATCAGAGGTGGCCTGGAGATATAGTTCCAGGCAGTAGCGTCTAGGCAGAAGTCCCTGGGGAGGATGTTGTTGGGTGACAGTTTTCCAGAGTCTCTCTCATTTCTGTGTACCTTACAAGCAGAGAACTTACTGATAGCAACAGAGTATCCTTCCAAGCATCCCTGCATAGCATAACAGCCTCTGAAGATACAGATACTATCCAGAGCAAAGGGCAGGCCTGCCTACTGCTCATCCTGTAAGATTTGGGGTCCCTGAGTTCAAGGTTCCTCTCCCTGGAGGCAACCCATTGAGTGTGCTGACATTCCTGTGGGCTTATCTGTATCACCCCTATGGGACTTGGGCAAGGAGAACTACCACAAATCCTGCTGCTTGCTGTGTGCTGAGTAATAGAGCTGGCTGTCCCTGACCCAGGAGTCTCATGACTTCTACCAGCAACCATGAAACCAAGGCAGGCTAACTGCTTAGCTTGCAAACAGGATGATACCTCAGACCCTTCATTGTTTTTGGTTAAATTTTTTTAAAAAAAGAAAGAAAAGTAGGAGAGAGTTCTTGCCCACTAGCCCTTCTCCTTTCTTCCCGCCTTGAGGTTTCAGCAACCTCAATTTGGGGACCATGAGGTGACAAACATGAGGACAAAGGCAACATGCTAAGGATGGCATAGCAGAAAGATGAGGAAACTGGGTCCTAATAGAGAATTACTGTGGCAGCCCTGGATTGCAAAACTTGAGTCTTCTTGTTATGAGATATATATGCCTCAATATATCAATGTTGAGCCTCAATATATCAATATATGATATATATATATCAATATATGAGCCTCAATATATCAATGTTATAACAAGTCAATGTTAATTGTTTTTCTGCAAGCAAATGCATCTCTAAAGTTTGTGTCAAACATCGTAATTACATAAGAGTAATTGTGTCTAACACAGGCAACTTAGGGCGAGTATGTTGCTACCCTCCTTCTTGATCTGGATTCTGTCTTTCTGTATATGAACATTATCGTATATATCTTTTATAAGTTAACTCAAATCCTTTAGGGGAAATCAGGTAAAATTCAATTCAATAAGTGTAATTCAGTCCTGGTCCAAATTTATCTCTAAAATTGTATGAGTAACCCTTAAATTATTAGTTATCCTTTAAGGTATTAATCAAACAATAGGACGATCTCTTTCTGGAAATGTCTGCCACATACCATAAAGTCTGCTTAGTCACCAGTGTGTACCCAGATCCAGCAGAATGGCTGGCTCATAGCAGGGCCTTTGACTTTGTATTAACCAAGTGTTCATGAAAGGTCTCTCTTTATCAAATGTGTTGGTTATGCCCAAATGGTTCACACCCATTAGGATGACTTTTTTTTTAAGATATAACAGAGAGTATTTCAATACATTAGTTCTGTCATTTGACTATAATAAGCAGTTTAAGGAAAGACCACAGGTCAACTTCAAAGAAATAGTTTCTTATCTTTGTTCCTTGTGACTGTAAAATGCCACATAACCTAACAGTGGAATTCAAGGAATCTGTTCAGCCTTGAAAACTAGTGCAATAGGATACCAGAAGTAATAGTAATCACCACCAGGGATGAATACGCCTTTTAATGTTACGTACACACATTATTTTTAGAAGATTAGACAAAATTTAAATTTGTGTCAGAAAGAAAAATCAACTAATGTACAGGGTGAGAATATAGGAGGTTAGAACCTTACACCAAAAGTAGAATAAAGCAAAAGATGCTCTGCACAATGAGTTTATAGACATCCTTAGTATTGTCTTCAGTATATGTTATGATTCCTACTTTTGGTTCAAAATCTAAATTATACGAAATTATCTATAATATGTGTTCTTGGTATGATGTCTGTTTAAAAAATCTCTCCAAACCACAATGAAATACTATTTCACACCCATTAGGATGACTTTTTTTTTTTAATGCAAAACAGTATTTGCAGAATGTGGAAAAATTGGAACACTTGCTGGTGGTACTATAAAATGATGCAGCCACTGTGAAAAACAGTTTGTAGTTCCTCAGAAATTAAACATAGAATTACCATGATTCAGCGATTCCATTCCTAAAGAACTGAAAAGAGGGACTGAACCAGATACCTGCACCCAAGTGCTCCGAGGAGCATCATTTATAATGAGCAAAGGTGGAACCCAACTGTCCACCAGCCTATGAAGGGGATTAAAAAAAAATGTAGTATATGTACACAGTGAAATATTATTCAGACATAAAAATGAACAAAATTCTGATACATGCTACGTGAGAGAAACTTGACTATATGATGCAAAATGAAAAAGGACAAATACTGTGTTATTTTTGTCCCAAAAGACAAATATTATTTTTTTTTCCCTTTATGTAAGTTTCCTGGAATAGGCAAATTCACAGAGACAGAAGGTAAAATGATGGTTACCAAGATCTGGGCAGGGCGGTTGGGACGTTGTTCCTTATTGGGTACATACAGAGTTTCTGTTTGGGTTGATAAAAAAAGTTCTGGAAAATAGTGGTGATGGTTGCTCAATATTGTGAAGGTCCTTAATACCACTGAATCGTACACTTAAACATGGTTAAAATAGTAATTTTTATGTTGTATATATTTTACCACAAGGAAAAAAATCTATTAAACAAAAATTAAACTGAAAAGATGAGTTTTGTTTATTTGTTTTAGAAAGAGTAAATAGAACGGATTTTTAAATTCTGTTTGGGTTTTGTTCTGTTTGTTTCTGCTTGCTTTAAGCCCTGCCTGACTGTGCTAGGAAGGAGAGTGACTAAGATGCCCCCACAACATTGCCAAAGCCATTCAGGCTGTGGGTTTGGGTGGTCATGCGCCTCAGAAGGTCTTATGTCATTTGGAAAGCTCTCTAGTTTGGCAATCTTACTTCACTTTGTCAATGCCCAGGAGAGTGTATCATTGCAGCTCCCCTCCCCCCATCCCTCAGGCGTATGTTGGGCTAGGATCTGTTTGTGAAAATATTATTTTAGGATTGCTTTCACTCCTTTCATCTGCTTATTTTCCTTCCTGCATATTTCATAATGTAGCATAGAGATTTCTGATTCAGCAGTTAAAATAGTCTGTGCATTAGTTATCACTTCCTTGTGACCCACTTTATACACAATTACTCATTCTGGCATTGAAAGTCCAGATTAAAAAAAAAAAAATCCCTGGGACTAAAGTATGTATTAATATCTGTGGGAGTAAAAAGGAGATATTGACCAAATATCTATTGGCAGCACTCAAAGGACCCCAATCAGCCCCAAGATTTCCCATCTCATTTACTCTTCTATAAAAGCTCTCAAATTACACCCTCTTCAGTTATTCCACACCCACAATCCCACTTTTTCCACCTCCTCTACTTTCATTTCCTTCCTCTCAAAATACATCTCTATGATGAATCCACCAAACACTACTGTCTGCTGTATCTCCCTGCGCTAAGGGTCGAGGGGAACTCAAAGAGCAATGGGACAGTCCCTGCTCGGAGAAGGCATCCACGCCAGTGCAGTGTCCCCCCACCCCACAGACTCAAATGTGCTACGGGCACCCCTAAATGCTTACGACAGGCAGATTCTTGGGCCCCACCCCCCGCTAGAGAATCTGATCCAGTTGGTCTGCCCTTTTAACACCTCTCCAGGGAATTCTGATTGGGACCCTAAGAACATATTTTGAGAGACACGGTGACACAGTGGGAGGCAATAGAATCTCTTGCAAGCTTCACTGAGGTGGCTCCAGTCCCACGAAAGAACAGAGAAAGGGGAGACAGAATTGGTCTGAGAGATTGAGGGAAGGCTTGCTGGAAGAAGTGCTTTTGAAAAAGAGCTGAAAACTAGACAGTGGGAGGCACAGAGGCACGGTCATCTGCCGCCCCCGCTCTCGAAGGCGAGGGCGAGACTTTGGCCACATTCCTCCTGTCCAGGACCTTTGGAGCAATTGGGGAGGACAGGAGACCCTGGGATAAGGGATACACTCCTCTTGGAGAGGCCAAGTGGATGATACTTTTTTCTGGGGTTCCTTCCCTCACACAGAGCTCCAGCTCTAGACCCACCTGCTAGCAGAGCACCCTGCCCAAGGTCCTTCGCTTCTCTGACCTTGAGTGAGGGATGATGTTATCTGCCTTGTAGGCTGGGTGTAAGAATTCAGTGAGTTAATGTGTGTACAGTACCCTTGGTACACAATTTAAATTCAATTTATAAGAGCTAATGTTATTCTTATCATTCTAGGTTTTTCTTTAGAAGTGGGATTACTAGAACAGCGGTATAAGTGTTACTAAATGGGACGCATAAAACAATGTGTACAAATTTTGAGTTTTATAAAAGTGTCTAAAATTTGACTGCTAGAGATAAGGATGATTATTCATATTTATATCACTAGGTCCTTGGGAGGATATATACTAAGATATTGTTGTTTAGTCACTAGGCTGTGTCTGATTCTTTTGCAACCCATGGACTATAGGCTGCCAGGCTCCTCTGTCCCAGGGATTTCCCAGGCAAGAATACTGGAGTGGGTTGCAGTTCCTACTCCAGGGATTGAACTACATCCCGACCCAGGGATCAAACCTGTGTCTCCTGCTTGGTAGGCAGATGCTTTACCACTGAGCCACCTGAAAAGTGAAAGTGAAGTCACTCAGTCATGTCCGACTCTTTGCAACCCCATGGACTATAGCCCGCCAGGCTCCTCTGTCCATGGGATTTTCCAGGCAAGAATACTGGAGTGGGTTGCTATTTCCTTCTCCAGGAGACCTTCCCAACCCAGGGATTGAACCTGGGTCTCTCACATTGTAGGCAGATGCTTTACCATCTGAGCCACCAGGGAAGTCGAGAGCTACCTGGGAAGCCCAAATCAAAATATTAACAGAGATCATCTCTGGGTATTCTCTGTGTTCTTCTCGCTGCATTGATAAATGGCAGCCACTCTCTTCCTCCTCCTCAGTTCTCTTATTCTCTCTCCTTCCCTCTATACGCACACACACACACACACACAGAGCTAGTTTTAATGCCTGGAAGTTAACACTTTTTTCTCCCAGGAGACTCTTATTAAAATGTAAATATATTACCTGGGAAAAGCACCAGTTTCAACTCTTCCCCCAGGTTATTGATTCAATCAGCTGGCTGAATCCTGGCCCACAGTGAACACAGGTGGAAGGACTGGGCCAGGGCTACCATCCCCCAAGGATAAGCCCAGAATAAGAATGATGGCAGTGAGCATTCCAAGAGTTAGAAGCCACAACAAAAACAATTTGATGTTCAAGGAAAGGAAACCAAAGACCAGAGTAGGTTTGCAGAGGAAGGCTTGAGAGGGAATGGCTGCCTGCTCTCTGATTTGGTCGATGTTCAGTTGGACACAGAGGAATGAACCAATGGACCTTTCAATGTCTCCTGCGCAGTTCTGTAAAAAGCCAATTATTAGGTGAAAAGAAAGATCATGAGACTGGAGATTGGTTATTTGCACACACCTGTTCTTCTTGGCATATATTCTAGAGCAGAAGGTTATGGTTTATACAGTGAGTTTCAAAGGGCTGGTAAGTAACTCACTCTGAAAGCCCTTCTGAGATCTCTGAGTAGATAGATGTAACAGTTTGGCATTAAACTGACTCATTAAAATGTTTCCTGTATGAAAACTTCCCTTTTTTGATTATCTTATTTCATAGCTCTATTACTTTTGACCATAGGGTTGGTTTTAGAAAAGCAAAACCCTGTAACATTCCCTCCAGAATATTTTCATACCACAGTTGAAATCTACATTTTTGGAGAAATGCTTTGAGAGATTGGTATTTCCGAAATGCAACTTCGTTGTTTTTAGTTTTCCCAAATTTGAGACAGAAACACTTTTTTTTTTCCTAGAGCCCAGAGCCATCCCTGCCTAATCAGGGCCCAAACTTCATATCAAAGTTCAAATTGTAAGAAACAGATTTCCAGTTCTAGAACCAGGGGCTGCATAGAAAAGAGGATACTTAGGTTGCCAATGGAGACAAAGCCTGACACCGTCTCACATGTATCACAAGGAAAAATAAAGGGAGGTGGGAGGCTGAAGGAAGAGGCCAGCTAGGCTGTAACCCGTCTTCCTCGATTTGGCCTCTACTTCAGAGGAGGCTCCAGGAGTGGGTCTTTCAGGGCTCTGTCTTTGAAAGAGACAGGCCCAGGGGTTTGCTGGGCCTTCCTGGGTGAGGATCTCAATCCAGATCTGGAGGGAGCCTTTCCCTCTGGCCCTTTCAGTAATTCTGGAGGGAAAGGAATACAATACCCCAGGCAGGCAAACCTGCACAGCGAATAGAGAACAGGATGGGCAGGGGCAGGAAGGGTAGGGCCGCACTGGGGGAGGACAGAGGGAGGAGCCCACCAGAGCAAGTAGTGGTGGGGGTTGGTTTTTCTGCTAACCAGATGCCAAAGGGCGTCTGCAGGGCAGGGAGCTTGCTGGAGCTTCCCTTTCTCTGCCTGAGTGGGTGTTGCAGTTGTCTGTCCTGGGTCCTCTATGTTCTCCCCTACCAGGATCCGCATTAGAGCATCTCGCCTACCTCTGCAGCTCCCATCTGCATCAGCGCTCGAGGTTCCCAGATCTCTTCCCTGGGGACCAGACTCATGCATCCCTCCTCCACCATGACATCTCACTGGTACCTCAAATCCAACCTTTCCTGAGTGACCCTGGTACCTCTCCATTCTAATATGCCCTCTACTTGGATTCTATTATCTCAGTCAGGGGATGGGGTGCTCACTCACAGCAGAAATCTTCCTCACCATCCCACCCTTGCATCTTACCAAGTCCTTATGACCAACTAGACCCTTTAGCCACCCTAACCACAACCTGGGATGTTAGTCAGGCCACCGTCACTCTCAGGGGACTGGAGTTGCAGCCCCCTCCCTGGCCTCCCTGTCTCTACTCTTGTCCTCCTCATATCCAGCCTGGCTGATTTTTCAAGCAAGCAAATCTGATTCCATTTCAAGCCTCTTTCTATGTTCCCACTCCCATGCAATATGTTCAAAACCTAAACTTGGCATTGGCAGCTCACAATTCTATTCAGAATGGCAGCTTTTTAAAAAGTTACATTATGAACTATTTAAAACCCACAAAAAGGCATAAAGACTATAACAACATGCATACCCATCCCCTAACTTCAGAGATAAAGCCTTATCTCTACAATAGCCAAAACTGCCCCTGCGTCCCCTCCCCTCCTCTCCCACAGAGGTAACTGCCATTCTGCACCTGCCAGCACTCCTCTGATGTCTTTGTAATTTTCCTTAACATGGCTTTTCTATTTCATTATAACTTGTCATTTTTCCTTATGAGCCTCTCTTGCTGGTTAGATTTCAGGGAAGTCCAAGAAATGCTATGAAGAGACCACTGAAAAAGTTGTCCCTTCAGGTACATTCTCAGACTCTCAGGTCACCTCTCCTCCTTGCTGCTCTCCAGCGTGGTGCTTTGTATAAATTCACTGGGTGGGAGAGGTGGTGTCTTTGGGGACCCTTTGGGGACCCTTTGGGTAGGGGTTGGGAGGGTAAAAGACAAGGTGCTCAGACCCATACCACACCCTCCAGATCCTCACTGATTCCTGCTGTGGGGTAGCTGGACTCAGCCCACTCAGCTTCTGACTCCAGGGCTGCTCTGCTCCCTCCCCTCCAGCTCATGACCCAAGAGGCCCTCCCAGCCTTGGCTAGCAGCTCCCCTTGTCCTTTACCACTGCAGACCCCAGAGTAGACTCTGATTCTCAACTCAACCATCTCCCGTAAGACATGGGAACTGAAGGGAGTTCAGAGAAGCTAAGCTCCAGCCTTCCTCTGCCTAATCACACTACTCTGTTTCACTGTGATAAGTTGGGGCAGTTTGAGAGGTATCTTCCTTTCTGATCCCAAATATGAAGCAGAGTAACATCCACCCACTCCCAGGTCTGAGGTTCACATCAACCTCCCTGACAAGCAGACAAGGTTGTCCTTCATCTGCACCCTTCTTACCTCTGGGGTAGGTAGTCTCCAAAGAGGACCATTGTTAATTCATCTCTCCCTGTGTGTGCAATGCTCCTCCTATCAAGAAGTAGAAAGTACTTCCTTTCCCTGACTCAGGGCTGGTCTTGTGACTTGCTTTGATCAACAGAGTGCAGTAGAAGTAATGTTCTGGCAATTCTGAACCCAGACCCTACATGCACTGGAAGCTTCTTCTTCCTCTCAGTTGGAAGCCATCTGAATGTATTCTGATGTCATCATAGTGTGAGGAAGCCACCTGAAGAGGCCAGAGAAAGAGAGAGAATGGCCCAGCTCTTCCATTTATCTCAGCCAAGGCACCAAACCTGGGGGTTAAAAAGTTTTCTTGGATGTCTCAATTCCAGTAGATACTTCATGAACAGAAGAACCACCTAGCTGAACTCAACTCAGATTGCAGAATTATGAGAAATGATAAAATGTCGTTTTAAGCCATCAAGTTTTGGGTGGTGGCTTATTATGCTCAATAGTAAAATGAAACACCCCTCCAGCTGCATTTCCCCCCACTGCCTGCCTCATACTTTATGCTTCAACAACTCGTAGCAGCCTGTGTGACTCCCTGCATAGGCTGTGCTGCGTCTCACTTCCATACATTTTATTCCAGCTGTACTGTCTTCTCCCCACCTCACTCCTCTGCCTGGCTAACTCCTGTTCCACTTCTGACTCTCTCTCTCTTTTTTTTTTTTGATGCATCTATATTTCCCTTAGGCAAATCCCATCATTACACTATAATTATCTATTTATGTATCTGCCTCCCAAACTAGGCCTGAATTCTTTAAGGCTGGATACTATGTCTCATTCAGCTTTAAGACATTACTTTATATGGAAATGTGAGCAAGTCCCTTAAACTTCTTTAGTTCAGTTTCTGTGTCAGTCAGGGATAGAATTTAGTTGTCTGTAACAGAAACCCAACCTCACTGGGTTAATGAAACAATGGTTTATTTTTTCAGGCACCAAGACTGAAAGTAGGCCTTTGGGGGCAGAAAGAGTAGCTTCACAATGTCAAAATACCCCAGTGTTCTGTATTCCTGCTTCACCACCCTTAGGATATGGCTGTCCTCCTTACGGTTGCCTCAAGGTCACAACATAGCTGTTCGAGCACCAGCCTCACATCCGTGTTGAAAGAACAGGAGGAAGGAGCAATGTCCATACAAGGACAGCCACACTTTCCCAGAAATCCCCAGAAGACTTCTACTTAAGTCTCACTGGTCAGAACCATATCACATGGCCATTCATAGCTGCAGGAAAGACATGACATATGTTTGCAAAAATGATTAATGTTGACAGCAATCACCCATGGAGTATAAACGCTGAACTACAAGCAGTAATTGCTTGGGGTTATCTATCTGTAAGGAACAAAAAGAGGATGGATTTGGGGGTAGCAACTGGCAGTGTCTGTATCATTCCCTACCTGTAAAACAGGACTAAGACCTACCTTGTAGAGCTGATGAAATTGAGAGAGAATGCAGGCAAAATGCTGTTCTTAGTACCAAGGACATACTATGCATTGAATAAAAGCAATTCTCTTTCTGCATTTCCAGATGTGGCGCTTAATTCAAACATCCAAGAGTTTTCCCTGAAGGGGCAGAGAATTAGTTGGCTCAAGGCAACCATCCCACTCTGTCTACAATGCTTCTGCGGTGAATTTGCTTCTGACGATTAACAAATCTTTTCTCAAAGGTCTATTCAATTGTTAATAAATCCAAACAGAATTATCACTATGACTCTTCACTTACAAAGTGTGACCCAGAAAAAATAAAGCTTGGAGAAAGAGACAAAAGGCAAACGAGCTGTTTTCAATGCTTTGTGGCTATTGTGCTGTGTATTTCATTTCTGATTCATTGGGGAATATCCAGCACATAGGAGTCACTTAGATTGGTGAGCAGCCTCAGACCAGGGGGGTTAAGGATACAGTCTCCAAATTCTTAGTCACTGGCACCTGGAAATGTTAGCAGTAGGAAGATTTCTTTTTGCTAGGAAACTGCTCTGTGCATCTGTAACCACCCTTGCCCCGCTGGGGTTTTTTGTTTGTTAAAGCAGACTAAAATTTTCTGTATAGGTTAGGACATTTTTGTTTGCAAGAGAAAAACACAAAATGCCTTAATAAAAAGTGAATTTATTGCCCTGACTAAAAAGTCCAATGTAGAATTTCAGGCACAGCTGGCTCCAAGTACTCACAGGAATCTCTCCATCTCTCAGGTTCTAGCTCTTTGGTAACAAGACTGGCCACCTGGGGCTCCTGCATATCAACCCACCACCTCAGCAATCCCAGCAAAAAGAGGATGCCTTTTACCCAGTGGTTCCAGAAAAAGCTCTAGAATTGGCTCATCCTGGGTCACATGCTTACAACTGGATCAATCACTGTGTTAAGGGAATGTGGTTCTCTTATTGGTTAGTTTGGGTCACATGCCTGAACCTGGAGCCAGGAGGTTGGTTGAAATTGGGAGATGATGCTCCAGAGCATAATTAGGGTACTACTACCAGCAGAACAGTGTGCCCAGGCCCAGCCTCACAAAAGTTTATAGAATTCTAAACAGATTCAGATTCATTTGACTTTATTGAAAGTTAACACCATAATAATACCAGTGATATTCTTTGCCATCTGTCAAAATCCTACTCATTTTTTCAGGCTCATTTCAAATGCCACCACAAACAAATCTCTCTAATGAGATTAATTTTCCATCAGCACTTTATTTTTCTCTCATGACATGTATTATTTCTTGCCATGGATTATGGTGAGTTACACACCCACTTGTCTCTACCCTTGATCTGAACAAGACACCCCTCTCATTCACTATGGAGAGCGTGAGGATAAGGGTTTCTGTCTGGCTGTGACCAGGCCTTGGAATGCAGAGAATGCAGGATGGTGAGGAGGGGAGAGATCACATGGCCCCCTCCAGGAAGAAAACACATCCATGGGGCAAAATTGGATTTTAGAAGTCAGGCTGGCTTTTCTTTTTAAAGTCATATTGGAACCATCTTTTTTTTTTTTTTTAATATACATGTGTGATGAAACCTGGAGAGAAGCTGAAAACAGATTCAAGGCTTGAGATGGCAGCAGTCTTGGAAATATCATGTCCTGAATGAATTAGGGAGAGAGAGAGAGTTGTAAGATGCCTTCCCGTCTTCAATAAACAAAGATGCAAATATCCCAGGTGCCTTTTATACCCTCCCCAGGGCTAGCAGCTTATTAATCAGTTCAGAACCTTTCCACGCTGCTCCAGTTTTTTACAAGCTGTCTGTTTCCTCGCCTGTCCTTGGTGGCTTCCTTCCAGGGACACTCCCCTTGGGTGAAAAGGCGCCAGTATACGGAGATCCTTCCAGAGTCACCGTTGCTTGCAGACACCTGCAGATTTCCCTTGAACGTTTCCTGTTCAACTCAACAGGTTTTAATTATGTGAACTAATATTTGCTCACTCTTAAACCATGTTTACCCTCGTAAAAGGCAAACTCCAAAGGACTAGGATTAGGCGAACCCAGAAGGAGCTAAACGTTTATGTAAATGGGCTCGTGATTTCCCGCCACCTCACATTTCCTCACTGCTCCATCCTTCTGGGGACTTTGCACCTTGGTCTTCTCATTTAGAGCAAATGATCACAAATTCTCTTTTCAATTTCCACCTACCCCTGGTAGAAACAGGACTAAGTTCTCCTCCTAGAGACACCCCATTTTTCTGTGCAGAAACATCCTCTGTTGGTTCCTTACTCGAGACTCTGCTGCTACTGCTAAGTCACTTCAGTCATGTCCCACTCTGTGCAACCCCATAGACGGCAGCCCACCAGGCTCCCCCGTCCCTGGGATTCTCCAGGCAAGAACACTGGAGTGGGTTGCCATTTCCTTCTCCAATGCATGAAAGTGAAAAGTGAAAGTGAAGTCACTCAGTCGTGTCCGACTCCTAGCGACCCCATGGACTGCAGCTTACCAGGCTCCTCCGTCCATGGGATTTTCCCAAGAGTACTGGAGTGGGGTGCCATTGTCTTCTCTGACTCCAGACTCTATGTGACCCTAATGGTGCCGCAAAGGTGCTTCTCTTTCTGTGGCTACTGGGTCCTATTTCTGAACCAAAAATGGAAGGCCACCTCAGAAATTCTGAGATGTATTTTTACTCAGTTCTTGTCAAGCATATCACGTAGTTTGTTCCACAGCCAAGTTTCTTCCTCATAATTCTGACATGTTGGTCTGAAAACACACTCGTTTCCCATAACCAGAAGAGCCTGGAGCAGGGGAACTTTACAATTCAAGAAACATAAAAGTGGAAACTAGTCACATGAGGCTTCATTTGTTCTAACAGCGAACGCAAGAGTTTCTAATGTATAGTTTGGGGTTGTTGTTAGAGTCCAGTGATCTTATTTTGAGCTGAGAGAAAATGTAAGGTTCTTCCTCCCCTTCTCCCCCAAACATGCACACCAGGCTGCTCACATGGTGGGGCTGGGGGAGGAGCATCTTGGGAAAAGAAGCGAGAATCAAGTCACACATCCATCAACCAATGGGAAGTGAGCCACTTTATCCACAAAGTACTGAAGCAAGAGCATGTGAGTACCCTTCTGTCTACAGTAGAGCCTGTGTGTGGATCATGAGAAGTCTGACCCACACTAGAACTCTTCTCAGAGCAACAGATATTTAACAAGGCAAAACTCACACCTTTCCTCTTCTCTAAATTGGTTCTGTGATGTTGGGGGAATGAAAGTCTTTGACTTTCAATACTCATCACTCTGATATAAATAACCACTCTGAGGCCTCACACTTGACTTCCTCAAAGCTCAGGTCTTCACTTCCCCAATGTGTGGTCAAATACACCTGTTCCTCAAAAAAAAAAAAAAAAGGCATATTGGTTTCTTCTAAGTAAATTATCCTTGGGTATTTCTGAGGCAAGGTCCTCACCTAGGTGGTCAGTTGGATGCACATTGCATTCTCCAAAGACACTAACCTACAAATTCAGATAGGCAATTCTGGAAATCAAAGAAAACTTGCCATACGCTGTAATCTTAAATCAGGGCATGCCTTTAGGTATAAATAGTTCAGCTGAAAACATGCCTGTACAGACAAGCCGGGTACACTGAATATGTGCACACACACACAATGCCATTGTCACAAACAGAAAATTCCATGCTTTCAGGAAAGTCACCAGCCAAATCCTTAAATTGTGAAACTAAGAATGAAAGTGACAAAATGAGTGATTTCAACCCACCTTGATTATATTTTTGGAGCTTGGTCAGCAGAGCAATTTCCAAGTGCACCAGCTCAGATGGTTCACCAGGCAATGTGCGGTTCACCAGCCAGAAACCAAACTCTTTGTTAAGCTAGGGGGATGTTTCTTCTCATTTCAGCTCAAGCTCCAGTCATATAGCTTATAAACCACAGGTAACCAGCCTTCTCCAAAATGTGTAAAGAAAAAGGTTTTAAAAAGGAGGGGCAAACAGAATAAAACCAGCTCACACTGTGAGCCAGTGGAAAGTCTGTGAACAACCAGATAACTCCACACTGAGCACTGCTAGTTAACAGGCTCAACAAGCCAGTGCTCCATTTCAGACAAACTGGGAGGACAAACTGAGTTCTCACACGCTTGTCCATATGTGGCCCTACACCCATCATCCAGGTAGGCAAGAAAACAGTTTCCCTTAGGTGAGCAGACTTGTCTGGTGAGACTTAGGTGAGAAAGTCAAGTCTATAAACAAAAGCTGACCCTGGGGACTGGATAAAGTCTTAACTGGACCCCTTTCTATACTGAGGATGGGTTGAGATCACATAACCTATCTGAGGGCATCTGCTCAGATGGAAAGGAGCTGGGCTCTTAGTAGGGAAGAGGAAGCTGTGGGTTTCCTGGCCTGAGAGCCCAGATCCAATGTGCCATCAGTCTGCCTTGAAGATTCTGGGATGGAGTCTTTCTCCTTATCAGACTCAAAAATCCATGAGAACTGCACTTTAAAGTTCCATAAATACACAGTAAATGAATTGTCACTGACCATTTACAAGCATGGCATTTGTGGTAGCAACCACTAATACAGAACTTTTGCCCATTTAAGATCTGAGGCTTATGTTAGGGAAAACTATTACAAAGTGAAAAAAAAAAAAGAATTAAAAAAAATTTTTTTGACAGTTTCTTAGCTCGGTGTCATCACCTATCTTGGAATTTTTTAAAATAAATATCTAAAAATCCAGACAGCAAATGGTATCATTTTATTCATGCCCCGAGTGTTGGGCATGGATTCGCCTCTGCCTCTCACCATCATAAATCTCAGACTGATTAAATATCCTAATGTAAAAATCAAAATGAGTATTCAAAGGAAACATAAGAGAATATTTTACAATCTTGAGATAGGGAAAGACTTTCTAAGCAAAATGTAAAGCTCAGAAACCATAAAGAAAAAGATTTATAACCTTGACTGCATA
Organism: Capra hircus; assembly: GCF_001704415.2. NCBI lineage: Eukaryota > Metazoa > Chordata > Mammalia > Artiodactyla > Bovidae > Capra > Capra hircus. The sequence continues at coordinate 60,115,413 of NC_030817.1, forward strand.
AAAATTTTGAACTCTGTGAAGTAAAAGTCAATATAAATATAGACCAGGAGAAAATATTTATAAGAGCTATAACACAGAAAAAACACCCAGAATAAAGAGAATACATACAAACCACCCAATAATTAATGTACAAGGAAGAGTTATAGAAAATTTACAAATATAATTGGCCAGGTTGATATTACTCATGACCCCAAAATTTCATTCCTAGATAATATACCCAACAAAAATGTATGGACATGTATTCTGAAAGACATGCATAAGAACATCCATAGCATCATTATTTGCTAGTAATTGAAAGTTGGAAGGAATCCAAATATCCATCAGTAAATAAATTGTGGTATATTCACATAATGGAATATAATAAGCAATGTAAATGAATATATTACAGCAACAAGCAAGTACATGAATGACTCATAATGTTGAATGAAGGAAGCTAGACATGAGTGTATGCTGTATGATTCCATTTTATGAAGTTTAAAACCAGGCACGTCTAATCTGTGCAAATTATATTGCAGAATAGTGATTACTCTAGGGGAGGTGGGAAAAGTTCTGATAATATTCTGTTTCTTGACCTGGGTGGTGGGTGTAAGAAGAATTCTGTTAATTCTTTCAGTAGTATACTTTTCTGTATACTTTTATACTTTTCTGTATTTTTATACTTCGAGAAAATGCTACCAAAAATCCAAATGGTCAATAGCCATATGAAAAGATGTGCAATGAAAAGATGCAATCTTAAATGATGCAGCTTTTTCTGCATATGATGCTGGCAGTACTTTTTAAATTTAATGTTCAATGTTCATGAGTATTTTGGTGTCTTTGTAAATTAGAACAGAATTTTCAGGGAGAAGCTTTGGCATTATTTACCCAAAATTCAAATGTGCTTGCCTATTGATACAGAAATCTTACTTCAGGAATATATCCTTCAGAACTATTGATGCATAAGCACATAAATTTGTGAACAAAAAGCTTGCAGTAGTATTGTTTGTTTGATGCTGAAAAATGGCAAACCACCTATGTGTCCATAATTTGGCAAGAATGTAGCCTTTAAAGAAAATGAGGGAAGCTTTTATGTACTAACACAAAAAGAACTCCAGCAAACATTGTTAAGTTTCAAAAAATTTAAGCCACAGAACAGAAACATATTATATGATCTCGTTTATATATAAATGATCTGAATGTAAACTTTTAAAATAAAATTTAAAACAAGAAAACAAAACTGAAATCTGATGTGGCTTATTTATTTAAATATCTTACAAATCCTATCACCAAAAAAAAAAAAAAAAAAAGCACCTTAACTTCTCTCTGGAGATAGATAGAATGCAGTCCCTGGACCGTCTCTCTGTTTCCTGGACAAGTCCTAAAGACTGAACCGCAAGAGGAGAGAAGTGTTTCTTGTTCCACAGCCTCCCAGAGGAGCCTCAGTGTCTCACAAATGCCAGCTCCCACACAGGCCAGAGCAAGGGCACATGGAGTCTCTCCAGCCCTTTGTGCTTCCGAAGCACTTTTCAATAATTAACTAAACTGCCTGAAGGGCGAGGTGGGTGTGGCTCCCACGACACTACACTCCCTGGACAGAAACAGTCCTTTGGAATGCAAAGGCATCCCTTAGCAGTGGCTGTTCCCTGGCCCCTGCCCTTCCTCAGCCCCCAAACACAGAGAGGCAAGGGGCCTTCAAGGCCCTGCCCAGAAGGCAGTTCTTCTCCCGGAAGAGTTATACTATTCTCTGTCCTCCTGGCCCCACCTCCACTTATGGAGGAAGAACATTGCAACAGGCAGCAAGAGAAATACTATGTTAATACTGTCGACTGCAACTCTGCCTTTTTTTTTTTTTCCTCAAGGATCCTACGAACAACGAAAAATGCATACATCCTTCCAGTTTCTTACTGTACAAATAAATAGCAGGAGCAGTCTATGCTATTATATTTTCAAATGGTTAGCATCTGGAGCAAACTTTTCCAGCCTTTGGAATTTAATAAGCCATTAAAATTTCACAGTTTCGGAGGAGCCCAACAAAGGATTAATGATTTTCATTTTACCAAGCACAGACGGTTTCAAAAACAACCTGACTCTAATACCAAAACAATGTGAAAATGACAATCTCAGATTTTAAAAGCAGCACTCTGATACACTAAGGTCTTATGAAAAACACGTTTTCCTCATAGACTGTTAAACGTTTCCTCGCAGGCTGGCGTCAGTCCCCTTGGAAAGAGTTGATAGAGATTCTATCCTAAATTCCCAAAACTGTCTATGCCCAAGAAAGACAGGAAGGCATTAAAAAAAAGAAAATACTGATTCCAAGTACCCATCCCATATTTATAGCATCTGCATCTCAGTTCTTCAAGAATGGAGCCCTGGTATGTGTATTTTTTTTTTTTAACTGTTTTTAACTATGGTAAAATATTTATAGGGCTTCCCTGGTGGCTCAGAGGTTAAAGCGTCTGCCTGGAATGCAGGAGACCCGGGTTTGATCCCTGGGTTGGGAAGATCCCCTGGAGAAGGCAATGGCAACCCACTCCAGTACTCTTGCCTGGAGAATCTCGTGGATGGAGGAGCCTGGTAGGCTACAGTCCATGGGGTCACACGGAGTTGGACACGACTGAGTGACTTCACTTTCACTTTCAAAATATTTATAATATAAATTTTATCATTTTAACCATTTTTATATGTACAATTTAAAAATATATGGTGTGTGTTTTTTTGCTAATGTATAATTTGGGCTTCCCTGGTGGCTCAGACAGTTAAGAATCCACCTGCAATGCAGGAGGCCTGGGTTCAATCCCTAGGTTGGAAAGATTCCTTGGAGGAGGGCGTGGCAACCCACTCCAGTATTCAAGCCTGGAGAATCCCATGTACAGAGGAGCCTGGTGGGCTACAGTCCATGGTGGGGGGGTGGGTCACAAGAGCCAGACACAACTGAGGGACTAACCACAACTAACCAGACACATGTACAATTTAGTGGCTTTAATGCATTTGCAATGTTGTGCCATCATTATCACTGTTCATCTCCCCAAACGTTTTTACATCCCAAACAGAAACTCAGGAAGAGTTGAAAAATAACTCCCCATTTCTCCCTCCCCCTGAGCTCCAGGCAATCTCTATTCTACTTTCCAGGTACCACATATATATATATTGAATCATATGTTATTTGTTCTCTTGTTATTTTACTTAGCATAATATTTTCAAGTCTCATTTATTATAACATGTATTAGAATTTCATTCCTCTTTATGGCTAAATATGCATTATATTTCCTTTAACCATTCATCTCATGCTAAACAGTTGGGTTGTTTCTACTTTTCAGCTATTGTGAATAATGCTGCTACAGACATTGGTGTACAACTTTCTGTTTCGTTGCCTGCTTTCAGTTGTTTTGAGTATATACTAAGGAGTGGAATTACTGAATACAAGTAATGCTATGTTTACCATTTTGAGCGGTCAAACTGGTTTCCACAACAGCTGCACCATTTCACATTCCCATCAACAATGTATAAGAGTTCCAATTTCTCTACAATTATGTCAATGCTTACTATTTTCTGTTTGTTTTTTCATTGTTTTTGTTTTCTTCTTTTTGTGTTTCATTTTGTTTGGTTTTGGTTTTGGTAAAAGCCGTCCTAAGGGGTGTAAAGGGATATCTCTTTGTAGTTTTGATTAGCATTTTCCTCATGATTAATAGGGGCTTCCCTGACAGCTCAATGGTAAAGAACCTGCCTGCCAAAGCAGGAGCTGTGGATTTGATCTCTGGGTCAGGAAAATCCCCTGGAGGAGGAAATGGCAACCTACTCTGGTATTCTCGCCTAGGAAATCCCATGGACAGAAGGAGCCTGGCAGTACCTTTCCATAGAGTTGCAAAAGAGTCGGACACCACTTAACAACAAAACAATAACAGCGTGACTAATGATGCTGAACATCTTTTTGTGTGCTTGTTGGCCGTATGTATATCTTCTTTGGGGACATATCTACACAAGTGCTTTGTCCATTTTAAAATTAGGTTTGGTTTTATTTTTTTGTTTCTGAGTTATAGGAGTTTTAATATATTCTGAATATTAACTCCTTATCACACTTGCAAATATTTTTTCCCATTGTGTGGGTTGTCTTTTTAGTCTCTTCAGAGTATCCGTTGATGCACTGAGGTTTTTTATTTTGCTGAAGCCCAGTCTATTTTTCCTTTTCTTGCCTGCGCTTATGGTGTCATAGCCAAGAAATCATTATCAAGTCCAGTGTTATGAAGCTCTTCTCCTGTGTTTTCTTCTAAGAGTTTTATAGTTTAGCTCTTAAGTTTAGGTCTTTGTTCCTAAACAAAGCTGATTTTTTAAAATAGTATAAGGAAAGTGTCCAATTTCATTCTTCTACATGTGGATATCCAGTTTTCACAGTACCATTTGTTGAAAAGATTGTCCGTTCCATATTGCATGATCTTGGCACCCTTGTCAAAAATCATTTGATCATATATACAAGGGTTTGTTTCTAGGATTCTATTTTATACCATTGGTCTATATGTCTGTCCTTATGCCAATACCACACTGCTTTGGTTACTGTAGCTTTGTAGTAAGTTTTGAAATCAGGAAGAATGAGACCTCCAATTCTGTTCTTTGTTCCTCTTTTGAAATATTGTTTTGATTATTCCAGGTCCTTTAATATTCCATATGAATTTTAGAACAGATTTTTCTATTCTGAAAAAAATGCTGTTGGGATTTTGAAAGAGATTGCATTGAATGTATAGAGCAATTTCTGTAATATTTTCATCTTAATGGGCTTCATTGGTGGCTCAGATGGTAAAGAATCTGCCTGCAATACAAGAGACCAAGTTTGATCCCTGGATCAGGAAGCTCTCCTGGAGAAGGGAATGGCTATTCACTCCAGTATTCTTGCCTGGAGAATTCCATGGACTGAGTCTGGTGGGCTATGGCTACAGTTCATGGGGTCACTAAGAGTCACACACAACCAAGTGACTAACACACACTTCATCTTACCAAGCCTTCCAGTCCATGAACACAGGATGTCTTCCCATTTATTTGTATTCTTTAACTTCCTTCAGCAATGTTTTGTAATTTTCAATGTGCAAGTCTTTAGCCTCCTTGATTAGAAATTTATCCCTGAGACTTCCTTGGTAGTCCAGAAAGACTATGCTTCCACCGCAGAGGTCACAGGTTTGTTCCCTGGTGAGGAACTAAGATCCCACATGTTGCACAGTGTCATCAAAAAAATATAGTTTCATTCCTGAATACTATCTTTTTGACATCCTAATAAATGGAATAATTTTCTTCATTTCCATTTCAGACTTTTCGTTGCTAGTATACAGAAATGTAACTGATTTTTTGTATGTTTTTTTGTATCCTGCATCTGCTAAATATTATTCGCTCTAGTTGTTTTGTATGTATGTGTAGTCATTAGAATTTTTTACATAAAAAATTCTATCATCTCTGAAGAGATAACTTTATTCTTTTCTTTCCAATTTAGATACCTTTGCATTCTTTCTATTGCCTAATATCTCTGGCTAGAACTTCCAATATTATGTTGACTAGAAGCAGACATCTTTCTTTTGTTCCTAATCTTAAGAGAAAAGCTCTCAGTCTTTCACCATTGAGTATGATATTTGCTGAGGATTTTTAATGTATGGCCTTCTTAATACTGAGGAAGTTTCCCTCTGTTTCTAGTTTATTGAGTATTTTTGTTATCGAGTGTTAAATTTGTCAAAGTTTTCTGCATTAATTGAAATGATCCTGTGAGATTTTTTTTCTTCATTACATTAATGTAGTATATTGCAGAAACTGATTTTTAAATATTGAACTCTCCTTGCATTTCATGAATAAATTCCATTTGGTCACGGTACATAATCCTTTTAATATGTTGCTGAATTTTATTTGCTAATATTTTTTTTTAAAGCTATATTCTTATTGGACCCTGGTATATAGTTTTCTTTCCTTGTAGTATCTTTTTCTGGCTTTGGAATCAGGGTAATGCTGGTCTCATAAAATGAGTTAAAAAATATTCCCTTCTGTTCAGTTTAGGAAGATTGTGAGAAAGAGTGGTATTAAGGCTTTAAATTTTTGGTGGAATGCATCAGTAAAGATATATCATCCTGGAATGGCTTTTTCCCTAATTTATTTTATTGAAGTATGGCGGTTCAAACAGTAAAGAATCTGCCTGCAGTGTCAGAGACCTCAGTTTTACCCCTGGGTCGGGAAGGTCTCCTAGGGAAGGGAATGGCTACCCTACTCCAGTATTCTTGCCTGGAAAATTCCATGGACAGAAAAGCCTGTCAATGGGGTCATAGAGTCAGATCCCACTGAGTGGCTAACACTTTCACTTTCGTGATTGATTTACAATGTTGTTAATGTGTTAATGTCTGCTGTACCTCAAAATAATTCAGTTACACACATATACATTCTTTTTCATATTCTTTTCCACTGTGGTTTATCATAGGATATTAAATACAATTCCTTGTGATATACAGTAGGTACTTGTTGTTTTGGAGTGTATATTTTTTTAACCATCTTCTCCCTCTCCCCTGCTCCCATGTTTCTGATAAAGAGTTGGGTTTGGGTCTGACTACCCTAAACACCCAATCTGACCACTCTTAGATACAACTGTTGATCAACCAGTCATATTATATTTTAAAAAAGAAAGAAAAGGCTTTGGATAAGAAATGTACCCAAGCTACCCAGCTCTGGAAGTGCCCACAGGAGGGAAAGAAAAGGACACAGGGGTGAGCGAGCCTCTGAGAATGAGGAGAGCGTTGACACCCTCGGGAGGAAAGGTTGCCTGGTGTACAGGTTCACCCTTTGCCTGACTGCACCTGCTTCTATCCAGATAGCTTCTCCCCGCAGTTATACCTGGCCTGCAGCCACTAGCATTCTGGGCGGTGCTATGGACAAAATGCAACTCACAGGACTCAGATGAGCAGGGTCAGGTCCCTCCCTGAGCTCTAATGGACCAAGCGGTGGTGCTGCAGCAGGAGAGGGAGCTCCTTGGTGTGAACTGATCAATGTGAGGTTATTCTCACCAAAACATTTTCTTAGTCTTGGGCACAGAGATCCTGGACAATGGGAAAGCATCATAAAACTTGTAATTAGACAGGAAAGCTATTTTCTGCAGGTCCCTTTGCCTCTTAGCCTCAATCTCTCTTCTCCCCACCCCCATCTTTCCTCAGGCACTAGTCTAGCTTCCAGTAAAAACTTGCTCAGCCGCTTGTGTAGAAAGAGGAATTAATATTAGAATACTCAACGGACTGGTTCTCCTTGGGAGCAAGTAGCCAAGTAAATATACAAGTGAGAACCAGGGAAGGAACAAAATGGCATCAAGCCCAAGTGAGAAGTGCCTCAGCCATCCTGCAACAGCTTGGATGTGCCCAGAGAGCTACATCCTCTCTCTAGGTGAGTCACGGCCTCCACACCCAGCAGGGTGTAGACACACTGCACTGAAACTCGAATGGAATAGTAAGAAGTCAAGCAGGTAAAACACTTCCTTGCTATCAGTTTGATAAAATACTCAATGCTGCTTCAAAATGGAAGACGATACAAGGTTGGGTTTTCAACAATACAAGGTTTTACATGATCCCACTAAAACTAGGGTCCTGCAATAACACTTGAAAGCGTGTGGTCCCATAGATCTTTCCATCTATAAACACAGAAGTTCATGGAAGCTCTGAAAAACATTTTTGTTTGTTTGGTTTTAAGGGGAGGCGAGCTTCAACAGTGCTCTCGACCTTAAATAGATGATAAAAGACAATTTGGGAGATCTGAGTTTTCTCTTCAAAAATCCAAGATGTAAATATGTACTTAAACTATTCCTATTTATACTTGTTTCCCCCCTTACACCTCATAACATTTCAGTACAAAAGAGAAAGTGATAATAGCATCTCAGCTTTTCAGAACTGGCTCAGGAGACCAAAGGCCGAAAAGAGATTGTAACATTAGCTGGAAAGCCTGTGATTAAAAGTCCAAAACTTAAGACCTAACACTCAAATATTCTAAGCTACTATTACAACGAAACATTATTTCTCAAGATTGAGAAGGACTAGTGAAAAACTTTGTGGACCTGCAAAGGCATGAACTTACCTTCAATGCTTCAGGAAACTAAGCTCTGATCTTGACAAGCACTCAAGTTCATCTGCCCCTTTTTATAGCTAGAAAGTGTCCCAAATGAACTTTACCAGGTCATTTCATCACTATCATGATGACTATTGTCAATAAACACTGATTAAGCATCGAGACTTGGCCAGCACTAACATGAACAGACCTATTTCAACTTCCCTGAATCATTCCTTGGTGTACATATCCAAGGGCATTGCTCCATCACTGTTCTGGAATTGTACTCTTTGCAGTTTATATATATGTGTGTGTGTGTGTGTGTGTGTGTGTGTGTGTGTGCTGCTTTTGACACAAGCTTTCCTTGTAAATAGGCATTAAAATACACGCTTATAATTAGCTTCTAGGGAGGCAAATGTATGGTAGAGCAGGGCTCAGCAGGAGAGAAGTCAAGGCAGGTATTGAAGAAACATGGCCTGGAAGATGCATAATACAAAGGTTTTTTGAAGTGTGAGAAATACTACTAAAGTAAGGAAAGAAAACAGAGTCCTATCACTATAGACTTTTCAGTTATTATTTCCACACATATTAGCACGTGGTTCTAAAAGTGGATTTGCAACTTGTCCAATCTTGGAAAGCCACAGTAGGCTGGCATGTACAACACATAATCCCAGACAGATCACAGCTACAGGAGGGCAGCATCTTGTCTAATCATGCTGGTCTCTCCGGTCCTGGGGCCAGCACCTTGCCCCAGGATGGGCTTTCAGTTCCTTTCCCTCTCTCCCTCCCTCCCTCCACCCTTTCTTCCTGCCTGCCTCCCTCCCTTCCTTCCTTTCTCTCTCTCTTTCTTTCTCCCTTCTTTCCCTCTTTCCGATGTGACATGTGTATTTTATTCATCCCTTGCTGCTGCTGCTAAGTCACTTCAGTCGTGTCCGACGCTGTGTGACCCCATAGATGGCAGCCCACCAGGCTCCCCCATCCCTGGGATACTCCAGGCAAGAACACTGGAGTGGGTTGCCATTTCATTCATCCCTTAGGCAACTTGAATTGTCATCCTCCCTCCCCCCACCCTACCATGGATTTCAAGGTGACAGACTGGTGATAAGTTTGAACTGTTTTGCCTCTTAAATTCATCACAGACCACAGTTGCCAAATCATTTACTGAATAAAGCGTAGGTCACATCATTCACTGTCTGGCGATCACTCTTCTCCAGGTAAGATGGTTCACAGCCATCACTGTGGCAGGAAGTTGTCCTGTGTAGGTGCAAGTCATCCAGTCAGACTCTCCCCCAGGAACGCTCCTTCAGCACATGCTGGCATTTAGACAGCTGTCCCTCCTCTACTCAGTGCTGTTACCAGCCATCAGGTACTTGAACATTAACTCCCATTCCTTCAAACCATGGTAGTACCAACCCAGTGCCCATGATGATGGAATCCCCTCTGGTTATGGCTCATGAGATCATTTCTTTAAGAAGTGTTCTTCTGGAGACATCTGCCTTAAGTGGTGGAGTCCCCAGATGTGCAGTTCTCCTGGATAGCAAGGTTGTAATCAGTACTCTTCCCATCTTTGTAGATGCTGGTCACTATCCTCATACAGCCTCTCCCACCCCATGGTTCACTCTGTAAATTCTAGACAATTCAGTATTCTCTTCCATCGCTGACATCCCACCTGGCCATGGAAATGGGTCTCCTCATGGTATTCAGCATAGATGCCTCCAGAGTGATTAGACATCTTGCCTGTTGCCATTGTACTGCGGCTGAGGGACCCGCTCCCCTAGATTTCTGCCATCATCTTCTCCCTCCCAGAGAGGGAGAAGTCACCAACTTTCTAGAGGGTGTGGTTCTGGAGGGTATGGCACTGTCTGAATTCAGCGCCTGTTCTGCACTGGCTAACCTTGTCACACTCCTGGTCCTTGGCCTGGTACTTGTTACTGGTCTCCTTGGGGCTGTGGTGGGATGGATGCTGGATCCAGTGGGTGCTGCCATGCTGGGAGTGTGCCCGTTCCTGGTAACGCTAGCCTAGTCAGCCCCATCCCACCTTGCACCAGTTCCAGTTCTTGGGCAGATCCGATGGCGACCCATACTCACGAGGCCCAGAGTCTGTCCTGCACCCCAGCTGGGCATGCTGTTCCCAGCACAGGGGCTGGCAGTAGCCACAGCCTGGGTGGAAGGGGCCGCCCTGGGCCAGGCAGCCAGCAGCAAGGGCAGCACGAGCAGCAGCGGCGGCCAGCTTGCCCGGATGACTCCCTGGCTCCCGTGAGACTGGAATCTGACCCCAGCTCGGACCCCAGTTCAAGTATTTCTTAAATCACATCCTCACACACCTCCCCATTTGTTACTTTCTTAGGCTCTGGCATCTAAATCTAAGACCAGAAGTGAACTCTAAATCCTCATGTCTCTCAATTTACAGGGTCCTGCCATGGTACATAGAACTAGCCTCAGTGCAGAATAGAAAGGGTCCTTGATCCTTTGTGCTGTGCCTGGTCTAAGTTCCAGCTTACCTCCGGGTGTTCCGGCTGCCTTGTTTCCTAAACATTCCAGCCTCCCCTGAGAACTCAGAAAGGTAACGTCCACGCCAGGACTTAGGCACTGGGCCCTACCACTATCCACCCTTCGCAACTGTTTTTCTCATGTTGTACCAATTCTTCTTGCTACCCTTCTTCATATATTTGAAGACTGTGTCTCACCTGTTTCACTCAGATGACCTACTAAACTATTTTCTCTGCTCAGTTTATTAGAAGTTACAATGGACTTGAGTCTTACTAAGCTTTAAGTTTGTTGCCACTCATCACAGTCTACGCTGGTCTAAGTGATGAATACAGAGGTGCCCCTGGAGTAGCCAAAGACTGTGTGGAGAAAATAATATCTTCTCCAGGAGCGTGTCTTCTTCCCCCGAAGATACACAAGGTTGTGTTTGTGCCAAAAATAGAGCAGGGTTTTCAAGGACCAGATCTTATGGGGAGTGTGAACTTTAGTAAAACTGCCTTTAGAGCAAACTCACAATTCTCACTGCTCTCCTCACACCTTGTTTCCTCATAAAATTAGGCAAATATTAATAGCTGCAGAATTCAGATAATTACACAGTGCTTCATATTGCACCTGGAGAAGGCAATGGCACCCCACTCCAGTACTCTTGCCTGGAAAATCCCATGGACAGAGGGGCCTGGCAGGCTGCAGTCCATGGGGTCGCTGACAGTCAGACACGACTGAGCGACTTCACTTTCACTTTTCACTTTCATGCACTGGAGAAGGAAATGGCAATCCACTCCAGTGTTCTTGCCTGGAGAATCCCAGGGATGGCAGAGCCTGGTGGGCTGCCGTCTATGGAGTCGCACAGAGTTGGACACGACTGAAGTGACTTAGCAATAGCAGTCATACTGCATCATATAATAATACCATTTCCAAGTTAGCCTGAGTATAGTATTGTATTCTCAGCAGAAACACAGAGAGTAAGGGCGCATCCATATAATTCCCAAATGTCAAGCAAGTGACAATTAGCTGGGCTCTCCTCTGTAAAATCTCTTTTGTAAAATTAATAAATAAATGAGAAGGTATAGAATTCTATATTTACTATAGTAAAGTATAGAATATGCTACTCTATACCTTGGTAGAGTATCCTATAGAATTTACCTGTCGACTGCTTAAAGATAAAATTCAAAAGCTGTTGAAACCTGTTCATAGGATGTTGACATACAGAAAAGCAAGTCAATGGCTTTTATATAATGAAGAAATCCCTGTGTTCATCACTGATTCCCTCTTCCCTCCAAAGGCCACATTTCTAAGTTCAGTGGCAGGAGAGAAGATACTCATTACCCTTCCATCATTCCCAGAAGTAGTGCTGGAGAAAACATAACCACCCAGGCGTGTCATCACTACCCTGAGAGGGGTACACCCACAGGTAAAGCTGATCCCCAGCAAGGTGTGGGAGGTAATGAGCAGAGCTCTAGTTTGCAGGGAGGCATAAATCACAGAACTGTTGTACTTCAGAAACTGCTGCATTGTAACCAAAGAGCTGATAATTATGTCAATGAACATTCTACTTTCTCTTTACTATATCCATCTGTTCACTTACAAAACTAACACAGATGTTCTTTTCAAAGGCCATATATTTCTGAAAAATGCAAAAGGTCTCACTAAAAAGAAAATACTAGGTGAAAGAAAGCATTTTATTTTTATAACTTTTTTCTTAGCACGTGTTCATTCATCATCTTTATATGTGATGCATTATTCAGTTAATTATCTTTATAAAATTAAAATGTAATATATGAGGGAAATTGCCAGAAAGAAGGCAAAACTACAAACTGTGGTAAAAGTAGCTGGTTCTATTGTAAATTTTAGCTTACTAGAGAAGTCCCTTTCAGCCAATCTTTATCAAGCACCCTTTATATCAAACACCATGCCAGATGCTTTAGGAATACAAGAAGGCAGTATGATATATGGTCTGTGTCCTCAAGGCATTTTTAGTTTAATTGGAAAGAGCAGTGGTATGTAGATATAGATACAAAAATCAACAGTGCTAGCACATGAGTTGTGCCACAGTCAAAAATACAGACCTGGAGCCCAGTGCCTTATTTTAAATCCCAGCTCTACCCCTGAAGGCCAGGATTAGAGTTAAGGGCTCATCTTGGGCACACAATTTACAAGGGTGCCAAAAGTTTGGTGATCAAGATAAATATTTTAATGCAATATTTTTAAAAAAATCAAAATTAATACAAAAAACTCATGATACACAAAATAGCAAAAGTTTAAATACATACAGTCTCCAGCAATCCTGTGTCAAGTCATACTGGAGCCCTAAACCAAAGAAAAACATGCGTCCCTACGTAGATGTTTCATCGTAGTTTTAACTGCTATTATTTTTCTGTGACACTGATGTAGTTGAGAAAATGTTAAAAATGCAAAAGTAGGTGCACTAAACATCACATTATTTTAAGTGTCAATATTTTACTTTTACTCAAACTAGAATTTATTCCAATTTACTTTTCTGGCTTTCAAGGAAAGAAGGTTACCACTTACTGGCTTTGTAAACCTGAGTGAATTTCTTAACCTTTCTTCTCTCAGTTTTCTCCTCTGTAAAGGGTGGGGCAAGCAGGGCCACCTCCCAAGGTTGTCATGACGGTTAAATGAGTTATTACATTTTAGGCACTTAGAACCACACCCTGCCCAAATTCTTTCCAAGGTATGAATTCGTATTACAGTATCTCACATAGACAGTGAAAGTTCCGGAAGATCAGAGACCAGAGGTCAGCTTCTGCAGAGATGATTGGTGACTCATGATCTGATATATCACTGCACAGGAACATATGCTCCAAGGGGGCTTGCTCACCACCTTATAGGGAGGTCTACAGTAGGTCAAGACCCATGACAGGCACTTGATACATATTATTTTATTGGACGGGTGAAAATCAGAAAGTTCTTTACAAAGAAGATAAAATTTGAGTTGGTTGGCTTTGATTAAATGATCGGAATAAAACTGGAGATGATGAGAGAAGGCATGGTGACTTTAAATGTGCTGAGTTTGAGGTACTAGCAATATACCTAACTGGAAGTATCCATCAGCATATGGAAATGTGAGGGAGGCAGTTTGGAAGAAAGAAGCAAAATGTAAATGTGGCCGTAATTCACGTGGTTGCAATAGGAGCATCACATAAGCAGACGCCTCTCTAAAGGAGCAGACAGGCAAGAAGAAGAGCAAGGAGCAAGACCAAGATGTGGAGACAATGACTGGATGAGTCTACAGAGGAGCCACGGAAGCCACCTGGGCACTCAGGATGACTCTTGAGAGGTAGCAGCCTCCAAGTCATATAACATCTCCCTGACTCCTAAGACATCTCTTAAATAAGTGTAAATGATATGAATTAAGAAAGACTTAGATCATTAAAGGTACCCATTAAAAATTATTTTGTGTCTTCCAGAAGTTGATGGAAGTTCAGATGAAACATCTAGCAGTTAATAGAGTAGGGAATTGCCTGGAAGTCCGGTGATTAGGACTCTGTGCTCTCACTGCCAAGGATCCTGGATCAATACCTGGTCAAGGAACTAAAATTGAGGCTAAAAAAGTAAACAAAAGGAACACACACACACAAAAACACAATTGATAGGATATGTGTTAACATCATATATTTACTTCTAACTACATTCCAGAAAACACATTTATAAGCCATTTATTAGCTCATGGGGGATAAGCTAGTATGACATACACTGTCAGTTGCCTGTTTAAATCTATCCCTTCTGCTCTTGGGAAAGCCTTGACTTGGTTCCCATGACCAGGTGCCATGAAAGGGGCACCATGGGTCAAGCCCTGGGATGGTGTTCTAGATTCAGTTCCAGCCAATGAGACATGAGAAGAAATTTTCTGGTTAGGGGCATACTTCTGGGAGAAACTTTCTTGCTATTAAAGAGTGACAGGCAAGAAGAGGCCATTCCTTCCCTCTGACTCTGGAAATCTTGCTGGGATTTAGAGCTTGGAAGAGCTTCATATGTCTTGGGACAAGGGAAGAGCCAGCACATAGTGAGTGGCAGAGAAGAAAGTTGGATAGAGCCCGGGTCTTCCATGATGTCACTGAGCCCCTGGATTAACCAATGCTAGAATCAACCCACCTCTGGCCTTTTAAATGGAACAATAAATCCCCCTATTGTTTAACCCCGTTTGAATCAGAGTTTCTGTGACTCAGTCAATCATGGTTATAGGTTTAAGAAGAACTGACCTTCCCTCTGTGAGTGATTCATCAATTTTTTACTAGAATCCAGCCTTCATATGTATGGCATGAATTAGAGTTGTGAATCCTCAAAATGTGGATTCTTTGCTTCTTGGAATAGGATCTATAATGAATAAAAAAATGTTAGCATACGCTTGCTTGTCTTAAATGTATCAATAAATTACTAGGCTCACATGCCAGCAGAGATACCCCACCTAAGCTGCCTTGCTATGTAAGATTGGAGACTATAACAGTAAATGGTCTCTATTCAGAGAAGTAGCCGGACTCAGTAAGAAGCTTGATTGTGGATTATATGCTGTTTCATTTGTTACACAAATATTTGTTTCCAGCTGGAGTAGGAGTCCTATATTAATTAGAGCTAGAATTGCTGACTTGGTTTACAGAATGCAGACAAGAAACACTCCTCATTCCTGACTCTAAAAAGTTAGAAGGGGAAAGGAGGAGTGACATTATTCATACCAGAATAGCTTCGAGATGAGGTTGCATCACTTATGAAATTTTAAGGAATCACAGAAGATAGTGACACCAAATACAAAGCCAATTAACCCTTCTATTTGGCAGCTAATAGCCTTTTAGCATGTCTATTTTCTTTTCCCCCCTCATTAATTTTAAATGCTATTGACAAGACTTTTTTAACCTATTCATTTGTTTTTAATCCCTCTCCCACCCCATGCAGGGACCGCTCTCTCCCTTCTACCATGTGAGCAAAGAACAGGTTCTGTGCTTCCTTGTCTCAAAGGATGCCGGGGCAGAGCACAGAGCACAAGTTACCTGCAATATATTTCCCTTCCTGACTTTTGTTTTCGAAAGCTTAAGCCATTGATTCATTTGTAGGGTGCATGTGTGGCAGGAGGGGTGGGGGACCTACAAGGGAAACATGAAGAAAGTGGAGAGTTCATCAGACTAAAAGATTCCAGGAGACAGGGCAGATGGACAGAGGTCTAGGATCCTCAAGCATCAGCGACCAGAGCCATATCTATAAGCGACCTAAGGAGTGACCAGATCTTCAAAGGCTCAACTTTGTGATACAACCAAGGAACTAGGCAGCAGCCTCACCATAGGTCACCATGCTGTACGTGCTACAGGGGAGAAAACAGAGCCAGCAAGTTTGAAGGGACTGAACTAGCTGGGGCAGAAGGTGTCTCAGAGGTCACCAGTACAGTCCAGGTACTGAAGAACAGAGGGCCTTCCCCTATATCTTGGTGCTATGAGACCCCGAACTTTCAAACCACCCTTGGGGTAAGGAGGCTCTGGGGGCTGTTATGTATGCCTATTGATATACATTACCCTCTTGCTATATAAGAAAAGGTGAGGTTGAAATTAAGTTGATTTAAATACATGCAAAAACTCAGTATCCCTTGCCACCTAGGTCTGTGAACTAGAAGTCATACCTGCAGACACTGACGATTTAGGGCCCACCCTCAGCGAAATCCCTCTCTATATTAAGTTTGGGAGTGTGCCAGAAACCCTCGACTCTAAATTTGTCTTAAAATCTCCAAGTATAGCAGCTTTCATGTGGAGGGGCACAGCATGCATGCTGCCAGACCATTCTAGACAGAGACCGACTAGCAGCACCAGAAACACCTCTTTAAATTTCAGGAGCATCGGATGGTCCAACCTAAGGCCTGGTTGCAAGCAACAGAAGACAACTCTGCTCACTTTATCTTAGATGGAGTATTGGGAGGATATTGAAGCGTTCATAGGATAAATGGGACGACTGGAGACCAAGGTTCAGAAAATGGGCTGGACACCAAGAGAGGATGGACAGTAGACACCAAAGTCATGCCATGGGAGTGTCTGCCCACAGCACAACACCATCACTACAAGTGGTTTCTAAACAATCTTTGAATCTTCACCTTACTCCCTTGATGTTCAGTGTCCCAGAGAGGAGGGTCTGACTGGCTGGGCCAGGATCCTCCTCAGAATGACTGGGGTAGGGAGGAGAGATCATCCTTGATACAGAGTGGAGCACTACTCCTCCCCAGCATGACACATAGTGAGGCATTGCCTCCAGATGGAAAGGGAGATGCTGAGCAGAAAACAAACTAGGCAAATGTCCACATTCCCAACCATTCAGGGAGAACGAAAGGGTATTAAAGTTCTGAAAGCTCCAGCTTTAAATGAACTACCTTGGAAATACATTTGCCTTATTTCTTGGAATCAAGCCCTGTAAAAGTGTTACGTAGGCTTGTAATTTCACTCCCAGATCAATTTGTAACCCATGACCCTGATTCCTGCCCTGTACTTGGCCCTGGATTGCTTCTTTTGTTGATTTTAGATTACGATAGCAATTCCCAGCTCAGGGACAGGCTTGCCAGGCACCCACATTTAGAACAACACTTTCACTTTATCTGTCACCTCTTGCCTCTCAGGTACACATGAGTCCTGTTGGCTTCCTGGTAAAGTTAAGAGGGAAGATAAGCTTAAGGACCTTATTGATCCCTGGATAGGGAAGATCCCTTGGAGGAGGAGGAAATAGCAACCCACTCCAGTATCCTTGCCAGGGTAACCCCATGGACAGAGAAGCCTGGTGGGCTATAGTCCATGGGGTCCCAAAGAGTTGGATACAAATGTGCGTCTGTGCATGCACATATATATTCATATTCAGGCCTAAGGACCACAGAATTAGAAAGATATTTCATCTCCTTACTTAGAGGCAGAACCAAATTCTTGAAAAGTAGGAATATGGCCTGTTTTTTAAGCTCTTCAAGAGGCAGAAAAACACTATCCTCAATACATCCAACAATACATAAGACACAAACTGTGTTGAAGACTCAGAAGAAAACAGAGAACCCTTGGTAAAAATGGGAAGTGGGGGGAGGGATAAATCAGGAGATTGGGATTAACATATATACAGTACTATGTTTAAAATAGACAACGAACAAAGACCCACTGTATAGTACAGGAACTATACTCAACATTTTGTAATAATCTGTAAGGGAAGAGAATCTGAAGAAGAATATATATATAAAACATATAACTAGATCACTGTGCTGTACATCTGAAACTAACATAATATTGTAAGCAACTATACTTATATTAAAAAACAAACCAAACAAAAAAATGTGAAGGAAGATAGACAAGAATAGGAGGAAGAGGCTGTCCAAGGGATTATGACCATGGTTGGGGACATAACCTCCCCACATGCCTGACTGCTCCTGGCTGCTTTGCCAGCTTCAGGCAGCAGACAAAGTGAGCAGACAAAGCCTATGTTGGAAGCGGAGGCTTCTCTCACATCTGTCAGCACTGGAGGGAATAAGCCTCAGGATCTGAGTCTGACAAAAGAATCTCCCTTTTTCGAGAGGTTCATCAGGATCCAGACAGAGGGGAACACATGCTCTGGAAAGGGAAAAACCAGATGAGGTCTCAGGGCACATTCAAACCTGTGTGTGTATTAGTTGTTTAGTCGTGTCCGACTCTTTGCGACCCCATGGACTATAGCCCACCAGGCTCCTCTGTCCATGGGATTCTGCAGGCAAGAATACTGGAGTGGCTAGCCATTCCCTTCTCCAGGGGATCTTCCGACCCAGGGATGGAACCTGGGCTTCCCACGTTGCAGGCTGATTCTGAGCCGCAGTGCTACAGACCTGCAGTGAGCACTACAAAGGTCTTGCTGCTGCTGCTGCTGAGTCGCTTCAGTCGTGTCCAACTCTGTGCGACCCCATAGACGGCAGCCCCCCAGGCTTCCCCGTCCCTGGGATTCTCCAGGCAAGCATTGGTCAAAGCATGACCAATGTTTGATATATGCAAATTCATTGAATTTCTTTTAAAAAGAAGAAGTAGGGAAATTTTAAGTAAAGGCAAAATCTCTCCAGTGATTCTTGTTCTAGTTTTCCTTAGCTTTGTCCCTTGGCTCGTGCTATATGTAAGGGTCTTATGTTGTTAGTTAGGCCAAAGAAGGACCAAGTCATCCCAGGCCGTGCCTCCCTCCACCTTTCCCAGTCCCGGGTAACCGAATGTGCCAATAGGCAGGGCCTTGAAAGCCACAGCACCAGTGGCTCCAAAGTTGGCCACTGGCCAACAGTGAACAGGTTCTGGCTGGCCATACCTCAGATTTGGAAAGCTGCTCTGTACCCAACCCTGAGGTGTGGTGTAAAGCCCGGACAAGAACAGGCAAGTGCTGCCGAGCCCTGTGGACGCACAGGGGCGAGGAGCCTGCTCTGGGCTTACTCCAATTTAGGCTCTGAAAAGGGAAACCTGGGGTAAAGGTAAAGAGTCCTGAAGGAAAATAGAGCAAATTTTAAAATTCTAAGGATTCCGCTGAGACACAGAAGCCTGTATCTCTTCCCTGCCCCCTTCCCTCATGACTGATCACTCTGCTTAAGGAGTTTCTGCCTTGGGGAAAGTGAAACCACACATTTGTCTCATTTCTCATCTGAGTTGAAGCCAACATATATAGCAATTATAGATATAATAGAAAATATAAATAAAATACCTAATATTGAAGTTCCTCACAACATTTTCTTAAATATCATTGACAACAACTGAAGGTCATGACTTGAGGTTTCTGTGTGACTCATGTTCATTTCTTTCCATTTCTTAGCTGTCACAATCATCCCACAGTAAAAGGCTTTCTAGCCTATTATTACTTCAGGAACACTAACATTTCTTAAGGGACCTCCCTGCCTCAAGGAGTTTTTACTCCATCTCCAAAGAAGATAGAACATTCGTAAGGAGTGAGTCAACTTATCACATTAGTTAAGGCATCCATTGCTCGGCCATCAGTCTTTATATCAATCAGATCTGCATAGATATGCTATATGAGACCAAGTTGCTCATCTGAGGGCAAGCCTTCAGCTGGTCAGAAATTCCCAGGGTGAGCTTTACAAGCAGTTCTGGGACCCTCATGCTTCCGTGTTTTTTGGTGTAAGTTGCTGGCTCTCAATCATGTTTTAGGGCTCAGAAGGAAGTGAAAATGACTTCAATTCCAAAATGGAAGTGTACCATATAGTTCCACAAGATCTAGGTACACCGGATTT
This sequence comes from Capra hircus, assembly GCF_001704415.2. Lineage (NCBI taxonomy): Eukaryota > Metazoa > Chordata > Mammalia > Artiodactyla > Bovidae > Capra > Capra hircus. The sequence goes on from NC_030817.1 coordinate 60,135,136, forward strand.
TTAATTTATAAAGATGCTTGCAAACTTTACCAAGGGCATCAGGACTGATAACTTGCTTCATGTCTCTCCTCTCTACTTCCTGCCTTACATGTTCACTCACCTCCTGCCTCCAGCTGAAGGAATGGGTACCCCTTCCGAGACCTGCATTACGCTCCTGATAGTGCTCCATCCTTTCTTCATTTCCTCCCTTGCTGGTAATTCCCCTACCCCAGCTTCTCCCTGAGAAACACGGTCATTGCTCCCCATCCTGAAAAACCTCTTCGTTCTACTCCTCCCCTTCTCGCTGCCAATCCCCTTGAATCCACTGTCCTCCTTTCTCTTCACCTGCCACTCATGCTGTCCTGAATGCACTTAATACTAGCTTTTTTTCCCACTTGCACTTTCTTCTTTGGATGTTTATACCTATTCTCATGATGTCATATATTACTTAAAAGCTGGTAATTCCAAAGATCTATCTTTAGTCCTAAACTCGTAGTTCCAAACCATGTCTCAGTGCATACTGGTTATGTCCACCTGGCTGTGCCAGAGGTGATGTGCCAGAGGCACCTAAATAAATCAGTCTAAATGCAAACTCGTCTGTTTTCTCCTCTCTTTTCAAATCCACATCCCCAGAAAATGCCTGAATTTTATCAACCTAAGAGTTACTTTCAAACATCAGAAATTCTAAACAAGAAAATGCTACACACAATAAACAATCCCAAAGATATAGAGGAATATGGAAGAAATCTGTGACATCCATAAAAGCCAACAAGGAAAACACTGAAGAATAATCTAAAAAATTATTGAATAAAGAAACCCCCAAAGATGTATGGGAAAACAGATTAAATAGTGAATTAATAAGGTATCTTAGAGACAACTGGTGAAGATGAGCCAGCTATTAATTAAGAAGTCAAAACTGATGGTTCTTGCTTGAATTTAATTTGCTTAGGCCTACCACGTCCCACTGAAAAGATCAAAGGACATCATTACCTGGAATATGGTATTACTGTTGGCAAAGCTGATTTTCTTGCTGGATCTGCCCAACAGAGCAGGAACATGTGCTTCTAGGAGAAAGGTAAATGTGATTTGTAGCTTTTCACACTCACTCGCAGTAGAGCAGACACCAGAGTAAACAAGCCCTAGAAGTGCCAAGGGAAAAAGCCAGAAGATGGGTGTCAAAAATCTTCATTTCCTCCATGTGTTAAACACAGTTACACACATCACAAATTGTGGTCACTTTCTACAAGTGACTCTGAGATTTAAGAGAACTAGATTCTAATCAATAGCCACCAGTTCCCAGCTTTCATGTGTATATTATTCAGTGACCTTTGGCAAATGACTTACTTTTTCTGAGATGATTTCTAGATCTCAGGACTGTCACACAAAAAGGACTGTCACACAGTTACAAACCATTCGACAAAATCAAGCTCAAGCAAGACAGTTAAATGTTCGAAATTCCCAGTCCTGCCAACTGTCTTGTAGAATGTTCAAATATAACTTTCCAGTTGCCAAAAAATGGAATCATGTTAGCTTACATTTCTAGGAAATGTCAGATGAGGCAATTTTGGAAATCCACCTGCTGTGCCTAAGCCTGAATCTAAAACAATAAATGGTCCATTTTTCTCTGAAAGTTGAATTCTACTGAATTAATCTTGTTACGAGATGAAAGCCTGAAAGTAAATCCGATGAATCACTCCTCCCACCATGCCGGTGTGTGGTGCGAGCTCGGCACCCCGCTTTCTCCCCAACATGGCTCGAGTCAGGAGCCAAGCTTCCGAAGCAAAGTGTGATCAACAGATGCTCGTTTCCATAACTGGCGCTTCTCCAGTAGCCAACCCCAAATTTAATTAGCCACTTATCTGAAGCAGAAAAGGATTTCTAAAGCATTCTAGTAACCTGTGCTCGACTTTCCTTTGGTCCTTGCCCCAGCCCCATGTGCCTCTTCACCCAGAAGTCTTTGAAGCATGCATGTCAAGAACAGGATATGTACTAATTCTTACTGTAAATAAACAGATCTCTAAAAATGTCCCTGCGATTGTTCTACTAAAGAGAAAGAATAACATCCCATTGAACTGAAGACCACATGTCTTCATGGGAAGAATACTAGAAATGAGGCTGTACATGTAACTCAGTACTAGCAGGTCTCTACTAATGTTTTACTTGGGCTAACTCACAACAGGTCTACTATAACCTTCCCAGCACTGGACTCCCTTTAACCTGTGGCCAGATCCTGCATGGTCCCAGGCTCTGCTTGTGTTATACCACCTGAGCACTACCCTCACCCCATTCTTCACTCTGCTGATCTCATATTCAGTGAATTCTGTCAATCTTGGAACAAAGGAACTGTCTACACTCAGTCCTCTTAACAACTATCTACTCTAAGATGGGGTTTCCAGGAACCCATGTGACTTCACAATCATCTCAGGGGGTCTTGTTGGCTCAGAGGGCTGGTGTCAAGCTGAAGCAGAAGGTATGGATGCCCATGGGGTACTGGCAGATGGCGAGGGGAGGTTAAGTCAAGCACTACCAGCTGGAACCACATTCCTCTTGCCTGCCCAGCATCCTTCGCCCTGCTTTTCTAAGAGAAAAGCTCCTCTTGGTTGTGGTGAGCCCATCCATGTGTGTCAGCTGACCTCCCCTTATCCTCAGAAAACCCAATTCCTCCAAGGCCACAGTGACTGGGATAAAGTTGAACCTGTGACTCAGGTCAAGCCAAACCTCTTATAATTTGAGTTCTCAGATAACACTTTCTCTGTGCACTGAGCTAAAAGAATGTGAGTCTTGCTCACCACATGGACAGAATATGTCTGCCAGGTGGAGGCAGGGGACTTCCCATACACACCATCTGAGCCTTGCATCTGACCCTGTCTGGAGCCTGGAGTTCACTTCTGTGAGCAAGTCAAGTCCCCTGTCTGCTTCATCTACATACTATGTGATTCTTTCCCTGAAAGCCTCCCTACACCTAAGCTCATCCCCTCCCCAGCTTATTTATATGGTTATCTTCCACCCTTTTGTGGCCTTTGCCTTAAATTTTCCATATTATCCCCTCTAGTCCTTTAAACTCAGATCAGCACCTAACTCTGAAAGGATGTTTCCTATATAAACCCATACCTGTCAAAGCCTTCAAGCCTCTGATATATGTGTACATGAAAACATTCCATCCCATAGTCGTATCCTAACTGCTATTCCATAAGACCCATTCTTGCTCTGTCACTGTTCTTTAAACAAGAGATTTTAATTGGTGGGAAAAAAAGAGAAGATTCTCACTTTAAAGCATCCTACTTTTAAGAAATGAATCCCATGGTGAAACACAGTGAGGCTCCAAGGTGTGTGCATGTGTTTTTTAATAAATGCTAGTGTTTGAAAGCTTATTGTACACTAAGCAGTGTGCTGAGGACCTTACATGTATTTATTCATTAATCCTTACAAAAACCTTATGTGCTGGGTACTTTTCTGTCCTGTTTAAAGGAAGAGGTATTAAGGCTTCAAGAGGCTAAAAAATCTGTTCAAGTTCACCCAGCTGGTAGGATGAAGTCTTTGTAGTGACTGAATCCACAGACTCTTTTTTATCATCCCTTAACCCCACCTGCACACCAGGGAACAGACATTTGCCTTCTTGGAATGTCTCAATGAGGCTTCTGTTGGAGTTGCTCTGCAGAAGTAACTCAGTACTAGTAGGTCAACATTTTAACTCACAACTCTTCTACCTAGCTCTGGACCCCTTCCAACACACAGCCAGATCCCAGGGGATCTGGTGGCTGCATTCATTTAGTATTATTCATTTTATTAATAGTATTAATATCCTTTTTTTTAACTTAAATGAAATATGCTTGGTTATTTTGCTTCTTGGTCCACAGCAATTCTAAAGGAATAAAAACTTAGAAGTGACTGTGAGGTGGAGACCGAGCCCAGAAAACAGTGAGAAATGACCAGGAGAGTCAGAAGGAGTCTGAAGAGCTCTTAAAGAGCCACAGGAATTCTAGATGTGCCCAGAGTCCACCTCTTCCCATGGCTCTCTATTTCCTGATTCACAGCCAGCCCTCAGAGCAAGGAGTTCACCTTCTATCAATGTTGAAGTACAGCATCATTACATGAAGTTGGTCCTCCAGGGCACTGGGGGCACTGTATAGCCCTGTAGAGTTGGCAAACGTGTGACTCTACTAAAAAGCTTATGTAGGGATTAAGTATCATCCAACTGTCCTTTAAAATATCTCAGTTCATCTCGGCTCTTCCCTTCATGGTAATTTTGAAGCCAGGAATCACATCTATTATGTCTAACTTCATAATGTGTCATATAGTACTTAATGCCCAAATGTCTTTATTATATAGATAATAAGTTCTACTTCCTTCCATGATGAATGAATTGTACATCCTTAAACACTGTCCAAGTTGTAAACGTTTTGTGTTAGATATTCCAGAGAAATCATTCCCTGAAACTTAAATGTTTAACTTACAGAAAGTTACCTCATTACCTTCATCCACACTCAATATTTTTATTTGCCCACAAATCCAGGAAGACTAGAACAAGAATAAGAAGTGCAGGGACAGTGTTTTAGAAACTGGGATAGGAAGTGAGAAAAAGTAGAAGAGACAGAAAATCTATATCAAAAGTAAGCACAGTGAAAGAATCTGCTAAAAGTTGCAAATGATTCTCAGGAAAGAAGGATATCTCCCCCCACAGACCCCTTACTTCCATCTCTACTCTGCAGATGCTAAAAAACAGCAATATTTTTGTATCATACTTTGTAGAACACTGGTAGTCAGCCTCCAAGGTAACCCCAATGACTCCTGTCTGGTGGTATTTACACTCTGGTGTAGTGTGTATGTATTGAGGAAGTGGATGGGGGATGCATACATGCTTGTATATCCATGATTGGAGGGAAGGGATCTGGGTTTAAAAGTTTAAAAGTATTCAATGTATTCATTAAAGAAAATTAAAACATAGGTAACAGAAAATTACTTGAAGTCCAGGCCCTCATGGAGCAGGAGTTCGCCTTGTTTATGTCCCTCACATCCTCTGCCTACCCAGGCTTGCTTGTTTGTTCAGCACCAAGAGTTCATGACAATGACAGAGGATGAATCAATGTTCAAGCCTGGCCTTGACAACCCTAGCAAAGGCTCTGCTTGATGATGTTTTTTCTTTTTTTTAATTTTTATTTTTAATTGAAGGATAATTGCTTTGCAATGTTATGTTAGTTTCTGCAACAACATGAATCAGCCATAGGTGTGTATATTTTATATATATATATGTATGTATGTATGTATGTATCTATCCCCTCCCTCTCAAGCCTCCCTCCCATCCCCCACCCCATCCCACCCTCTGGATTACATTTTTTTCTTTTAAGATTCATCCTCAAAGATACAGAAATGAATCATAAAAATGTATCTGTGTATAAATATGTACAAAGGGCACTTCAGTAAAATACTTTACAAGCACTTTCAGCACTTCCTGTGTACACCACACCAGAGCAGCTGTTTCCGGGAACCCTAAAGAAGACAGTTTCCGCCCTTAGCATCTAAATCTGATTTTATACTGCTCCTCAGCTAACATCAAAACTCATTTGTTTCATTGAGAGGGAGTGGCCATATTGTTAAAATAGACAATTTTCTAAAACTTTAGGCCCTCCATTATTCTATAACGCCTAGAGACCTTGAATAGAAATCTCTATGTCTGTAAAATTTTGTCTTATTTCTCCTTTCACTGCTGGAGACAGGAAATATCAAGTTGGCTTAAGGAGAGTCAGTTCAGATGCTTCTGTCTTCAGTTTACAGTGAAAAAAACCCTAATAGTTTAGGGCCTACTTTGTACCTAGCATTTTATGAAAATTAACTTTAATCCTCACAACAGACTTAGAAGGTAATATTCACCCCATTTTACACATAGGAAAAATGTGGTTCTGAGGCATTAAGTAACTTGCCTAAAATCACCCAGTTTGTAGGTCCTGGAGCCTGGATTGGAAGATCAGTCTTTACCTCCGAAGCCTCTTGTTCTTTTCATAGCACACCTGGACCTATTCAACAGGGCTCTTGTTTTCCATCTGATCGCCAGGCCTCCTGTCACTTGACCAAAATAGCTTTACCGGTCTTGGTCCTCTCACAAGAAAACTGAAACATCTCATGAGGAGCAGCCAGTTGAGGTCTGTGGGTAGCGTGGGGGCCTCAGAGGGGATGCACAGACACAGCCAGCACACCTCACTCAGCCTTTCCCACACAGAGCAAAGTCAAAGCCAAACACCTTGCCCAGACCGTTTAATTGTTAAAAATTCATACCTTCTTCCTTAAAAAGAAGGGAGTTTTATTGACAAGGGTTAAAATAGTCACAGATCAGATACAGTAGCTTCATCCTATTACTTAATCACCTGTATTTTTTCTGGGTGCTTATTTCTTGGGCAAGCAATATTTTTTTGCTTAGCGACACCAGTTGACTTGTTCCTTTTAGAAACTCTCCATTCCTTGGTGTTCAGTACCTTACCCTTGCTTCTCTGTAGTTGGCATGAGGGGTTTAAACAATCCAACTCTGAAATAGTGTCCTTAACTATTTGGCTACAGAGCGCCCATGTGCCAGACACTGTTCTTGGAAATCTGAGGTGCTTTCCCTCTTGAATGTAACTTCCTGTCTGGAAGATACTGAGGTGAGGGTTCAAGTTTGGTGTCCCTCTTTCACATACAACTTCCCTAGTCTTTCACTTGTTTCAACAGTGGTTTCTGAACACCTACTATGCACTAAGAATTCTCAGTATAGTTTGTTAGTTAGTAACTGCTACTCTGCTGGTTTGACTGCAGGTCCAGGGAGTGAATGAATATAATAATTAAGGCCTGTTGTAATAGCTAACACTCATACAGGGCTTAAAATGGACCAGGCACAGTTCCCAGGGCTTTACGTACCTTAACCCATTTAATTCAACACCAACTTTCATTTATAGTTGAAGAAACTGAAGCATAGAGAGGTTAAGATACTTGCCTGAGCTCACACAGCTTATAGAATCAAGATCTGAACCCAGGCAGCTTGGCTCCAAGTCCACATTTTTAAACACTGTGCTACATTGGTTCTCACATGATTAGGTTAATGGTATCCCAAGAATGTTTTATTTAAATAGCAGAGAAATGTTGTCCCCAAATGCCAAAAAATTTCCCCAAAATCCTATGTAACCTCTCACAGTCCTAAGCAGAGAAATGGTTAAAATGAGCTGCTTCGTGTGTTCTGTAATTCTGAGCAGTTCTGTATGTTAAGTGCATCCATTACTTAGCAGAATATAACTGCTGACTCTGCCATTCAGAAGAATCGCTCTGAAGCTGAAGTGGTAATAATTCAAAATTGACAGACTTGGAGAGACTTGAAAAGCCAGGCTTGTTATTAGCATTTAATAGAATCAGGTATTTAATAGACCATAGTAGAAAGTATTACAAAAATAAATCTCAATAAATGAGCAGATTTCAGGAATATTTGGGGGGCAAAGAATTTTTTTAATATTTCATATATAAGAAGTAGTGGTTGTTCCCGGAAATAAATCCCTTAAGTTGACAATATGGCTTTTATTTTTGACAGAATAGTTTTAGATTTCTTAAAGCATTTATTTTTAGAAAGGTTCAACTAGAGTATGTCAAAAAAATTATTCAACACTACATAGTTATAAAGATACAACACAGACTTGTTAAATACTGCAAAAAATAAATATTATCTTTCTGATTATCCTGTAAAGAAGTGACACTGATTGTTATATAAAAGTAAAAATAATGCAATTGTATATCAATTCAATACAATCCTTATGAAAGATTTTTAAGTTCAATGTAAGCATTAATACGGAGAAGGCAATGGCACCCCACTCCAGTACTCTTGCCTGGAAAATCCCATGGACGGAGGAGCCTGGTAGGCTGCAGTCCACGGGGTTGCTGAGAGTCGGACACGACTGAGCGACTTCACTTTCACTCTTTATGTTCATGCATTGGAGAGGGAAATGGCAACCCACTCCAGTGTTCTTGCCTGGAGAATCCCAGGGATGGGGGAGCCTGGTGGGCTGCTGTCTGTGGGATCGCACGCTGCTAAGTCACTTCAGTCATGTCCGACTCTGTGCGACCCCATAGATAGCAGCCCATCAGGCTCCCCATCCCTGGGATTCTCCAGGCCAAGAACACTGGAGTGGGTTGCCATTTCCTTCTCCAATTCATGAAAGTGAAATCGCTCAGTCATGCCCGACTCTTCACGACCCCATGGACTGCAGCCTACCAGCCTCCTCCATCCATGGGATTTTCCAGGCAAGAGTACTGGAGTGGGGTGCCATTGCCTTCTCCAAGCAATAGCAGCAGCAAGCATTAATAAATTCTATTAGTTCCTACTTATGAGTCTGTTGGTAGAACTGGCATGCTAAACTGAGACTAGGATACTAGAAGGCTGTTTTTACTGAAATAAGTACTAAAAATACTGTGCATTCCTTTCTTGTTCAATTCAGTATGTTAGTGACCCCTAAAAAATAAAGGAGACCAAAGGCATTTCCAGTTGGAAGATGTCACATAAAATTGGTATATCTGTCATCTCTCAAAAACCACCCAACAAAAAACAAAGGAAAGAAGACATAAAAAGGAGTGAATCTCATCTTTGAACAAAAAGTCCTTTTTAATTTAACCACAATATATGCGGCGGTGGTGGTGGTTCAGTCACTATGTCGAGACTCCTCTGTCCATGAGATTCTCCAGGCAAGAATATGAAGTAGGTTGCCATTTCCTTCTCCAGGGGATCTTCCCAACCCAGGGACTGAACCCAGGTCTCCTACATTGCAGGCAATCTCTTTCCTACATTGCCAGCGAATTCTTTACTGACTAAGCCAACAGGAAGCCCTCAAAAGGGTGGAAGGGGTACCAAAAGCAGTGGAGTTTGAGCAAAGGCATGAAAGGAAGCTGAGGGAGGGCACCCGAGGCTACATATCTTAGAAAGAGCTTAACAGGGCAACCAATGAGAGGCACATACTGAGGTGAGAAATCAATAGCTCAGTTGGCACGACAATAGAAGTAAGGTGGTATTATGGGTTGATTTGTGTGTGTCTCCAAAAGATGCACTGAATTTCTAACCTCTAAATGTGGCCTTATTTAGAGTTTGAAGACATAATCAAGGTAAAATGAGATCATACTAAATTAGGGTAGGCCCTAGTGCAATTACTGGTGTCTTTATAAGACAGAAATTTGGACCCAGAGAGGAGAATGCCATGTGAAGATGAAGACAGAGATTGAAGTGATGCTTTTACCAGCCAAGAAACACCCAGGTTTCTGGCAGCCAGGAGCTAGGATGGAGGCATGAGATGGATCCTCCCTCAGAGCCTCTAGAAGGAACCACCCTTGCCAACACCTTGGTTTTGAACTTCTGGCCTCCAGAACTGTGAGACAATGCATTTCTGTTGTCTTAAGCCACCTGATCTGCGGTACTTTGTTTCGGCAGCTCAAGCCGTCTAATACAGATGAGTAGGCTGGTAGCATGAATTTCCCTGGACCTAGTTTGGTTTTGAGTAGCAGAGAAAGTAGACCTAAGTTAGAGTTCCACCTACAAACCATATTCACAGGAAGTCATATGTTCAGAAAGAAAGAAAAGAGACTACACTGTGAACAGCTCTGCACTGCCTGTCTTCATTGGCTGGGGAAGAGAAAGGCTAAAATATCTTACATACAAAGCCCTGAGTAAAAGAAAAATTCCCCAGGGTATAGAAGGTGTCCTTGGCCCCTTCACTACACAGTGAAAGTTGCTCAGTCGTGTCCGACCCCGTGGACTGTAGCCCACCAAGTTCCTCTGTCCGTGGAATTTTCCAGGCAAGAGTATTGGAATGGGCTGCCATTCCATATACAAACCTCCTATAACTAAATATTTAATATAGGAAAAATTCTCCTCATTCAAACATGAAGAATGGAAAAGAAGGCAACAAAGATATAAGAAAAAACAAAAAAGGAAACATACAGAAACACAAATGCTGATGAATAGTCACCATGAAAATGTTACCTCAGAGCAGATGAAAAGTCTAAACACATATTTTGTCTTACTTTTTCAAAAGATGTAATGGAGCAATTGCTTTCAGTAAATGAGCATGAAACAAAAAAACAACACTCAGAGAAGCAGTGGGGGGAAGTGACTGAAGGAGCAGAAACATAAGCAGACAAAGCTCAGCAAAGAAATAAATGAAAAAGAAACCAAGACCACGGTAGCGAAACACGCAAAACCAGAAGCAGGGTAAGGAGGAGAAGATCCAGTGTGGAACAGAGCAGCCGAAAATGAGGGAAACGCACAAAATGAAACGTGAACAAAGACCAAAATGTTCAGAGAGAAATGTGTAAATGTTGGTCAGTTTATTTGTACGCAGGAGAGGGAATTGAATATTCACAAAATAAAAGTACCTGAAGAAGACAATATGAATAGTGGAAGAGAACAAACATTTAAAGATATATTTTAAGAAAACTTTCCTGGAATAAAAGAAGACTTGAATTTACAAATTGAAATTGCATACCATGTCCCACAAAAATCTTGATGTGGAACAGTCACAGTAAATGTATGGTTTGAAATCTAGAGATTTTAAAATAAATATTCTTTGAGCAGCCAAGCAAGTTGAAGGGAGGAATCAAGACATTTATAAGGAAAAACAGTCAAATTAGCCCCCGATTTCTCTGTGGTAACATTAGACAGATACTGTAGCAATACATGAAAAATTCTCCCAGAAAGAAAATATATATTTCAAACTGTCACTCACTTCCAAAGACAATAAGTAGTTTTGAATATGCAAACGCTCAGGAAATACTGTTTCCAAGAGCTCTTTTTGTTTTAGTATATGTGCTGCCGAAATGAACACCAAGAGCTCTTTCTGAAGAAACGATCATAGGACAAATTTCAGTCAACTGAGACATAAACAGACAAACTGCAGCCAAGAACTGCCTGTGAGCCCCCGAATCTATTTAATTGTGGGACTAGAAGAAAAACAAAAGTAGGAATTATGGTTTCAAAACCGAATGTAAACACTAAGAACTCTACCAAAGGTAGAAAAAATTTGAATAAAAATGTTGAGAGGGCAAGATGGAAAGGTAGGAGGTAGTTAAAGAATATTAACTTCTCCATTTTCTCTAGCTGAGAGCTTCAAGATTTCTTTAAACTGAGAAAGCAATTAATGAGAATATTAGAAATAATTAAGTTACCAAAAAAGATATCTTTTTATAATAATATCATATAGGTAATATAACTAAAATTAGATGGAAAAAGGGAAGGAAAATAAAGAGGGTATACAGTATAATAATCTCATCAGTGTTCACAGTAGAGAATTAACAGATTATTAGCTAAAGAGAAGATTAAGGACAGTATCAACCATCCTTAATAGAAAACTGTTAGATCTAGGAGGAAATAAAAAATTGACATTTCAGAATATCTGAAATATAGCAATAATGAAAATACTACAAAATCAGATTTTAGAGGTACGATTAGAACAGTGGTCCCAGGGAAGCTTATAGTCTTCAATAATAGCTATGTCTAAATAAAAAGGAAAAAAGAAAACAAAAACTTAAAACTCTGACAAAACTTTAAACTCTCAATATGTTAGGTTTAGTTATTTTTATTTCTTTTCTAAGGAAAACAGAATTAAGCTATAAAGATAAAAATAAAGGTTAGTGAATTAAAAGTCAGAGAAAAGGTAGAAATAAATTTCAAAAGCTGTTGCTTTAAAAACAAAACAAAAGGCAAATAAAATCCTGTCTAACAAATCAAGGACAGAAAGAGAAAATTTGAAAACATAAAAGAAATAAAACATAAGGGCAAATAATCACAGATACAGAAGAAATTGAAACACTCATGAAAGTTTGATGATGTAAAAGTATAATTTAACTAACTTTCCAAGAAGAGACAGAAAATCGAAACAGACCAACTGTAGAGAAGAAACAGAGAAAATGGTCAAACAACACAGGTTATAATCTCCTGGGAAGCTTTGAATCTCCTAGGAGTCCAGACTGTGCCCCAGGCCAATTCAATCTACATCTCTGGGAGATAGCAGTAGTTTTTAAGCTCCTCAAGTGTTCCAATACTTAGCCAAGGCTGAGAAGCACAATTCAAATTATTAAAGACATTGAAAATGATACTTGAACTGCTCTTGGGAATTCCCTGGCAGTCCAGTGGTTGGGACTTGGTGTTCTCTGCTAAGGCCCAGGTTTGATACTTGGTCAGGGAAATAAGATCCCACAAACCTTTCAGTGCAGCCGAAAAAAAGCAAACTACTCCCTTCCATAGAAAAATAAAGGAAATTCTTGTTAACCATTTACAAGGTAAATTCTTACCTTGCAATATTACTATTGATATTATTACTTTGTATAATAAGTAATAATTATTATTTATAGTAACTATAACATAATTTATAACATTATTATCAGTGTTACTTTGTGATAATACCAATTAAGATAAAACTGATGCTAAAATATGACAAAGATAGCACACACAGAAAACTATAGGCCAATATTTTTGATGATTATCAATGCCATAAAGCTTACAGTGAGTGTCAGCAAACAGAATTCAGCATCATATTAAAATAATAATAGACCAAGTAGCTTTCCTTCTAGGAATGCAGGTTTGGTTTAATATTAGAAAACCTATTATAATAACTCACCATATTAATAGATGTGGGGAGAAAAATCATATGTATGAGTGCCTCTATAGATGCTATAAAAAGATTAGATATAAATGCACTATCACCTCTTGATTAAAAACTCTCCCTAGAATAGGAATAGATGTATGCTTCCTTAGGGCTTCCCTGGTCTCAGAGGTTAAAGCGTCTGCCTTCAATGCGGGAGACCCAGGTTTGATCCCTGGGTTGGGAAGATCCCCCTGGAGAAGGAAATGGCAACCCACTCCAGTATTCTTGCCTGAAGAATCCCATGGACGGAGAAGCCTAGTAGGTTACAGTCCACGGGGTCGTAAGGAGTCGGACATGACTGAGCGACTTCACCTCACCTCACCTTAGTGTGACAAAAACGATCTCTCTCTCCAGTCTCAAAGCTAGAACCCTGCATGCTGGCTTGTGTACCCACTCAGGTCTTTCCACTGGCTGTGTCCTCCTGAAATATTGTGCTCCCAGACCTCCCCAAGGCTGATTTCTCCTCCACGTTTGCATCTCTGTTCAAATGGTACCTCCTCTGAAGGCCTCCCATGAAAATTCAGTGGAAGCACTTCACCCTCCCCATATATCGATTTCATTTATTTATTCACTGTCTTCCCTCCTTAGATTAAACTCTAGACGAGCTGGGTTTGGCCTGTTACGGCACCACCACATTGCCAGCGCCTACATCAGTGCCTGGCTTATCAAGTGGGCACTCAGTGAGGAGGGCGGGGATTGAAGAGAGAAGAAATCCTTCTGGAATACTCAACCCAAAGCATAGGCTAGAGGTGACCAACACAAAAGCCTTTTTATGAAAAATAAAATACTGTGGTTTGTGAGGTTCTTTAAATATTAAAATCAGACAGTGCAATATCTCCAATTTAAAGCATTTCATTTTGCATTGCATCTCCATCACGCAAGAGTCTTTTTTTGGCAAATTCCCCTGCTTTGGGCTTCCCTTGTGGCTCAGCTGGTAAAGAATCTGCCTGCAATGCAGGAGACGTGGGTTCAAGCCCTCGGTTGGGAAGATCCCCTGGAAAAGGGAAAGACTACTCACTCCAGTATTCCAGCCTGGAGAATTCCATGGACTATATAGTCCATGAGGTCACAAAGAGCTGGACACAACTGAGCAACTTTCATTTCACTTCACCTGCTTTGAAGCGTATGCTTTTCATTAGCTATATTTCTTCTTCTTGGAAATAACCATAACCGGAGTTTAAAATCAATGACTTAGAAAAGAATCTGCCTGACTCTCGTCTTCATCAGCTAGTTTCTCTTCTCCATCCACCGTTTTCTCCTGGTCAATGGGCACCTCAGCCATCCTACTGATCTTTCTGTTTGCCCATCTTGGCTGTCATTATGTGCTAAATCAACACAAAACCTCAGATATAGAACTAAGAATGGTCCTAGCTTAACCTGGCCTTTTCTGGGATAAAAATGCCCCACAACCATACTTCTGGTCCACTAGGCTAGTGAATGGGCTTCCCAGGTGGTGCTAGTGGTAAAGAACCCACCTGCCAATGCAGGAGACATAAGAGATGTGGGTTTGATTCCTGTGTTGGGAAGACCCCTTGGAGGAGGGCATGGCAGGGCAACCCACTCCAGTATTCTTGTCTGGAGAATCCCATGGACAGAGTAGCCTGGCAGGCTATAGTCCATAGGGTGGCAAAGAGTCGGACACGACTGAAGTGAATTAGCACACAAGATATTGAATTCCAAACTAGTTAAGTTAAAAGAGAAAAAACTTAACGGTGAAATGTGTGTTGACACAAGTATTATTGATGTACCTGGTCTTTAGCTAATGTAACAGGAGCTTTTCTGTATTTTAAAAGAGTGGATAAGGCTGAGTTTATTTCAAAATCATAAGAGACGTGGAAAATCATGGATCCTATGTAGGGCACACATCTGGCTCCATCCCCAGTATCCTTGGGACTATCCCGCCATGAACAAGGCAAAAAATATCAAAATATACCAACATTTACCTAATTTTTAAGTGAGTTATCTCAAGGTTGAAGGCCATTCATTGAATTTCCGAGAAATAGAGTAAATTAGACATTACATAAACTCTGCAAGTATGACACATTCCCCCTGAGAGGAAATGTTTGAACATTTATGTGAGATATTAGAGAAGAATATATACAGGCTTCCCAGGTGGCGCAGTTGGTAAAGAATCTGCCTGCCAATTCAGGAGGTACAAGAGATACAGTTTCAATCCCTGGGTCAGGAAGATCCCCTGAAGCAGGAAATGACAACCCACTCCAGTATCCTTGCCTGGAAAATTCCATGGACAGAGAAGCCTGGAGGGGTGACAGTCCATGGAGCTGCAAAGAATTGGGCATGACTGAGCGCGCAGTGCACACATCCAGTCAGAGCAAATTAATGAAAGTCTAAGGGCATTCCTCCTCCGCTCGAAAATCTTTTCATGAAAAGTTTAAGCAAAGAACAAAGTTGAAAGAATTTTGTGATGAACATCTATGTACCTTCTGCCTTGATTCAATTATTTCTGTTTTGTTTATACTTGCTTTATCACCTTATCCATCCCTCTACCATTATTAATCCACCTTATTGTTCAGTGCCTTTTTTTTTTGGCCACCATGCACAGCTTGCAAGATCTCAGCTCCCTAGTCAGAAATTGAACCTGGATCATTGCAGTGCCAAATCCTAACCACTAGACCAAGAAACTCCCATAGATGCATTTTTCTTAAAATTATAAACATCAGTACACTTCCCCCTAAATATTTCCTCCCTATGATTAACTAGAATTCAATATTTATTTACAGTAAAATTTGTATATACAACGAATACACTTCAATGTTTGCTGAGTTTCAACAAACACACACATTACTGAGTTTTAACAAGCACATATATCTGTGTAAACCAAACCTCTATAAAAATATAGAACATTATTATTACCCCCCAAAATTCCCTTTTGCCCCATCCTAGTTAATCCATACTTCCATGCCCTTAGAAGATATCAATATTCTGATTTTTTTCCAACATAGATTCAGTTCAGTTCATTCAGTCGCTCAGTTGTGTCTGACTCTTTGCGACTCCATGAACCACAGCATGCCAGGCCTCCCTGTCCATCACCAACTCCTAGAGTTTACCCAAACTCATGTCCATTGAGTCAGTGATGCCATCCAACCATCTCATCCTCTGTCATCCCCTTCTCCTCCTGCCCTCAATCTTTCCCAGCATCAGGGTCTTTTCAAATGAGTTAGCTCTTCACATCAGGAGGCCAAAGTATTGGAGTTTCAGCTTCAACATCAGTCCTTCCAATGAACACCCAGGACTGATCTCTTTTAGGATGGACTGGTTGCATCTCCTTGTAGTTCAAGGGACTCTCAAGAGTCTTCTCCAACATCATAGTTCAAAAGCATCAACTCTTCCGTGCTCAGCTTTCTTCACAGTCCAACTGTCACATCCATACATGACCGCTGAAAAAACCATAGCTTTGACTAGATGAAACTTTGTTGACAAAGTAATGTGTCTGATTTTTAATATGCTGTCTAGTTTGGTCATAACTTTCCTTCCAAGAAGTAACCGTCTTGTAATTTCATGGCTGCAATCATAGATTAGTTTTGCTTAATTTCATATAGATGGTATCATAAAGTATATACTCTTTTGTATATGGTTTCTTTTGTTCACCTTGTTTTCAAGATTCATCCATGTTGTTTCTTGTATTTATTGTATATTATGGAGTTGTATTCTACTATATCACAGTGTATACATCCAGTCTCATATTAATAGATATGTAGGATGTGAGAGTTGTGCATTTAGAATCCCCACCCGCAATATTTGAACATTCCAGTTGCTCCACATCACCACCAACATTTGGTATTGTCAGTCATTTTAGGTTTAGTCTTTTGGTAGGTGTGTAAGCAATTTTATTTTTAAATTAAAATATTCTTTCTATTCCAAAAAATATTTGCAGTTTACTAAAATTCATTTAAGATGAAAAACAAGCACAAAAATTAGAGTGAGAAAAAGAATAAGTGTTCATAGGTACGATGAGTTCAGGAAGTATTAGTACAAAGAAATAAATGCATGAAGTAAGTGCTTTGTAATTATTAAAAATGGTCCACTTCATCAGACCCTGGGGATCTTAGTGGCCAAAAAAAAAAAAAAGGGGAAAACATGACCAGTTACAGGATTTATACTGTCCTTATTGTAAAAACTTATTAACTGTTCAGGAGAAGGCATTTATAAGGTACTGGGAGAAGGCAATGGTACCCCACTCCAGTACTCTTGCCTGGAAAATCCCATGGACGGAGGAGCCTAGTAGGCTGCAGTCCATGGGGTTGCTAAGAGTCGGGCATGACTGAGTGACTTCACTTTCACTTTTCACTTTCATGAATTGGAGAAGGAAATGGCAACCCACTCCAGTGTTCTTGGCCTGGAGAATCCCAGGGATGGGGAGCCTGATGGGTTGCTATCTATGGGGTCACACAGAGCTGGACACAACTGAAGCGACTTAGCAGCAGCAGCAGGGCATAAGGAATCTCTCCTGTAGGGTCTCATATAGAAGACCCTGATTGATTCTATAGTACGCATTTTCAACTATGTGTTCTATGATAAATATACATTGTGTATCAAATTGCCCTTTTAAATATAACATCCCTCAGTGCAATCCAAAGGCTTATTGGAGCTTGTGACTCCAGAACAACCCTAAGAAATGAAGTGCAGCAGAGAATGTGAACATCGCCTTTTGTACTGAAATGAGATCATGCAAATCACTTTTTCTAGTTTTTCTCTCTGCCTCACAGTCTCTGTCTTACCTGAATTGATCGCTTTAATTAAAAGAATTTATGTATATTAAATTAATTTCAAATTATTCATATTTATTTCTTGAAACATTATACCCTTATCTCTTCCCTCAAAATTTTGTGTAATATTTCCTTTGTTTATGTGTTTTCACAGATGATCCTACTACCTCTCCAGTTTGATTATAAACTCCCAAAGGCAATGGCCATTTTTATATTGTAGTCAACAGTAAATGTTGACTAAGATATTACTGGTAGAGAAGAAAATATGACATAAATAAAAGCACTATGCAGTTATACAGTATAACATAACATTTACATTAAAACAGAAAATGTTTTTATGATGCTAGGATAATACTAAAACACATGTGAAATACCATAAATCTGGTATAGTATAAACCTAAACATAGAACCATTTAGAAGTCAGTATTATTTTGTATGTTCAATTATCGTTTTAGTTCTTTCCAAGTTAGGCCTTTAATCATTTTGCTCTCAGAAATTCTAAGAGGGAAAATCTGTGTTATTATTTGAAAAATCTTTCTTAATTGTTTATAAGAATGCATAATACTTAGCGTGTTCCTCTTCAGTATTAAATATTATTGTGCTTGCATTCTCAGTAGCTAAGTCATATCCAACTCTTTATGGCCCTGTGGACTCTAGCCCACCAGGCTCCTCTGTCCATAGAATTTCCCAGGCAAGAATACTGGAGTGGGTGTCACTCCTATGCCAAAGGGTCTTACTGGCCCAGAGATCAAACTCATGTCTCCTGCTTGGCCGGTGAATTCTTTACCACTGAGCCACCTGGGAAGCCATTAAGTATTACGACCGCCTTACTATGGTGATAAAAGCTACTGGTGGCAAACACTGCGTGCTGGCTGACCAGCAAACGCTTCCAACACTCTTCTCCCTTGCCTGCCTCTACTGGAGAAGGTATAAAAGTTAAAAACTCACTTTCCCAGTTGTCTTGGCAGCTTTGTGTGGTTACATGACAGTGTTACAAATAGGACACAAGGGAAAGTGTGCTGAATTTTTTTTTAATTCAAGTATAGTTGGTTTACAATATTGTGTTAATTGTCAGGTGTACAAATTAGTGATTCAGTAATTTTTGCAGATTATTTTCCATTAGAGGTTATTATAAGATACTAGGTATTACTTCCCTGTGCAGTGCAGCATATCCTTTTTGCTTCTCTATTTTATATATAATATCCCATATCCCTTATTATCCCTTCCCCATTTCCTCTCCCCTTTCATAACACAAGTTTGTTTTCTGTACCTGTGACTCTGTTTCCGTTTTGCATTTATATTTACTTATTTTTTAGATTCCACGTATAAATCAAATCACTTGGTATATGTCTCTGACTTATTTCACTGAGCATGGTGTTCTCTAGGTTCATCCACATTGCTGCAAATGGCAGTATTTCATTTTCTCACAGCTGAGTGATATTCCATTATAGGTGTGTGTGTGTGTGTGTGTGTGTGTGGTGTGTGTATCACATCTTCTTGATCCAATCATCTGTTAGTGAGCACTTGGGTTGCTTCCATGTCTTGACTATTGTAAATAGTGCTGCTTTGAAGATTGGGGTTCATGAATTTTTTCAAATTAATGTTTTTGGTTTTGTGGGTATATACCCAGGAGTGGAATTGTTGGACCATATGGTAGTTCTATTTTTAATTTTTTAAGGAACCTCTGTACTGTTTTCCCTATGGCTATACCGATTTACATTCCCATCAACAGTGTGCCCTTTTCTCCATACTCTCTCCAGCATTTGTTACTTGTAGACTTTTTCATGGTAGATATCATGATAGGTTTAAGGTGATATCTCACTGTGGTTTTCATTGCATTTCTCTAATAATTAGGGATGTTGAGCATCTTTCCATGTGCTTGTCCACCATCTGTATGTCATCTTTGAAAAAATGTTTATTCAAGTCTTCTGCCCATTTTTCAATTGGGTTGTTTGGGTTTTTTGATATTGAGTTGTATGAGCTGTTTGTATATTTTTAATATTAACCCTTTGACAGCTGCATCATTTGCAAATATGCAAACCCATTCCTTGGGTTCTCTTTTCATTTTGTTGATGGTTTCCTTTTCTGTGCAAAAGTTTTTAAGTTTAACTAGCTGGTTTTAGAAAAGGCAGAGGAACCAGAGATCAAATTGCCAACATCCGCTGGATCATGGAAAAGCAAGAGAGTTCCAGAAAAACATCTATTCTGCTTTATTGACTATGCCAAAGCCTTTGACTATGTAGATCACAATAAACTGTGGAAAATTCCGAAAGAGATGGGAATACCAGACCACCTGACCTGCCTCTTGAGAAATCTGTATGCAGGTCAGGAAGCAACAGTTAGAACTGGACATGGAACAACAGACTCATTTCAAATAGGAAAAGGAGTACGTCAAGGCTGTATACTGTCACCCTGCTTATTTAACTTCTATGCAGAGTACATCATGAGAAACACTGGACTGGAAGAAACACAAGCTGGAATCAAGATTGCCAGGAGAAATATCAATAACCTTAGATATGCAGATGACACCACCCTTATGGCAGAAAGTGAAGAGGAACTAAAAAGCCTCTTGATGAAAGTGAAAGCGGAGAGTGAAAAAGTTGGCCTAAAGCTCCACATTCAGAAAACAAAGATCATGGCATCCAGTCCCATCACTTCATGGGAAATAGATGGGGAAACAGTGGAAACAGTGTCAGACTTTATTTTTTGGGGCTCCAAATCACTGCAGATGGTGACTGCAGCCATGAAATTAAAAGACGCTTACTCCTTGGAAGAAAAGTTATGACCAACCTAGATAGCATATTCAAAAGCAGAGACATTAAGGTCTGTCTAGTCAAGGCTATGGTTTCTCCTGTGGTCATGTGCGGATGTGAGAGTTGGACTGTGAAGAAGGCTGAATGCCGAAGAATTGATGCTTTTGAACTGTGGTGTTGGAAAAGACTCTTGAGAGTCCCTTGGACTGCAAGGAGATCCAACCAGTCCATTCTGAAGGCGATCAGCCCTGGGATTTCTCTGGAGGGAATGATGCTAAAGCTGAAACTCCAGTACTTTGGCCATCTCATGTGAAGAGTTGACTCATTGGAAAAGACTCTGATGCTGAGAGGGATTGGCAGCAGGAGGAGAAGGGGACGACAGAGGATGAGATGGCTGGATGGCATCACTGACTCGATGGCCGTGAGTCTGAGTGAACTCCGGGAGTTGGTGATGGACAGGGAGACCTGGCGTGCTGCGATACATGGGGTCGCAAAGAGTCGGACATGACTGAGTGACTGAACTGAACTGAACTGAGGTTCCATTAGTTTATTTTTGCTCTTAATTCTTTTGCTTTAGGAAACTGACCCAAGAAAATATTGCTATGATTTATGTCAAGGAGTGTTCCATCAATGTTCTCTTCTGGGAGTTTTATGGTTTTGTGTCTTACATTTAAGTCTTTAAACCATTTTGAGTTTATCTTTATATATGGTATGCGGGAATGTAGTGTGTTGTATTCATATTTTTCCTGCTCTGCTTTCCATGCTGGCACCTAAAAGTAACACTTGGCAGAACCACAGCTGTGTTCCAGCCATAGGACAGAAATTCCTAACTACGGATGACAGACTGGCAAGATGAGAAAGAGCTTGGATCTATGATAACATACCTTTATCTTCATATTACCTATGAATTTCCTACTGTGGTGGCCAGCATCCCAATTGGCCCCCAGTGACCCTTAACTCTTGGCCTTTACAGCTTTGAGTAGTACCCTTCCACAAGGAATTAGGGCTGGCCTATGTGATTAACAAAATAGAACAGAGTGATGTTGTGTGACTTCTGGTGCTGGATCATAAAAGGCATCACAGCTTCTGCTTTGCTCTCTTGGATTGCTCACTGTGGGGAAAGCTAGCAGCCATCCTTTAAAGACATTCAGGGAGCTTTCTGGAGAGGCACATGTAGGGAGAAAATGCTTCCTGCCAACAGTCAGCACCAATTTACCAATCATGAAAGTGAGCCACTTTGGAACTATATCCTCCAGCCCCAGTCAAGCCTTCAGATGACTACAGCCATGAGAGTTAGCAGCAATCTGATCAAAGACCTTAAAACAGATTTACCCAGCCAAGTGACTCTTGAATTCTTGAACTATAGAAATCATGAGCAAGAATAAATTATTGTTATTGCTTAATCCATGAAACTTTAGGGATTATTTGTTTTGCAGAATTAAGTAACAGATACATCAGAATTCTTGTTATATAAGAGGAGTTTCAGCTCAGATGGTAAAGAATCTGCCTGCAATGCAGGAGATACAATTGTTATTTGGGTAACTTTTTATCATTGGAAGGACTGATGCTGAAGCTGAAACTCCATTACTTTGGCCACCTGATGTGAAGAACCAACTCATTGGAAAAGACCCTAATGCTGGGAAAGATTGAAGGCAGGAGGAGAAGGGGACAGAGGATGAGATGGTTGGATGACATAACCGACACAATGGACATGAGTTTGAGTAGGCTCCTGGAGTTGGTGATGGACAGGGAAGCTTGGAGTGCTGCAGTCCACAGGGTCGCAAAGAGTTGGACACGACTGAACTGAACTGAAACAGTTCTAAGTGATAAACTACTCCTGGAAATTTCGTGTATGTGAATCCATCCTAAAAACTGTATTCAAAGCGATATCAAACCCAAAATGAGGTTTAATTTCAGTACCAGTATGAAGAATAAGATGGGAAAAATGAACCACATTTCAAGAAACCTAAACTCTAGCCCCAACTCTGTCATTATTAACCTATGACATTGGGCAAATCTACCGGAGATCCTTTTCTTCATTTGAATGATGAGGAAACTGGACTAGATGATTTCCGTAGCTCCTTTTAACTCCTAATTTCTGACTCTGAGCTTTGAGTTCAATGGTTCAAAGAATTTGAAAAAGAATAAATACATGTATATGTATAACTAAATCACTTTGCTGTACATCTGAAACTAACACAACATTGTTAACCCTCCAATATAAAATTTAAAAAAAATTTAAGGTTCATTGGTACTGTTTTCAGGGCTCTGATAACCTTTAAAGAGAAAATTTTACCTGTTAAGTTAGTGTAGTAATAGTAAATATTGAGGAAAATGCAAGGTTATTGGCATTAACATACTATTGTTGGTGACAGAAATTGGTTTAATCCTCTTAGAAAGCAATTTGGTATTATGTCGGTGGGTTTCTTTTAAGCCAATGTTCTAACAGAAAAAAAAAAAAGTGATAGTGTCATTTTAGAAGTGGAACATATAGTACCCTTACAAATAATGTTTAAGAGTTTATACTGATAATGTAGAGAAATATATTTTCATACTAAGAAAAAGTTTAAAAAGAATAGAGATATCTCTTGATAGTCTTCTTTGGGTGGTGAAACTAGAGATTACTTTCCTCTCCATCTCCCACTGTTTTTATATTTTTCAAATTTTTCATCCATGGCTCATTTTTATAATTTTAAAGCCTGAATGAGAGCCTAGAGAAGGTAAAATTCAAAGAGGAAAATGCAAAAGAATGAAAAAAATTCAAGAGGGTGACTTTGGGTTCATTAAATAAGCCAAGATCTACTGTGGGTAGCTTGGTAGTTAATCAAGAGCAGATGCTGGCAGTAAGATAGGCCAGTCAAAGAAGAAGCAGTTTGATGAGGCTATGACATGGAAAATCGGATTAGGAAATAATCGAACACATATGGCACAAAACCAAGAGGAATAGAGGAACAGGAATATGGCAAATCCCAGGAGTCAAGGCCAATAGGAAGGGAAAAATGAAACAGAACAAAATATACAGACATAGCCATCACCTAATAACAGGTGGACTGAGAAGACTAAAGTTAACATTCTGTGCAGGTATTGCTGTAGTATGCCTATTTTTAAAGATTTTTTAATGTGAACCATTTTTAAATTCTTTATTGAATTTGTTACAATGTTGCTCCTTCTCTCTCTTTTTTTTGGGGGGGTGGGGGAAGATTTTTGGCCGCAAAGCACGTGAGATCTTCGCTCCATGACCAAGGATCAAACCCACACCCCCCTTATTGGAAGACAAAGTCTTAACTACTAGACCACCAGGGAAGTCCCATGTAGTATGTGTATTTAAGTTAATCAACAGACCACAACATCACATATACAAAAAGCAAGGATTTTTGTTTGCAACATACAGTGGAGTATGAGCGCTAGGTTATAAACAGTTTGGAATTAATATTTAGCACAGTTGTTGTTAGTTTTTCCTATAAATTTTTATATAATAATATCAGTTTTGCAGTTGTTGCGCTTAAGAAGAGATTGAACATTTTGTTTGGTACTTGCTTTCACTTTCTGGGCACTGAGATTAATCAGGAGATCAATAGCGAACATGGGCAGTAACATCCCCAGAAAGTATGTATGATCTCAAAGTGTAACAGAGGGACTGTATCAACTTAGTGAGGGCCTAGGAAGGAACTTATGTCTGCGACTTTTAGATTCAGACTTTTCCCCTCTGTATGTCTCCCCACTGAATTAAAACTAAAACCTATAGGTTGAGTATCTTTAAGAAAATAGGGCAGTACTTACAAGAGTTGTTTTGAAACTACAAATCAAAGCAACAGAGAAAAGTTCTCCCTTTGATATTGGGACTAGATGTAATCTGGAGACAGAGCAAAGCCAAAGCAAATATTGTTAGCTTAACACACAAGCGTACTTCCTCACACGCAGTGCAGTGCTCTACAACATGATGACTGCACGGTTCTTGCTTCATCTCACTGATTGATCCCCTATCCATTCTTTTTCCCCCCCCATCCTCTAATTATGAGCCTTCCCTTTGGATTTGTCCTTGGATCCCCAACCTAACCTTTCTCCTGGGGACAGCTCATTCACATCCATGGTAATGCATGAAAACTTACTGAGCACCAACTATGGACTAGGCACTATGCTATATATCAGAACACAGCAAGAATACATTGTCCATGAGCCAGAGAAAAACACTTGAGTAACAACAGTATAATGTGGTAAGTAGTACTGAGTGAAAGTCACTCAAGCATGTCTGACTCTTTATGACCCCTTGGAATTCTCCAGGCCAGAATACTGGAGTGGGTAGCCTATCCCCTCTCCAGGGGATCTTCCCAACCCACGAATCAAACTGGGGTTTCCTGCATTGCAGGCGGATTTTTTACTACCAACTGAGCTATCAGGGAAACCCATAATGCGGTAAGTGCCCTACTAAATGTTCGTGCGAATCATAGGAGGAAAAAAAAAAAAAGAATGTGACTGACATCTGAGAAGTTTTCACAGAAGGAGATATTGCTAAAGGACGACAAAAATGTTCAAAGATGGATGTGAACATTTCAAGCTAAGGAGACAGTGCAAAGACACTGCATACATGTTAAGGACAAGTTTGATGTGGAAGAATTTGGAGGAGTTCAAGGGGGTAGAAGGAAGTGAGGCTGGAGATAAAGTGAGTGCTGTGGAGAGTTCTTCTAAGCACTGGTAATAAGTTGCAACTTTATTCTTTATGTATTAAAAGCCATTAAAAGCTTTAAGCAAGAAGGAGACAAGATCATCTTTGTATTTTAAAATGATCCTTTTGGTAGCAATCTGGACGCTTCTTTGCTAAGACTCAAGCAAGTACAAAGTATTTCAATAATCCAGGTAAGAAATAATGGGAGCCTAAACTAAGAGAGGGGCGGTGGGAGATGAAGAGGAAGGACAGATTCAAGAGCACTGATCAGATATGTAAGCAACAGAATGTAGGTGGGTAAAGAGAGGGATCAATAAAAGGCAAGTTTTTAACATAGTTAGCTAGTTTGATGTGATATCACTAAATGAGACCAAGAATATGAGGCAAGTATGATAGAGATAAGGCAAAGGATAAAATGAAAATACATGTTTTGACATGGTGAATTGAGTCCACTGGGATATCTGCGGGCAGATATCCTGGGAACAGTTAAATACAAGAATGCAGAACTTAGAAATGATATGGGGAGTCAAAGCCACTGGCAAGTGACAGCTTCAGTGCTGAAAAGACATCCAGGAAATAAAAAAAAAAGACATCCAGGAAAAATAGGATGAAAAGTATCTAATTGTCTATACAGTCGCATTTTTCTCTGATACTCTACTGTTAGAAAATCTGTGTCCTCTGTCTTTGTTCATTACCAGACTTCTCCGTTTGGACATCCTACCATCGCCACAAACATGAGTGAATCTAAAATGGTTGAATATTGGAATTATGTATATTTCCGCCTTAGCAATTAGTGTTTCACAACTGGATTACCGCAGCAGTTTCCAGGCTTCCTTATCATGCAGCTCACTACTTTACAATTCATATTGCCAGATATTTCTTACCCTTTCCTCACATATTTCCCTGCTCAAAATCCTTTATCGGCGTCCTGTTAATCACTGCAGCCCAGCCGAGCCCCACATTCAGTCTCTCACTTCTCAGCGCTATTCTTCTTACAGGATGAGGCTCCTCAAGTACCCCAGTGTTCACCGCACCTTGGTTCGTGCTGTACCCCTATTTCCTCCTCTCAGTTTAACCAAATCCCATTGAACATTTCAAGCAGGATTTCTCATCTTTTTGACCATTTCCCTTCAATAAAGCTAACTCAAAACCTGCTTCATCCTTGTCCGCTTCCACTAGAGAGGCTGGAAAAGTTCAGTGCTTGTTTTCTGAGCCTTCCTTGCAACTAGGAGAAACCAGGTGACACGGTTCTAGCCAATGGTGCTGCTCCCTTCTCCTCCTTGCCTTGAAAATGAGCACAGGTACCCGGAACTGCAGCAACCATCATGGGCTCATAAACAAACGAGGCAGCCTGTTTAGTCTTACAGCCTGGGAAAACACAAATTACAAGGTCCTTGATTCCATTCCTTATGTCACACCAGGCCACAATTGCCTACCTCTGGCCTTAAATTAGGTGAGAAAATAAGCACTCACTTGTTTAGGCTACAACTGACTGTCTTTGTTTTTTGCTGCGGAAAAAAATTCCAAATTGATTTACATGCCATACTTCCATTATTTATTTTCAAACAATAAGATACCCTTAATAGCTAATATTAATAAATTCATATGAGTGTTTTTATGTGCAAAAATTCACTGGACAGTTCAACACATATCTAATAATCTGTCAGCTAAGATATGTAGACACTCATATCTTCCACCAGTTACAGCTTTGTGCAGAAACTATTCTCGCTGAAGTTCAGAGAGGCTAGGAGAAGCAATAATTAAAATGCTTATATTAGTTAAAGGGAGAATTTCAGTTCTTCAATTGTACTATGTTTAAGTTATTCTGTAAGTATTTAGTTCTCCTTTACTGCAACTAAAAAGAGAGTTCTAAATTACTGAATTATATATATATATATTTACATTTTGCTTTCTCACTAAAAAGAGATGGGTGACCCCTCACAGAAGAGCACTGAAGTATCTTTGTGTCCTGATGTGGACAAAGGATCTTTCCATGCTCTGGTAGGCATCCTCTAAGGAGGCCCTCAGTGTTCCCCACCTCATGGTATTTACAGCCCTGTTTAACCTGCTCACATAGGGTGGGGCTTGGATTTAGGGGCCAGGTCATACGGTAACTCTATGTTTACCATTTTGAGGAACTGCCAAACTCACACCACAGTGGCTACAGCATTTGACATGCCAGATAAACTACTTTTTTATCTCTAGAGCAAAGGGCAAATTATTTAACCTGAGTTTCCCATCATTTATAAAATGGGATAATTCCAAAAGTAAAGACTAACCTTTACTTAGCACTTACATGTACCTGTACTGTTCTATGTAATTTCTAAGATTTTACTAATCTAATCCCCTGTGTAGGGTTGTCAGATAAAATAGAGGATACTCCAGGAAATTCAGATAAAAAATAAATTTTTTTTTTTTAGTATGATTCTGTCCTCTGCAATTTTGCCCAAGGTCTCATAGTAGTATGTGCTATTATGTGCCAGGGTGGGAATCTAGGCAGTCTAACTCTGGAACAACTGCTGTTTATTTCCCGTAACTTCAAGCAGTTCTTGCAAGGTGGATTAAGTACATTTAAAAACTTGGTACCCACAACAGTAAATTTCCAGTAAATGTTAGTTCTCTTCCAGGCTTCTTCCTTTGCTGGCCTTCTTTGCTGACAACTCCCAAGCCTTTGTGTGCCCATAGCACTTTGTTTATACTCTTTTGTAGTGTGTGTGTGTGTGTGTGTGTGTGTGTGAGTGTGTGTGAGTGTGTGTGTTAGTTGCTCAGTTGCATCTAACTCTTTGCAATCCCATGGACTGCAGCCCACCAGGCTCCTCTGTGCATGGAATTCTCCAGGCAAGAATACTGGAGTGGGTAGCCATGCCCTCCTCCAGGGGATCTTCCAGACCCAGGGATCAAACCCAGATCTCCCACATTGCAGGCTGATTCTTTACCGTCAGAGCCACCAGGGAAGTCTCTTTTACAGTAATAGACTACAGAGAGGTTGTCATTGCTCAATGGTCATAATTTCTAAACTGAGACTTCAATGAAAAATTATTTAAATATCAGTTTACTGTAGTAGGTTATGGTAAGGATACCAGCATCCTCAGGGAAAACTTTAAGAAATAAACACTTATTTTATAAATGCAGAACAAAAAAGTGAAATTCTCTGTTCTCTCTAACTTGGCACCTCACTTCTGATTTTGTTCTTTAAAAGTGAGTCTTCAATTTAATCAGGGATCAAGAATATCAAATTTGATGAAATACTAAGCACATTAATCTAATCATATTCCTGTATTTCGAATGTCAATTGTTTAAATATATTAACAGCAATTTTTTATTTCTCAAACACGTTAACCTCTAGAATTCACCCCAGAAGATTTGCAGAGATTTTTTTTTAAAGTAGTTCTTTAGCTTTCTGCAGTAATGAATGTGCCTTTAATCAATCATTCAACACAGAAGAAGTCAGATTTTTTTCCCTCTCTATCTCAGTGGTGTATAGAGCAACCACATCCCTATGAGGAAGTGCTCTACACTTGTTCACTCTCTGGAATTTTTTCTGTTTATATTTGTAACTCATACATTCATTCTTAGAAAATGTAATATGGTACAGAAGAGGAAACACTGGTATATATCCATTGTGATCCTGCAATAACGAAAAAAATGTCTGCATATAAAGCTGGTTCCAGTGTCATAGCAGTCATTCTGGTTACTGTGTTTCCTGCACCAACTGCTGTCTTTTTCCAGCTGAAAATTATGTTGGCTGAGAGCCATGCCACAGAACCTCCACCCTGAGGAGTGACTCAGATAATTAGACAAAAGCATGAAAACCTCTCCAGGATCTTTTCAGACTTCTCTCTTGACATTCCTCTCTCTTAGGCATAGAATTGGTGACTACACATTTTGTGTAGTTGAAGGGAAAAAACTACCACCATTCATAAATCTACAATGCCTGTTCTCAATCATCATCTTTAAAAATGTATTAATACAACAAATAGTTGGCTCTGCAGTATCTTGAGAAAGTCTTTGTTCACTGAATGTTTTTTATGTACAATATAATTTTTCAAACTTACTATGGATAATTTCAAACATTCGATTGAATACCCATGTACACATTCACTCAACCTCAAGAGTTAGCAACTCATAGTTCATATAGTTTCACCTGTAAGTTCAGTTCAGTTGCTCAGTCGTGTCCGACTCTTTGCGACCCCACGAACCGCAGCACGCCAGGCCTCCCTGCCCATCGCCAACTCCCGGAGTCCACCAAAACCCATGTGGGTTGAGTCAGTGATGCCATCCAACCTTCTCATCCTCTGTTGTCCCCTTCTCCTCCTGCCCTCAATCTTTCCCAGCATCAGGGTCTTTTCAAATGAGTCAGCTCTTTGCATCAGGTTGCCAAAATATTGTAAACCCCTCCTTATTCCCAGATTATTTTAAGACAAATCCAAGAAACGTAATTTCATCATTAAGTAGTTCAAGGCTAGCATAAGTCTTGAATTTTATTTCTGCTTTCATTTTTTTATTATTATTAAGTTAGAGGGAAGAAAGAAAATAGAACTAACATCTACTGAGTGCCTCCCATGCCAGATGTTATGCAAGAGATTTCTCCTAAATTACCGCTTTTAACGATAAAACCCTGCTGGGTGAACATTACCAGTCCCATGTTTAGAAAAGGAAGCAAAGAGAGAAATTTTACAATGTCACTTAACTATTGAGTAGCAGGGCTTGGGTTCAAACCTAGGTCTGACTCAAAACATTATGCTGTTTCCCCAAATTGACCCTGTCAGGCAGGGTCCTAAAATGCCGGTGGAAAGGTAGGAGTTGTCTTAGACAACCTTTTTGAGGAGGGGGCACCTCTTCCATCTTCAGCCCTCCCTCCGTGCTATGAATGATATCCCAAAATCATGCACAGGATGTTTCCAGAGTCTAATTCTTTACTCTAGTATTTCTAACACTTATGCAGAAGTCACAGTTTTCCTCAGTCACTATTTTGATGCTCAGGAAAGCGACATGGACTCTGATGTGCACCAATAGGCGACATACTTCAGGGTTTATTAGGAAGGGACGTGCAGTAAGAAAAAAACACAAACAACAACAACAACAAAAACCCTACAGCCTAGAAATCTCCATACGTGTAGAAAAATAAATATTAACATGTCTAAGCACATGGAAACAAAAACCCTGTCAACAATACTAGAAGGAAGATTAGTTATCCAGGATATAATTTGGAAAATTTTCCATACTAGTCTAAAATCTATGCTCCAAAAAAAAATAAATTTTTTAATTAATAAAACCTATACTCCAATGAGATTTCCAACAAATAATAAGAGTACCTGTTAGCATTTATTTAAAATATTTTCTCCAAGATGGCTCTATTACATTATTACACTAAGTAAAGAAAGAAAAAAAAAAAAAGAATCAATATGTGATATTTTGTTGTATAACTTGTCTCATGACAAAAAGAAAATAAGATTCCTCAAACAAGTTTCTAAATACTAGGTTCTTGTGTGAAATGCATTCACTATATTAAATCAAGTATTATCTATGAATTGGAGAGAATAAAAAATATAAATCAGGGACTTCCTTGGTAGTCCGGTGGCTAAGACTCTGTGCTCCCAATGTCGGAGGCCTAGGTTCGTTTCCTGGTCAGGGAACTAGATCCCAGAGGCCATAACTAAAGATCCCAAGTGTAGCAACTAAGACCATGCTCAACTAAACAAATAAATACATGTTAAAATATATATATATATAAATCAATCTTATAAAAAGAATTCAAATCATAGATAGGCAATCAACCATAAAAGGCTAAGAATTTTTCATATACCAGTACTACTGTTTACTTTGCAATACTTACCTATCTTTACCCTCAAACTTGATAATTACAGTTCAGATTTTTTAAATTTCAAAAATAAGCCATAATACAATGTGTTCATTTCAGATGTAGATTTAAGGTTCCTAAGGAACAATTCATGGTCTAGGAAAAAACTCGAGTGTATCAAATGAAAATACAATGTGTCAATAGCTACCAGCGTCCCAGGTTTGTCCTGTTATGTCTACAAAAGAATCCTTAGGTATTAACCTCAAAAATCTTGCTTTAAAAGTAGTTTAAGCATCACTATTGGTTACCTTGAGCTAAATATAAATACAAAGATACTGACTGACTTAACACTTTACTACCAGATCACTATGTATTTTTTTTTAGTTTGAAGTATTAACTACTATTTTTGATACCAGTGAATGTGTTGGAAAAATGAATGAATCCCAAATACTAATATTAAAAGAGTTGTTTTTTAAATTTACTTATAGCATAAAAGAAGATTTTTTTAAATAATTCAACATTAAGCTCTCAAAGTCAAAGCCTCAGAAAAAGGAAAGTTATGGTTCATAGCCACTGACTCATTTCCTTAGATGATTCAACCTCCTGGCTTTAACAGTGCCTTGCCCTCCCCTCCCCCTTCCACTTTTAATTCAGTACTGGGGGAAATAAACCTCTACCACTAAACAGCTAGCTTTCCTGTGCTAGCACATCATAATCTTTTAAGTAAATGAGTCTCTCTACAAGCTTTTATATACTTTTGATATTAAAGTCCTATTATATAATTAACAGTGGCTCAAACACACTATGTGGATTTTTCCAAAAGTTATTGAAAAAATGCAGAGGTGTTTTTTCCACCTCTTAAATATGTCACTGGCACAAAGATGATTTCATTAAAATGTGCATCCTTCTGCTACCCTACCCGGCACAAACCTTTGAAAATAAGCCTGGGCTTCATCTCACTTCTCCACGTATTCTTTAAATATTTATATACCTCAAATGTTATATTCCTGATGAATAACATGTTCATGAGCTTAGCTGATACAAAGTAGAGACCCACAAAGACAGATGAAGAGAATTAACACAAATACACCAAAGGCACATCTACACATACCCAGAACTCCTGGCCAAATTCACAACAGAACCCAATACATCTGGCTCCTCCTCCCCAAGTAAGGCAAGACTAGCCAGCCACACAGAGTTCAGAAACCATGTGTACTGATGCTGCTCCTGAAAAACAACAAACCATCCCCTAATCAGAGGCATATAGAGGTATATAGTTCAAACCAAGTTGAAATAAAAAGTGAAAGTCACTGTCACTCAGTCATGTTCAACTCTTTGGGACACAGGATTTTCCAGACCAAGATTCTGGAGTGGACAGCCTATCCCTTCTCCAGGGGATCTTTCTGACCCAGGAATCAAACCCAGGTCTCCCACATTGCAGGCGGATTCTTTATTAGCTGAGCCACAAGGGAAGCCCAAGAATACTGAAGTGGGTAACCTATCCCTTTTCCAGGGGATCTTCCTGACCCAGGAATTGAATGGGGGTCTCCCTCATTACAGGCAGATTCCAACTGAGCTATCAGGGAAAACAAGTTGGGGTCACCTTATTTAACATAAGGTAGGAGAGAAGAAGGCCTCTTCCTCCTC
The DNA here is from genome assembly GCF_001704415.2 of Capra hircus. Lineage (NCBI taxonomy): Eukaryota > Metazoa > Chordata > Mammalia > Artiodactyla > Bovidae > Capra > Capra hircus. Next base: position 60,167,343 of record NC_030817.1, read on the forward strand.
ACCATCTATGGCACCCCTCCCGCGCCACACCACCCCCTTGTTTACCCCAAAGCTTTTCTTGTCAACCAGGCCCACAGGTGATAGCAGATATATAAAGAAGAATGTTTGGGAGTTATTTAAAATTGCCAACTTTTTCACTCTTTGGAGGGAAGTACCCTGCTCATACACTTCTAACAATCCCTGCCCTTCCAAAAGTTGTTTTGCCTCCAGGAGCATCCACAAGTCCCTGATAAGTTGGATTAATGATGGACAGATCTCCTGGATGACTGCCACCATGTCTTACTGGATTCCATGTTGGAAAAAAAAGATAGAAAATTGTTTCAGTTTGTTAGAACCTTCTCCTCCTAAAGCCTATTGCTTTGAAGTCAATAAGACTTGAATGTGAATGTAGGCTTTCCCGTTTAATAGCTGTGGTATAATGGGCAAATTACTTGAATTTTGTACAGTAGGTTTCTTACCTGTAAAATGAAAGATAACACCACTTATGTAGCTAGTCTGTTGTGAGGATAACATTTAAAGTCTGTTGCACACTGGGACGCACACAATAACCACTCAATAATGTGTAATTCAATAAAATTATTTAGTACTATACTCCACTTTTTCATCCCGTAGGATTTTTTCCTCCAACTCTTAAATCATTGCAGAAGATATACCATGAAATTCAGAGCTGATTCTGACAGGCAGTATTGTCAATTTGCAAATCTTTTTTTTTTTAAATAATTTTATTTATTTAATTTGGCTGTACTGGGTCTTCATTGCTGCTCAGGGTTTTCTCTAGTTGCAGGGAGCAGGGGCTTCTCATTGCAGTGGCTTCCCTTGTGTTGGTGCACAAGCTCTAGGGCACATGAGCTTCAGTAGTTGTGGCGCACCGGCTTAGTTGCTCCATAGCATGGGGGATCTTCCCAGACTAGGGATCGAACCTGTGTTTCCTGCATTGACAGGCAGATTCTTTATCACTGAGTCACCAGGGAATCCTGCAAATCTTAAGCTTCCTAATAAATTGGCAACTGTATTTTAGTTATTGGGATTAGGTCAATCATTATGTCTACAAATTAGAAACTCTTTTAAATTTCACTCCATGGCCATATAATTGCCAAATACAAATAAATTTTGCACCTAGTCTCAGCTACATCACTAATTGCTTTGATTTCCTGGACAAGTCAGAGCCACCATGGCTTACTTTTCCATCACATTTGTAATTACAGTGGGGCTGGATCTACTCGGGCATGGTCACTGCATTTCCAAGAAGAGAGCTCCAACTAAGCTAAAAAAATAAAAGTATCTTACAGGAGTTAAGGTTTTCCCTGATAGCTCAGTTGGTAAAAAATCTGCCTTCAATGTAGGAGACCCTGGTTCAATTCCTGGGACAGGAAGATCCCCTGGAGAAGGGATAGGCTATCCACTCCAGTATTCTGGCCTGGAGAATTCCATGGACTGTATAGTCCATGGGGTCACTAAGAGTCAGACATGACTGATTGACTTTCACTTTCACAGGAATTAAGGTGAATGTTTTTCAAATGATTTCTTTTTTCAATTTTCCTTTCCCTCTAGGAAACAGGTGGTAGGGAGCACATGTTCTCCATTCCCCACTCCACCGTTAATAATCAAGACCTGCTGCTGCTGCTGTTGCGGCTGCTAAGTCGGTTCAGTCATGTCTGACTCTGTGTGACCCCATAGATGGCAGCCCACCAGGCTCCCCTGTCCCTGGGAGTCTCGGCAAGAACACTTAAGTGGGTTGCTATTTCCTTCTCCAATGCGTGAAAGTGAAGTCGCTCGGTTGTGTCCTACTCAGCAACCCCATGGACTGCAGCCCACCAGGCTCCTCCGTCCAAACTAGTTTCTGACAACTTCACTCAAATTTATCTAAGGAAGATCTCAATGAATTTTAATGTCAATTCTAAAGAAGTCATTCTGAACTTGAACATTCTTGATCTCCCTGTAGGATATGATGTCATTGATATTCTGACCCATGTCTTCTAAGTCTTCTCTGTTAACACCCTCTTCTAACCATCCCTTAAACATTGGTGGTCCCCAGGGAGGTGTTCTATTCTCTGCCTTTTATTCTTCTTACTCCAAGGAAATCTCACTAGCATCTTTGGTTTGAAAAATCACCTACAAGCTAATTCCTAAACTTCTATCTGTAATCTAGATGTCTCATAACCCAGTTGGATGTAGACTGGACATCTCCATGTAAATGTCCATACCATAGGCACCTAAAACTTACTGTCAAATCTGGGTATGTCATCTCCTTCCTCCCCTTAAACTTATTCTTTTCCAGCTATACTTTTACAAATATAAAACTTTAATTAGCAGCCACTTATGCAAAATTTCCCTCTTCTTCCTCTCATTTGGTTGACCCAAGCTCATTTATTCTGTCTCTAATATAGGGTTTCCCAAACTACAGTCCTCGGGACCCTTGTCTGTTTGTTGTGTGTGTGTGTGTGTTTTAATATTGGGGTGTGGGATCAAATGAGTTTGGGAAATGCTGGGTTAAGGCAGGACTTCTAAGACTCTTCAATATACTGCTAAAGAGTCTTGTGAATCCCAAATGCAGATACAATCTGAAGTGTTTCCCAAATAACTTGGAAGACTTTTTTTCCAAGGATTATCTTCTGTGATCAGTGTACCAGAGAACATACTTTACAAAATGCCATTCAAGTATTTCTCAAATGGATCCTCTCCTCTACACCATCAGAGCCACTGCTTCAACTAGGAAATTCTATCTCATCTAGTCTATACAGTAGATTTCTGGCCTAGGAGCTTTATTCATCTTTTATACAGTATTTCATGAGCTCCCTACAGTGTAAATTTTAGGCAGTTTCGTGCTTAAAAATCTCACAGCTTTTTCCTAGTACCCAAATTATAGAATCCAAAGTTCCTCAAAAAACCAAAGGCACTTCATGATCCAGCCCCTCACCATCTTTTAATCTTTATCTCACACCAGTCCACGCTATGCTCAAGGCCTAACAAACCATAAATTCCAGAGTGGTGGTAACACTTTTTTGGGTTTTGCACATAACTGTTCTGCCTAAAATGTCAACCAGCTTTTGCTTATCTGAGTAATTGCTATTTGTCCTTTAAAACTCACCTCAGATAGTCCTCTTCTGAAGCCTCCCATTCCCTAGTCAGAGGAAGGTGCCTCACTGGTGTGCAGTCAATGAGTCATCTACCATAACACATCTTTGTAATTAACTGTGTATATTTATTTTCAACTGAACTGTGACCTTCTTGAAGATTAAAGATATTTATTTATTCCAGCTATGGAGCCTAGCGCAGTGCCTGGAACCTAGTAGATGAATGCTTGGTTAATAAATGCATCAATATATACATTATCTTTTAGCTCTTTCAATATTATTTCTTTCTGAAAACTCATTTAAATGTGTAAAGTATGGGTTTTATCCTTGGAACTTTAGTTTGGGACCTAGAAAGATATTTGCCAACTTCAATTAAGGGCCAGATAGTAAAGGCCTTGTGCGCCATATGGTCTCTGCCCTAACTATTCAACTCTGCTGTCACTGTGCAAAAGCAGCCATAGACTGTACACAAATAAATGACCATGATCATGTTCCAATAAAACTTTATTTAACAAAAGCAGGCAGTGGGCCAGATTTGACTTGTGGGCATTGGTTGTCAATCCCTGGCTGAGAGAGCTTATCATATCTCAATGATCCTTAACTGGTACCCTCTAATGAAGTTACTGAAATTACAAGCATGGGATCAGGAAGAAATAACTACACTCTAAAAATGAACTGTCCAGTACAGCAGCCACTAACCACATGAGGTCATTGAGTACAGGAATGTGGCTAGTCCTAAATGAGATGTGCTTTAAGTATACAGTATTGCATACTCTTGGATTTTGAGGATTTTTTTTTTTTTTTTTTGGATTTTGAGGATTTTGTGTGAACACAAGTGAAATTATCTTAGTAACAATTATTTTATACTAGTGACATTGAAATAATATATTTGATATATTTGAGTTAAACATTTTGCTAAAATTGATTTCACTGTTTATTTTTACTTTTTAAAACGTGACAACTAAAATATTTTAAATCATATACGTGGCTTGCAATATATTATATTGGACAGCACTGCTCTGAGAGAAAAGTTACAAGAGTATGCCTAACAGATTCAACCTCTTTTCATTCAAATTATAAATGAGACACTTTACCTGATTATCAAACTGTTTCTATTCAAAGCTGCTGTGTATCTGGCTTTCTATCAATGATGCTATCATTATCTTTTACAAAAAGATTAAGGATCATAATCTAATTCCTTCTCCCTCCACATTAACATATGAGTAAAGTGGCAGATAAATATAGGTCAGCCAGTTAAATTGGAGTTTCAGATAAACAACAATTTTTAGTATATAATTTTAGCATATGGTTTGGGATTATTTGTACTGAAAATTAATGTTTGTGTTAAATTGAAATTTAACTCGGTGTCCTGTATTTTTATTTGCTAAATCTGGCACTCCTAGTCAGACAAGTCTTTTCTTTATCTCCCAAATACTATACATAGATTACTACCCTTGCTTACCTATTTTAACTGAGATAATCAATTCACTTACAACAGTGCTTAGCACACAATAAGCTTGAAGTAAGTACTGATATTGTTATTCCTCTGACTTTGTGGGTCTGGTACAGAATATAATCTCTCTCCTAAATCTAGTATTTGATAAAGTATTTCATTACTTACTTTGAACATTTCACATGTGTCTTATCTAGCCTTAAATTTCCACCTCATATAGAAATTACTGAGAAATAAAATAGGATTGTTAAATAAGGCATTTTGCAACTTTTTCTCAATGTTTACTCTTAAGTTCCAGCTTAAATTCCTAAGTATGTGAATAAAGCGCCCTTGATAACCCTGGACTCTAGGCTCTTGCTGTCAGGAGGATACAGTGTTCAATAAACCTCACTTACAAAATGTGAGGTTACAAAAAGCAAGAAATTCATGCATTAATACCTGAAATGTCCATAGTTATAAATTTATCAAGTAAAGACAATATAAATTGTACACTCTGAATTTTCTAAAACTTTCTTAAATCAGGAGTCTATATATAAATAATCATACATTAATCAGCTCATTGAAAATGTTTACCAATTTTTCACAATGATCTGTAAAATTCACAATCCAGCAAGTAGTCACATGTTATTTTTATAGAAAAAAATTTTTTCTCAGTTGGAGTTTAATACAATACTATGTTTGCCACTATACAGAAGACTCAAATTATATAGGGACTGAAAATCTGTTGATGACCAAATAAAATTACAGGATATTCCTCAGAATAAGCTTTCTGTAACCACACACAAAATTTTAGGTACATTATTAACCAGTGGTTCACCTCAGTTATATTCTCAGGACAGTATAGACTACCTGAGTCCAAAGTCTGTCTCTGCTACTTATTAACATATGCTAGCTAGTTGGTGACAGACAGGGAGGCCTGGCATGGTGCAGTCCATGGGGTCACAGAGAGTCAGACACCACTAAGCGACTGAACTGAACTGATCTAATCCTCGGTTTTCTCAGCTATAAAACGGGAGCCCTTTCTGCCAAGGCGTTGTGAGGATTAAGAAGATATGCATGAAATGCTTAGAACAATGCCTGGCACATGGCAAACATTCAAAAAACGCTAACTCTTATTATTTTTAGAATGTTTTCCAACTTGATTTCTTTGTGCCCCTGTAGCTCCAACTTAGGACTTATTCACAAAACTAATTTTTAGAAATAAAAAGATCTGGAGGAGAGAAAACACTTTGCTGTATTAGAACAAACTTCAAAAGTCCTGATCCTTGCTTCTATAACTCCTTTAACAAATTTGGCTTTTGCCCTTACATCCTATGACTTTCTGAGGCCAGTCTATTCAGATGTAATGGGAAACAGCTTTCATGCTTATGACTAGCCAGTTTCACATAGACCCTTCTATGAACAAGAAGTATTTTTATTTTTTAAAGCTCACTTGTAAATATCCTCCATAAAACTTACTTCCATAACTCCTAAATCATTTTAGGTTCTAAGATAGTTAGGAATTCCCACATCCTACTATGTATATAGTATAGAACAATTTTTCTATGCAAGTAATAATTCACATGTAAATTATTTTTCCTAATTTATATTGATTAGAGGAATAGTGTTGTGGTCCGTGAATAGTACAATAAGAAACCAAATACCATGCATTATATTATTTTCCAAGTCCAAATAAAACACTTCCTCTTACAAAGTTTCATAATTAAAAATACTGGATTCAGGACTTGATTAAAATAATACCAACTGAATAAAAGCCACAGTTCAATGATGTTATCAAACTATCCCAAACTAATCCAGGTTACCTGGAGGAAAGGCACTTTGAGGAAGGGTACGAAAAACATGCTTAACTTTGACATCCAAAGACCAGTGAAACGACCATAAAAATAAGAGAAATATTTTTAATGAAATGATTCACGAAATTTTTAAAAATGTGAAAACTGATACTGTAAAACTATGGATTTCACATCCAGCAAGAAAAAAGCCCAGGTTAGACTACTCAAATACAAGTCTCAAAGATCACTACTTGTTCAACTGTGTTAAATTACATGTGCCACTGTTTCCTAAAGTTTTGATTAGACTCATTTAACAATGGTCTTTTGAGGGATTTGCTCTGTATTTTGGTAATGCTTTTAAAATTGGGCTTTAGGGAATTGCTTGGTGGTTCAGTGATTAGGACTCCATGTTTTCACTGCCGAGGGCGTTTTCAGTCCCTAGTTGAGGAACCAAGATTCCACAAGCCTCGAAGTGCAGTCAAACCCCTCCCCCCAACCCCGTGCCGAAAAACAGGGCTTTAAATCTGGGGTCAACAAACATTCTCAATCAAGAGCCAGATAAGTAAATATTGCAGGCTTTTCAGGATACTGTCACATATTCTCATTTGGTTTTTTTGATCAGTCTTTTAAGATCCTTTAAAATGTAAAAAAAACATTCTTAGCTCTTAGCTTAGTCTCTATAAAAACAAGAGTAACTACATTTGCCCTTGGCCAGTTTCCCCACCCGTTTTACACTATACATATTATCTTTTTGTTACTGTGTCAGTTTCATTGATATTAATTTTTCTGCCTTCAAATCTTTGTTCAAAAGTCACCTTCTCAATGAGTACTTCTCTGGATACATGCCTACCAGTTCCCTATGTATATCTACGTGTATATATATATATATATAAAACATACTATGTAATACATATCACCTAACATTTTTATCACTCCTACATCCCAACACCAATATAAATTCCATAAAGGAGATTTTTGTCCACTGATATATATTTTTTTCTTCATTGTCCCTAGAACAGTGCCAGGCACATCAGTGGGCTCTCAGTAAGTAAACTTACACACTTAGAAAAACCATGGAGGAAATAACACAGTTGATCCTAGAACAACTTGGAGGTTAGGAGCGCCGACCATCTGTGCAATGGAAAATCCAAATCTTTGCATAATGTAGTTGCACAGTATCTGCTGATTCAACCAACTCCAGATTATGTAATACTCTAGTATTTACTACTGGAAAAAAAACCCATGTATAAGTGGACCCACTCATATCCAAACAGTTCAAACCCATGTTATTCAGGGTCATCTGTATATCCAAATGAAGACAAGAGAAAAAGTATCCAAGACGACTGACAAATACTTTTTTAAACATTGTTTCAGGCAGTCATAAAACACTTTAAAATTCAAAAGTATTTTCTTACTGCCAAAGAAAGTAAGGTTATTTCTAGACTAATTCCCTGGAAGTTTACCATTACTTTGGCTTATTTAACAAATTTCAATTGTTATTCCTAAACCCCTCTATTCCACCTCTTTGACCTCACCTCTATGTATTCCCAGCTCATTCAACTCACTTATCTAGTCTGGCAACTTTCAAGTTTAGCAAAGCAGGGAGGGAAAAGTTACTTTGCCTCTTTTATCACTCCATCTCCCAACATTCCCTTCTATAAATTTCATAATATTGTAATCTTCCCTACTTTGTCTTTACCATTCAAAATGAACAAAGCAAAAGAAGATTCTAGTGAATATTATATTCCAAACACATTATACTCAGTGATTATTTCTAATTGCTGTATGTGGTTTTACAATTCTTACCTCGAAGGAAAAATCTGCCTTACCACCACCCATATATATACTCGGCAAGGTAAAGAGGAAATAACTTTGGGAATTCAGTAAACTTCACCACCATTCAGATTACAGCTATAATATTCCTAAGCTTATATTAAAACATAAAAACTAAGATATAAAATATCCTCTACTACTATCTTTGATACTTGATAGCCATTAATAATATTAATATGGGAGTTAAATTATACGAGATCAAAGATATTCTAAACAAACTACTAAGTTAATAGTAGAAGACTACTATTCTTTGCTAAGAAGGAATGCCCACAAAAAAAGATGTTTTTAAAAACCCTTTATATGTTATTTTTCATCTGTTTTATTTTCTAAAGGGCTACAATTCTGCCATGCTTATAAGACAAGCAGTCTTGGTTTTTAAAACACAAACTTTCTAAAATCCAAGTCAATTGTCAACGATTAAAACTATGCTGTAGGCTAATTCTTTAAGAGACACAATTCTGTTCTAAAAAAAAAGAAGCAGCATAATAAAAACTGCTGTAGAACTTTCACTTTCTAAATTTTTCAACTGTTTTTGTGTCCTAAAAGTTATCATAAATTCAGATTAAATTTGGTGGAACTAAATCAGCACAAAATTTCCTTGACAGCCAGAATCACAAGAACCAAACTGAATTCTTTTTCTTCTTACAAAGGCTAGATGACTCCCAAATTAAGTCACTTTGTACCATACATCCCTGGAGAAAAACATGGCCCAACACACCACACGTCCCACTTAATCTAGTTCAAACGAGTAACATAACGTGAGAAACTGCACTGTGTAATTCCTTTATTTTCTGCATATTAGTGCTTTACCAACACTACAACCATAAAGAACACAATTCCAAGTACTGTACTTTTTAGTTTGGGGAGATCACAGTCTACAGACTCATTTACTTATATTAGACAAGATTAACCCATTCAACTTACTGCAGTTTTTAAATGCACATAAAATACAGAAATTGATGCAATTAAACAAAATCTTCAGGATCTTATTTCTTAAATTCTTAGATTGTAATTTTTCCTGCAGGCTTCATTACCGGTCCCCATGATCACCAATGGTTATGGCTCAATTTAACTACACCAATTTATCAACCTTTTATATCCTTAAAGATAACATAAGTGAAAATTACAATTTCTTATCAAAAGGTTTAGGGTTTTCCAAATTTCAAATATTTGCTCCCCCTCCTCCCCCCACCTTGACATTTCAAATAAACTAAAAATAACCACATCTCACCTGCAACATTCCTTAGCAATCACTTGATGTATAAAATTTTAACTATGCCCCCAGTTATTTTAAGACACAAAAATGGCTGCCTTACCAATCTGTCTTGTCACAAGTTAGAAATACTACATTTAAGAATTAACATGAGGGTTTCAAGTTTCCTCCAGTTTAGGCATTTATACCTTTGTGCTTGTCGCTTCAGGATGTTACTGTAATATTGATATTTGTATAACCCATGTTTATGTACCTTATATGTAATCATTTAAAACACTAGTAATTAAATGTATGATGGAGCTTTGGGAATTTTAAAAGCAACGAAAATGTTCTTAGATGTGTGTCAGCTTCATTTCCAGAGATACTTCTACTAAAGTGAAACTGAGAACTTGATACTTTAGTTGCATTTTGAATTCAAAAATCCCTCTGCACCATTAGGAGCCTACAACATAGCACCTTTTCTCATCTGCTTTAAGTAAAACGTTTGTCAAGAGTTTTACTTTGAAGAGTTAATTTTCTATAGCCTTGTATTTCTCATACATCTTTGGTAAAAGCTCCATTATACAATATGGCCAAAGCATGAAGGACCAATACTGTCCAATCATATACCATGATATCCCGTTCAATTTTTGTTTTCAGACACCCTCATAAACAAAACCCACTTCACCTTTTCCTGTAAACCGCGTTTGCAGTCTACATTTTTGAAATTCCCTAAGTTTTAATTCCTTGAGGATCTCTACAATTAATCCTTAAGGCTATACGAGAACCAGATGCTGCTGCACTGTTCTATACCAAGCATTAACATTTGGTTCAAAGTTTTATCATAGTGGTCTCAATAATCTAGTTACTGGTCCTAACCAGCTAAGCAAGTAATCTTGTTAAGATCTGGGTATCACCAGCAAGCACACTGCTTACACTTGAAGAAAAATAAGTTTACATTCATTGTCATCTGTAGGTTCTTCTTCTACATCTTACTTCCCCTTTGTCATTCCTCAAGTCTACACATCATTCATTCATCACATTTCCTTCCTTAAAGGAGATAGTGTATTTTTGAACCAACAGGATATCTATTTGCATGAGTTAATCCAACAGAATACTTTTTATAAAACATCTTTTCCAGTGTTCTAATTAATGGATATGGATCACTCATTTACTAAAAAAAAAAAAAAAAAAAAGACATCTTCAGGTTAATCAGTTGCTGTAATGTGGAAACAGGTTTTTTTCAACTAGGTAAAAGGTGCATATAATTTGAATTGTTAAATAATTAATTAATGAACAAAATAACCATTCCAGTTATTTAAAATCTACTAGTCTTTAGACATTTGAAACATGGTAAAAGGATATATTCCAGTTTTGCCCAAAAGTCACTTAAAATATCTACAAATATCTCATCTGTGTATGTTATACACCATTATTGCTCCATTTTCTGGAAGAGTATGGTTTTAAAGTTAACAAAGCGGGAAAACACAGCAAAGTTGCTAATTTTGAAGTGAAAAAAAATCTGCGTCCTTGACAGGTTATATTTTCAGTTTTATGCAGTGTAAGTTAGCTTTGCAATGGGGAACTTGAGTTTTATCCTTACTCATGCATGATGTACGTTTCAGAACTTAATAGCTGAAATTTCAAAGAACTTCTTACATTATCTGTTTAACATACTGATGTGCAACTGGAACATATTACAAGGATATTACTCATTATTTGCCACTGTGGGCTAAGTTTACTATACTGGTCTTAGATATAAAAGGTCACATTTGAATTTACTTAAAGTCAGAACTCATAAGAGGGGGGGAAAGGCCTTAAATATAAAAGACAAACAGCAGTTTGATTAAGCAATAATTTTCAGTTTACTAGATGAAACAGACTTGCAACATAGTCTGATTGAATGCAAAATAAGCCATCTACAGCAAGTGATAAGGAAACTGGGCAAAAAGGAAAAAAGCATACATTGGAAAAGAAGATTCTCTCGAGATAAAAAAATCAAACCATTATTATAAAGGAATTTACCAAGAACTGCTATATTTCCCCCATCCCATTTGCTGGAAGTCAACAAGAGCATCTAGCACTTTGTGTTCATGTCAAAAAGTCAGATCAGAGCATCCTAACGCAAAGCAAAAAAAGAAAGAAAATCCCTAACCCCCTCCCCCAAACCGCAGAACTGTAACTCCAGAGTTCAAATTCAAAAGAAGAGAAAGTGGCAATTGAAAGAGGTGATGGTGGCGATAATCCTATGAATGGGTTTTTGATTTCTCTCCTTTCCGGGGGATGGGTGGAGAATGCTCATTAGGATTTGTAGTTAGAGGTTAACCATGTGAGCCCCTCATAGAGTCCGTCCCCCGAGGTGGCACAGGAGGGCTGCACATACCAGTTCCTGTCCCGAATCCGGGTCAGGCCCAGTTTCTCCTGGATCTCGTGGGGTTTCATGGCATCGGGGAGGTCCTGCTTGTTGGCGAAGATGAGGATTATGGCGTCCCTCATCTCCCGGTCATTGATAATGCGGTGCAGCTCCTGGCGGGCCTCGTCGATGCGGTCGCGGTCGGCGCAGTCCACTACGAAGATCAGACCCTGGGTCCCGGTGTAGTAATGCCGCCAGAGCGGCCGGATCTTGTCCTGGCCGCCCACATCCCATACGTTGAACTTGACGTTTTTGTAAGTCACCGTCTCCACGTTGAAACCCACAGTGGGGATGGTGGTCACCGACTGGCCCAGCTTCAACTTGTACAGGATGGTTGTCTTGCCGGCCGCGTCCAGGCCCAACATGAGGATCCGCATTTCCTTGTTCCCGAAGATCTTAGATAGCACCTTCCCCATCGCGTCGGAAGAGCCGGGGCCGGGGGCATTCAGGTGTCCCGGGTCCCCTCCGCCAACAACGCCGCCGCAGCCGCGAAACAGAAACGGAGCCTCCCAGTCGCGAGGGCGCCCGTGCGGCCTGCGTGGGAGTCGCCTCCTCTGGGCAGAGGCCCGGGCCCGCCGCTCACTCGGGCATCACCCACCACACAACTTGATTCCTCCAGGCGCCGCGGCCGCCGGGGCGCTGAGTCTGCGCCGGGAGAGCCGCCGCCCTGCTGAGGCGCGGCCCGGCCCGGAACTGCCCTTCCCCCCGCAGGCGCCGCGCGAGCGCCGCCGCGGTTCCCGCTCCTCCGCCTTCTCCTGGAAGACTGCGGCCCTTCGGCCCGGTCCCCGGTCCGCGAGCACCGCGCTAACCACCGACCCAGGCCACCCGAGAGGCAGCGCGGCTCTGGCGCCCGGTCAGGTCATAGATCCTCGCGGGAACTCGGTGCGCTGCCTGCGGAGACACAGAGAGGGAAAAAGGAGTTACTGCGGGAGCCCCAGAGGAGAGTGGAAGCCGAGGGGGCCCGCCTCGTCAGCTCAGCCCAGGAGGTTACCTCCAGCCGCCGCCCCGCGCGCGGGCTCCCTCCGGCCTCCACAGCCTCCTCCCAGTTCTGCCGCTGCCGCCGCCGGAAAAGGCGCCGAGGAAACCGCCTCACTTCCCCTCCCGACTACGCAGGCGCAACAGAGGGAGTCCAACCGTTCGGGCAAGAGCGACCTCTGTAAGGAGAGCGGCCCGCGCGCCAAGCGTCGGGGCGCCACGCGCTGGGGGCGGGGCTACGGCGGCCCGGAGGTCTCGCAGGTGCGGCCAACCCGCACCCCCGCGAACCTGGGAGTCTGACTAGCTCCCACCTGTCTGTCGCTCCTCTAGCGACTCCTTCCTCTGTGTATTGCTTCTTCTGCGCTCTCACTTCCTCCACTCCCAACTCGATCCAGGGGAGCGGATCCTCTACGGAGCTCCAAGGGGTGGGGCTCACGGACCGCCCGCTCCCCCAACGAACGCCTTCCCCGTGCTCCTTCCAGGCCTGTTCGCAGACCCCGATGCCTGCCTGATGCTCCGCGAGGTCCCTCCAGCCTGCCGCAGCCTTCGGGAGCCCTCAGTCTCCCAGGGAAACCGTAGCCACGGTTTTTACCTTTCCCCTGGCCCGCTTTGGCTTCCTTTTATCCCTCGTGTTCTGTGCGTTTCCTGAAAGACACGTGGGAGGCAAGTGGTTCGCGTGGAATCTGCCAGTCAGTGCGGCGCTTTTACTGGGCTTCGGTTTGTTCTCAAGCCCGTCTTTGGGGCATTTGAGCCCAATCTCAACACATCTCGGCAGGACCAGTCCACGTTTTTGTTTTGTGTTTTTTTAATTACAGTATTATCAACAGTTTCCATGCTTTTTCAGCTTTTTAGGAGGTGATAAATTTTCATGTATAAATATTATCATCTTTTAGTGTAATTAATAATAACTTCTTACCCAGCCACTCATTTGGAGAAGGAAATGGCAACCCACTCCAGTGTTCTTGCCTGGAGGATCCCAGGGACAGGGGAGCCTGGTGGGCTGCTGTCTATGGGGTCGCACAGAGTCGAACACGACTGAAGCGACTTAGCAGCAGCAGCAGCAGCAGCAGCCACTCATTCTCAGCTTTAAGAATTAGAAAGACTACTTCTGTTGCCTCGATTTGAACATTTAACCTTACTGAGTTATCTCATGTTTAAACTGAGTGTACTACTGACTTTGCTGTCCACAATCCCTATTTGAGGGTTAAGTAATAAGTATAATGTTTGTAGAAAACTTAAGGAAACCTTTTTGTGTCAGATGTTTATTGGTAAAGCTAGACCTAAAGTGAAAGCTGGAAATGAACGAAAAACGGGAAAATAATGTTCTTTTTTTAAAGAAAATGCTGTAATAACATAAGGTAACATACTTCTTTTTTCACAGTTTAAGAAAATGTGATAGTGGTAGATGGGTTAAATGATAACCTGTTAAACGTCAGCCTGAAGTAAATTTACTTACCAAAGTTATTAATATTCTAGCAGTGATTTACTTACCATCAGCCTGAATATGCATGCACTGTCTTAAAACTGAAAGAAAGATTTAGAGTCAGAAGATTGGGGTTCAGAGTGTCACCCCTCCATTTCATAGCTGTGAATCCTTTCCTCTAAACCTTTGTAAATTCCATCTTCTTTAAGCTGTTGAAACAGATGAAGAATGATATCATCTAGAATGAAAGTCACTATATTGATTGTCATGATGAACAGTCGTGTCCGACTCTGTGTAACCCTATAGACGGCAGCCCACCAGGCTCCCCCGTCCCTGGGATTCTCCAGGCAAGAACACTGGAGTGGGTCGCCATTTCCTTCTCCAATGCATGAAAGTGAAACGTGAAAGTGAAGTCACTCAGTCGTGTCCAACTCTTCATGACCCCATGGACTGCAGCCCACCAGGCTCCTCCATCCTTGAGATTTTCCAGGCAAGAGTACTGGAGTGGGGTGCCATCACCTTCTCCAAGGAACACTGTATTACATACTTTAAATATTTTCCTTCAACCTGCACAACAACCATGTGAGGTAACTTTAAGTATTAGTGGAAACTGAGGGTCAGAGAGGTTAAGTAAGTTTTTGAAGGTTCTAGTGTTGAGATCAAATGGTGAATCTATGGCTCATCCTCTTAACCCAAATTTATGCTGTCTCCCTGAGAACTTCACATGGTTGTTTGGAAAATCGATTATGTTACAGTTGACTCTTGAACACCATGGGTTTGAATGGCACACATCCACTTGTATCAATACTTGGCTTTTTTTCAGTAGATTTGTAGTATGTTACTACACAATCCGGGTTGGTTGAATCCACAGATGTGAAACCTGGGATATGGGGGGCTGACCTAGAAGTTATCCTCAGAATTTGGGCTGTGTTGATGTGAGACCTCCAATGTCCCTATTGTTCAAGGGTCAACTGTATTTCTTAAAATGCTTTATAACTATTGGGTTGGCCAAAAAGTTCATTCAGGTCTTTCTGTACGATGATATGGGAGAAACCCGAACGAGTTTTTTGGCCAAGCCAGTATAAATAAGGTGCCATCAGTTCAGTTCAGTTGCTCAGTTGTGTCTGACTCTGTGACCCCGTGGACTGCAGCACGCCAGGCTTCCCTATCCATCACCAACTCCCAGAGCTTGCTCAAACTCATGCCCAGCGAGTCGGTGATGCCATCCAACGATCTCATCCTCTGTCGTCCCCTTCTCTTGCCTTCAATCTTTCCCAGCATCGGGGTCTTTTCCAATGAGTTAGTTCTTTGCATCATGGGGCCAAAGTATTGGAACTTCAGCTTCAGCATCAGTCCTTCTGATGCCATAGTAATTATTAAAGTTCCATAGTAATTATTGTTTGAGGAAGGAATTTTTTATATGAGGCAGTGACTATTGTATCTTGCTTCATTCCAACATAATAGTTTTCTCAGAGCAGATTCCAGTTTTCCCAACTAGATGGAAGATTGATTTTCTGGGCTTTTACTTATTTTTCAGTGAAAGGTGTGATATAATTAAAAATTGAAGCAACTTGAAGCACTAGCATCT
The DNA here is from genome assembly GCF_001704415.2 of Capra hircus. Classification (NCBI taxonomy): domain Eukaryota; kingdom Metazoa; phylum Chordata; class Mammalia; order Artiodactyla; family Bovidae; genus Capra; species Capra hircus. The sequence goes on from NC_030817.1 coordinate 60,183,066, forward strand.
ACCTGGCACTGGCACTGTGCTAGGGCTAAAACAGTTCATGTTTGAAAGCCAACTTCCATTTATCTTCTAACAGAGTAAGTGAAGACAAAGACTTTGCATTCTCCACATAATGTCCCCAGTGACAGCATGTAGGTCTCAGGAGTTCAGTCATTATTTACTGAATGAATATCTTTTATACCACAGAGGAGGTAAAACAAAGAAGGAAGCACACATACAATTTTTATCTGTGGTTTGAAATAATAGGTTAGTGAAGATTTTCATACAGTGGCATATCTTACAGTGGCTCTTCATGTAAAAAATTATACAATAGATTATTTTAAGTAATGATCATAAAAAAACAATAATAACTAGAATATACATACAGTGAAAAATTTTAACTCTATATATGCACATTTTTTTAAAAAAAGAGAACTTCACTAAAACCAAAATATCTGCAAAAAGTAACAATTTACAGAACTACTAAATCATCATATCACTGATGAAATTTTGTTTTCTCGACACTTTCTTGAAACAAGTAAATTTCAATTTAAAAAGTATTATTGTCATTCAGTGAAATATTTTATAAACTAAAATTTACATTTATAAAATAAAGTATTAGATTTCTCAGTTTGCATTTTATTTCACTGTTTTAAGTTACAGACACAAATGTAAGATCTAAAGACTAACTCCTATAGAAAACTGGATCTCTGCTTTTAACTCAGCTTGCAAATGAAGAGATTTCTCCAGCTTGCTTTCAAACAAGACTTCACTTTTAAATGCCATTTCATAATGCCTAATCTGTTCAATATCACATTTATTGTATCCCTAACTAAAGCATCATCTTATAAGAAAAATATTTACTTTCATAAAAGGACTTAGCTTTCCACTTTAAAATGAAATAAATGTCTTCTTTAACAATAGCACCTCATGCTATTTACCCTTATTTCTGAACTCCTATAACTGAAAAGTCACTCACTTTGTATGACTCGGTCGTATCTTTCTATTCTATGCAGGGTCAGGGAAATTCTGGCCACACATTGAGGGTGGAAACCAAAATGATAGTTCACTCCCTCTTCCCATGTCAGCTGAAGAACTGCTTTCTAGTTTTTCCTCTTTAACCATTAAAAAAAAAAAGTATATCCCTATCAAAACCTTGATAATTACTTTAGTTATGCCTGAGTATGAAGACTTTCATTTTCAGCAATATTAAGAGTGGAAAATATATAACTAAAAACAAAAGTTTAAACTACAGTTGATATTTTAGCAAATAGTTTAATAGTTATGTCTTCAGACCATAAAAATAAACACTGGGGCAATGAGGTCTAGTGGCACAAGTGAATACAAAAAGCTAAATTACATCCTTAACTTACTCCTAATACTTCTTGATTTAGGTTTAACTTGGGTAATTTGTTCATCCTCATTGATCATAAATTTATCTGTTCTTGCATTAGAGAAATCTCTCTTAATTGATTAGGGCAGTTTATGTTATTTTCCTTTTCAGTTGAAGGAGCTGAGGCAGTGAGAGGGTAAGCAACTCCTTAAGACCAATAAATGGTTCAGAGGAGAGTTAACATTTTTTTTTGATCCAAGTCTGGTGTTCTTTTCTCTATTGTGTGAACCCTGGAAGCTGGGTTAGATCAGTGGTTTTCAACTCCAACTGCACATGACGATCAGCTGGGGCATTTTTAACTATAAATGCTTGAGCCCCACCCCAGGTCAATTAAGTCACAATATCTGTGATAGAAGTTCTGCCCACCAGTATTTTTTAAAGCTTCCTGAATGATTCTAATGTGTAGCTAAGATTGAGAACCACTGAATTAATTAATCAATTTGGGGCTCCAAAATCACTACAGATGGTGACTGCAGTCATGGAATTGAAAGACGCTTACTTACTCCTTGGAAGGAAAGTTATGACCAACCTAGATAGCATATTAAAAAGCAGAGACACTACTTTGCCGACTAAGGTCCGTCTAGTCAAGGCTATGGTTTTTCCTGTGGTCATGTATGGATGTGAGAGTTGGACTGTGAAGAAGGCTGAGCCCCGAAGAATTGATGCATTTGAACTGTGGTGTTGGAGAAGACTCTTGAGAGTCCCTTGGACTGCAAGGAGATCCAACCAGTCCATTCTGAAGGAGATCAGCCCTGGGATTTCTCTGGAGGGAATGATGCTAAAGCTGAAACTCAGTACTTTGGCCACCTCATGTGAAGAGTTGACTCATTGGAAAAGACTTTGATGCTGGAAGGGATTGGGGGCAGGAAGAGAAGGGGATGACCGAGGATGAGATGGGTGGATGGCATCACTGGCTCGATGGACATGAGTCTGAGTGAACTCCGGGAGTTGGTGATGGACAGGGAGGCCTGGCGTGCTGTGATTCATGGGGTCCCAAAGATCCGGACACGACTGAGCGACTGAACTGAACTAAACTGAATTAATTAGTAACTTCCTGTCACATCAAAAATTCTATAAATTCTGAATGCTATTTATTTTCTTCAAATTTCAAAGCTTGGACTAGGACATCGATTAGTAAATTAATTGAGCCCAATTCACTTCCCCAAACCCCAGCTATCAGGTAAACAGGAAAAGGAATATCTATTTGCCCCCTTTCATCCTATTTTCTACCTAAATTGTGATTAAGTCAAATAAGAGAAGTGTCTGCATACCGGGCAGCCAAATGGAAACTATCCACAGACAAGTTTTAGTCTAGAGCTTATGACTTTGATCATCCTATGGTTGCCAACAATTCTGTCTTACTTTCCCTTTATTTAACGGTGTTGACTAGCTGATGAAAAAGTGAAAAGTGAAACTGTTAGTTGCTCAGTCCTGTCCGACTCTTTGCCAACCCATGGACTGTAGCCCACCAGGCTCCTCTGTCCATGGAATTCTCCAGGCAAGAATACTGGAGTGGGTAGCCATTTCCTTCTCCAGGGAATCTTCCCAACCCAGGGATTGAATTCATGTCTCCTGCATTGCAGGCATGTTCTTTACTATTTGAGCCACTAGGGAAGGCTATTTATAGATTAGAAACCAAATAATTAAATGGTTTCAAATGCTACACATTGCTCTTTCAAAGAGAGAATAAATGGATGAATGAAAAAGTAAGTAGGAAAGAAGCAAGAAAGGAAGGAATATAGAAGGGAAAAGGAAGGGAGGTAGGGAGGAGGGAAGGAAGAAAAAAAGGATTGTATTGAAAAGCAGAGCTTGGCAATGTTTTAAATTGATAGGCTAACCTAATCAAAAACCCAGTTTGGGGTTGAAAGGAAAAATTCCTTAGAAAAGCATAATCAGGTCCTCCTCCATAACCTTTTCTTTTTTTAAAATGTTGTTATATGTGCACCAAGAATAAACAGTGGAACAGTTTTTGCTATTCAGTACCTTTGGACTATCAGTAAATTACTGTTTTTAATTACTCCTGCTTCTAACATAAAATTCTGAGCACAATGACCAAGATTTATGAGTGTGGAAATGGTTGTACAATCCTAGCTAAATGTTACACTATAACCAATTTAACAACGGCTTAGCTGGGCAAAATTTATGAGTTTGTTTCCATTTCAAGTAAGAAAGATTTATATTCCAATAGGCTTAGAAAGACACCTACTAGATTATATGTCTACAAATACTAGTCAAATAATATAAGCCTGCTGAGCTCAAGACTAGCTTCAGGGGTAACTACAATTTTATAAACCAGAGTCTATGGTATGGTGACTCTCTCCTGTGAACTAGGGGGACACTTCTATACTCTCTTCACCATAGGAAAACCCTGCTCCCCTGTATGCTGACTTCCCAAATTAACTAGATTGATGCTGGAAAAGGAAAGTTCTGGAGCATTTTGAAGCAGTTTCTGATGTTTGACTTCATTTCCAAATGTAAAAATGGATCTTTCTGCTGCTTATTATATCTTTTAGACATTACAAGAAATATTAAGTCATGAATTCAACTTTCACAGTAGTGATGTTGGTTGTGTAAGAAGGTAAACACCTATGACTTTATAACAGTTTCAATGTAGATACATTGTTAACCATGTATCAGAGATTCTAGGAACAGAACAAGATACCCAGTGTATTGAACACTTTTGCCTGTCTTTGGAAATGGCACCCCCACCCACAGGAACACAAAGTAGACTTCTGTCAGCCCTATTGGTTTTTCCATGTTCTACTTCCACACATATATCTCACACCATACCAAATGAACTACAGGTAGACTCATGATCCTAATTTGCTAATTGTACTCTTATTCCTGAGAATTTAAAATCAGATCACTGATTCTATGGACAAGAGTTTGGTTAAACTCCAGGAGTTGGTGATGGACAGGGAGGTCTGGCGTGCTGCAGTCCATGGGGTCAAAAAGACTCGGACACGACTGAGCGACTGAACTGAAGGAAGACCATTATCAGTCTGTCTCTTCCCAGTAGGTCCATATCCTCTTAACTAGGGACTGTGTCACAGCCATATTCTGGTGGCAGACAGTCTTTGTCAAGAAAGAAAAAGCAGATGTACAGTGAGAAGTTGAGACAAAATATATTATACCTTGGGCTCCACTGCACAGTTCCAGGCCCTTCCTGAAGTCTGTCTTCATACCAACCCTTGAGTTTCATGAGGTACTTGCATCTTTATATAAAATGACCTTTCTTTTTGCTAAAGCAAGCTCCACAAGGCTTCCCTGGTAACTCAGATGGTAAAGAATCTGCCTGCAATGCAAGAAACCTGGTTTCGATCCCTGGGTCAGGAAAATTCTGTGGAGAAGGGAATGGCTACTCAATCCAGTATTCTTACCTGAAAAATTTCAAGGACAGAGGAGAGCTGCAGTTCATGGGATAGCAAAGAGTCAGACATGACTGAACGACTGACACTTTCACCTTCAGTTTTCTTTCAAGCTCTAGTAGGCTTCTGTTACTTAAAAATAAAAGTTAAAGCTTTATAAAATGTATCAATGTAGTATGGAAGCAAAACAAAATTTTAACAATATATCAAAGTTACAGACTTTAATGCTTCATTGAAAATTAATATACCTAATATAAAATAATTGTATACTGTCACCAGTATTATGTAATAAAACCACCATTAGAACTGGAGTAGGTAGGAACAGACTATTGACAAATCTAATAATTGATTTATAAAAGGCTCTAAACCACTCTGTGACCTGGTCTTTTGACCTATCGCTGAATAGCTTTAGAGAGCTCTTAGAATATGTTAATGCATTCTCTTATGCTATAGCAATAGTTCTCTTAATGTAGGAGGAAAAGACATCCTAGAATTTCTGGAGAACTTTTTCAATCAGTATCATTTGCTCTGATCAGAAGGTAATCAATAAAATTAATAAAATCTAGGGGAATCCCCTGGTAGTCCAGGGTTTAGGACTTGGTGCTTTCACTGCTGTGGTCAAAGTTCAGTCCCTGGTTGGGGAACTAAGATCCCACAAGCCACATGGTGCAGCTAAAAAGAAAAAAGTTAACAGCCTCTTCCAGGAAGATGGCGTAAACATACTTTTTTCAATTCCTCCTTCTAAGTACAACTAAGAACCCTGGATATTACATAGAAAAGAAGCATAAGAAGACTGAAAGATGGAGAGAAGGCAGGCTGATCAGGGACTTAAAGGCCCAAGGAATGACATGGTGGTGAGTTCCCTGGGTTTTCTTTTTGCCTCATGTATCCCAGACTTGGAGCTGGCAACCTGGAAATGCCAAAAAACCTCCAGGCATATTCTCTCTTTAAAAAAGAATTAGGAAAGGGGCAACCTAGCAAGATAGAAAACTTTTCAAATCAACCACTTTACACTAAACCCAAAGAAAAAAAGCTGTAGCCTCACCTTCACCCATGGTGAAGGGTCAGGTGAGCAGCTTAGGCTTTCACCTCACCAGTCTCTTAACAAGGTGCCCTAATCTCCTGCCTCCTCACTAGGCAGAGTGGGGAATGAGGTCTTTCATCCCCATGCCATGTTGATGAGCCCCATACAAGCCCTTGGTGTCATTGGAAACTTCATGGGGAGCCTGAACTGCCACCTCAGTTAGGCAGTAAGAAGGTTGAATCAGTGGGGGTGGTATCAGAGGAGGTCTACTGGAAAGTCAGGATTTTCATCATGTAGAGGCCAGGCCCCTCTTCCACCATTACCCTCTTGATCCTCAACACTGCTCACCATTCATGGTGTGATATCAGTGAAAACCATGTTGGGAGCAGTAAAGAGGTACTTCCCCCTTCCAGCCTGGGAAGTATCCCTGGAGGCTTAGTGGGGAGCCAGTGATCCCACCCCCACCCAGAAGTAACAAGCCCCTCAGGCTGTCACAGATTCTAGTGAGGAACCTGGACTTCTGTTTCAACTTGACAGTAGTTAGGTGATGTTCCACTTCCCTGTTGGAGAAGTACTAGAGGAAGCCAGTTAAAACAGAAGGTTAAATAAAATTCAGAGTCTTATAATAGTCAAAATATTCAGATCTCAAACAAAAAGCACAGATTATTCTCCAAAAAAAAAAAAATCATCAAATTCTCAAACAACAATGTCAAAGTGAATGAAAAAGGGAAATCAATAAATGCCAATATCACTATGACAAAGATGTTAGGATTACCTGACAAAGATTTTATAGCAGCCATTGTAAAAATGCTTCAGTGAACAATTGTGAACACATTTGAAACAGCTGAAAAAATAGTCTCACCAAAGAAATAGGAGTCTCAAAAAAGATATAGAAGATATAAAGAACTAAACTGAAATTTTAGAACTGAAAAAATGTAATAACCAAAATTTTAAAACTAAACAGATGAACTCAACACAGAATAGAAGGTATGGAGAAAACAATCAGTGGACTGCAAGATAAAACAATAGAAATGACCTGATTTGAACAACAGAGAACAAATAGAATTTTTTAAAAATTGAGAAGAGACCCAGAAACCTGTGCTACTATAACACAATTTCTAATGTTTATATCACTGGACTCATACAAGGAAAGTATAGAGTGGGCTGAAAAAGTTCCCAAAGAAATAATGGCTAAAAATTTCCCAAATATGGCAAAAGACACAAACCTATAGATTTAAGAAGCTAAACAAACCTGAGGAGACCCACATCAAGATACATTATAATCAAGCTTCCTAAAATGAAAGCCAAAGAAGACATATTGAACAAAACCAGAGAAAAACAGCACCTTACCTATAAGGGAGAAAACTATTTAAATAATAGTGGATTTTTTTTTCTTTTCACTTTATTTTACTTTACAATACTGTATTGGTTTTGCCATACATTGACATGAATCCACCACAGGTGTATACAAGCTCCCAATCCTGAATCCCCCTCCCACCTCCCACCCCATATCATCTCTCTGGATCATCCCCATGCACCAGCCCCAAGCATCCTTTATCCTGTATCGAACATAGACTGGCACTTCATTTCTTACATGATAGTATACATGTTTCAATGCCATTCTCCCAAATCATCCCACCCTCTCCCTCTCCCTCAGAGTCCAAAAGTCCATTCTATACATCTGTGTCTCTTTTGCTCTCTCACATACAGGGTCATCATTACCATCTTTCTAAATTCCGTATATATGTGTCAGTATACTGTATTGGTGTTTTTCTTTCTGGCTTACTTCACTCTGTATAATCGGCTCTAGTTTCATCCATCTCATTAGAACTGATTCAAATGTATTCTTTTTAACGGCTGAGTAATACTCCATTGTGTATATGTACCACAGCTTTCTTATCCATTCATCTGCTGATGGACATCTAGGTTGTTTCCATGTCCTGGCTATTATAAACAGTGCTGCAATGAACATTGGGGTACATGTGTCTCTTCCTATTCTGGTTTCCTCGGTGTGTATGCCCAGCAGTGGGATTGCTGGGTCATAAGGCAGCTCTATTTGCAATTTTTTAAGGAATCTCCACACTGTTCTCCATAGTGGCTGTACTAGTTTGCATTCCCACCAACAGTGTAAGAGGGTTCCCTTTTCTCCACATCCTCTCCAGCATTTATTGCTTGTAGACTTTTGGATCACAGCCATTCTGACTGGTGTGAAATGGTACCTCATTGTGGTCTTGATTTGCATTTCTCTGATAATGAGTGATGTTGAGCATCTTTTCATGTGTTTGTTAGCCATCCGTATGTCTTCTTTGGAGCAATGCCTATTTAGTTCTTTGGCCCATTTTTTGATTGGGTCGTTTATTTTTCTGGAGTTGAGCTACATAAGTTGCTTGTATATTTTTGAGATTAGTTGTTTGTCAGTTGCTTCATTTGCTATTGTTTTCTCCCATTCAGAAGGCGGTCTTTTCACCTTACTTATAGTTTCCTTTGTTGTGCAGAAGCTTTTAATTTTAATTAGATCCCATTTGTTTATTTTTGCTTTTATTTCCAATATTCTGGGAGGTGGATCATAGAGGATCCTGCTATATTTCAAAAACTATAAAACACTGATGAAAGAAATCAAAGAAGACACTAATAGATGGAGAAATATACCATGTTCATGGATTAGAAGAATCAATATAGTGAAAATGAGTATACTACCCAAAGCAATCTACAGATTCAATGCAATCCCTATCAAGCTACCAGCGGTATTTTTCACAGAACTAGAACAAATAATTTCAAGATTTGTATGGAAATACAAAAAACCTTGAATAGCCAAAGCAATCTTGAGAAAGAAGAATGGAACTGGAGGAATCAACTTGCCTGACTCAGGCTCTACTACAAAGCCACAGTCATTAAGACAGTATGGTACTGGCACAAAGACAGAAATATAGATCAATGGAACAAAATAGAAAGCCCAGAGATAAATCCACACACCTATGGACACCTTATCTTCGACAAAGGAGGCAAGAATATACAATGGAGTAAAGACAATCTCTTTAACAAATGGTGCTGGGAAAACTGGTCAACCACTTGTAAAAGAATGAAACTAGATCACTTTCTAACACCACACACAAAAATAAACTCAAAATGGATTAAAGATCTAAATGTAAGACCAGAAACTATAAAACTCCTAGAGGAGAACATAGGCAAAACACTCTCCGATAGTGGATTTCTTACCCAAAACCATAGAGGCCAGGAGGAAGTGGTAGGACATTTTTAAGTCCTGAAAGAAAAGAGCTGTCAACCTAGAATCCTATATCCAGTAAAAATACCTTTTGAGAATGAAGGGGAAATCAAGACATTCTCAGACAAAGGAAAATAAAGAGAATTTCACCAACAGACGTTTCCTAAAATATTACTAAAGGAAGCTGGAAGTTATCTGAACAGAAAGGAAGGAATTTTTTAAAAAAAGAACCTTGAGGGTTTCCCAGGTGGCTCAGTGGTAAAGACTCTGTCTGCCAGTGCAGGAGATGTGAGTTCAATCCCTGATGCAGGAAGATCCCACATGCTGCAGGGCAACTAAGTCCATGTATCACAGCTGTTGAGCCTGTGCTCTAGAGCACAGGAACCACAACTACTGAGCCTGTATGCTGCAGCTATTGAAGCCCACATGCCCTAGAGGTCGTGTTTTGCAACCAGAGAAGCCACACAATGAGAAGCCTGCACACTGCAACTAGAGAGTAGCCCCGCTCTCTGAAACTAGAGAAAAGCCTGCCTGGTAACAAAAACCCAGCATAGCCAAAAATAAATAAATAAAAACAAAATATTTTTTAAAAAGAATCTTGGAACATCAGGAAGGAGGAAAGAACATGGTAAGCAAAAATATGGGTAAATATAATAGATTTTTCTTCTCTTCTTCCTAAATTATTTTTGATGATTGCAGTAAAAATTTATAACAGTCTCTGATTTGGTTCTAAAGATTGTTGAGGAAGAATTATATATAATTATAATAATAAAGGAATATAAATGTATGAAGCAAAAACTGATAGAAATGAAAGAAGAAATAGATGAATCCACATAGTTGGAGCCCTGGGGTGCTGCTGTCCATCAGGTCACAAAGAGTCAGACATGACTGAGTGACTGAACAACAACAATGTAGTTAGAGGCATCAGTCTCTCTTGCAATAACCAATAGAACAAACTAGACAGAAAATGGACAAGGTTATAGAAAAACTCAACAATGGCATCAACCCACAAGATAATCAAAATTAATAGAACATTTCACCTAACACCACAGCATATACACTCTTCTCAAGTGTCATATCCAGGGCCAGAAAAGAAATACCAACAAAATTTAAAGACCTGTAAATCATACCGAGTATATTCTCCATCCACAATGGAATCAAACTAGAAATTAATAACAGAAAGGTAACAGGAAAATCTCAAAATCCTTGGAGACTAAACAACATACTTCTGAATAATTCATGGGTCAAAGAGGTCTTAAAGGGAAGGATAATACACTGAAATGAATGAAAGTGAAAATACAATGTATATAATTCTGAAGGACACAGCTAAAGCAGTGATGAAAAGGAAATTTATAGTACTATTTTCCAAACTTTTTCATCACCCCAAAATAGAAACTCTATATCCATTAAGCATCCCCCCATTCTCTGCTCCCCTCAGCCTCTCTCTACTTTCTGTCTCTATGCATTTGCCTTTCCTAGACATTTCATATAAGTCGAATCATGCAATATATGTCCTTTTGTGTCTGGCATATTTTTATTTGGCATAATGTTTTTAAGGATCATTTATGCTATACATGTGTCAGAACTTTTTCCTCTTTATGGGATAGTATTTTGTTCACATGGTTTTCTATTAGGATACTTGGGTTGTTTCCACCTTTCGGCTATCGTGAGTAATATTGCAGCAAACATCCATCTGCAAGTAACTGATTCCTTGTTTTCAGTTCTTGTGGCTAGGAATAGAATCACTGGACTATATAGTAAACATATGCTTAACTTTTTGAGGAACTGCCAAACAATTTTTCACAGCACCATTTTTCATTCCCACCAATAGTGTGCAAGAGCTCCCCATATTGTTGCCAACACTTATTATTATCGTTTTTTTTTAAGTCATCCTAGTAGGTATGACACAGTATCTCATTGTGGTTTTAATTGTATATCCCTAATGATTAATGACTTCCCTGGTGGCTCAGACAGTAAAAGCGTCTGCCTACAATGCGGGACACCCCAGTTCAATCCCTGGGTCAGGAAGATCCCCTGGAGAAGGAGATGGCAACCTACTCCAGTATTCTTGCCTGGAAAATCCCATGGACAGAGGAGCCTGGTAGGCTACAGTTCTGGGGTTGCTAAGAGTCGGACACGACTGAGTGACTTCACTTTTGATGATTAATGATAGAGTGAATGAATGAATAAATGCATAAACAGGCTTACTAGTTTAATTAATTTCTATCACAAAGGGTAAATCACTCTTTTAGTCTATATTATTGTATTACTGTACAAGAGCACTAATATTTGTTTTAAAAATGATAAAGCATAACAGCATTTGTATTTATTTGTCTTGCTTATACAAATACTCTTTTTGTAATATGTAATATTGTTTATCCATACATCATGGTGACTATAGATTATCTCCTTTTACAGAATACTGCAACTAATACATAGTGATTTTGTCTGTCTTTGTTTTTTGCCACATGTTAGGCCACGGCCCCTTGGGAAATGAGTTGAAGAAAATGAATTAGAGCTCTGCCATTGTACAGCAAGGGGGTTCATTTGAATAGGCACAAGCAGACAGTGCCTTTAGTACTCTGTGTATAAATAGGGCTTTTTTCAGGGCACACCCTGAGGAAACTATGAAGCACTTTGATATTAAATTGTTATACAGAGAAAACTTAGTGTAACAATACATTTTAATTATTATCAATGTGACTTGTAATAAAATAATGTATTTATAAAACATCTCTTAGCAAGCACCATGGTGCTATGTATTCAATCATCACATGAAATCTCAATAAGAAGCTGTCTAAACCACACTCCAAAAGTTTAAAATTTCCCTCTCCAAAATAAAAGTGAAAGTACATTGCTATTTTAACCTTAGAAGGCCTCAATGAGCTTCCACTGATTCAAGGTAAGGGGAGGAGTTCAAGGGGAAGATATTACCCTCCTCACCACCTTTGTATAGGGAAAGCCCTAGGATTTTTATACTAGTCATAACCAGAGGCCAGCAGTTATGCAAGATTAGAACTATTCCAGTCATTCTCCTCTTAGAAATTATGCCCTTTTCTCAAGGTTCAAGGTGAATAGACATAATCCTGTATCTTAGACTATTTGTATCATGTCAAACAACTTCCTTGTTTCTGTTTATACTTTTAATCTAACTTGTATCCCTAATATTAATTAATAGTTAACATTTCAGGACACCTAGCACATAGCAGGTGCTGGCTCAATAGTTAACTGTTGGATGAATGAATGAATGATTTAAAGAACATTATCTTGATCCTCTCTCGCCTTCGTCAGTATAAGCTGTATGCAGTTTAAAATATTTGTTTCTATACCGAAAGCGAGGCTGTTCAAATATACTAACCTTGATAAATAATTAACCTTGAGAATAGAAAGTTACAAAAAAGCAAATTAATTTGCCAATTATTCTGGCAGGGTGTGGCATTAGTCTGATTCTATGGTGTCCTCAAAGGAAGCACTTTTTCAAACTTAATCTGGTGAAAGTGAAACGTTCTAAGGCAATCTAACATTTTCAAAATGAATAAATTAAATACAGTAGAAAGCTTTTGCCACATTGGTGTAAAGAGTTAGAATCAATAACTGCGACAAAGTTTGCTAAATATCAGGATTTTAATGTATTAAGTTTTGGTTTGGAGACGTGCTTTATTTCACCTCAGATCAAAATCAATGTAACTAATAGGCATGTTTTAATGGAGTGCTGCTGCTGCTGCTAAGTCGCTTCAGTCGTGTCCGACTCTGTGCGACCCCATAGACGGCAGCTCACCTGGCTCCTCCGTCCCTGCGATTCTCCAGGCAAGAACACTGGAGTGGGTTGTCGCATAAAAGTAAAAAGATATTTAAATTGAGGACAATAACCCCATAAGTTTAATTTATAAGTCTAGCAGCGTGACACCGTATAAGTAACTGTGTTCACTTTAGGATTATATTCTGATATTTGAAAACCTGTCAGAAGAAATGAGCTTCTGATAGACATTGTGAGATACTGTGTATTAACTATACTAAAGGCTTTTCCTTCAGAGTGTGGCCAGGAAGTAAATGTTTATTACGTCTCGTTAATCCATTGTTCCTTTATTAAATGTAACAGAATCGGGGTTAGCCCATATGGGCGTGTCTCTGAAATGCAAATAACCCATCATAAAGAAAATCCTGTCCGCAGCAGCGAAACTGTCGCGCGGTTGCGAGGGGCCGCGGGGCCGGGAGGCTTTCTTGGGAGGAGGAAGCCCAGGACTGGACTGAGACCCGGAGACCGCGGAGATCCTCGCCCCCTTGCGGCACCCGGCTCTTCCCCTGCGCCTCCGGAGTCTCCGTCCTAGAGAAGCCCCGCCTCACCTTCCCCTAGTGACCCCGCCTCTCGCCCCCTTCCTCCCCACCGCACCGTCCCTCGTGTCCCACCGCACGCTCCTCCTTGCCCCACCTGCCGCCGGCCCCCGGCTACTCTCCTCTCCAGCCCTGCGGGTCCCGCCTCTCACAGCCCAGGCGGCCCCGCCTCTCCCTGCCCAGGTGGCCCCACCTTCCCTTTCGGAGGCCCAGCCTCCTCCACTTCCTCATTCCTCTGTAGTGGGCTGGGCTGGACCGAGCTGGCGGTTGGTGCTCGAAGCAGTGCACTGGGCTCGTTCTGTATCTTCTTGGCGGGTGATCATTCCGCCTTCTTTTCTTCAACCGCGTCAGCTCTCCTCTGGTGTTCTCTTCCGGCTATGCAGCCCAGGGCCTTAGGCTAGTCCCCTGCTTGATTGTTGCTGAGGCGGTAAGCCGGGACCCGGTTTACCCACAAGCCTTCTCTCCCGGCTGCCAGGGCAGAAACCTTCTGGTTCTGACCCCATAAATGTTCCCCTGAAGGACTGATTTATAAATGACTCGAGCGCAAGCGAATGGACGTGTGTAGACAGGTTGAGACATTCCATTTGGAATGAATGCAGAATCGATTCTGACATTTAGTGCCTCAAAATTAACTCATTCAGATTATGTTTTGAAAGAGCAAAACCCCAGACAGCCCATAACCTTGGTTTCTGCACTGTTAATAAGTAAAAACCTAGATAAAAGCTGGCAAGGATGTGGCGAAAAGGGAAACCTTGTGCATCGTTGGGGTTGCAAACAAGTTTAGCTGCTATGGAAAACAGTATGGCTGTGTGTCAAGAAAGTCAGAGCAGAACGACCACATGATCCAGCAATCCCACTTCTGGATGTACAATTGAAATTTGCTAAGAAAGTAAAACTTAAATGTTCCCCTCCCCCCGAAAAAAAAAGGAAACACGTGAGGTGATGGATGTGTTAACTTGATGGCAGGAATCCTTTTACAATGGACACAATTCATTACATTGTACGCTACCTTAAATATCTTACAATTTTATTTGAAAATTGTTCCTCAATGAAGCTGGAAGAAAAGTGACTGATGCAAATTTGTGCATAATTAACTTTGTACTGGGTATTATGTATATCACTAATTCATAAAATAATACAGGTGAAAAGTATAAGAATAATGAAATAGTGGTTAGGGTAACTGATAGCAGTTCAATTTAAATCGTCATCAATTATACATCAAGTTGAGAGACATACTGCCACTAAAAGTATAGTGACAAATTTGAAAAGCAGAACATAAAAGTTTTACTTAAAATTATGATTTTAAAAATGGATATGAGTATAAAAGGGTGATTGTAGAAGGATACAGAACACAAAATAGAAAACCAGACTCCTTACAGGAGGTCAAAGCTGATTCATCCTTTTGGGGTGCCCTGGAGATGCCTCGAGCTCTTTCAGTTCCTGCCCTTTCTGAGTTTTGGTTAGCCAGAGTTTCCTCTGTGAGCTTCCCTAAATTAGAGGACAGAGTATGCTGCAATAATAGACACCCCAAAATATAGTGATTTAAATGAAATGGGGGTGTTACCGAAGCAAACTTGAGTCCACTTAACTGTGTGAAGTAAAGTCAATCTAATGACACTAGGTTGTGGTGAAAGAAAATGCAGCTTTAATTGCAGACACCAAGGAAAGAGTCTAGGCGGCTAATCCTCAAAAGGCCCAAACTCCTCAGTGGCCCTCAGGGAAAGGTTTTTAAAGATAGGATGAGCAAGAGGGTTACAGGGTGTGTGATCAGCTCGTGTACATTCTTCTGATTGATTGGTGGTGAGGTAATTAGGAGTCAACATCATCACCCTTCTGATTCCAGCTGGTCTGCAGCCTACATTCTTGTGGGCAGCATACAGTTAACTTCTTCCACCTAGTGGGAGTTTCAGTATCTGCAAAGCAGCTCAAAGGACATGGCTCAGAATGTTATCTATAGCCCTTGATGAGGCCCTAAAAGTCCTTGACTTGACTTAATGGCTAAACTCTTATTATTTTTCTTGCTTGACTGTTTTCCTTTGTTTTTACATTTTCTCACTTCTCTGATTAAATTTATTCTTTGGAACTCAGGGAAGGCTGAGGATGCTAAAGTTTTTCTACAAAATAAAGACAGGCAGAGGATATGAGTGGCTTGGGAGGGTATGTCTTGAGAAAGCCACATAGGGTCCTGCTTGGTTACAGGACCTGCTTGCCCAGGCAAACAGGGTTGTTCAACTCCAGTAAGTTATCCATGGGCTCTGGTTTCTTTCCACTTAATGCTGCACTTCACCTCACCAGAGGTGAGGTCCGACTCTGCAATCCTGGGGATTTCAGCACACCAGGTTTCTCTGTCCTTCACCATCTCCCAGAGTTTCCTCAAACTCATGTCCATTGTGTTGATGATACCACCCAACAATCTAATCTTCTGTCGCCCCCTCCTCCTCCTGCCTTCAATCTTCCCCAGCACTATGATCTTTTCCAGTGAGTCAGCTCTACATATCAGGTGGCCAAAGTATTGGAGCTTCAGCTTCAGTATCAGTCCTTCCAATGAATATTCAGGGTTGATTTCTTTTAGGATTGACTGGTTTGATCTCCTTGGTGTCCAAGGGACTCTCAAGAATCTTCTCCAGTACTACAGTTCAAAAGCATCAGTTAATTCTTTGGCACTCAGCTGTTTTTATGGTCCAGCTCTCATGTATATGGATATACATGACTACTGGAAGAAGCCATAGCTTTGACTATATGGACCTTTGTTGGCAAAGATGTCTCTGCTTTTTAATATGCTTTCTAGGTTTGTCATAGCTTTTCTTTCAAGGAGCAAGCATCTTTTAATTTCACAGCTGCAGTCACTGTCTGCAGTGATTTAGAAGCCCAAGAAAATTAAGTCCATCATTGTTTCCACTTTTTCCCCATTTATTTGCCATGAAGTGATGGGACCGGGTGCCATGATCTTAGTTTTCTGAATGTTGAGTTTTAAGCCAGCTTTTTCACTCTCCAATTTCATCCTCATCAAGAAGCATTTCACTTGCTCTTCGTTTTCTGCCATTAGCTTGGTATCATTTTCCTTGCTACTGCTGCTAAGTCGCTTCAGTCGTGCCCAACTCTGTGCGACCCCAGAAACGGCAGCCCACCGGGCTCTCCCGTCCCTGGGATTCTCCAGGCAAGAGCACTGGAGTGGGTTGCCATTTCCTTCTCCAATGCATGAAAGTGAAAAGTGAAAGTGAAGTCGCCCAGTCATGTCCGACTCCTAGCGACCCCATGGACTGCAGCCTACCAGGCTCCTCCATCCATGGGATTTTCCAGGCAAGAGTACTGGAGTGGGTTGCCATTGCCTTCTCCATCATTTTCCTTATTTGCATGATTAAAGCTGGGGCATTGCCAGAGGTTTGCATTGGCGCCATCTAGTGCTTGGGGAGACTTCCCTGGTGGCTCAGACGGTAAGAGCATCTGCCTACAATGCGGGAGGATATGGATTCCATCCGTGGGTTGGGAAGATCCCCTGAAGAAGGAAATGGCAACCCACACTAGTTTTCTTGCCTGGAAAATCCCATGGACAGAGAAGCCTGGCAGGCTACAGTCCATGGGGTGGCAAAGAGTTGGACTCGACTGAGCGACTTCACTTCAGTGCTGGGGGAAGGGCAAAAGAGCAGAGTTGATTTATTTTTCAGCAAGTGATGCAGAAGTGGCACGTATCACTTTTACTCATATTCTGTTGCTGAGAACTTGACCACACTTGGCCTTAAGAGAAACTCAGAAATGTGGTCTCTAGCCGGGGCTTCATGTGCTCAACTGAAAATTTATTAGTTTGGTAAAAGGAAAGAACAGACTTGGGGGGACAGCTATCATTCTGCCACATTTCTTCTGTCGACAAAAAAGGTAGTCAGTCTAAGAATTGGAAATTTTTATTCCAGCCAAATTTGAGGACTATAACTCAGGAAGAGTGTATCAGAAAGATATCTGAGATATCAGATATCAGTGTATCTGAGAAATATTGTAAAAGTATAGGCACAGTTATAAGTTTTTTTGAGACATCAAATGATGTATATTGACAGATTACATAATCCAGATCTAAATGCCATGTGGTAGGTCATGTGACCCCTTCCTTACAAGACCAAGAAGAAATATTATCTTTGAAGGAGTTGCCTTGTTGATGCTAGGAGAATGTTGCTGTTTAAGGTTGGGGAGATGTTCCTGCTGATGGGGACGGTTTGGTTAATGCATGATGCAGATACAGTATGCACGGTGGCAGGAGAGAGGAGGGCAAAAGGCAGAACTTTTTATATTTAAATTTTTCTCTTCTTGCCATAAAACATACATTTTATTTTTTTAATTTTTTTCATAAAATATAAATTTTTATTTTACACTCCTCTTTCCTTCCAGTTAGTCCCTTCTTAAGTGGAGTTTGTTACTTCAGTTTACAGACAGTCCTTACTGCTTGCAATTGAAGTACCCTAACTGATGCCTCATTCTTCAGGTCTCAATTTAAATGACACCTCCTCAAGGAGGCTTATCTAGCTGTTACCCAAAAACTCTGTTCTCTTGGTGGGTGTTGATCCAAGCCAAAGATTGAAAGAAGGAAGGATTTATTTCTTGCAGCAGAAAAGGAGAACACCAGGAATCTTTCCCAAGCAGTGAGCTCAGAACTGCAAAACTTTAAGCTAAGGGTAAATGCATAATCATGAAGGGGCTTAGGCAGAGGAGAAGCCAGCACAGAATCGCTGCAAAGATAAGCAGAGTCTAAGCTTTAGAGAGAAGGCAATGGCACTCCACTCCAGTACTCTTGCCTGGAAAATCCCATGGACGGAGGAGCCTGGAAGGCTGCAGTCCATGGGGTTGCTAAGAGTCGGACACGACTGAGCAACTTCACTTTCACTTTTCACTTTCATGCATTGGAGAAGGAAATGGCAACCTGCTCCAGTGTTTTTGCCTGGAGAATCCCAGGAACGGGGGAGCCTGATGAGCTGCCATCTCTGGGGTCGCACAGAGTTGGACACGACTGAAGTGACTTAGCAGCAGCAGCAGCAAGCTTTAGAGATACCAAGGGAAGATTTCATGCAAAGATGGGCTCGATAAAGGACAGAAATGGTATGGACCTAACAGAAGCAGAAGATATTAAAAAGAGGTGGCAAGAATACACAGAAGAACTGTACAAAAAAGATCTTCATGACCCGGATAATCACAATGTGATCACTCATCTAGAGCCAGACATCCTGGAATGTGAAGTCAAGTGGGCCTTAGAAAGCATCACTACGAACAAAGCTAGTGGAGGTGATGGAATTCCAGTTGAGCTATTTCAGATCCTGAAAGATGATGCTGTGAAAGTGCTGCACTCAATATGCCAGCAAATTTGGAAAACTCAGCAGTGGGCACAGGACTGGAAAAGGTCAGTTTTCATTCCAATCCCAAAGAAAGGCAATGTCAAAGAATGCTCAAACTACCGCACAATTGCACTCATCTCACATGCTAGTAAATTAATGCTCAAAATTCTCCAAGCCAGGCTTCAGCAATACATGAACCGTGAACTTCCTGATGTTCAAGCTGGTTTTAGAAAAGGCAGAGGAACCAGAAATCAAATTGCCAACATCCGCTGGATCATGGAAAAAGCAAGAGAGTTCCAGAAAAACATCTATTCTGCTTTATTGACTATGCCAAAGCCTTTGACTGTGTGGATCATAATAAACTGTGGAAAATTCTGAAAGAGATGGGAATACCAGACCACCTGACCTGCCTCTTGAGAAATCTGTATGCAGGTCAGGAAGCAACAGTTACAACTGGACATGGAACAACAGACTCATTTCAAATAGGAAAAGGAGTACGTCAAGGCTGTATACTGTCACCCTGCTTATTTAACTTCTATGCAGAGTACATCATGAGAAACGCTGGACTGGAAGAAACACAAGCTGGAATCAAGATTGCCAGGAGAAATATCAATAACCTCAGATATGCAGATGACACCACCCTTATGGCAGAAAGTGAAGAGGAACTAAAAAGCCTCTTGATGAAAGTGAAAGAGGAGAGTGAAAAGTTGGCTTAAAGCTCAACATTCAGAAAACAAAGATCATGGCATCTGGTCCCATCACTTCATGGGAAATAGATGGAGAAACAGTGGAAACAGTGTCAGACTTCATTTTTTTGGGCTCCAAATCACTGCAGATGGTGACTGCAGCCATGAAATTAAAAGATGCTCACTCTTTGGAAGAAAAGTTATGACCAACCTAGAGAGCATATTCAAAAGCAGAGACATTACTTTGCCAACAAAGGTCTGTCTAGTCAAGGCTATGGTTTTTCCTGTGGTCATGTATGGATGTGAGAGTCAGACTGTGAAGAAGGCTGAGCGCTGAAGAATTGATGCTTTTGAACTGTGGTGTTGGAGAAGACTATTGAGAGTCCCTTGGACTGCAAGGAGATCCAACCAGTCCATTCTGAAGGAGATCAGCCCTGGGATTTCTTTGGAAGGACTGATGCTAAAGCTGAAACTCCAGTACTTTGGCCACCTCATGAGAAGAGTTGACTCATTGGAAAAGACTCTGATGCAGGGAGGGATTGGGGGCAGGAGGAGAAGGGGACGACCCAGGATGAGATGGCTGGATGGCATCACTGACTCGATGGACGTGAGTCTGAGTGAACTCCTGGCGTGCTGTGATTCATGGGGTTGCAAAGAGTCGGACACGACTGAGCGACTGAACTGAACTGAAGCTTTAGCTGATTAAAGTCATCAGGGTCTGACCCATGGTCAACATCATCATCCCTTAGGTTCCAGTTGATCTAGGAGTTAAGCACTTCAGGCTAATCTTTACTACTGAAACAGAACTGGGAGTCTTTATAAATGATTTATTATCTTTGCTTTTGTTACTTCTCTTGCCTGATAACAGTCAATTGTTCCTGCATTCTTTTTTTCCCTTAAGATCATTCATTAGAGACTTGTTCAAGGATAAGCATTGTGACCAAGGTTGGATCACAGAATGACTTAGGCCAAAATGTCAGGAAAGTCATGCATGGTTCTCTCTTTCCAGGGATTTCCTACCCCCGCTACCCCATCTGCTTACATGATTGCTTTCTCTAAAGTAGGTCCTCTCTCCTTTTCCTGCCATTATTGTTTTTATCTCAGCACTTTGTTTCCTTTATGGCACTTAACACAACTTGTAACCTTTTTTTTTTTTTTTTTTTGCTATGTTCTGTCTCCCCACTGTGTCCCTTTTCGTCACCACGATATCTCCATTACCTAGCACACTGCTCATTATTGGATAGACAAAAAATAAATTTTACCTGGTGTTAAATGAATCAAACAGTGGTTAAGAATGATTCAGAGAGTTCTGAAGTGACCAACTAGATGTATTGGTAGAGAAGTTAGAAACCATTTGGAGGAAGGGACCAGAAGATGATCAGTTTTGTTTGCACATGTTGAATATGAAGTTTTGAATAATTTCAGTATAACACCTAGTAGGCAGCTTGAAATACAGATCTGGAGCTCTGGAAAGACCATCACATTGGAGCTATAGATTTGAGAACCTTGAGAACTGGTGAGATCAGTCATGAAGAGCATGAAGAAACTACAGAGAAGGTTTAGGAGGAACTCCAAAGAGTAACATTTATACAGTGGGCAGAAAGAGCAGCAAAACTTTAGAGGGCCCAGCAGCGGCTGTCAGCAAGAACCAGGGAGAAACCTTCAGGGAGCAGGTAGTGGTCACAAGTAGTTCAGATGGCTGAGCAGGGCGTAAATTATGTCGCATAGTCTGAAAGATCCCTTAGAACTGCCAATTAGGAGGCTTAGATACGGGAACCTTATAATAATTTCAGTGAGTAGTGGGCTGTGGTCTGAAGACAGAATGTTAGGAAGTGAATGTAGTAACTGTAGAACATGCTTTCAGGAAGGGCAACCATGAAAACAGATTTTATTTGGAAAGAGAGGCAAGGTCAAAGGAGACTTGAAAGAAAGCTTAGAGTCTCTATATAAGAGGGGAGGGGAGACAGGGAGTGAAGATGGGTGTGGAAATAACTGATGGAAGAATTTGATAGGAGCAACTGACAGTAAGAGACAACAAAGATTTGCCCTTCTTTGAAAATGTAAAGATAGTGCTCACTTCAGCAGCACATATACTAAAATTGGAACAATACAGAGACAAATAGCATGGCCCTTTCACAAGGATGACATGAAAATTCGTGAAGAGTTCCATATTTTTTAATTAAAACTACAATGAGGTATCACTTCACACCAATCAGAATGGCTATCATCCAAAATCTACCAAGAATAAATGCTGGAAAGGGTGTGGAGAAAAGAGAATCCTCTTGCACTGTCAGTGAGAATGTAAATTGATAGAATCACTGTGGAGAGCAGTATGGAGATTCCTTTACAAACTAGGAATGAAACTACCATATAACCCAGCAATCCCACTACTGGGCATATAACCTGAGAAAACAATAATTGAAAGAGATGCATGTACCCCAGTGTTCTTTGCAGCACTGTTTACAATAGCTAGGACATGAAAGCAACCTAGATGCCCATGGACAAATGAAAGGATAAAGAAGCTGTGGTACATATATTAAATGGTATATTACTCATCCATAAAAAAGAACACATCTGAGTCAGTCCTAATCAGGTAGATGAACCTAAAGCCTGTTATACAAAGTGAAGTAAGCCTTTTAGAAAGAGAGAAACAAATATCATATATTAATGCGTATATATGGAATCTAGAAAGATGGTACCGATGAACCTATGTGCAGGGCAGCAATCGAGACGAAGATGTAGAGAACAAATTTGTGGACACAGTAAGGGAAGGAGAGGGTGGGGTGAAAGGAGAGAGTAGCATGGAAACATATGCATTACCATCTGTAAAACAGCCAGCCAGTGGGAATTTGCTGTATGAAGCAGGGGGCTCAAATCAGGTGCTCTGTGACAACCTAGATGGCCTGGATGCAAAGGGAGGTGGGAGGGAGATTCAAGAGGGAGAGGATGGATATATGTATGTGCTATGCAGTGCTTAGTTGCTCAGTCGTGTCCAACTCTTTGCGACCCCATGGACTGCAGCCCACCAGGCTCCTCTGTCCGTGGGGATTCTCCAGGCAAGAATATTGGAGTGGGTTGCCATGCCCTCCTCCAGGGCTATATGTATATCTATGGCTGATTCATGTTGATATATGTCAGAGACTAATACAATACTGTAAAGCAATTATCCTCCAATTAAAAATAAATTTTTAAAAATACAAAAATAAATAAATTTAAATAGATATATAAAAGAAAATGTAAAGATAAATTTTAGAGGAGAGTGGAGTAACAAGGAGTTGAGGTGTTTCTGATGGCCTTTAAATTATCTATGAAGAGGGAGCAAAATAATCTGCTGCAACGGGGGAAATGGAGGGGGAATTTGGACTAGTTTTTAAGAGAAAAAGAAGATGGCCAAGATTGCCTGTATAAAACAGAAAAGGTCTGCTGATTGCAGAACTACCATGGCTGGAAATTCTTTTTTCCTCCTTCTCTTTATGCCTTCCTAACCTAGTCTTGTTCCTAAAAGACTTCAGGTTGCCAAATACTAATTCTTGCACAGTCTACTCCAATACTAGATTTTTTCCCCCCAACAATAACGGGCAATGAACAGACGGCTCCCCCACGCTCCCTTCAACAGTGAACATTGAGCTGGCCTCCAGCTTTTTACCCCAATCCCCGCTACTATGGATCACATTTCTTGGTACAGCGAAGGCACCTCCTAAATGCTTGCTGTGGACAGTGGTAGATTTAGGGACAGAAGGTCCGGTTCCTTCGTCAATAACTTCTTCACAGCGTGCAGCACGTGTGTAAGATCTGCTGAAGAAAGGCAATGCTGAGGGGCCGCGCACTGCATTTCCTTCTGTGCTACCTGAGTGTCCGAACACAGCACCCATGAGCACTAGGAGCCAACCGACCAACTTTTCTTAAATGAAAATACAGTAGTCCAAGCAAAACACCAGGAGCCGAGGCAGGAACAGGAAAAGGTGCGAGTTCCAAGCTCGCAAACAGACCGGGGGGGGGACGATATCCCCGCCCCATGACGTCACATGGCCTCAGCCTGCCGGCCCACCCTGCGCTGGGCGTGTCTTATGCCTGGCACAACCTCTACTTCGCCCCGCCCCCAGATGACGTCACAATATCGCAACCTCTAGTATCTCGCTGCCGAGGTTTCTCATCGCCGGGCGCGGTGGCGCGCGCCTGTAGTCCCAGCTACTCGGGAGGCTGAGGCTGGAGGATCGCTTGAGCTCAGGAGTTCTGGGCTGCAGTGCGCTATGCCGATCGGGTGTCCGCACTAAGTTCGGCATCAATATGGTGACCTCCCGGGAGCGGGGGACCACCAGGTTGCCTAAGGAGGGGTGAACCGGCCCAGGTCGGAAACGGAGCAGGTCAAAACTCCCGTGCTGATCAGTAGTGGGATCGCGCCTGTGAATAGCCACTGTACTCCAGCCTGGGCAACATAGCGAGACCCCGTCTCTTTTGTTTATTTTACATCGCCATGATTTTAAGGGAACCTAACTTTTCTGTACAACTAACGGATTCAGATTTTGTGTAAGCAAACAACAAACGTTTACCTTTTTCCAGATAAATACTTTTTACGTATTCAATAGTTCACTAATGTGTACATTAAAAACAGACGAGATATACCTGGCCTATTGCCGGCTCACTCTTTAACACTTGTCTCCTATTTTATGTCTTCTTTACAGTTAAAACTCACTGGGTAACTAGGATATTTGAGGAATTGTACCTACCTCACCACTGACCCCTACTGGAGAATCAGCAGAACGTCTTTGCGAAAAGGCTGTTATCACCCTTGAAACCAACAGGGGTTGCTCGTTTCCTCACAACCTATTGGAGAAAATGGTTGCTCCGCATCAGTGGAAAAATGCACCTCCAAGGCCAGATTTCTTAAATTCTTCCCGTGGCGGTTAGGTTTGCTAATTTTTATCGCCGTTTCCCTTACTTAACCGACCTTCCCTCCCCACCCTCCTGCCACTGGATGTTACCTCATTCACCACTAGACTATCAAAGTTTTTGCTTTTAAAGGTTGCTGGCGGAGTATCTAGCCCTTCTGCCAATCCTTACTTAGTGCGGGTTTACAGATAGGGCTAACCTTCCAAATAACTCCCTCCTTTTAAGGGAACAAGCAACCTATAAGAGGAACCCAGACGTTCCTGTGATAACCAAGGAAACCGGAACAATGTGGCAAAATGCTGTCAGCCTGTTTCACCCTCTCGGAGTGCCCACAGCTAACCTTAGATGGCTTAAAATTCAACATTTAAAAAACGAAGATCATGGCATCCGGTCCCATCGTTTCATGGCAAATACATGGGGTGGGGGGGGAGGATGGAAACAGTGGCAGATTTTATTTTCTTGGGCTCCAAAGTCACTGCAGAGCCATGAAATTAAAAGACTCTTGCTCCTTGGAAGAAAAGCTATGACGAACCTAGACAGTGTATTAAAAAGCAGAGACTCTACATAGTCAAAGCTATGGTTTTTCCAAGTAGTCATGTATGGATGTGAGAGTTGAACCATAAAGGCTGAGCACCGAAGAACTGAAGCGTTCAAAATGTGCTGCTGGAGAAGACTCTTGAGAGTCCCTTGGACTGCAAGGAGATCAAACCAGTCAGTCCTGTGGGAAATCAACCCCGAATATTCATTGGAAGGACTGATGCTGAAGCTGAAGCTCCAGTACTTTGGTTGCTTGATGTGAAGAGCCTTCTCATTGAAAAAGACCCTGATGCTGGAAAAGATTGAGGGCAGGAGGAAAAGGGGCGACAGAGGATGAGTTGATTGGAGGGCATCACCAACTCAATAGACATGAGTTTGAGGAGACTCCTGGAGGTGGTGAAGGACAGGGAAGCCTGGGTGCTGCAGTCCGTGGGGTCACAAAGAGTCAATTGAACAACCACCTTAGAGATGGAATTGAAGTGCAGGGAACTTCGAGCACTATGTGGGGATGGGTCTGGAACTCAGTTGTTTAGAGCAATACCTCAGAGCCCTCCACTGAGCTATGTAGAGCAAGTGTTGTATCTTCATCTCATTTTTTAAAGAAATAAGTGAATAAGGTATGAAAGAAGAGACTCTTTAAAATTGTCAGAAGTTTTGATGGTCTGTAATAGTAATTCTATCTTTATGAAAGAACTGTTTTAGAGCTTCCCCCTTTAAATTTAGGCATTTTAGGGGCAGAGCTTCTCAGTTTTGTGGAACTGAGGTGTGGTGGGCAGGATAATGCCCCACAAAAATGTGAGCTTCCTGATGTTATTTTATGAGTTCATAGAGTGAACTTCCTCTATGTTATTTTATGAGGTAAGAGATATTTCACACATGTAAGTAACTTAAAAATTTTGAGATGGAGAGATTATTCTGGATTATACCATTGGACCCAATGTAATTACAAGGATTATTACAATTGTATAAGGGAAGAAGGAACATCAGAGTCAGAGAGATGTGAACTGGAAGCAGAGATTGGAGTCATGCAGGGTCACCAACCAAAAAATATGAACAGCCTCTGGAAACTGCAGCCCTGCTGACCTGTTTGGGACTTCTGACTTTCAGAACTGTCAGATAAAAGAGTTGCATTGGTTAAGCCACTCAATTTGTGGTAATTTGTTACAGCAGCAATAGAAAGCAAATAGAAGGTCAGTCTGTACCTGAAAAAACTTGTGAGGTCAGAAAGGAATCATTCCAGTATCTGTCTTCTTTAAAATGCTTGTACTTTTTTTTTTTTTAACTTTTCATGTTCAATAAGTTTTCAGGGTTAATCTTTTTCTGAGTTGTGTGTGTGTATATCTTTCTTTAAAGCATAATGTTTTAACAGTCCATCCATTTATTCGTCTATCTGTTCATTTATCCATCTATCCATTTTTTTAAAGTTTACATGCCAAATATTTACCAGACCCTAGGTAATCAGGTACTAGATAATAATAAAATAATAATAATCAGATACTAGATAATCAGAAATAGGACAGACATTGCCTTTGTAGAGCTTCAGGTTTAATGAAAGGTGGGGCAGGGGGCAATGTGCTCAGTCACTCAGTTGTGTACAACTCTTTACAACCCGGAATCAGGGTCCTCTGTCCATGGGCTTTTACAAGGGGGGCGGGGAGGGGGGAGGAGCAACAGTCATTTAAAAATAGACCATTTTAAAAGTGATTTGGGTTCTCATAATCCCTGCCAAAAATATCTAATTCATTAGCTTGCCTGAATGCCTGAAATACCCAATACCAAAAAAACTTTCTCCTGGCCTGGGTTAAAATACGGTTTTCAGAAGGTCATTGTCACAAATGCACTTTGTTTGGCATTTACTCAACACCATTACTAAATATGTAATTTAACCATCTACCCAATACTTAGTAATACTCTACAATTTCCTACAACATCCATGAAAGAAGTTCAGTATATCATGCAGTTGACCATACTCTTTTCTAAGCCTTTAATTTTGATAACCGTGGGATGTTTTAGACATTCAGCAACTTTAAGGTTTTATGTTCTCAAACCTACTAAGCCTTATCCTTTATGGTTTCTGTTTTTGGTGTTTGTTTTGAAGGGTCTCACCATTCCAAGAACATATACATAATGATGTTAATGTTTTAGGACTCTTTTATCTCCAGAGCACACACATGCCTGATTAAAAAATAATGCTTTGTCCCTCCAAAACAATGCATTTTTGTTCTTAAGCCTGCTTTACTATTAATATTAGAACACTTACTTTCTTAAAACATTTTTTGCTTATTTGCCTTGTGTGTGTTTTCTATAGGGTATACTGTAGGTCGAACGTTTGTGCCCCCTCCAAATTCCATATGTTGAAACCAACCCACAAGGTCATAGTATTTGGACGTGATGTCTTTGGGAGGTGATCAGGTCATGGAGGTGAAGTCCTCATGAATGGCATTAAGTGCCCTCGTGGAAGAAACCCTAGAGAGCTCCTTTGCTGCTTCCACCACATGAGGTCACAACAAGAAGATGCCTGTCTATGAACCAGGAAGCAGTTCTTCACCAGATCTACTTCCCAGTCTTCAGAACTGTGAGAAAAAAACGGTATTTATTACTTAAGCCACCCAAACTATGGTATTTTCGTTACAGTAGCCTGAAGGGACTAAGACAGTGTAGAATAAACTACTCCAAAGTTTTGTCATTTGAAATAATTATTTTATCTCATTATTTTGAGGGTCAGGAATTTGGGCACAGCTCTGCTGAACAATTCTGCTCCAGGTGATACTGCCTGTGGTCACTTACTGGTATTCAGTTGATAGCTGGTCTGATCTGGACAGTCCAAGGTGCCTTACTTGATATGTCTGGTACCTTGGTAGGCTCGACTGCAAAACTGCATTCAGTCATGACACTCCCTCTCCATGCAGTATTCAAGACTCTCCATGGCATATTGTGAGACTTCTTACATGGTGACTCACTCTTCAAGAGACCAAGTTGAAAGTTACCAGTCCACTTAAAGGCTAAAGGCAGAAAGAGCATAGCATTGCTTCTGTCTGCTGTGCTTTATTAGTTAAAGCAGCCACGGGCCAGCCTAGATTCAAAGGTGTGGAGAGAACAGAACCTCCTCTATGGATGTTAAAGAATTTGTGACCAGGACTCCCCTGATGGTTCAGTGGTGAAGATTCTGTGCTTCTACTGCAGGGGGCATGTATTTAATTCCTGATTGGGGAACTAAGATGTCACTTTGAGCAGCCAAAAAAAAAAAAAAAATTGTAACTATTTTAATCCCCCATATGTATCCATTACCTGTGTTTTCTTTTTAACTTCTGTGAGATATGTCATACATATGAAAGATACAAATGTAAAATTTACAGTGCTTATAAAATGACCAACTATATAACTGGTATTCAGAAATAGAACTTGCTAGCATCCTAGAAGCCCATACCCAGATAGCCTTCCCTCTTGGACATAACCACTATTCTAACTTTGTGACATTGTCCTGTTATACTTTATGGTTTCACCACCTGTATTTGCATCTCTAAACAGTTTTTCCTTCTTTAAGCAGTGTTGACTTCTAGGAAGTTCTGGATTGCATTAAGACAATTTATTTCTCTGAAACTATAACCTGAGTGCCGAAGAATTGATGCGTTTGAACTGTGGTGTTGGAGAAGACTCTTGAGGGTCCCTTGGACTGCAAGGAGATCCAACCAGTCCATTCTGAAGGAGATCAGCCCTGGGATTTCTTTGGAAGGAATGATGCTAAAGCTGAAGCTCCAGTACTTTGGCCACCTCATGCGAAGAGCTAACTCATTGGAAAAGACTCTGATGCTAGGAGAGACTGGGGACAGGAGGAGAAGGGGACGACCCAGGATGAGATGGCTGGATGGCACCACGGACTCGATGGACATGAGTCTGAGTGAACTCCGGGAGATGGTGATGGACAGGGAGGCCTGGCGTGCTGCGATTCATGGGGTCGCAAAGAGTCGGACACGACTGAGCGACTGAACTGAACTGAACTGATAACCCCAGGGGTTACAGATAACAAATCAACATTTTCATCCCTCGACATCTCAACCATTTCTTGCCCTGCATTGTTTCAATCTCATTTTGCCTTTCTGTTTGTCCAGTTTGTTTATCTTTCTTGGAAAGTAACAGCCCCAGTAGAGAGGATAATATTCTATTTCTGGTTTATCCTCTAAGTGTAGAATGTCTCATCTTTCATTCTAGATCCCAAACTTCTACTGAGAAAGCCAAATAACACTGATGCCTAATGCTGACTTTTCAAGAGACTAAAATACCTGATATGAAACCATGCCTGGGGCTCAATTTATGGCTATTGAATGAATAAATGGGTGAATTTTAAAACCTTGGAAAAAGTTGGCATACTGGAACATGGTGCAGTAGGGAACTCCTAGGCTCTGTCTGTTCCTCTCTGAAGCAATGAATAAGCTGGCAAAACCTGTCAGAATCATGTTTTTTAGAACTTTAGAATCTTAAGTTTAAAGATTTACAGCAACCAGGAAAATGTTTAATGAATAAAAAAAAAAACTGCAGAATGTTAGTACTGGAGCTCTGTGGCATTTTCATGTTCTCTTCCATTCCCCACTCTTCAGTTCAGCAGGAAGAGATGCTCTAAGGGATCTATTATATTTTTGGCACACTTCCTTACCTCATGGTGGAGTAGCAGCCAAATTTCTCCTTAGTAGTCAGAACAAATCATTGCAGCCAGCATAGCAACTCCCTTCTTTGCTTTTGATTCAGAGGAACAAAGAGCCAAAAATTACTAGGCAGCAGTCTAAACTTTTAGTTCAATGGAATCATTATTGTGTCTTCTAGAAGTATTTCTCCCTTTAGGCCTGAGAATTCTAGGCCAGCAGATTACAAGCCCACAAGGGGCAGGATGAAAAATTTTTGCTAGTGAGTCACTAGAGGTAGTAGTGAATAATGCCACTCCCATTTCCAGCCCTTCTTTCCTGGACTCATGAATATTGGCTATGGGAGAAATAGCACCCTATATTGGACACTGAGTCAGAGTATATAGAACCTCCTGAAGAACCTTGCCTCAGTCCTGTGAAGTATTGGCACCTAGCTGTGTTGTAACTGAATCCTTGAAAGGTTATGCTATCATTCTATCAAGTCAGTTGCTTCAGGATGGTGGGGGAAATGGTAAAACCAGTAAAATCCATGAGAACAAACCCATTACTCTACTTCATTTGCTGTGAAGTGAGTTTTTGATCAGAAGCAATGCTGTGTGAAAGACCATGATGGTGGAAAAGGCATTCTGTAAGCCCTGGATGGTAGTTTTGGCAGAAGCATTGCATGGAGGGTAGGCAAATCTGTGGCCAAATATACGTCTGTTCCAGTAACAACAAAACCTTGCCCCTTCCATGATGGAAGTAGTCCTGCATAATCAATCTGCCTCTAGGTAGCGGCTGATCACCTTGGGGAAGGGTGCCATGTCCAGGATTCAGTGTTGGTCTTTGCTACTGGCCAGTTAGGCGCTTGGCACTGGCTGCAGCCATCTGCCTTAGTGAGTGGAAGTCCATGTTGCTGAGCCCCTGCATAAGTGCCACCCCTGCCCCTGCCACCACGGCTACTCTGTTCATGAGCCCTTTGGCTAATGACAGCGGTAGCTGGGGAAAGAGTTTGGGTAGTATCTACAGAATAAGTTGGTCATCTTTCCGCTTGATTATTAAAATCCTTCTCTACTTAGGTCAATCTTTGGTGAGTATACATATGGGATCCAAATACCTCCATATTCTTCACCTATTTTGATAGGTCTGTCCACATACCTCTCCCAGACTTCATCATCACCAATTTTCAAATTACATTCCTTATAAGTCCCTGACCATCTAGTCAAACAATTGGCCTCAGCCCATGAATTGGTGTATAATTGCATAGATGGAAATTTCTCCTTCCAAGCAAAATGAACAACCAGGTACTCTGCTCAGAGTTCTGCCTGCTGGGAGGATTTCCTTCATCACATCCCTTCAGGGAATGTCCCAGAAGGGGTCAATAGTGCTGCAGCTGTCTGTTTTAGGGTGGATATATCATACAGGACTACCTATACACCAGGCCCAAGTCTTGTCTTCTCTTCCTCAGTCATCTGATTAAAGGGAACTCCACATGAGGCCGTAGGTGCAGGCTGGAGAGAGAAGGTGGTATAGCAG
Organism: Capra hircus; assembly: GCF_001704415.2. Taxonomy (NCBI): domain Eukaryota; kingdom Metazoa; phylum Chordata; class Mammalia; order Artiodactyla; family Bovidae; genus Capra; species Capra hircus. Next base: position 60,213,962 of record NC_030817.1, read on the forward strand.
GAGTGGGGAACATGGGCATTTGGACCACATCTTCATGTAGCTAATTTGCGCCTTCAGAACCTGCTTGGGTCTGATTTCATATCTACCAATTCCATTTGATGATGGAGGGCTACTGTGCACCCCCAACTTTGTAGCATGGTGGGTTAGGTAACACTCAGCCCATGATGGGCAGCTCAGGTTGCACGATAACTTTGGAGGCCTGTGGTTAAGCATTCAGTTTCTCCAGTAGCAGGCCAAATGCTGTTTCTTAAATGGAGAGCAGTTATCCACAGAGCATGGCAGGGCTTTATTTCAAAATTCTAAGGGCCTACAGGGTGCTTCATCTACAGGGCCCTGCCAAATGCTGCAAACTGCATGCCTGTCTGCCACAGCCACTGCAAGCCCCATTGGACCTGCTGGATCACATGCGGCAGAGCAACTGGCATGGCAGCCTGGACCTGATGCACAGCCTTCCCTTGATATGGACCCCACTCAAAACTAACAGCTCTTTGGATCCCTCAGTAAATGGGCCAGAGTGACACACCCAGAGGAGGACTATGTTGCCTCCAAAATCCAAAAAGGCCCACTGGCGTTGTACCTCTTTTTTAGTTGGAAGGGACCCAGATGCAACAATTTGAACTTCACATTAATAACGGATATCTTGACATATACCGCACCACTGGATCCCTAGAAATTTCTCTGAGACAGTTATCTGAATTTTTGTCAGATTCATTTTCTCCCTCTGACACATAAATGTCTTACCTATAAATATACAGTAGCTGCTGTGTCTTTTTCCCTAAGTCTAATCACCGTGGTGTCATCAATGTAACAGATCCATGTGATATCTGGTGGAAGGGAAAGGTGATCAACGTCCCGGCAAATTAAATTATGATGTAGGACTGGAGAGCTGATACTCCTGAAGTAGCACAGTAAAGGTGTATCTGGCCTTGCCAGCTGAAAGTAAACTGCTTCTTGTGGTCTTTCTAATAGAGACAAAGACATAAGTAGATCAACAGCTGCATACAAGGTGCTGGGGATGTGTTAATTTGCTCAAGCAATGAAACCTCACCTGGTATAGCAACTCCAACAGCAGTCCCCACCAGGTTAGTCTTACAACATGCCCTGTTATTCTTCAGGGTCCATCCGTCTTCTGCACAGGCTGATCAGGTGAGTTGAATGGGATGTCGTGGGAATGGCCACCCCTGCATCTTTAGGTCCTTGATAGTGGTAGTAATCTCTGCAATCCCTCCAGGAAAGCAGTATTGCTTTTGGTTTACTATTTTCCTGCATAGAGACAGTTTTAGTGGCTTCCACTTGGCCTTCTCCCCATAATTGCCCTCACAGGTCAGGAAACCTGTGTGGGGATTCTGCTAGTTGTTGAGAATGTGTATTCCAATCATACTTTCCAGCACTGGAGAAATACCCGCATGGGGCATTTGAGGACACACTGGGCCTACTGTGAGACAGACCTGAGCGGAAGCTTCACTGACTACCTGACATCCATAAACCCCTACTCTGAGTGGACCACAGCCATGTTTTGAGTCTCCTGGAATTAGTGTGAGTTCAGAGTCAGTGTCCAGAAATCCCCCCCAAAGGCTGACCGTTTCCTTTTCTCCAAAGCACAGTTGCTGTGGTAAAAAGATGTAGCTCTCTTTGGGGAAGTCTGGGAGAAAGATGAGCAGTATGCACTTTTGGCAGTATCCTTTCTCAAGGGCACCCAGATTTCCTCTCAAACAAGAGGTTCTGGGTCTGTGAACTGGCTCGAGTCTGAGAACTGACTGAAAGACTACAACTCGGTTTTTATCATTTTTGTTCACTTAAGTTACAACTCTTTTGCTTATACAGACCAAGCAGGAATTCAGTAAGCTTCTCATACATTTCATTTCTAGGAACACTGTGCTCAAATAGCCAACACCATCAGTCTCCCTAGTCAGACTATTCTGATTGCTGCTTTGACTCTGCTGTTCACTATGATCATCACACCCACCTGGCCTCTGCACGTGATTGTAGAGCTGCCATTGCTCTCTGCCACTCAGGCTGCAGTTACTCCCCTTGCATTCAGGTTTCCTGAATCAGTGGCACCTGCTCCCACTACAGAGAAACATGATCACTGATAGCTTCAAGGATGCCCAGGACCCCCTCACAAATTTATTTCTCACTGTTGTGGGGCAAGAAGTGTCCTCTGGGCCAGCGTAGGCCACCCCAAATTGTGCCTGAATGGCACATTGACTACTTTGAATTAAAGTTACTTAAGAAATGGCCATCATGAGAGAGACACTATCATCCTCCTTTCTCTTTTTCTGAAGGCAGGAAATAATCTCTCACATGAAAGGTGCACTCCCTGCCTCCAGAGGTAGGACACCCTTAACCCCAGAGTCAGGGAACTCAGGCTGAGAAGCCTGTGTAAATGAACCTCATTACTTCCTTATTACCCAAGTCTATATCCGGTTTAGATTCTTCACTACTTGAGTGCCCGAAAGCCTAAGTTTTTTTGTTCTGTCAGTTCCTCACAAATTTATTAATTTATCTAAAAAGTATAAAGGCTGCCTGCTTTGGCCACTTCTTAGGTCCCATTTCTATGAAACCTCCATGTGCATTAATTAAAATTTATTTTTCTTTCTCCTCTTATGTTGTCTTGCATCACTTTTATTATTAATCCAGCTAGAAGAACTGAAGAAGAATAAAAGCAGAGATTTTTCCCTCGCTGACACTACACATTGACTATGTCCATGAGCTGAATGGAAAGTAAAATTAATAAATTATATAAATATAATTATATGGTAAAAAGAAGGCAAGATTAAAATAGTTTTGATAATTATATAATAAAATCGGCTTTAATGATTATATGATAAAAGTAAGAAACATTGAAATAAATAGACTTTTCTTCCCACATATATATCTCAATAAGAAGTACCATGTTTATATTTTTGCAAGACTGATTTCCTGCTGTATCGTTAATCCTCTGGTTAGGCAATCTTGTCTTATAAGACTATAAATTATCCTGAAGTGAAACTCTGTTGGTTCCTAATGATTACCACTTCATCTTTCTGAGATCAGTAAACTTCCAAGTACGGGCTACAGGCCCTATTCATCTTGGCAGTTACAAATACAGATACCTTGAGCCAAAGTTAATTCAAAATCTCTGGTGTCATGTTCAGGAATTTGCTTTGATTATCACCACAGTGATGAGTGAATCACACCAAAGCTTGAAAATCACAGCTCTAGATGATCCTACTGCTGCTGCTGCTGCTAAGTCGCTTCAGTCATCCATAAATAACTACCTCTAAATTTTCAGTTGGGACAAATGCCAATAAAATCTGTTAGTGATTTCAGATATTCACCTTTATTTTCTCTTTGAAAATGGGAAGATGATTTGTCCATTTACTCTTACCTCTTATTTTTCTCACAAGTCTCTAAGTACCCCTGATTCAGAAGTTTTTCAAAATCAAGAAATTATTCCAAACCCCAGAAATGATAGAATTCCATAGTAAATGATAGTTTCTTTATAACACTTATCTTTATCTTCTTTTTCCCCTTATGCGTTTCTTTGTATTTTCCTTCTGACGCTCATTTTCCTTGAGAGGGAAAGCAGAAGCTATGTATGAGTTAGTCCAATGGTTGTCTTATGTATAACTTAAATTAGTATCCTGCTCCTGTCTCATGAGTCTAGGTCTAAGGGCCCTAAAGTAGTGTTTTACCATAAAGTATTTCAGTTTTTGTTTGTAAAGAAGATCCGTTTCTATGTGGATTGCTTTTATGTAAAATATTTAGGCATTATTTGGGAAATGCCTGAAAGAGCCAGCATAAGAACCTTAGTATTGTTTATGTCCAGTTAGACCTCTCGCTTTTACTGTTTGTACTAAAGTTAATGGGGTTCCCCGTCTTTCCTAAAATCAAGTGGCTTATTCCATATTTTGATCTATTTTGCATGATTTACTGTGCCATCTGATGCCCACTGGAGCATCAGTTCCCGTATCTTCTGAAATTATCCATCCAGCCGTTTTTACTTAGAGTCGCCTTCTACTGGTGGGAATTCGGCTTGCCACGACTTGCAGCCGGTAAACCCTAGAATTCTGGTAGGTCTGAATTCCTCGCCGGGCGCTGTGGCGCGCGCCTGTAATCCCAGCTACTCGGGAGGCTGAGGCTGGAGGATCGCTTGAGCTCAGGAGTTCTGGGCTGCAGTGCGCTATGCCGATCGGGTGTCCGCACTAAGTTCGGCATCAATATGGTGACCTCCCGGGAGCGGGGGACCACCAGGTTGCCTAAGGAGGGGTGAACCGGCCCAGGTCGGAAACGGAGCAGGTCAAAACTCCCGTGCTGATCAGTAGTGGGATCGCGCCTGTGAATAGCCACTGTACTCCAGCCTGGGCAACATAGCGAGACCCCGTCTCTTTTGAGTTCTTACCTTAAAAAAGTCTTTCTTATTTTTTAATATCTTTTCATTTTTATCTTTCATCTTACTTCACCATTATGTAGCGAAACAACTGAATAATCAGGTTGCCAAGTATTTATGGAGCCCCTGTTGTATATCACGGAGAAGGCGATGGCACCCTACTCCAGTACTCTTGCCTAGAAAATCCCGTGGACGGAGGAGCCTGGTAGGCTGCAGTCCATGGGGTCGCGAAGAGTCGGACACGACTGAGCGACTTCACTTTCACTTTTCACTTTCATGCATTGGAGAAAGAAATGGCAGCCCACTCCAGTGTTCTCGCCTGGAGAATCCCGGGGACGGGGGAGCCTGGTGGGCTGCCGTCTATGGGGTCGCACAGAGTCGGGCACGACTGAAGCGACTTAGCAGCAGTAGCAGCATTGTATATCACGTACTATGTTGAGCCCAGGGCCTCCCAATACCTAGAATGAATAAGAATCTCACAGTAAAAGCAAAATGCTCTTCAGGGAGCAAGACTTATCAGAATAGGAACTTTTTTTTTAAGAGATGGTTTGCTTTGATCATTGAGGGTAACTGTAGGGCGAAAGAAATAGTCCACTGCGTTAAATTTCAACAGTGTACGCCCCAGGGAAAGTGGTAGTTCCTCAGGTACACAGAGCCGTACCTGGGGAAATCCTCCTAGTACGTTGCTCATAAATTGTTATGACCAGTAGGGGTCACTATGGAGGCTGGCTTGAATCCCGAGAGGCCAGGGAGCAAAGTAACCGGACTAGTTTGTAAGCTTTCCAGGAAGGAATGCAGTTTCAAGAGAATAATTTGTATCTATTTCCAATTGTTTTGGTACGACGAAAAGCTAATCGATGACGACTTGACTGCCGAACGCTTCACAAAATGTGACGCAAAGACGTTCGCTTCAAGGAGTATTGGATCTTCTGCGCGGCCGTAGATCCGCCTAGTGCGCCTGCGCATAAGAGTAGCGGCGTTGAGTCAGGCCGGCAGTGGAGCAAACTGCGGTAGCGACCCTCAAGGCTCGCCATGAAGACCCGCTTTAGCACCGTTGACCTCCGTGCGGTACTTGCGGAGCTGAATGCCAGGTACCGTACGTCGGGTGAACAAGCTTGTGCGGGGGTGCAGGAGGCAAAGGCCATGGCCCTACCGTAGAAATAAGAAGGGCCTTGTGTTTTCCCTCCCCCCCTCCACCTCCGGGTGCTGTTCTCCTGTAGACCTGGCTAGGCCTGAGTGGGCGAGCGCGTGACATCTTTCCGTGGCCCTGAGGATACCCGGGGGACCCCGGCGGCCGCGTGCTCCACCCCCCGGCTGTCCTGGGCTGCTGGTCTCGCCAGGTCTTGCGTCCTACTTTGGCAGGGCTCTCGGCTTGCCGGCCTGAGTTGCCCCGGTCTGGCAGGAAACGTTTACTAAAGAAGTCAGGTGGACGCCAGGACACCAGAGTAAGTCATTAGTTCCAGAGGTTTCCACACCAGAAGCTTGGTTTGGTAGACTCTCCTCCGCACCCCAAAGAGTTTTAGCTGGAGGTAATAGATTCGGCCAGAGATCTGCTTTCTAGTTCGGTTTTTATTAATATTATTTAACTGTGTGAGCTTTGTCATATTTCTCAGGGCTTCGTTTACATTTTTTTCTTCTGTGATTGAGTTAGATTTTACTGTATTTCCTAATATATATATTGGATCACTTAAAAAAACTCAAAGCATTGTATGGGGTTCCTGGAGCTGGTCTGTCACTTTTTTAAAACAGTTACATTCGAGGTTTGGGCAGAAGGTCGCTGGCCTTCAGCCTCTGCTCTCTGGTTGACCCCCTATCTTTAAAGATTCGCTCTTCTACAGGCTGTGCTTCCGCCTACGCTTTAAATTGTGGGAAGTTTTATGTTTCAGTTGGTAGTATGATTTATTACATGTTTCCTTTCTCTTTGCAGCTTGCTAGGAATGAGAGTAAACAATGTTTACGATGTGGATAATAAAACGTATCTTATTCGTCTTCAAAAGTAAGAGCATTTTATAGGCTTGTTTTATCTTTTGTAATTATTATTATTTTTTTAAAAAAGCAGCCTACCTTTGGTGCTGGTAGGACCCTAAAGAAATTTTGACTTTTTTCTTCTACAGACCAGACTTTAAAGCTACGCTTTTACTCGAATCTGGCATACGAATTCACACAACAGAATTTGAGTGGCCTAAGAATATGATGCCGTCTAGTTTTGCCATGAAGGTAAACTTTATTATACTTGAAGCTTAATGTTAAGGCCCCGAGAGTGGTCACTAACAACTGAAGTTATAAACTGGTTTTTCTTCGTTGGTGTAAATAAAACAGGTAAATACAGAGTAGTTGAGACATACTGGATGAATAAAGGAGATGTTTATTAACTTCTCCCTTTTACTCATCACACCACTTTGTGTTCCAGATCTTTCCTTCCCAAAGTTACCATTCTAATTCAAGCTTTTATAGAGCTGGACTTTATAGTCTTTTAACTCTATGCTTCTCACTGTCAAAAAAATGTTGTTTCAGACCAACAGTGATTTTTCTACAGCATCGTTTCGATTAGTTACCCCACTTTTACAAGTCAGGCAGGCTCATGTTTAGTATGTGGTAAATCAGTGACTTTTCCTAATTCTCACATTTGGGAATGCCAGATATAGCTTTGTGGCACTGCCAGAAGCTTGTTTTCACCAAGATGGTAGTAGAGAAAGAAAAAACAAGTTTTACATATATATTATATGTCTGCCTATACTCATGATAATTTTCCCTTTTTCACCATTCCATGGTGTGGACTTCTGAGTCTGTATCCCGCACCCCGGCGTTCTTGGCTTTCTGTTTTCTGCCCTGCTTCCCTAGCCTTGTCTTCCACAGTTCACTTTTCAGCTGCCAGTATATATTCTGTTGGAATACTCAATGACATTAGTATGCTACCAACCATATCTTTTTACTTTTTACTTCTCTCTGTTTTACTGTTAAAACTGAGATCCTGCATCTGTGAATGTATTACCCATTCGCTTATTGACATAACAGGTATACTGAGAGCTCATGGTACAGAGGAAAGACGTTAGACTCAGATTTACATAACTTTGAATTAATGGTTTTGCTGCTGAATACTTTTGTAACTTGGAAGTTTTACTTAACCTCTTGGAACTTGTTTCTTTAAATGTAAAATATGGATAATGCCTCTGTTATGGGGTTATTGGTGAGGATTGATTGAAGTTAAATGTAAAGCACCTAACACAATGCCTGACACATAATAGGGCTCCATATGTATTAATTTCCTTCTTCCTCTCCTCCTCACTTTCCTTCAGAAATTTATTTGTTTTGGCATTGTGTTATTTCATTAGAGGCTTTACAGAGAAGATCCTTATCCCCAGCAACTTAGAATCTGTTTTGGATTACACGTTAGGTAAGTGTTTCCCAAATCACAAGGCCTGTCACAAAATTATCAAATTTTTAAAAGTTTCATTTACTTAATAGTAACCCAAAATGTTTCTTTTGGAAATTGTCCTTAATAATAATGACACTTTATATTTGTATAGCACTCTTCAAGGAATAATGCTTCATTTGAGTTGTTTAGCAACTCAGTGGATATGAAGAACAAATATCATTTCAGTTTTACAGATGATATAACAGATAATAAGCTATATGCTTTTGGGATTGTGTAAACATCCCCAAATAAGACTATATCAATAGGAGATCAGACACTCAAAAAAACAAAAAACTTTTATGAGTTAGGTATACGTGTCAATCTAAGTATGTATACAAATTCCCTCCAGTGGAGTAGACAACATTAAGCACTTTATAAATATCTAACAGTTGTTACTGTTGTATGTCAGGCAGGATCATGTTTAGTATGTGGTAAATCAGTGACTTTTCCTAATTCTCACATTTGGAAATGCCAGATATAGCTTTGTGGCACTGACAGAAGCTTGTTTTCAGCAAGATGGTAGTAGAGAAAGAAAAAATAAGTTTTACGTATGTATTATATGTCTGCCTATACTCATGATAATTTTCCCTTTTTTACCATTCCATGGTGTGGACTTCTTTTCCATTCAAGGATGCCTTTTGTCTTCATTTTAACTTTATTTTTCTCATAAAAATATTACTGGGGAAATTGATTATGATTTTCACCTGGGAATTTAAAGATAACCCTGAATGTAGGTCACTGTTTAAATCAAAATTAATGTAGGCCACTTCTAAATGAAAACTGTTAAATTTATGAGGGGGAGATTATTTATCCTGTGAATGTTGAAAAGTCTCATATCTGCCTGAATATAATGTGAGTATAAGATTCTGCCTAAATACATAAAATGAAAATTTTAGTCAGTTTGAACTGTAACTCTGGAGAACTGTTCTTAGTTATGAAAGAATTGGCATTGATTTGAAGAATGACCCTGCATATTTCTTCTTTTTTTCTTAAGCTGGTTTTAGATGAACTTATCTGTAAAATTTGTCTTGGAGTTGAGTCTTGAGGAAAAGAAAGCATCCTTTCTTTCTGGTCTTGACTAACAGGTCTTTCAAATTCAAAAATGAGAAACAATTGTTAAAATTTTTTTAAGGAGCCACAGAGTAGTTTTGTTTTTGGTTGATGTCATACTAAGATATTTATACTAAAGGGTAGTATGGGTTTCCCTCATAGCTCAGTTGGTAAAGAATTTGCCTGCAATGCAGGAGACCCAGGTTCAGTTCCTGGATTGAGAAGATCCCCTGGAGAAGGAAATGGCAACCCACTCCAGTACTCTTGCCTGGAGAATCCCATGGACAGAGGAGCCAGGGGGCTACAGTCCATGGGGTCACAAGAGTTGGACACGACTGAGTGACTTTCACTTCGAAGGGTAGTACATGTAATATAAAACAGTAGGTATTTACCGAGTCAGTTGCCTTTGGGTTTAATATGTTCATTTTATTTTAATTGCTGATAAGAACAAGAACCTTATGACTAGGGATAGAAATGGGATTTGATAAAAGATAGGAGTTGCTGCATTTGGATTTGAGCTAAGCTGTTCAAAAACTTGGAGATAGTACCAGAAAAATTCTGCTTGGGATTTATTAATAAAGTTTGTGAGAATAGGTTATAGGTTGTAAGTTATAGGACTGATTTATAGAATTCCAGTAAGCTCATGGTTCAGAATTTGTATTTGAACTGAAAGATTAGTGGAAATCACTAATCTTGGACACAAACACACAAAAGGAATTTGGGATATTTAAAAAAGTGGAGTAGAAAGAGGCTTTAAAAAAAGGTTACGGTTTTGTGTGTGGTCTTCAGGACAAGAACAGGAGTTTATTTAGCAGTGATATAAAGCAAAAAAGTAAATTTCGTTATCTGTTATTGTCTACTTAAAAACTGAATGTGAAGTACTGTTTCAGAGTTAGCAGCCAGAGTGGTATGAAATAAAATGTATTTCTTCTGATTATCATTCTGTAAGTTTTGATTTTAAGACTATACTGTTTTATCTGCTAGTCTTAAGATATTATTCCTAATGGAAATTAGAAGGATAAACTTACTTATAAACCAATACCAAATGATTAGAAATTCACTTTTACTATTTAAATGCCTTTTTCTTCTTTTTCTTGCTAGTGCCGAAAACATTTGAAGAGTCGGAGATTAGTCAGTGCAAAGCAGCTTGGTGTGGATAGAATTGTAGATTTTCAATTTGGAAGTGATGAAGCTGCTTATCACTTAATCATTGAGCTCTATGACAGGGTAAGTTAAATTTGGGGGTGGGGTGAGGAGAATTCACTGTATTGTCGATTATTCGTGTAATAGTGCTATCAGACATGAGCAGGGAACATTTTTTTCTTGTGAAAGGCCATTGATACACTAGGATAATGTAGTGCAATGCAAGTAAAATGTAATCTTCCATTAATCTTCATTTTATCTGGAGCCCAGAATTTAGGCAGACCTTAGCCATTTAAAATAGTATTTGAGGGACTTCCTTGGTGGTTTGTGGTTAAGACTATGCTTCCACTGGGAACTAAGATTCCATATGCCATGTGCGCAGCCAGAAAAACAAAAAATAATAGCATTTAAATGTGGTAGATGAAGATCTGAGAATTGAAGATATTATCTGGTACTTTAAATTTCAGGACTAATGTGAGAGAGCCAGCAAATTGTCAAATAGTTTTGTTATAAACAGCATTTGAGACTTAGGGACATTGCCACGTTTTCAGTGTCATCAGTTATAAAAGGAAGACTGCTGATGGCCTCACCATTCTTCTTGCCTCTTAATCCTTAGTTACCTGTTCTATCTTGGAAATGTTTTTTCATGAGCTGTCAACAGCAAAATAAATTCTATTTGCATGAAAAATTTAAGTATAAAAAGTGAGACCATAGAAGTGCTAGGTGAAAATATGGATTAAGATGGACAAATTTGGGATGAAAAAGACTTTTAAGCTTAACAGTGAAAATAATAAATATAACTACTTAACCTACCAGTAAGACAGTTTAAAAACTGAGTAAAGCAGAAAACACCATGAACTACATATGAAGTGAAAAACTAGGGAGAAGTATTTTTAACTCATAGGGTAAATAAAATGTTCATAACCCTCAATATGTAGTTTTCACAAACCATTCAAGTGGAAAAAATGGGTGAAGTACTTGATTACACAATTCAGAAAAGAATAATACAAATGGCTTATGAAAGCATGGAAACATATATAAATTCACAAATTACTGAAAGATAAAAATATTTTTCTCCTCTTATTTTATTTCTTGGTCAGCATATAAATGATTGGAATGTTTGATGACAACCAATATTATCAAGAATGTACAGGGAGTTCCCTGCTGGCCTAGTGGTTAGGACTCTGAGCTTTCACTGCCATGGCACAGGTTTAATCCATGGCCAAAAAAAAGACGAATTAAAAAAAAAGTTGTACAGGAACAAGGGCAGATTAGAAAAGTACTTTCGAGGATTATTTGACAGATTATAAGGTGATTTTTAAAGTTTATGTGCCTAAACCTTTGACCCAGGAATTCCATTTCTAGGAATTTATTATAAGCGTTTGATGCAGGTGCTTGGAAAGGATCGTGTCAAGGATATTCTCATAGTGTTTTTAATAGTTAAACTTGGAAAGAACCTGAATGTCTTTGTTTTTTGCTTTTTCTCCTTTTCTCTGTGATTATCATCTCCTATATGGTCCCATTTATTTCTTTCATGAGTCATTTGGACTGGACTTAATTACAGCTCTTCGGTGGAAATTGGTCCCTATTTGTTCCTTATATATGAGATAGAGAATTTTTGTCTTCTTTCTAGGCTCCAAGCAACTTCAGTATTTAAAGCTAAATTTCTTTGACTAAGAAATTAGTTAAGTAATCAAGGGAGACCCAACTAATAGAATACTGTATAATTTTTAAAAATAATATTGAGACTTTTTTTCTTATGACTGTTTTCACAAGATGCTTTTAAGATTTTTCAGATTTTTGTTAGATAAATGTGTACTTTAGTGAATTATCACAAGTGAACTTACCTGTGTTAGTTATTGACCTGAATGTGGGACAGGGACAGCAAGACCAGCTGTTGATCCCTGCACTTTCTTTAACTGTCTGTGCCCTTCTCTTTGCCAGTGATCTTTCCCCTTCTGCCCCCTCCTCCCCTGTAGGCAAGAGCAGCTACAGCTGTAGCCCTCCTGGAATTGATTTTTGTATGTGGTCTCAGGTAGTGGTCCATTTGTAAAAATTTGTATGATAACTTTTTAAAAACTTTTGTTTTGAAATGATCATAGATTCATAGGAAGTTGCAAAGATAGAACCGGAGAGGTCTGGTGTAACTTTTACCCAGTTTCCCTTAGTTGTACATCTTATATAATTATATTATTGTATCAAAATCAGGAAATCAATATTGGTACATATAGTCCTGTGCATTTTACCACGTTTGTAGTTTAATGTAACCACCACTGCAATCAAGATCCAGAAGTCTTCCATTACCACAGAGATCTTCCTTGTGATACCCCTTTGTAGTAACACCCACCTCACTCCCTCACATCCCAGCACCCTGGCAACAATTCATTTGTTTCATCTCCATAATTTTGTCACTATAAATTGAATCTTTAACAAAGAAAGCAGCCTCAGAACCTTAGTTAAAAGGACATACCGGATACTCTTAAATAGAAGTTGATAAACTATATAACCTGTAGCCTCTTTTTGAAAAGGCTGTGAGTTTAAGAATGGCTTTTACATTTTGAAAGAGCTCTTTAAAATGAAAGAAGAATATGCAACAGAAACCATATGTGGCCCACAAACCCTAAAATATTTATCATCCTGCCTTTGATGGGGAAAGTTTGCTTACCCCTGCTCTTAAATAATACTCATATGTCTGAGCTAATATTGGACAGATACCAAACTGTATCAGGGATGCCAAGTTAGAATTTTTAAGACTCTTTTTAGTCTAGAAGCAGATGTTTTCATGAAAATAGTGTTAACCTATGATCTGGGGCGACTAGAATTGATTATACAGGACTGAGTAAGTTGGAGAGAATCGGATTATGGTTATTTTTTTCAGAATATCGTTGATTTTATTTTTGTGATCGTTACATGATAAAGCTCTTTACCTTTCTCTGACCTATGAGTTAGTATACTATACTAGTGCAAATTCGAGTGATATATTCTTTAAATGGTAGTTTGCTCTCTTTGGTCCCTTAGAATTTAGGTACAATTGCCTTTTACTGAGATTGTTTTACTGCCCATTGACAATGTGTATATTTACATAGGTTCAGTAAGAATTTGTCCTTTTTACCAGGTTACAGTTAGGCAGATTTGAAGGTAAATCTCATTTAATTAGATGTGAAAAGCTCACCATTAAGGAATAAACCTTATACTTCATGAGTGGAGCCTGTGTCCTCAAAGTCCTCCTGAGAACCTAACCTTGGACCTCTTGTGTGTCATATAGGATCCTAGCCTGCAGTAAGTGAGGAAGGTCACTTCTTGTAGATTTGCATGACTTCAGGTAGAGAAGAATTTACTTACATTTGTAGGTGTACCACAGATGAAGCCAGTAGTGTTTTGTTTTTTCTTTTTTGGCTTCTGTGGCTTTGACTTAGAAGCAAATAGTAATTTTTAAGTCTCTGGAATAATAGAGGCTATTGAAAATAAAATTCCAAATTTCTTGTGAATTCTTCAGGCAGCAGTGATTATTATGGCTTTGCAACTCTTGATACCATGTGGCTCTAAATTTGCTGTCTGTAGTACAAGGAGATTTATGTAGTATATGTTAGTGTTAACATTTCTTACTACATCTGTGTAAATCAGTCCAAGAAGCAGAGTAGCTTGTATATGTGTAATCAAGAATAATTTTAAATGTTGTGATTGTAACAGGAGACTTAAAAATCCAAAATTTGAAAAGAGACAAAAAAGCATAAAATGTTGTTTTAATATCCTGCCAGGTGTTGTCTAGGCAGTACTCCTGGGGATTCTAGGGATGTATATCTTCGATTTGCTACCCTTTCTTAAAGTTTTTATTAGTGTATTTTTTCCGCTACCCTGGGTCTTCGTTGCTGCACTCGGGCTTTCTCTAATTGGCAGCGAGTAGAGGCTCCTCCCTAGCTGTGGCGCATGGGCTTCCCATTGTAGTGGCTTCAGTGGTTGTGGAGCATGGGCTCTAGATGCGCAGGCTTCAGGAGTTGTGGTTTGTCGGTCCTAGAGCTCAGGCACAGTAGTTGTGGCACTCAGGCTTAGTTGCCTGGCAGCATGTGGAATATTTCTGGACAAGGGATCAAAGCTGCGTAGGCAGGCAGATTCTCACCCTTTGGCCCACCAGAGAAGTCCCTGCTCCTTACTCTTGATTAGGCTTTTTTACAACTTGTTAAAAGTGGGCTTTAACTTGTAGAAAACTGACAGTGCAAACAATTCTTGTCTGATGGCAATGAAAATTAATTCCATGTAATAAGATATTCAAATTATTCTTGTCAGGAGAAAAGATAGCCTTAGAGGTTGCAGTTTTATTGCCCTCAATTGGCAATCTTGCGCAATCACTCTTTTCTCGCCCATGCTAAGTACTTTACTAACTGCACTTCTTTTAGGGCCAGGTTTGCCATCTAGTTGTCTCTTTAATTAGTTAAGTAACTTTTGGCAGTTACTATTTTGTCTTCTGGTGACCGCTGTTTCTGTTTTCTGTTTTTGTCTGGTTTTCAGTGCATGAGGTGCATAGTTGATTTTCCTTTGTAATCACCTTCTGGGGTTCATAGTGCTTTTCCAGAATCTGTGATTCCAGATCTGTGTTTTTCATCAGTTTGGGAAAGTTCAGTCATATTTTCTTTTGACCTGCCTTCCAGTTCACTAATATTATTGCTCTCAGACAAGAATCATTTGGAATTGTTCTGTTATCTGATTCCTCTGATGTCTGCTTTTATAGTCTGTTGTTGTTTTGATTTTAATACATTGTCTTTTCTCCTCACATGCCTGATTATTTTATTGTGTTCATGCATTGAGTAGGAGAGGCAATAGATATGCTATGATACCTGAATGATGTTACCCTCCTTTAGAAAGGGTACTTGCTTTTGACAGGTAGCTAAGGACACAGATAATCCCAGATTACCTTACTCCAGTCAAGAGTTGAATTGATTAGGAGCTGGGCCTGGGAAAGCTGGATAATTTCCAATTTATTCCTTGTCCTGGGATGCAGCCTTTCAGGGTCACTGTTCATATCTGAACTTATCAGGGATAACCCCCCGCTAGCTCCCACACCTTTTACATGGACCCTGAACTCAAATTTTTATTCTCCTTAGTTGTCCTGTGACTCTATCTAAATTCATGCTCAGCTTGCCAGCCTGTCATCTGCTTCTTAACTATTACATAAATGATCGTAAAGTAGCTCCAAGTATGGTGCTCACCTTTCTGAGTTTTCCTCTCCTAGATTTTTATCCTGTAAATGTTTACTACCTACCTTGTTTGCATTTTTTGTTTCCTAAAAGACTTGCTTTGTGTATTTTGTCCAGTTTTTCTCAATAGTTAGAATTATCTAGACTACCATAATATAATTATCTAGTCTACCATTTAAATGTAAAATGTTTATACAATTAGTACACGATTACATACTCAGTATATAGAGAAGTTCATAGAATTAAAATTGAAGGTCTTTCTTATCACTCTTGGCCCAACCAGTTCCTCATCCCAGAGTAACCACTATGTTTGATGTCCTATTTATGATCACTTCCCTTCCTCCCCTTCCAATTAAAAAGGAGAAGGCTTTTTTTTTTTTTTCATTGAGAGGAAAAATCTCTAGAATTTAAGTAACTACAGAGTGCCTTAGGTTTAACTCAATATGAAGTTTAAGCTTATATATCAGACATGGCCTTTTTTTTTTCCTTTTTTCAGTTTAACTTAGCGCTTAATGATGCAAAAATTTTTTCCATAGAATAAACCTTTTTTATCATTTAAAGAGCTAAAGAATTTTTCAATTTTATAATTTTAGATGTGTAGAAAATTTGCAAAGATAATAAAGAAAATTCCTGTATACCCCTCACTTAGTTCCTCCTGATGTTAACATCTTACATAGCCATGGTACATTTGTCAAAACTTAGAAATTCACATTGGTACATTACTGCTAATTAAACTATAGGTTTTATTTAGGTTTCCCCAGTTTTTCTACTCATTTTTTTTTTTTTTGGTTCCAGGGTTCAATCCAGGATACCCCCTTGCATTTAGGGCCTTTTCTGTTTTGAAGCCTCTGCACAATTGACATGTATACTGTCTAGATTCCAGAGACCCAATTAGTGATAAGTTTAGAATAGGTATTCAAGATTTATATATGAGAGTAAGTGCTTGGGAATTTTCACTGTGTTATCTAAGAGAAGTATGTTGGTTGATTCTTAGAGTAGATCTTGAAGATTGCTCTCATCTTTTTATAGCAGAATCTGAACGTCTAGTCTTCATGTCTGGGATTTTGATGTATGCTTTATTTAAAATTGATCAGTGTAAAGAGACTATTGCCACTCATACTCTTAAAGTCAGTTTATTAATTTGTGATATGAAGGATCTAGTAGGAAAGACTCTGGAGAAAATAAGATTAGAAAGTAGATTTTTTAAGTACATCAGAATCAAGTGCAGTGTTTCCCCAAATAAGTTCCTTGACACCACTTCTGTAAGATAATAGCTTAGAAAAATGGGTCCCGAATAAGGTAAAGAAAAAATTTTTAACTCTAGAACTTTCCACTGCCTTTAATATGATAGTATGATGTGTATGTACCCCAGGGAAGGGTATTTTACATAGAATTTCCAAAGCTTACTATGTCACATAATTTTTTTTTTTTTAATGGGAAGTAGTGGGAGCCATCTTAACAGAAAACTTTTGGGAAACCTTGGTTTAAAGAAAGCCCTTTTAGGGAAGTAACTACCTTACTTGAATCTTCCAGATGCTCTTGATAACTGAACAGTTTGATTCAACAAACATTTATTGAGCACTTTCTACATGCCAGGCCCTATGGCCAGGTCTGTTTTTCAGGTCACATCTTTATGAACTAATTAGACATTATATGGACTTCTGTCCAAGTCTCCTACTTTCCTTCTGCAGTTAACATTTCTGTTCTTTAAGTTAAATAAATATTTAAATTTCTAAATGCATGGTTTCTTTGAAGTTAGAACCTTTAGCAGTAGGTCCTACTCTTTCAACACCAGAAACTTCAGATTGTCTTTACGCATACCTCATTTTACTGAGCTTTATTTTATTGTGCTTCTCATATGCTGCATTTTTTTTTTTTCACAAATTGAAAGTTTGTGGCAGCCCTGCATCAAGTAACTTTTTGCTTGATGTGCCATTTTTCAACAGCCTTTGCTCACTTTGTATCTTTGTTTCATTTTGTTAATTCTCACAATATTTCACTTTTTCATTACTATTTTTATAGTAATCTGTGATCAGTGATCTTTAATGTTACTACAAAACAGCTTGCTGAAAGCTCAGATGATGGTTAAGAGTTCTTAGCAATAAAGTATTTTTAAGTTAAGATATGTACATTGTTTTTACAGTGTATTATTTATACACTGGACTTTCCTGGTGGCTCAGACGGTAAAGCGTCTGCCTACAATGCGGGAGACCTGGGTTCGAGCCCTGTGTTGGGAAGATCCCCTGGAGAAGGAAATGGCAATCCACTCCAGTTCTATTGCCTGGAAAATCCCATGGACAGAGGAGCCTGGTAGGCTACAGTCCGTGAGGTCGCAAAGAGTCGGACACAACTGAGCGACTTCACTACTCACTACTATATGTTTTGTTATATATTATATATCATATTATTACACATTACAGTATAGCGTAAACATTACTATTATATGCACCGCGAAATCAAAAAATTAATGTGACTTGCTTTATTGCAATATTGGCCATATTTCAGTGGTCCGAAACCAAACCTATAATGCCTTTAAGGTATACTTGTGTATCTGTGATCAAGGTGAATCATGGCCCCATCTAGTGAAATTGATGTTATTCCTCATCAGGTTGAGACTATTCCCACCATCTTTGATGACACCTTCTGAGTACTTGCTAAGGCATTTGTGACTGCTTCATGAATGCTTTTTTGTATTTTAATTATACAACAACCTGTAGCTTCACTATCTATAATAAATTTGGAAGGTTATATTCTTTGGGCAGTTTATTTTCATTAGGCTTCTCCCTTCTTTTTTATTAAAAAGATTATGTTAAATTTTAAAAAGATTTTCTAAATCCTCACTTTTTAATGGAAAAAAAAAAAAAGTTGAAGTGTTAGTCACTCAGTCATGTCCAGCTCTTTGCAACCCATTGACTGTAGCCCACCAGGCTCCTCTGTCCATGGAATTTCCCAGGCAAGAATACTGGAGTAAGTTGCCGTTCCCTTCTCCAGTGGATCTTCCTAACCCAGGGATCAAACCTGGGCCTCCCCATTGCAGGCAGATTCTTTGCTGTCTGAGCAAATAAGTATTTTAGTTTTTCCCTGTAGTTGTCTTCCACTTGCCAGGATACAGGATTTTTTGTCTTCCAATTTTTTTATTATAAAACATTTTTCTACTTTTTAAACATAGTCTTAACAGCTTTTAAATATCTTGTCATATTGATATAATTTATTTAACACTTTCCCCAATTTTTACATTTAGGCTATTTCCAGTTTTTTTTTGTGTTGTGAATAAGCTGCCGTTTAAGCATGTAGCTTATGGTTTTATTGAGTTACTACATTAGGCCACAGAAATAACCAATTGTGGGATTCCTTGATCAGAGGATATTATGACCTTTATTGATTTTGCCACATAACTGCTATTAAAAGACAAATTGCAAGTGAAAATAAAAATAAATAACTTTGTGTTTGGCTTCTGAAATATATGTGCTTTTTCTTAATAAGCTACACCGTTTGTAGATTTGCCTCAACCAGGTGCAACTTGTTCAACCGGTGGTCATCAAGGTGTTAACTGATTATTTTAATAGTGCCCTCTGCAGAACCATCAGACAGAGTTTAAAGTTGTTCCAGATCCCTTCATTGTGTTTCAGACTTGGAGTGTTTAGATTTATTTATTTCACAGTTGATGCTGGGTCAGTGTAAGGAGCATTGTTGAGATGTAACTCAAATGCTTTTTAACTTCCTCTCTGTAGCCTTCATTGGGGTTTTAAGAGACATTTCCTTTCTCAATTTTTAAGAAAATTTAAGAAAAACATTTAGGAAAAACAATAAATTATATTTTATTCTATTACAGGGGAACATTGTTCTTACAGATTATGAGTACCTAATTTTAAATATCCTAAGATTTCGAACTGATGAGTCTGATGATGTTAAATTTGCTGTTCGTGAACGCTATCCAATTGATCATGCTAGAGCTGCTGAACCGTTGCTTACCTTGGAAAGGTAACATGTTTTGTTTATTAACTCATTTCATACTCTATTAGATAGTAAAATAGATTATACGTCAGGATATGAAAAAACTTGTCACATAAGGAAATAATTTGTTTACTTGAATAAAATAAATTTGGACTGCTTGAATTATATAAACGTACACTTGAATGTAAGTAGTTAAGCCTTATTTAGGAGTAGCAGGTGTATACTTTTTAATCTTAAGTTTGTTGTTATGTCAGATGTTTATAATTTCTTGGTGAATTGAGGGGCTTATTAGCTATTCTTTAAGAAGACAATGCATCCGGTCCCATCACTTCATGGGAAATAGATGGGGAAACAGTGGAAACAGTGTCAGACTTCATTTTTGGGGGCTGCAAAATCACTGCAGATGGTGATTGCAGTCATGAAATTAAAAGACGCTTACTCCTTGGAAGAAAAGTTATGACCAACCTAGATAGCATATTCAAAAGCAGAGACATTACTTTGCTGACTAAAGTCCATCTAGTCAAGGCTATGGTTTTTCCTGTGATCATGTATCGATGTGAGAGTTGGACTGTGAAGAAGGCTGAGCACGGAAGAATTGATGCTTTTAAATTGTGGAGTTGGAGAAGACTCTTGAGAGTCCCTTGGACTGCAAGGAGATCCAACCAGTCCATTCTGAAGGAGATCAGCCTTGGGATTTCTTTGGAGGGAATGATGCTAAACTCCAGTACTTTGGCCACCTCATGCGAATAGTTGACTCATTGGAAAAGACTCTGATGCTGAGAGGGATTGGGGGCAGGAGGAGAAGGGGACGGCAGAGGATGAGATGGCTGGATGGCATCACTGACTCGATGGATGTGAGTCTGAGTGAACTCCGGGAGTTGGTGATGGACAGGGAGGCCTGGCATGGGGTCTCAAAGAGTCGGACATGACTGAGCGACTAAACTGAACTGAAGAAGACAATGGATATCTTGGCAGAGTGTGAAAGGAGATAGAAATTCTGGTTTAGTTAAAAGAAAAGGAATATGGTGAGGTAAGGTTCTGACCGTAGCTATAATCTGACTGGAAGACTTTGCTGACTAACAGGCTACAACAGTGGTTTTCAACGTTTAGCGTGCATCAAGATCAGCTAGAGGGGCTTGGTAAAATACAGACTCCATGCACCACTCCCCCTCTAGTTTTTGATTAAGTAGTTCTGGTGTAGGTCCTGGGAATATACATTTCTAAGAAGTTTGTAGATGAAGTTGATGCTGATTAGGGGGTTGTAATGGCCCACAGCATCCTTGAGTTCTTTCTAAATGCTTAATTAGGTAAAGCCATTTCAGGTGTTAACGTATATTAACAGGGAGGGATAAATTGGGAGATTGGAATTGACATGTACACACTACTGTGTACAAAATAGATAACTAATAACATGCAAAAAGCACAGGGAATTCTACTCTACTGTTTAGTGACCTATATGGGAAAAGAATCTAAAAGAAAGAGTGGATATATATGTAGGTGTAACTGATTCACTTTACACCTGAAACTAACATTTTAAATCAACTATACTTCAATAAAATTTTTTTTAAAAAGATGGTAACACCAGTCTCCACAAGCTACATTTAACTATTGCATAAAAATGTGTCTTTTCATGTCATACGAGCACACTGATGACAAGCAGTATGACTTAGTTGAAAAAGTATTGGGTTTCTTTGGAAAACTTGGTTTTGAGTCCCAGCCTGCTGTTCAGGAACCTAGTAACTTAGATAAATTACTTTTATGACTCCCACCCCCCGCCCCGCATCCCCACCTTTTTGTTTTTAACCTATAAGCTACTCTTATATTTTAGGATATTTTGAAGATCAGGTAAACAGATGCATGTCAAAGTATTGTGAATATTTCTGTAAGATCTATTAAATATAAAATAATAAGGGGTGTGTTAATTTTGTTTCACAGATTGACTGAAATACTAGCCGGTGCACCCAAGGGTGAACTATTGAAGAGAGTTCTTAACCCATTACTTCGTGAGTAATCCTACATAGAGCAACAAAGTATTTGTTAAATAATATGGTTTTCAGGAATATATTTAACACATTCAGATCTAGTTCTAGTAGAAATTTAAATCTAGTAGAAAATTAGAACAACTTGATAAATGTAGAAAGGAGTTTAAAATGATCTTTAGAGTAAATAGAGGTTTATTTTCAAAGAAAGAAAACTTTATTATACTGTATGAACTTTGACCATTACCTTTTAGATCTTATTTAGCAGCAATACAGTTATATAAACTTATAGTATGTTATCTAGTACTTGATTGCTAGCTGTAGTTTTCTAAGAAATCAGTTTTTTTCAGTGTCATAAGCTTTTTGGTTTGTTAACCCACTTAGCTTGGTTGGGTTTTCTTTGTTTTTGCTTTTTGATTTTTATTGGTGAGTCTCAGAGGATTCCAGGATCTGCCTGGTACTGTTGATAACCAGCATAAAGATTTTCCAGTAAAACTTTATACTTGAGAAAAGTCATCACTTATCCCTGTATTAAGGAATCTGAAAAGGACATATGAGAAGACAGGTACCATTGATTACTAAGGGAGTTACTCTTCCTCTCCTATGAAATTAGAATGCATTAAGAAGTTATCTTTAAAACTTTCCATAAGTTAGTATAACATGTGAAATTTGTAAGTTTGGATTTTTCAATAGAAAAATTTTTATTCTCTTCATGTGGTATATTACATTAACCAGTTTTCGGATGCTAAACCAACCTTACATCCCTGGTTTATAATCCTTTCATATGTAGCTAAATTCCATTAAATTCTTGTAACTTTTGCACTGACTTCCACAGGTTTATTGTCTCAAATTTTTATAAGTAATTTCTAGTAACTGTCATTTCTGATAACATTTCAAAATTAGTAAACTAATTGTTATTTTCACTGGTTACTGCTATTGAGTAAATGACTTATATTGGGATATACATTAGTATTATATTTTGAATGTGAAATTTTATAGGAAAATACTACAAATAATATCCTTTGCTTTTATAGCCTATGGGCCAGCTCTCATTGAGCACTGTCTTATAGAAAACGGATTCCCTGCCAATGTCAAAGTGGATGAAAAATTTGAAAGTAAAGGTATATATGCATGCTACAAGTTTTGCCCATTTTTATTTATTTCATTTTTTAAACCTATGAAAATTATTTCTGGTAAAAGTAATCAGTGAGTGCATAGTTTTAAAGTTTGACCTATGAGTATTCTGTCCATATGATATTCCTGACTTTGTACTCTAATGTGACATTTTATCCCTAGTAACATGCAGTTTAATCTTTTGATCTACCCTATTACCTTTCAATTATGAAATATTCTCCCTCCCTCCCTCTAAATTTTTGAAGGGGTTACTGCACTTGAGACAATCTCTGGAGGCTTGAAGGAGTTGAATTATTCACCTTCAGACTCAGCACCTGAGGTGCTTTTAGAAGTAGCATTATTTATGCATTTTAACTCTGTAAGTGCTGTGCTGTGACTATATAGTGAATTAGGCTTTTGTAACTACTTAAATTCAATTTCTAGATTAATTAAACCTAAATTAACTTCCAGATTAGGATAATAAAAAATTATAGGAAATATAAGGAAAATGGAAGATTTGGTCTTTGACAAGTTTTTATCTGCAGATTCTCATGTAAAATTAAAAAAAAATCATTTTTGCTATTTATGTTTTGGGATTACATATTATTTCTTAAGGTTTAGGGATCATTTTTATGCTGTCAAATTTTTTGTGAATTTAAAAATACAAACGGAATGGTTGAAATGAATGATTTAGTTTCTGAAATATATGAATTCAGTGCAGTCTGGTTCAAAATGCCAACAGGTGGTATTGCTAATTTTGATATTATACTTCCTTTTTAAAAATGAATCTGATCTGTGCAATAAAAAGCATATAAAAATGTTCAGGAAAACTCTGGAAAATAATAGTAATGATAGAGAATAATCTTTTCATAGATTAAAATGCATTATGAAACTGTAGTAATTAAGTTTTGGGAGAAGGAATACACAGCATAAAGAATTCAGAAACATGCCCAAATATATGTGAGACTTCAGCATATGAACAGAAGTACCTTTCAGATCATGAGGGGAAAGATGGATTCAGTAAAAGCTGTTGGGACAACAAGTGACCAAGATATATTCTTATTTAATACATTGATTATAAGCATGAAATAACTAATATTCTTAAATAACTATTATTTCATAAGCATTTTCTATTTTCTGCATAGATGTTTAGTAATGGCTAATGGACAATTGATTGGTACTCATTCTTTCCTTTCTTATTTCCTTATTAGATGTTGAAAAAGTACTTGTTTGTCTACAGAAAGCAGAAGAGTATATGAAAACAACATCCAGCTTCAATGGAAAGGTAGTGCCACATAATATTTGCTATATATTGTTGTGGCTTAGATATTAGAATTTTCATTGAAGGATCAGCATATGTAAATTTTTTGTTGTAATTTGGAAATTTAACACCTATAATATGCTTATTCTAGGGTTTTTTTTTTTTTTAATTGCTGTTGGTTTCTGATTTTTGTTCTGTTCCTTAAATCTTCTACAAAATACTGGGTCAGTATCAGCACTCCCAGAAATTTGAGGAATTTGAAGATATTTCCTCTTAGGTTGATTTTTAGATAGAAAAGCACATTTTAATTTGCTATCACTTTCTAAAAATTTACTAGCATCTTTTTAATTATTAAATATCTGCTGAATTATCTCATATCTTATTTTTCTTTCCTATTCCAAGTATAACTTCACTTACAAAAAGGTTTGGGAAAAGTTCTGATTAATTATAGCTAAATTCAGTCCAAATATACCCATCACCCAGTTATTAAAATGAACTAAAATTTCCTACCAGCAGTGTGAACCAAAGACTTTTTCTGCTGGAAGTAAAGTGCTTTTGGCTCTTTTAAATTTCAGAACATCTGAAAAATGGAAGAAAAAAGCAAAATGCACATGTATAATCCTACTACTTTATCAAATCATTAAATTCATTTTCTTTATTCCCGATTTTCTCTTGTCCATGTGAATTAGTAGGTTCTAATGATTCTTACTGATCCTTAAAAACATCATTTTGAGAAGTGATACAATCAATAGACAAATCCTACTGATTATTTTTAACTAGAATAATTTTATAAGCTAATAAAGTCAATATCATTCAAGGAAAGTCAGTCTTTGTTAATTATAAATAGAAATTAGTTTTAATGTTGGATTTTTATAGGGGTATATCATTCAGAAAAGAGAAATAAAACCAAGCCTGGAAGTAGATAAGCCAACTGAAGACATACTCACGTAAGTATGTAGGCATGGGTCTGTTTGCTTTGGGTGTTTATTAATGTTCTTGAATGTGATATAGTAAATATGTTTTACAGGTATGAGGAATTTCATCCTTTCTTGTTTTCTCAACATTCACAATGTCCATATATAGAATTTGAATCATTTGACAAGGTGGGTTTTCTGATTCTGTTTTTTGACCAGTTAGCATGATATGAATTAGATTAATCCAGCTTCCTTTGAGAAATTGAAAATATTTTTGCTCTACAATCACTATGAATCTGGACATTAAAAATCAGTGAGGTCACAGATACAGACTGTTGGAAAAGTTTGTTGCCACTTTATTTTAAGATGAAGGACCAAAGATCTGAACTTAATTTGATTCTTGACTGTTTAACTGTATAATACATTTACTGGAAATCTGCTCAAGTTCATCAAGTGGTTATGAAACAAAATGGACTCTAAAATTCTGTATATGAAAGTTGATGCAGAGACCATATTTTTCGGGTTTTTTTTTCATCTGGTTGATTGTCTTTTTCTTTTTTTTTGATAAGGCCGTAGATGAATTTTATTCCAAGATAGAAGGTCAGAAAATAGATTTAAAAGCTTTACAACAGGTATGGTATTATTAAAAATATTTATATTAAACCTTAAGTGTGGTTTATATAAAACCACACTTTAATATAAATAACATTTAATATAATTTATTATATTAAATTTATTTAATATAAACTGGACTTAAGTGTGGTTTGCTGGGTAGGTGATGCTCTCATACAGGAATGGGTAGACTTTTAGAAGTAGTATGGGAATGCCCTAATCTCTTGGAATATTGATAAAGGTCCAGGGGAACCAGTGTTAAACAAAAACCCCACTCATTTGCTTTATCAGTGTATAAGATACTCTCTAAACCAGAAAATACAGTGACAAGGAGGCCTGTTATTTATTCCCTAGTATGATTTGCTTTATTACAACTACCCAGAGCTTCTCAAACTTTGCTGTAAAAGGAATAGTGTTTCAAGGAGGAGATTTTTAAATGGGCCAAAGGAGTGAAAATGAAGTGAAAGTTGCTCAGTCATGACCAACTCTTTGCGACTCCATGGACTGTAGCCTGCCAGGCTCCTCTGTCCATAGAATTCTCCAGGCAGGAATACTGGAGTGGGTTGCCATGCCCTTCTCCAGGGCATCTTCCCAACCCACAGATCAAACCCAGGTCTCCCGCATTTCAGGCATGTTCTTTACCATCTGAACTACCAGGGAAGCCCTGGGCCAAAGGAGAGGGAAGGTTTTTCAATACATATATTAAAGTGGGCTTTTGAACTAGACCTTTAATATGCTTTGTGTGCATCATGACTCCTCAAGGAAGGTTTAATATGCTATGTTTTCCCAGCACATCTGACCATGTTTAAGGGGCTTTCACTGCAGAGAAGTTTTAGAAAATGACCACAGTCACTCTTGAGTTCAAGGAGATTTGATTTTTAAAAATATTCATAAGATCTTAAAATATATGTGCAAAAACTTTACGTGAATGCCTGTGTCCTCCCCACCCTCAGGTTTTTTTTTTTAATTAGTAAAAATCAGAATTTCAAAGCAGGTGGGTTACCAGTTACATAGTATGATTGCCATATGGTGGCAGCACTTTAGCAAGTAAACATGTTTAAGGGTAACATTGAACCCCATATTTTTATGTGCATCAGAATACACATGGATTATATTAGCAATTGTTGTACATTCTTTTAATAGTCACCATTCTTACAATTTAAGTATTTTTAATATTATATCCAGCATGCAAATATTCATTAATTGGTGATGCTGTGACTATTGTGAAAAATTAGCTCCCATATCAGTAAGTTGTGTGGAACTTAAAATGTAAGTTCTAGGTGATAAAATGCTACACAGTCATCCCTCACTGCCTGCAGTGGATTGTTCCAGGAGCCTCTGTGGGTACCAGAAATCCCAGGATTTTACAAAATGGTATAGTACAATGAATATAGTCAGCCTCCCATATCTGTAGGTTTTGTATCTGCAGATACTGAGTACTGACTATATAAAAGGTCAGATAACTACCATCAACCTTTGTATAGTAAATTTAGGAAAAAGAATAGATACAAATAAGAGAAATTAAAAGCAGCAATAAAATAAAAAGATGCTATTTTAGGAACTCATGCTAAGGATGCATTCCCCCAAACTTTACATTTATGTCATAGGGAAAAATGTCTTGAATTCTCCCTTGAATAACGCAAGGGCATTAGGGACATATCTTAAATATACATTCCTATATAGCAAATGGGAGGTAGATGGTCAGAAGAGGTAATTTTGGATCATGAAACACTTTGGGGTAGGATAGACCTGGGGAGGTGGACTACAGGGGGCTTTAGCTGGCTAGTAACAACGTTGAGGAGGCAGAAGTAGGGGTGGGAGAGTGAGTCTCAGGAGATAAGAGAGAGAAGGTGCAGATGGTAGAAGAAATCTGATTTTTAAAAATTCTATTTTGTCAACAAAAGGAAAAACAAGCATTGAAGAAATTAGATAATGTCCGAAAGGATCACGAAAACAGATTAGAAGCTCTTCAGCAGGCTCAGGTACCATGTTTAAGCTTTCTTTCAGATACTTTTTAAAAAATGGAAAGTTTAACTGGCATTGAAACAAATTTTTTTTTGGCTTATTTCTTAAGGAAATAGACAAACTTAAAGGAGAACTTATAGAAATGAACTTACAAATAGTTGACAGAGCCATTCAGGTTGTTCGAAGTGCTTTAGCCAACCAGATAGATTGGACGGAAATCGGGTTAATTGTGAAAGAAGCCCAGGCTCAAGGAGACCCTGTTGCAAATGCAATCAAAGAATTAAAACTACAAACAAACCATGTAACAATGCTGCTAAGGTAAGTTTGATTCTTAGTTAAGCAGTTAATGTTTATTTTATTATTAAAACTGGATTCTTTAAAAATTTATTTGAAA
Organism: Capra hircus; assembly: GCF_001704415.2. Taxonomy (NCBI): domain Eukaryota; kingdom Metazoa; phylum Chordata; class Mammalia; order Artiodactyla; family Bovidae; genus Capra; species Capra hircus. The sequence continues at coordinate 60,241,326 of NC_030817.1, forward strand.
ATTTTTCTTTGAAAATACTGGGAAACATTAATTTACATTAAAATAATGCAACTTTTTAAGTACTGTAGACCATTTATGATTTCATTGAGAAAAAAAATAAGAAAGTGATGTCATTGACGTTAGTGAAATACTATTGAATATTTTTAATAGAAATCCATACTTGTTATCAGAGGAGGAAGATGACGATGTTGATGGTGACATCAGTACTGAGAAAAATGAAACTGAACCACCAAAAGGAAAAAAGAAAAAGCAAAAGAATAAGCAACTGCAGAAGCCTCAGAAAAACAGGCCGTTGCTTGTTGATGTTGATCTCAGCTTGTCAGCGTATGCCAATGCCAAAAAGTAAGTCACAAATTTAAGTATAAATTAAATTTATTTTTTGGCTGTGTTGTAAGACATGCGAGACTTTAGTTCCCTGACTATCGGAGATTAAACCTGTGTCCCCTGCAGTGGAAACATGGATTCCTAACTACTGGACTGCCAGGGAATTCTCATAAGTATAAGTTTTAGGTACAATATTATCTGCAATAAATCTGTTAGGGTATTAAGGATAAAGAGGTATTATTTTGACTATATATACTTTGGGGTGAAATACTTTTCAGAAAATATTTTAAAACCTTGTGCATTATTTAACTTTTTCATATACAACATACAAAACAAAGTTACATAATGTGCAAAACTTGTTCTTAATTGTTTGAGAGTCTGTAAAATTAGGAATAATGTAAACGGAAAACTAAAGTGTAAAGATTTTATCTAAAATTAAGAGGTACATTTTTCTAGGTATTATGATCACAAGAGATATGCTGCTAAGAAAACTCAGAAGACTGTTGAAGCTGCTGAGAAGGTACTTAATATGTCTTAGAGTAAACGTTCATTGTTTTTCTCTGCCTTATTAATTTAATGGACTTAATTATTTCTTCGCAATCTCAAAAATGATAGTGATCTCTGTCAAATCCCTTATGACTATACAGTGGAAGTGAGAAATAGATTTAAGGGACTAGATCTGATAGAGTGCCGGATGAACTATGGATGGAGGTTTGTGACATTGTACAGGAGATAGGGAGCAAGACCATCCCCAAGAAAAAGAAATGCAAAAAATCAAAATGGCTGTCTGAGGAGGACATACAAATAGCTGAGAAAAGAAGAGAGGCAAAAGGCAAAGGAGAAAAGAAAAGATATACCCATTTGAATGCAGAGTTCCAAAGTATTAGCAAGGAGAGATAAAAAAGCCTTCCTCAGCAATCAGTGCAAAGAAATAGAGGAAAACAATAGAATGGGAAAGACTAGAGTTCTCTTCAAGAAAATTAAGACATACCAAGGGAACATTTCATGCAAAGATGGGCTGAATAAAGGACAGAAATGGTATGGACCTAACAGAAGCAGAAGATATTAAAAGAAGTGGCAAGAATACACAGAAGAACTATACAAAAAAGATCTTCACGACGAAGGTGTGATCACTCACACTCATGTAGAGCTGGACATCCTGGGTATGAAGTCAGGTGGGCCTTAGGAAACATCACTATGAATAAAGCTAGTGGAGTTGATGGAATTCCAGTTGAGCTATTTCAGATCCTAAAAGAATGCTGTGAAAGTGCTGCACTCAATATGTCAGCAAATTTGGAAAACTCAGCAGTGGCCACAGGACTGGAAAAGGTCAGTTTTCATTCTAATCCCAAAGAAAGGCAATGTCAAAGAATGCTCAGACTACCGCACAATTGCACTCAATGGAGAAGGCAATGGCACCCCACTCCAGTACTCTTGCCTGGCAAATCCCATGGATGGAGGAGCCTGGTAGGCTGCAGTCCACGGGGTCGCTAGGAGTTGGACACGACTGAGCGACTTCACTTTCGCTTTTCACTTTTATGCGTTGGAGAAGGAAATGGCAACCCACTCATGTTCTTGCCTGGAGAATCCCAGGGATGGGGGAGCCTGGTGGGCTGCCGTCTATGGTGTCACTAAGAGTCGGACACAATTGAAGCGAGTTGGCAACAGCAACAGCACCAGGGAACATTTCATGCAAAGATGGGCTCAGTAAAGGACAGAAATGGTATGGACCTAACAGAAGCAGAAGATATTTATTAAGCAGCACACAGTAGTAAAGTAATGCTCAAAATTCTCCAAGCCAGGCTTCAGCAGTACGTGAACCGTGAACTTCCAGATGTTCAAGCTGGTTTTAGAAAAGGCAGAGGAACCAGAGATCAAATTGCCAACATCTGATGGATCATTGAAAAAGCAAGAGAGTTCCAGAAAAACATCTATTTCTGCTTTATTGACTATGCCAAAGCCTTTGACTATGTGGATCACAACAGACTATGGAAAATTCTGAAAGAGATGGGAATACCAGACCACCTGACCTGCCTCTTGAGAAACCTATATGCAAAAAAAAAAAAAGAGAAACCTATATGCAGGTCAGGAAGCAACAATTAGAACTGGACATGGAGCAACAGACTGGTTCCAAATAGGAAAAGGAGTACATCAAGGCTGTATATTGTCACCCTGCTAATTTAACTTATATACAGAGTACATCATGAGAAACTCTGGGCTGGAAGAAGCACAAGCTGGAATCAAGATTGCCAGGAGAAATATCAGTAACCTCAGATATGCAGATGACACCACCGTTATGGCAGAAAATGAAGAGGAACTAAAAAGCCTCTTGATGAAAGAGGAGAGTGAAAAAATTGGCTTAAAGCTCAACATTCAGAAAACTTAAGATCATGGCATCCAGTCCCATCATGTCATGGGAAATAGATGGGGAAACAGTGGCTGACTTTATTTTTCTGGGTTCCAAAATCACTGCAGATGGTGACTACAGCCATGAAATTAAAAGACGCTCGCTCCTTGGAAGGAAAGTTATGACCAACCTAGATAGCATATTCAAAAGCAGAGACATGACTTTGCCAACAAAGGTCTGTCTAGTCAAGGCTATGGTTTTTCCAGTAGTCATGTATGGATGTGAGAGTTGGACTGTGAAGAAAGCTGAGTGCCGAAGAATTGATGGTTTTGAACTGTGGTGTTGGAGAAGACTCTTGAGAGTCCCTTGGACTGCAAGGAGATCCAACCAACCCATTCTAAAGGAGATCAGTCCTGGGTTGTTCACTGGAAGGACTGATGCTAAAGCTGAAACTCCAATACTTTGGCCACCTCATGGGAAGAGTTGACTCACTGGAAAAGACCCTGATGCTGGGAGGGATTGGGGTCAGGAGGAGAAGGGGGCGACAGAGGATGAGATTGTTGGATGGCATCATTGACTTGATGGACATGGGTTTGGGTGGACTCCGGGAGTTGGTAATGGACAGGGAGGCCTGGTGTACTGTGGTTCATGGGGTTACAAAGAGTCGGACATGACTGAGCAATTGAACTGAATTGAACTGAATTATTTCTTCCATTTTTTAATGATGTTTTCAAATCCAGAAATAGTTTTCAAATATAATTTTGCTTAAAATGTGTATATTTCCAGTATTTATTTTCTCCCCTAAGCCTGTCTTCACTGGATTTCTCTATCTCAGTAATTTCCCCTTTGCTCAAGTTAAAAATGCTGGTGTCATCTTGGAGTCTTCTCATATTCAATAAGTCCTATTAAAAGAAGTGAAGTGTTTTTTCTCTGTTCAGATCTTCCAGTTTCTTCCCATTTTATTTAAGACACTGTAAAGCCCTTTTGGCCCATCAGGTCCTTCATGATCTGCTTCCCTTTGATCACATCACCTATCCTGTTACACGGGGCTTCCCTGGTGGCTCAGTCAGTGAAGACTCCACCTGCAGTGCTGGAGACGAGTTTGATCCCTGGTTGGGAAGATCCCCTGGAGAATGGCAACCCACTTCAGTATTCGTGCCTGAAGAATCGCATAGACAAAAGAGCCTCGTGGGCTGTAGTCCATGGGGTCACAAGAGTTGGACATGATTTGGTAACTGCAGCAGACAGTTACATACTCTTTCCAACTACAGTGGGATCTTAAGCTGTTCCTACAACAGTGGCCCATGCTACTTTCTCAGGGCGTTTGCACTTGCTACTCTTTCTGCCGAGAACGTTCTTCCCTCAGATTTTTTGTGGTTGGATCCCCCTCTTCATTCATATGTCTACTTAAATAAGCCTTTATCAGAAAGGCCTTTTTGGACCACTCTAAGTAAAAATACGACTGCCCTCAGTTTCTCTTTACTCTTTGTTTTTCTTGTTTAAAAACATACACCCCAACGTATGATTATCTATCTTCCCTCTAGAATGTAGATTGTATGAACGTGGAATCTTTATCTGTTTTATTCATTGCTGTGTCCCAGTCCCTAGAATATTGCCTGGAACCTAGTCACACTAAAATCTGTTAAATGAATGGCCTTCATGACTTAACTTCTATCTTCCTCTCCAACCTCATTTTTTGACACTTTACCCTGTGATCATACTTGCTGATCAAGCTGCCCTTTTCCTTATCTTTTTATTCTTTGCGTTGGTAATTCCACTAATCCTTCAGGCTTTAGCCTAAGTGCCATTTCCTCAGAAATACCTTTGACCATAATCAATTATAAATCTGGACTCCCTTGTTATACTCTTGTAGCATCCTTTGTAGCATTTACCATGTTTATTTGAATAATTATGTATTTATATATCTCTTCTCCTAGACCCCAGTGACTTATTCATTGTTGTGTGTCTAACATCTAGCCCCAAACCTCCTGTATGGTTGTACTAATTATCTGGCAAACAAGTGAACTGTTTGAACCGTGCCCCCCCCCGCCCGCGCCCCCTTTTTTTTTTGTAGGTCTTGAGCAGATATTTGTTTAAAATCATTTTAATGTTTAAAGCAGAGTTTTTTCATTACCTTCATGTGCATGTTGTGTGTATTAATATATAATGTCATTTCGTGACATCTAAACTATTTCTTGCCCTATCATTTACTTGGTATTATTTAAATAAAATTTTCAGCAAATTACTTAAAAACTCTTTTCTTATAAATAGGCATTCAAATCAGCAGAAAAGAAAACAAAGCAAACCTTAAAAGAAGTCCAAACAGTTACCTCTATTCAAAAAGCAAGAAAAGTATATTGGTAAGTGTTCATTTTTGACATATATTTTGTTTTTATCAAACTTCTACATGCACATTGTTTAGAAAATCAAGCAGTTCTACAAAGCTTGTTAAAAACCACTAACCCTGCAAACTTTTGTAGCTAGTGGTCTCAGAGTGTGATATGTGGGCTCCCAGGAGGGCAGGCTCTAATAGTTGTGGCCTATCGAGTTGTTGCCCATGGACTTAGTTGCTCTGTGGCATGTGGGGTTAGTTCCCTGACCAGGGATTAAAACCATGTCACCTACATTGCAAGGTGGATTCTTTACTGCTGGACCACCAGGGAAGTCTCTGCCTGCTCTTACTGCCTCCTCTCTCAAGAAAGCTTTTAGTTCTTTTAGCTGATTCTTTTGCTATGTACTTTCATTTCTCTTAGTAATGTATTGCTGCCTAATTTTTCTGTTTTATACTCTTAATAACTTCCCATTATGGAAAGATGAAGATTTTATTCTTTTCATTTGTGCTCCATTACATACACACACATCACCTAGCTTCTCAATATAGTTACAGCATAATTTTGTCAAGATTGATATTCTGTATTGAGTATTATGGATATTTAAATTGTAGTCACAGCTGGTTCATACAGTATTCTGCTTTGTTTTCCTTTCCTGCTCAGCATTTTATCTTCCCTGAAGTTAATAATTGTCTTGTTTCATTTACTTTCTTTTTCTTTTGTTCTTATGAGTAATCATGTTCAAATTATCTTCCAAGTATGTTCAGACAGTTGGAATCTTATCAGTATCATCTCCTCGCTGAAGTCTTCCCTGGAGCTTTTTGATCTACTTTGTTCTAGATGTTTTCTCTAAGCATTTTAAATTCTCGTTTTATTACTATTCTGCAAGTTCTCTTTAACCTCTCTCTCCTGAATCTCAAACTTCCATTTTCTTTGTTGATGGACTGTGTGGTCTAGAATCTTCATGAAAAGGGGGTATGTAAGAGGTAAAATTTTGAGGTCTCCAATGTCTAAAAAAATTATTTTACTCTTAACAGTTTGGATGGGTATTGAATTCTAATTTGAAAATGTTTTCCTCAGACTTTTGAAAAGGCATTTTCCATTGTATTAACTTTCAGATTTGATCTTGAAGTTTGGTGTCATTTGACAGTTGAATTTTAATAGGAAACTTGTTTTTCTGTAAACTTCTGGATCTTTTTTTTTTTTCTCTTAATTTTCCAAAATTTCACAAGAAGGTTGGTAAGGATGTTTTTATCCTTATGATGGATAATTTGTGAGCATTTTTCGTTTGGAAACAGAAATTTTCTTGAACTATTTCTTAGAAAATTGCCTACCCTCTGTTTTTTGTTTTGCGTTCTTTTTCTTACTTTCTAAAAGTCTTATTTTGTACATATGGGACCCCCTCAACAGTTGTCCGGTTTCACTGGTTTTTTTTTCCATCTCTCTCTTTTTGTTCTGTATTCTGAGTTTTTTTTTCCACTTTATCTTCAATCCTTCCATTGAATTTTTTGATCTTCTGTTCCTATCATGTTTAAGTTTTGAGCTATTTTTGGTTATTTCAGTGTTACTTTAAAAATTTCTGTTTTTTAACAGTATATTTCTTTATAACAGAATAGTTTTGCTGTATTACATTTTATTTAATATTCTTTTCTTAATAGGTCTGTCTTCTCCAAGTTTCTTTTTCTATTTTTTGGTTTTGTCTCCAGTGTTCACTTGTGTTAATGTCTGGTGATCCTTGACTGTCTGCTCATGTTTTCTAGTAGAACTGTAAAATGCTGATGGGAAGTTCTTTGTGGTTTGTTGGACTTGTAAAATAATCTGTGTGGTCCATTTTCTGTGCAACTCTTAATGTCTTTTTGCCACTTTTTGCCTCTTCAGCTGGTCTCATTTCCTAGAAAAGTTTCTTTTGCTTATGCTTGTAAAGTGAAGACTTGGTTGTCTCCGTTTTAGGGGACCAGTGGAAATAATAAGCTAGAGAGTCTTAGTATCCAGTATTTCATACATTTACTTAATTGCCCTATTTTTACATATTAATATATGTAATTTGTGATTTATTTTCCCTAGTCCAGTGATCCTCTTTGTACCCTTTTTATAGGTTTAATTTCTAGCTTTTCTGTTAGAATGTTGAAGGGGTAATTGCCACCATGTTCAAAGCTGGAAAGATCTAGGGAAGTTGTTACTTCTTAATCAGATTTTTAGCCAGCCTTTCTGTTTTAAACTTCATCTTAAACCTATTTCTAGCAGTACCTTGTGCTTTTTATGGGTCACACGAGCGTAAGTTGATTTGTTTCTTGACTTTTTGCACCATCAGCTTAGGATTCAGCTTCTTGAGTCAGCTCACTTGTCCATTTATTTTCCAGCTTTCAAAATGTTTTTTCTTTTTTCTTTTTTCTCTAACATCTCTTGAATATCATTATGTGTAATTTTCATTTCTCATAATGCTTTTGTTAGCTATTGATGCAAGATTATATTATCTCATAAAACAACTGAGAAGTGTTCCTTTGTCAACTGTCCTTGATGGAAGTCAGCTGAGATTTTCTTTATGGGAAAGTTTTTCATTACAAATTCAAATTCTTTAGTAAATAATAGGACCACTCAGATTTTCTGGTTTTGGCTAGCAGTGCTTTTCTAAGATGTTGTCTATTTTGTCCAAAGTTTGAAATTTATTGGCAAAAAGTTTATTAATATCCAACTTAACTTTCTTTTCTCTCTTTTGGCTGTACCATGTGGCATGTGGGATCTTAGTTCTCTGGCCAGGGATCAAACCTGTGCCCCCTCTAGTGGAAGCGTGGAGTTTTAACCACTAGTTCATCAGGGGAGTCCCTCCACTTAACTTTTTAATATCCCTAGAATCTTTAATTACTTCTCTGTTTTCATTCAAGGATTATTTGTGCCTTCTCTTTTTCTTAATTAATCTGATCAGAAGATTTTCAGTAGTATTAGGATCCTTAAAAAACTAGTTTTTAACTATTGATCTCCATATTATATATGTAATATTTTAAGAATTATTTTCATCTTTGTGCTTTTCTTTGGGTTTTTTTTTTTTGCATTTCTCTTTCTGGTCTGGAAACAGAAGCTTAGTTCATTGATTTTTTTTTTCCCCTTCCCTCAGCTTCTTTTCTAATATAGTTAAGCAATAAATTTATATCAGCATGGCTTTATCTTCATCTATAGCATTTTGTTGTTTAGTATTTTCATTATCTTTCATGTCAAGATATATTCTCATTTCCAATGTGATTTCTCCACCCATGCATTATTTAGAAGTATATGTCTTACTTTCTGAACATATTGAGAAGGGGATTGGTTATATTTTTGTTACTGATTTTTAGCTTAATTTGTGTAATAAAGATGATATTCTGTATCTCAGACATTTGACGTTTATTGAAACTTGCTTTCTGGTCCAGTCTATTTATAGACAGCTTTATTTATAAATGTTTCATGTATAATAGAAAAGAATGTCTTTTCTAGAGTTATTGAGTACATTTCTTTAAATATCAAGTCATGTTTATTAATCATGTTCAAATTTTTGGCACCTTTGATTCTTTTTAATGATTGTTTTTCCAGTTACTGAGAGGGATGTGTTGAATATCATACAATTATGGATCGTCGCTCCTTTTACTTTTGCATTTTTGCTTCATATATGTTAAGGCTATCTAGTTAGGTGATACCAATATAGAACTGTTTTCTCTTTTCAGTAATTGAGCCTTTTATTACTTTTAATGAAATGTCCTTTTAACTTACATCTATTTTATCTGTCTACACGAAATGTTCAGATTGTTTCAACTGGTTTTGGTTAGTGTTTGCATGGTATTATGTTTTGCCGTCATTGTATTTCAACATTTTTATATCCTTATGTTTTAAAGGATATATATATATATCATTTTTTTCCCAGTCTGACAGTCTTTGCACTTTACCTGGGAAAATGACTGTGTGTGTGTGTTCGTCACTCAGTCGTGTCCAACTCTTTGTGACCACATGGACTGTAGCCCACCAGGCTCCTCTGTCCATAAATTCTACAGGCAAGAATACTGGACTGGATTGCCATTCCTTTCTCCAGGGGATCTTCCCAACCTGGGGATCGAACCCAGGTCTCTCTCATTGAAGGCAGATTCTTAACCATCTGAGCCACCAGGGAATCTCCAAGAGAATTGACTATGTTTATATTTAATACAGTTTCTGATATATTTTGGTTTAAATCTACTGTCTTACTGTTTGCTTTCTATGTGTCCCATTCTCTGTTCTTTTTTGTCTTCCTTATTGCTTTCTTTTGATGAGTTGACTTTTTTTTTGGCCTGTTAGTTATGCATTCCTTTGCTAGGATGATTACAAAATACATCCTTAATTTACCTTTCTCATTCTTTGTGTCCTTATTGGATATATGTCATTTTACAAACCTTTTTACCATCAGTGAGGAAGTGGTTAAATCCATAGTACATCCATTCAGCAATGAGGAAAATATATTTTTAAGTAAAAAGAGAAAAAAAGATGCAGAACAGTGTGTTGTGTCTAAAGAAAAGGTTTAGAATAAGCAGTTTATTTTAGCTTTTTTATATATAAAGAAATCTTTGAGAGGGGTACATCAGAAGCTAATGGCCCCCTTGGTCAGCAGCAGTGGTAGAAGATAGAGATGTAGGATCTGTCACTCTACATTTCCATATAGTCTTAAAATTTGAGCCATGTATATTTATTACTTAATAAAAAATCATTTTAGAAAATAAGAGTAGAATCCTTCTGCTGTTATATTTGATATAAGAGAGTTTAGTTTAATGCCTGTGCTCAACCTGTCATTTTTTTTTCAATATTTATTTATTTGGATACGCCAAGTCCCTTAGTTGCAGCATGAGGGGTCTAGTTCCTTGACCAGGGATCGAACCTGGAGAGTTAGAAGAGTCTTAGCCACTGGACCACCAGGGAAGTCCCCAATCTATCATATTTAGCCAGGAATTTTAAAATTGTAGGTTAAATCATAAAAAGATTATTTTACTAGTCATATGTAGCATAGAAATATTTATGTTCATCTCATTTTCTAAATATCATACAAATATACACTCTTCAATTTAAAAAAAACAAACCTTATTTTGTATTGGGGTGTATAGCCGGTTAACAGTGTTGTGGTAGTTTCCGGTGAATAGCAAAAGGACTCAGCCATACATATGCATGTATCCGTTCTCCCCCAATCCCGCCTCCCATCCAGGCTGGCACGTAACATTGAGCTAAGTTCCATGTGCTATACAATAGGTCTTTGTTGGTTATCCATTTTAAATTTGACAGTTACACTCGTTTTATCAATGGTGGTATGTATTAACCATGAAAATCCAAGTTAATTTGCTTCTTCAGAAAAGTAATTTTACACTTCTGATGACAGTTTTTGGTTTTACATATTTTAAATGTAAAGAATGTCATGTATATAAACTTTAAGTTGATCAATTGAGGACAAAGAATGTCATATATGTAAACATTCAGTTGATTGAGGACAGAATGGGAAAACAATTTTTCTTTCTTACCTGCAGTCCCAAAGAATATCCAGTGCCCCACTGAAAGAGAGCTAAACCTAGGGACCAGGTGACATTTTATGTTTTTTGTAATTCATTATTACAACTTCAATCTAAGACTGTCTATATGGGAAGGAGATAAAGAGAAAACATTTTTTTAAACATAATATTAAATTGCTTTCTACTAAGACTGTTTTAAGAATATCCTAAGGCAATTTATTACAAGTTTTCAGTAAAATTCAGCTTGATATCTTAAAAGAAATTAAGCCATCAAGTTGTCTTAACCTACACATAGGAGAGCCTTCTGGTTCATTTTGTTGAGTAAAAGGATCTGAATTCAGGCAACTATGAAGGGGAAAAAATGTTAACTTTTTTCTTTAAAATTTGGTAGGTTTGAGAAATTCCTCTGGTTCATTAGCTCAGAGAACTATCTAATTATTGGTGGACGAGATCAGCAACAGAATGAAATAATTGTGAAAAGATACTTGACACCAGGTAAGTAAGATTAAAATTCTAAAAATTTTTTCTTAAGTAATTGGATTGGTTATCTCAATGTTAGGTGTAGATTTTTAATTGGTAGAGTTTCATGGTTTATGGTTGAATATGTGCTTTGATACTTAAATTTTCATTTTAAGTGAATATTCCTAAAGGATTAATGCTGAGCTAATCTGTAGTATTAGATTTCTGATTTTCTGCTACATTAACAAAATAGCTTTTAATTTTCCAAGCTGGCTGGACATCAGATTTTTTAAAGCTTAATTTTTAAATGCTGAAGTTTGCAAACGTTTTATGCATTTAGAAACAGGGCTTCACCCCTGTGTTGTAAGGACTCTCATTTGTTTTTGTTTGCTGATAACCATCACTTCACTGTGGCTGAACCCTCAGTATGGGTATCAGAAATCAATAATCAATAACAGAGCTAATCTCATGTCCTTTGAGGATCCAGAAGCAGGAAAGAAAACAACAGGGTTCAGGTTATATGGTGCCCAGGGCTTGCTCTCTGTCTTCTCTAACTCTCTTCATTGTGAGCTGAGCCTTGGAACTCTATGGGATTTGCTCTTCTTTGAGTTTCAAATCTCAGATGAACTATCCATGGCAAACAGTGGCTGCTCATTTTTTCTGTTAGAAACCAGGCACTTTACTTTTCCCTAGTTGACCATCATCCATGCATTCATCTATTTCCTCATTTATTTGTCATCACACATTTCAGAATAAAACTAGAAGTCCTTGTTGTGGCTTGCAGGGTTCCTGGCTTCTTCTCTAGTCTCATTTCTTACTTACCTTCAGTCTGGCTTCATGATTGTTTGTCACATTTGTCAACCATCTGTGGTCCTTAGGACCTTTGTTTGCATTTGCTACTATGACTCACTCATCACCAGGTGTCTCTCACCAATCAGCAGGCTAGCCTGGGCTCGCTTATATGGTAACTCAGCAAATTTCTGAGAGGAAAAAGAAGAAGCATACAAGCCTGTCTAGGCCTAGACTGGGAACTGGCATTTGGTCATGTCTGCCACATTCTCTTTGTCAAGGGGTAGGACCATATTTGAGTGACAGGGAAGTGGATTCCACCTCTTGATGCAGCTTCAGGGTCATAGAGCAGAGAGGTGTGGACAGAGGGAGGGAGAAGAACTATGACCATTTTATCTGCCTTATTAGCATAGCTTTCCTCTGAGGAGGCCTATGAGAAATCCTCCCACGGTGGGAGATGGTCTTTTCTTTATTTATTTTCTTACACGTTTTGGGTTTTGAACGCTTTAAACAATAAGTAAACAATTTCAACTTAAACAGAAATAAGACTTACAGTAGTATTTATTTGTTTTAAAGGGGACATTTATGTCCATGCTGATCTTCATGGAGCAACTAGCTGTGTAATTAAGAATCCAACAGGTAATGTAATTCATTCTGTTATTCAGAACTTTAATTCTTTTGTTTAAACTATTTTTAGTATAAGAGAAAAAACACTAATAGGGGTAAGGGACACTTTATTATAATGATGTTTCAGTCCATCAGTAAGATATAGAGTAGAAATAAAACAGAAAGACTGTAGAGAAAATCAATAAAACCAAAGTTAGTTCTTTGAAAAGATCAATAAAATTGATAAACCTTTAACTATACTAACTGAAAAAATAAGATTCAAATTCCTAAAGTCTGTAGGACTTTTAAAGAAGACTGAAATTCAATCCTTCATAAACTCTTCCAAAAGACACAAGAGACAGGAACTTTCTAACTCATTCTTTGGGACCAGTATTACCTTAATAACAAAACCAGACAAAGATATCACAGTGAAGGAAACCACTGATCAATATCACTTATGAATAGAGACACAAAAATCCTCAACAGACTATTAGGAAATTGAATCTAGCAGTATATTATAAGGATTATACATATGATAAAATGGGATTTATTCCCAGGAATTCAAGGTTAATTTAACATATGAAAATTAATCAGTGTAATACAGTATATCAGTAGAATAGAGGACAAAAACCACATGATGATCTCAACTAATGCAAAAAAGCCTTAAAGCCTTTGGTGGTAATCTAGTACTCATTTGTGATAAAAATACTCAACAAACTAAGAATAGAAGGACATGTCCTCAAGTTGGTAAATAACATCTATAAAAAATTCACAGCTAAAAATCATGCTTAATTGGGAAAGACTGAGAGCTTTTCCCCCAAGATCAGGAATAAGATGAGCACATCTGTTCTTGCCATGCTTCTACTCAACATCATATGGAGGTTCTGAGTAGGCAGTTAGGCAGTGAAAAGTTTAAAATATCCAAATTGGTAAGGAACAGATAAAAGTGTCTCTGTTTGCAAATGGCATAATCTTATATATTTAAAACCTTAAGGAATCCACCAAAAATTATTGGTTAACAAGTTCAGCAGTATCTAGGATATAAGGTCAGTATATAAAATGTCAGTTATGTTTTTATTATACTAGTAATGAACAATATTAAGAGGAAATTAATAAAACATCCTCTTATAACAGCATTGAAGAAGAATAAAATATTTAGTAACAAACTTACCAAAAAGTAAGACATATACACCAAACTACAAAACATCATTGAAAGAAATTAAAGAAGATCTAAATAAATGGGAAGATTTCCAATGTTTATAAATTGGAAGTCTTAATATTGTTCTGATGGCAGTGTTTCCCACACTAATCAACAAATGTGGTGCAGTCTCTCTCACCACTGCCTGTTTTTGCAGAGATAGACAAAATTCATCCTAAAATTCATGTGGAAATGCAGAGAAACCAGATTAGCCAAATCATTCTTGAAAATGGAGAACAAAATTGGAGTCCTCACACTTCCTCAAAACCTACAAAACAGCTGTCAGTGTGGTATCAAGACAGTGAGTGTGGTATTGGTATGAGAATGAACTGATAGATTAATAAAGAGAATTGAGATTCCTTGTTTATAGTCAGTTGATTTTTAGCAAGGGTGCCAAGGTCATTCAGGAAGGATAGAATAATCTTTTCAACAAATAGGGCTGGGGCAATTAATATCCATGTGCCAAAGAATGAAGTTAGAAATAGGAACTTCCTACCACTTATAAAAATGAACTCAAATACATCATAGACCTAAATTTAAGAGCTAAAACTCTAAGACTGTTAGAAGAATATTGGCTCTGGAAGTCATTGGCTTTGGTGTCATTTTAGATATGACATCAAAAGCATAAGCAGCCAAAGAAAAAAACGTAAATTAGAGTTATGCAAAAACTAAAACTTTAATTCAAAGGATTCTATCAAAAAAATTAAAAGACACTCCACAGAAATGGGAGAAAATATTTTCAAATCATTTATCTGATAAAGGACCAATATCCAAAAAACTCTAGAACTGTTTTGACTCAACAGTAGAAAGGCAGTTTTAAAATGAACAGTTTTTAAAATGTCAAATAGATGTTTCTCTAAAGATAATACAAGTAGCCCACAAGCACATGATAAGATGCTCAGCATCATTCATCCATTAAGGAAATGCAAATCAAAACCACAGTGAAATGCCACTTAACACCCACAAGAATAGTTGAAAAACACAGTGGAAATTCCTAGCGGTCTAGTTATTAGAACTCCAAGCTGTCTGTGCTGAGGGCTCGGGTTCAGTCACTGGTTAGGGAAGAAAATTCCACAAGCCACACATGGTGGGGAAAAATCCAAATAAAAAAGCCAGAAACAGTAATGAGTTGGTGAAGTGGTGGAGAGACTGGACTCTTTATACACTGCTGGTGGGAATGGACAATGATCTAGCTGCAATAGGAAAGAGTTTGATAGTTCCTGAAAAAGTTAAACATAGTATTTACCATGTGACCCACTCTTAGATATGTACCCAAGATAATTTAAAATGTGTCCAAACTTGTGTGCAAATACTTACAATAGCCAAGAAATGGAAATACCCTGTATCTCTGTTGTTACTGTTGTTTAGTCACTAAGTTGTGTCCCATTCATTGTGACCCCATAGCCCACCAGGCTCCTCTGTCCATGGGATTTCCCAAGCAAGAATACTGGAGTGGGTTGCCATTTCCTTCTCCAGGGGATTTTCGCAATGCAGGGATCAAACCTGAGTCTCCTGTATTGGCAAGTGGATTCTTTACCACTGAGCAACCAGGGAATCCCCAACCTGTATCTCTGTCAGTTGATAAATAGATACAATGTGGTATATCCATAAAGTAGAATATTATTCAGTCTTAAAAGGAAATGAAGTATTGACAAATGCTCTAACATGAATGAACCTTGAAAACATGCTAAGTGAAAAAAGCCAGGTATATATGATTCCATTTATATGAAATCCCAAAATAGGAAAATCCATAGCGACAGAAAGTAGATTAGTGATTGCCAGTGGCTGGGAAAAATGTAAAGTGACTGTAAATAGATACAGAATTTCTTTTGCAGATGATGAAAATGTTTTGGAATTAATGGTAATGATTGTATAGCTTTATGAATATATCAAAACTCAGAATTGCATACTTTAAAAGTGAATTTTATAGTATGTGAATTATATCCTAGTTTTAAAATATTTGAATTCTTAGGGATCTGTTAATATGCTCTTGATTTTTACTTTTTAGGCAATATAGTAATTCTGGCGGTCTTTAACCTTTAAATAGGTTTTTCTAAATTATCCTTTCTAGAATGAGGTTAGAATTACTGATAAAAGTGAAAGGATATTTTCTGAACTTATTTACTTAGACCATTTAAAAACCTGCTCTATAAATACATTTTTTAAATAAAAATAGTAACTTCATACACTGGTGAAGTTAAAGTGTGATATTGTTATTTAAAATATAAGAAATGAACCTGTCATCCTGTATATGGTTTTCATGTCTTGCTCTAGAAAGTCCATACTTCGGTACTGAAACATTGTAGTATCATTATTACAGGAGAACCGATTCCCCCTCGGACCTTGACTGAAGCTGGCACAATGGCTCTTTGCTACAGTGCTGCTTGGGACGCTCGAGTTATCACTAGTGCTTGGTGGGTGTACCATCATCAGGTAATAAGGGCTGTGGTCCTGTTTCTTAATTTAGTGAGAATGGTAACTGTTCCAAATTTTGAGGGTATGGAATTGAACAAGGCAGATAAAGTACCTTGTGATGGAGTTGACATTTTGATATTGAAGAAAAATATATAGTGGCAGGTAACAAAGTTTTTTTAAAGCATAGTAAGGGGATAGTGATATAGGCTACCATTTTGAATATAGTGTCAGGGAGAGCCTTTCTGGAAGGGTAAGATTTGAGCAGAGACTTAGAGCAATCCATGCAGTTATATGGGATAGACTGTTCCAGTTATTACTGGCACACTGACCTAAAAGGTCTTTCACCTGTTCATCTTTGTTGAAATTTTCTGAATTCTCTTTGGCTTTTCCTGTAAAGTAGGTTATCAGTGGTGGGTGGGTGTTTTTTTTTTTTTTTTTCCTCCTATACCCTTGGTTTTAGTAATTGCCATTTTTTTGTGGTTAATGCTATTTTCTTGATGGTACTTCATTCTATATATGATTTCACATTGCTTTTCAAAGTCTTAAAGTTATACAGCAAGATTTAAAAAGTTCAATACCATTATTCTCCCTTAGATTTAGTTTCATTTTATATTTGTTTATATTTGTTTTCTGCTGTGCTGTGATACTGTGTTCTTAGGAAATTAATATTACTTCTGGGGTTATTTTTTCTGCCTTTTGTACAGTGTAATAAAAATGGCTTTAATTCTTTTATGAATAGATTTTTTTAGTGTGCTTTTAATCCCTTGCATACCTATTACTAGTAAAGATACTCTCAGGTTTGCTCGTTTCACAGATGTGTAAAATTTTTTTTAGTTGTGGAATTATATTGCTCACTTCCTATTTTGCCAAGTTAGAATATATTTTTAAAAATAAGCTATTATCCTTATTTACTAAAATGAAAAGTTATTTTATTACCCCCCCCCAATAAATAAGATGAAAGATTATTTCATCCGCCCCCCCCCCCCAACCGGCCACGAAAAAAATCATCTCAGGAAAGGATTTAATGTAATAAATAGTTAATATAATATAGTTTTATACCTTTATGTTAAGCTTGGTCCATGGTATTTGACGATGATTGATGTAGTATATCCTTCGTTATTTCTTCTCTTTGTTACCGACAAAGTTACACCTATCTTTGAAGAGATATTTATCCTTTCAGTGTTAAGAATTTTCGCTAAATTATAAACTTTTCAGGACATACTGCTGTTTGCTTTAATATGGCTTTACTTTCTCAGGTGAACATTTTAAAAATGTGTTTAAGACAAGAGTATAATGTATCATTGTGTTTCTCAGGTTTCTAAAACAGCACCAACTGGGGAATATTTGACCACAGGAAGCTTCATGATAAGAGGTAATGACTTGTCAGTGGATTGTGGAGACAGGTTTGAAGACCATCTGCTAACATTCTCAGAACAGAAACTAATAATTCTGATTTCATATATGAAGTATGTTATTAAATAAGGAAGATTTTACTGTGGTTTGGCAAATTTAGCATTTGACATGCTCATGCCATATATATTTTTATTAATGACAATGTCCTTTCACATAGTTTATGTTTATAAGGGTAAGAAAGTAAATAGCATGACCTTTTTTCTAAAAATAGATTATTCAGGATCTGACTAACCCAGAAGATGAGAGCAAGCATTCCTATTTTTTCTTTCTTAATTCTTATTCCTATACATAATGCCAAAGTCTGTTAATGGAAAATGTTGCTTGATGACAGCAAAAAAAAAAAAAGAACACATTTGACTACTGTATCAGATACCTTATAAGCATAAAATGCAGAAAATGGATTTTTTAAAAATGTACATTATCTTTGCAGGAAAAAAGAATTTCCTTCCTCCTTCACATCTAATGATGGGGTTTAGCTTCCTCTTTAAGGTATTCATCTTTTTTTTTTTTCCCTGATTTTTACTAGTCTTACCTAACGTTCCACCAATGAAAAGAACTGTTTCTGTAGGTAGATGAGTCTTGTGTTTGGAGACATCGGGGTGAACGAAAAGTCAGAGTGCAGGATGAAGACATGGAGACACTGGCAAGTTGTACAAGTGAACTCATATCAGAAGAAATGGAACAACTAGGTAGTATACAGATTTTAATAAAGTAGCTTATAATGTTTTCCATTGTCTAGTTTTGCTTCTGAATTTTTAGAAGATCATCTCTTTTGGGATAATTAAAATTTCAAAAATACCAGCTTGTTATCAACCTTATTGAATTTTCGTTTTTGAAATGTTCAGTATACTTGTAGTGAATTATAAAGTGTTTAATTGAATCCATAACCAATACTTGAATGTATGTTTATATTGTAAAACTTCAATATTTAATGCATACATGTATGCTAGGTCGCTTCAGTGTGTCCAACTCTTGGCAGCCCTGTAAACTGTAGCCTGCCAGGATCTCCTGTCCATGGGATTCTCCAGGCAGGAATACTGGAGTGGGTTGCTGTGGTCTTCTCCAGGGGATCTTCCCGACCCAGGGTTCAAACCCAGGTCTCTAAGGTCTCCTGCGTTGACAGGCGAGTTCTTTACCACTAGTGCCACCTGGGAAGCCCAGTATTAATGAGTAATAATACATAAATGTGTTTATCAGAGATAGACTCAGGTATATATAAATAAGTATTTACTTTTGGATTTAGGATTTAGAAACAATACAAAGATGAGTTATGATACATGCAGTTTCTTATGAGAATTTACCTTGATTTAATAATATATTTGCTTCAAGTAGAGAGCAGCTATGGTTGCTGGAATAAATTCACCTGCCTACCTAAAGGAACTAGGGAATATATGCCCTCGAAATTATTTTTACATATTCTACAGTCATTGCTTTTTAAGAATATCTCATTGTTTCACTTAACAACTACTGTTGTATATGATTCTGTTTTATTTAATTTTCACCATGTTCCTGACATGAATACTTTATTTACATTATTTTTTATTGAATTCTCACAACCATCCTTGGTTGGTGGCATCTCCTTTTTATAGGTGAGGTTCCTGGAGAAGATGCAGGAAACACAGGTTCGATCCTTGGTTCAGGAAGATCCCCTGGAGGAGGGCATGGCAACCCACTCCAGTATTCTTGCCTGGAGAATCCATGGACAGAGGAGCCTTGTGGCCCTCAGATCATAGGGTTGCAAAGAATTGGATGTGACTGAAGCAACTGAGCGCACACACATGCACAACTGGACCATATTATTACCACTAGATGGTGTTCCTTTTGCAAAAGTGTGAACAGTTGGCTGTGTGCCAGCTACATAACTTGTTTTATTTCATTTCAGTTCTCATGTGCAAATTATGATAAAATTGGCAGAATTTCTGTAACTGCTTCTATTTTTCTCATTTTGGAAATAACAAAGACAAGATACAGTTTTCATTGCAGAAATGATTGCAGTGTCTAAAAAATTTATTGTGGTATAGGATCTTGGAGATCCTTTATTCCAGTCAATTCCTGATACAGAGTATCCTTTTATCTAAGTCAGTGTAACCTTTGGGGAGGATCCAGTATTTTTCTGGTGATGTTTTGGAGAAGGAGGGAGTGAATAGAATATTTTTATGAAGTTTTCAAGGAAATCATCTAACTTGGTTGTGATGATAGCACTCTGACTTTCCTTATTGTAATTTAGCAGATGGGGGTGAAAGTAGCAGTGAAGAAGAAAAAGACGAATTACATGAAACTCCTGTGGAAGTGGAGCTCGTGACTCAGGTTGACCAAGAGGATATTACTATTCAGAGTGGTGGCAATGAAGTAAATGAACTAATTCAGGAAGAAAGCTCTGAAGATGAAGGAGAATCTGAGGGGGTGGTAAAAGATCAGGAACCTGTTGGTGAAATGAAGGATGAAGGAGGAGAGACATTAAATTATCCTGATACTTCCATCGACTTGTCCCACCTTCAGTCCCAAAGGTAATTTCAAAGCCATAATTTTCAGTCTTATTTTGTAAGCTGGGAATGATGACCTTATAAAAATAATGCCAAGGTTGACTTCAGTGCTTTTATCCTCCATTGTCCTATGATCTTACTGTCTGTTCACCATTTGATAAGGGGGTAGAACTCTCTTAAATTCTCAGGACCCAGGGTAGAAAAATACAGTAAATATGAAAGTTGCCAAACTAGATGAAAATAGAGACAATGTTTATAAATTCTAATAATAAAAAGGCAATTACACTTTTTTTTTAAAAGGGTGTCTTAAGTCTTTAGTGTCTCACAGATTACTAAGTAAACAACACCATAGCTATAAAAACTTTATTAAGTAGTTAAGAAAGGCTTAGGAGTCAGACCAGTATTGAGTCTTAAAGTGGGTCCTTGGGCAAGTGACTGAGTCTAAGCTTCAGTTTCCTTCTTGGTGAAGACAGAATGGTACCACCCTTCATAGGGTTTTTGTGAAGTTTATATGCATGTAAAGCATCTCGTAGTGCCTGGCATATTATAGGTGTCCAAGACATGTCAGCTATTTAAGAATATAAAGTGAGACAATGAGCAGTTTTTTTTTAGGATGAGCAATTTGATTATACTTTTTCTCATTTTGCCAAATTTGAAAAGGTATAGCATTGCCAATAATTAATTAGGAGAGTGATATGGGAATGTTTGGGGTCTTTGTAAGTGAATGCCTGTAAAGGCTTGTGGACTCCTCTTTCTGTTTGTTTCCATAGGTCCCTCCAGAAATTGTCTTCAAAAGAGGAATCTTCTAATATGGTAACATTTTTCTTCAAAGTATTTTGAAGAACATCATGTCATTCTCAATAAATAATAATTTTCTATTTCTTAATTTTGGCTTTTGAAAAATTAACAGCAGTGATGTTATTGTTTGTATTTGCTTGTGTTTTTCTCTTAATTTTAATAGAGTGACAGTAAATTGCAGAGCCGAAGGCATTTGTCAGCCAAGGAAAGAAGGTAAATATACTTGTGTTATTTAACTGAAAAGCATCTATTTTTTATAATTGACAGTTTGGTTATGACAGATTGCTTGGCTGTTATAAAGATCTCATTAAAATTACCAAGATTTAGCACAAATTTTGTGTTGTTTTTTACATTCAGCTCTAATAGGTTTTTCTCTTTTAAGGGCCTAGTCTGCCACTGTAATCAGATAGGTCAAGTAACACAAAACAGACCTTCTATTACATGAATATGTACGGAAATAATTGCAGTATATTAAATAGGCTGATTCTATGATACTATTGACAGAAGTGAAGAGGAATACAGGCATACCACATTTTATTGTGCTTTGCAGATTTTTAATTTTTTTTAACATATTGAAGGTTTATGGTAACTCTGTGTGGAGCAAATCTATTGCCATCGTTTTTCCAACGTCATTTGTTTACTTCATGTCTCTGATCATATTTTGATAATTCTTGCAATGTTTCAAGCTTTTTATTATTAATTGCTCAGGTGATCTGTGATCAGTGAACTTTGTTTCTATTATAAAGCGATTATGAGGCACTGAAAGCTCAGGTGGTGGTATTTTTTTTTACCAATGAAGTATTGATTAAGGTATATAATTGCTTTTTAAAGGCATATTGCTTTGCACACTTGATAGACAACAGGGTAGTGTAAGCATAAATTTATCTGCACTGGGAAAGCAAGAAATTCATGACTTGCTTTACTGCAGTAGTCACTTTACTGCAATGGTCTGGAACAGAAATTGTAATATTTCTGAGGCATGCCTGCACTGAAATTAGGCAATTTTTATGTAAGAGGAAGACTTGGGGGTTTCTTCCCCTGTCTTTTTTTTTTTTCCCCTTTAATATAATAGGGCTTAGATGGCAAACAGCAAAAGATAAAGAGTGAAAGGACAACCAAGACAACTACTGCAGGGTGAAAAAGACTACAACTGGTAAAGCACTCCAGAAAGAGGCCCTAGGTTGGAATGGACAATAAACCCTTCTGTTTGATAATCTTTACAAATTATAGAAAACTGAGTGCTGGTATTTATGAGTATGGTATCATGCTAGATATTATGATAGTATGCAAAGAGGGAAAATAGAAAGTTTGTGCCTTCAAGAAGCTTTTGAGTCCTGGATTCAAGAAATAGCCATAAGTCTGTAAATAGTGTTATCTGAAAAGTGATATTGTATTTCAGGAATAAGAATTTTTTGTGCATTGGAGTGTTTTGGGAAATACCATCAGAAGTTTTTACCTTGAAGATATAGTTGCATCTTAGATAATACAAGTTAAGGTCAGAAACTTCAAGGAGAATTAGTATGATCAAAGACAGGGAAGTGGTAGGTATTTGGAAGTAATGTTGAGAGTGCTTTGGGGAAATGGATAAGTAGATTGAGGTGGAAGGAACAAAATGTTCATGTTTGTGAATTGATAGTGAAATTGAATCAAAAGTGGAGAACCTAGAATAACAAGCTAAGTGTTTTAGACTTATCTTAAAAGTGATGTGAGGAGGACTTTGGGGAGATTTTGAATGGGAATGTGACATAGGTAAACAATAATGGAGAATTAATGTAGAAGTTCATGTAGAACAGATTATGGGGGAAATATGGAGGAAGTCTGGGTGGTAAGTGATAAGGACTTGGACTAGAGCAGTGGCATTGGGAATGTGATTGCACAGTAATAGGATTTTCCTTTCCTCTTTATTTTCTAAGATCCATTTATTCCACTAACAGACCCACAAATGTTTTACTGAATATTTAACATCTGCCAAGGCCATGGTGATACAAAGACTACAAATTCCTTTGCCTGGCCATCAAGGTGTTGAGGGATTGAATGTGGCTACTGAATCAGGATAAGTCAAGTATGACAGTGTGTTAAGCCTCGATGCCAGGAAGAATCATAAATGCATGAAAGAAAATTTTTTAGCTTTTTCTTAAGTGATGACTTACACTCCATTTATACTGTAGCCTGGTGATAAGTTAAGCAGAAGGCATGACCTCATACATGTTCCCTTCTGCATGTCATTTTTTTAGGGTATTGATTTGAAATTCTAAGATTAAGATATTTTCCATTTCATTCATATTTAGGGAAATGAAGAAAAAGAAGCTTCCAAATGACTCAGGGGATTTAGAAATGACAGAAGGAAAGGACAAAGAAAAAGAAAATGCTCTACACATTGAAACTCCTCAGAACACAAGCAAAAATGTCCCGGTTGTTCAGCCAATGAAACGAGGACAAAAGGTAATATTTAGCACTATATGATTCACAAGTGAAGTTGTGAGGTTCCTTTTGTAAGGTTTAAGTGAAACGGAATAATCTTTTGTGACTTCCTTTGAAAATTAGTTGAAAAGATAGTGTTAAGGAGCATAGAGATCACTTTCTGTTCTTTTAAGATCATCTATACAGAAACTCTCAAGTTATGTAGAAGAGGAATAGGAGATTGATTTATTTGCCAGGGACACTCAGCTAAAAACTGGCAGTGCTGATCTGATAATTTAACTTAGTAGTTCCTTTTTCAATTATTAATGCAATTTTGGGTGAAGTGAGCTCGCTCAGTTGTGTCCAACTCTTTGCTACCCCATGGACTGTAGCCCACCAGGCTCTTCCATCCATGGGATTCTCCAGGCAAGGATACTGGAGTGGGTTGCCATTTCCTTCTCCAGGGGAACTTCCCGACCCAGGGATCGAACCCGGGTCTCCCGCATTGCATGCAGGCACTTTATCCTCTGAGCCACTGGGAAGCCCCAATTTTGGTTACAGTTCTTGACTATTTTATGAAAGTAGGGGATGAAGAAAGAGGAGGTAGTGGATGTAGACTATACTTTAAAAAATGTAGCTGTGTAGAGATTGTGAACTGATGTATAGGTGTATCTTTAAGAAAATAAAATTCCTTAAAAAAATTTTTTTTTTAATTTGGTTTTCTGCTGTGGAGTTTATTTTTGGTTGTGCTGGGTCTTCACTGCTGCTTGGGCTTTTCTCAAGTTGAGGCAAGCAGGGGCTACTCTCTAGTTGCAGTGCACAGACTTCTCATTTCAGTGGCTACTCTTGTAGAGCACAGGCTCTAGGCATGCAAGCTTCACGAGCTGTGGTACATGGACTCAGTTCAGTTCCTGGACCAGGGATGAAAGGGGAAAAAAAATCAATTCTCCCTGTATTACTATGTAAATTCAACATGAAGTCATTCAAAAAAGGATTGAGATTTTTAATTAACATTTGAAAGTTTGTTTGAAAGAATACGTACCAGAGAATAGTTGAGGGAAAGAAGAAGGATGATCTCCCTTGAAAAAGAAGAAGGATGGATCTCCCTTCAGTTCAATTCAGTCGTTCAGTCGTGTCCGACTCTTTGCGACCCCATGAATCGCAGCACGCCAGGCCCCCCTGTCCATCACCAACTCCCGGAGTTCACTCAGACTCACATCCATCGAGTCAGTGATGCCATCCAGCCATCTCATCCTGGGTCGTCCCCTTCTCCTCCTGCCGCCAATCCCTCTCAGCATCAGAGTCTTTTCCAATGAGTCAGCTCTTCGCATGAGGTGGCCAAAGTACTGGAGTTTCAGCTTCAGCATCATTCCCTCCAAAGAAATCCCAGGGCTGATCTCCTTCAGAATGGACTGGTTGGATCTCCTTGCAGTCCAAGGGATTCTCAAGTCTTCTCCAACACCACAGTTCAAAAGCATCAATTCTTCAGTGCTCAGCCTTCTTCACATTCCAACTCTCACATCCATACATGACTACTGGAAAAACCATAGCCTTGACTAGACGGACCTTAGTCGGCAAAGTAATGTCTGCTTTTGAATGTGCTGTCTAGGTTGGCCATAACTTTTCTTCCAAGGAGTAAGCGTCTTTTAATTTCCTGGCTGCAGTCACCATCTGCAGTGATTTTGGAGCCCAAAAAATCTCCCTACTAGGTAATAAGACATTTACTGTTAGACTTTCTAAAACAGAATGGTATTAATGAATGGCCAGATAGAAAAGTGAAGCAGAATAAAATCTAGACACAGAATGATAAATTTTAAAGGGTATGAAGCATTCAAAATTAGTGGCTAGTCATGTTTTAAAAAATACTGAAGTTAATATCTGGTGGAGAAAAGAACCATCAATGTAATTGAAAGAAAGGGCAAATTGCAGGGTAGGGGGTAGATCAGAGAAATGTTTATGTGAACAAAGGGAATTTTTTCACCCATCAAATTAATAGATAATGTGTATTCAGTCATTCAGTACAAGTTTGAATATATACCCGTGGGACTTCCAATCAAGAATCCTAACAGTGCGTTTACCCTCTGACTCAGCAATTCTTATTTTTAGTCATTTATCTTAAAAAAAGTCGTATGTATGCACTAAGGGTATTCCTCCAGTTGATAGTATTAAGCAGTCTTACTGAGTACTTATCATTTCATCTACAGATGAAGGAGAAGGCAATGGCATCCCACTCCAGTACTCTTGCCTGGAAAA
This sequence comes from Capra hircus, assembly GCF_001704415.2. Lineage (NCBI taxonomy): Eukaryota > Metazoa > Chordata > Mammalia > Artiodactyla > Bovidae > Capra > Capra hircus. Next base: position 60,266,633 of record NC_030817.1, read on the forward strand.
TCCCATGGACAGAGGAGCCTGGTGGGCTGCAGTCCATGGGGTTGCACAGAGTCGGACACAACTGAGCGACTTTACTTTCACTTTTCACTTTCATGCATTGGAGAAGAAAATGGCAACCCACTCCAGTGTTCTTGCCTGGAGAATCTCAGGGACAGTGGAGCCTGGGGGGCTGCTGTCTATGGGGTCGCACAGAGTCGGACACGACTGAAGTGACTTAGCAACAGTAGCAGCAGCTATAGATGAAATTTAGGCAGTCTGCAAATAATGGCTTTGCTTTTCTTTCTCATGTTTCTTGTACTGACTCAGACATCAGTACAGTGTAGCATAAAAGTAAGAATAGCATGCCTCTTTGTTATAGTAATACAGTAAAGGGACTAACTCTAAGATTTTTAACATTGTAGTATGTTTCTTATGGGTTGTTGGTAGATATCCTTTTCAAAGGGCTAGTTTTAATAATCATGAGTTCAATTTTATTGAATGCTTTTTCTGCATCTATTTTTCGCCCTCAATGAGTTCATGTGGTGTAAATTACATAATAAAACCCCCTAATACTGTCCTTGCCTGTTTGGGTATCTAGGTGATACTAGCTTCATTAAGTAAGTTTGGTACTTTTCCTTTTAGATGCTCTCTAGTACTTTGTATTGGAGAAGGCAATGGGACCCCACTCCAGTACTCTCGCCTGGAAAATCCCATGGACGGGGAGCCTGGTGGGCTGCCGTCTATGGGGTCACACAGTCTGACACGACTGAAGTGACTTAGCAGCAGCAGCAGTACTTTGTATAAATGGAGATCATTTGTTCCTTGAAATTTTTTTTTAGCGATTGGGCCTGATGTTTAGGGATATCTGGCTTCCCTGGTGGCTCAGATGGTAAAGAATCTGCATATAATGCAGGAGACCTGAGTTCCATCCCTGGGTTGGGAAGATCCTCTGGAGAAGGAAACGGCAGTCCACTCCTGTATTCTTGCCTGGAGAATTCCATGGACAAGGAGCCTGGCTGGCTACAGTCCATGGGGTCACAAAAGAGTTGGACACAACTGAGCAAGTAACACTTTCAGGGTAGGTTTTGAAGTACTTAATAAATTTCTTTAGTGATCATAACTCCATTCAGGTTTTTTTTTTCCAAAGTTGGTTTCCCTAAGTTATATTTTGCCAAGAAACTATTCTTTTAGTTGAGTTTTCCATTTCTTGGTTCAGTTTATTGGTAACAGTGTTCATTTTATTCTCAAGTTTTCCTTTTTTTTTTCGTGGTGTAATGTACATATAGTGGGCTTCCTGGGTGGCTCAGTGGTAAAGAATCTGCCTGTCTGTGCAGGAGACACAGTGGACCCAGGTTTGATCCCTGGGTTGGGAAGAGCCCTTGGAGGAAATGGCAACCCACTCCAGTATTCTTGCCTGGAAAAATTGTATGGATAGAGGAGTCTGGCAGGCTGCAGTCCATGGGGTCTCCAAGAGTCAGACATGATTCAGTACACATGCTACATATATATAGTAATATGCAGATATTTTGCTTTTAGCTCAGTTTTTATATGCACGTGTATCTGTGAAACCAACACCCAGAACACCACCCTTGAATGTTTGTATTACTCCAGAAAGCTCACTCTTGCCCCTTTCTAAATAGTATTCCCACCAGAGGAAAACATGTCTTAATCACAATAGATTATTTTGCCTGTTTTTGAACTTTATGTAGAAAAGCAGTCATCCTTTATACGTTCCTGTCTTACGTCTTTCACTCAACCTTGTGAATCATCCATGTTGCTGTAACAGTTCATTTGCATTGCTAAATAGCGTCTGCCAGTTTCTGTCTACTATATTGTTCGTCATTGAAGACCTGTATCTTTGAGATTCACAAATATGCATTTCTGTCCTGTATAGCTACGAGTGGAAATGCTGGGTTACAGCGCACATGTTGTGTTTGGCTTAGTAGGTATTATCAGTTTTTCAGGGTACTTGTACCAATTTGCCACCAAGCTGTGTATCCAAGTTCCAGTTGCTTTACGTCGTCACTTTCATTTGGTATTGTTGGGGTTTTTCAAGTCATTCAAGTGTGTATATACTGAAATCTTAATTTAGCTTTTAAAAGTTGGGTTGTCCAACTTTCTCACTGATTATAGGAGTTCTCTGAAATCCTAAATACATGTCTTTTCTTGGTTATCTGTACTACAAATATCTTTCATGTTTTGAGACTTGCTTTTTCACTTCTGTAGTAGTTTTTTGATGAGCAGCATTTGTCAATTTTAATGAAGTCTGATTTGTCAATCTTATATAGTGTTTTTTGTGTGTCTTATTAAATATTTACGATTTTATAAATTTGTTATTTGGGTCCTAGCTAAGACTAGTCAAGATGAAAGCCTTTGGAGGTGAAGCCTGTATGTCTATGGTTTTAAAAACTGGTTGAGTGATTTGGATGTGTACCCAGAGTAAAGAATCAATAGTTTAATTGATGAAATCCAAGGTATTAAGAGTCTCTGCAGTAAATACCCAGCTAAACTTTGCTGTACCGTTTCCTGTTCTTATGTGTATCCTGATGGCAACCATGTGTGATGACTAGCTGTTACTACTCTGTTCTGTCTTTACATTATAATCTTGCCTTTCCTGTATTCCCAGATGCAGTGAATCTTTCAGTTCTGCTTTATTTCTTCCTTTCAGTTCTTGCTCAAGCTTAAAAAAAAGTCTCCTTTCTCTAAATTATCTTAGATATAAACTTGTTTGCATTTAGAATATTTTGCATTAATTTACTCTTATTCTGTGTATCTTCTTTTTCCACAAGATGGTCAATTGTTTGAGGGTGAGGACTATGGTTTATCCATCTTCAAAGACTCCATATTGTTTGTTAAAGTGGTGCCTTACTGAATAAGCATTTTGACAGAATTAAAGACGTGCCTTTTCTTTATATACATGTCTTAACATTTTCTTACTGCTAAATTTTTCCAACCAAAAATTTTTTTCTTTTGTAGAGTAAAATGAAAAAAATGAAGGAAAAATACAAGGACCAAGATGAAGAAGAACGTGAGCTCATCATGAAATTGCTGGGAGTAAGTAACATTTAATAATACTTTCGTTTGTTTTTCAAGGGGCATCCAGACCACTGCCTATCATATGCTGTGCATTTAGTACTTGATTAAAGAACTGACAACACTGAAAATACTGTCAACATTAACTGTTTTTCCCTCTATGAAGTCTGCAGGTTCGAACAAAGAAGAAAAAGGGAAAAAGGGAAAGAAAGGCAAAATAAAGGATGAACCAGTGAAGAAACAGCCCCAGAAACCTAGAGGTGGACCAAGAGTCTCAGACAGCATAAAGAAAGAAACTCCATCCCTTGAAGTTACCACTCATGAGTTACAAGACTTGGCTGTAGATGAACCACATGACGACAAGGTTAGGCTACCACATAACATGGGCTTTTGCTTCTTAATTAGGGTGACCAGCATCTCAAGGTTCCCAGGACAGGGGATTTACAGTGCTAAAATAAAACCAGGGTGAGTGGTAACCCTATTCTTAATGGGAAGTTTCCTTAGAAATACAGCCTAAAAGATCTAAATTTTAATTGCCGTATATAAAATTGGCAGTGTTGGTTAGTTCCTAAAAAGTTTATCATAAGCCATTAGAAAATTTTATGGAGAAACTAGATTCTGGTGGAAATTCAGTTAAAACAGATAACTAAGATTATGTTGACCATGAATGAGAAATGAATTTGCACTTTTCTAATTTTTTCTATAGGAATATATACTGTATTACATGATGTCAAATGTGACTACACAGTGTGAAATGTTAACATTTTTCTAGTTAAGATAGTTGCCTCGTTGTTCTATCAGCTGAGTACGAACGTCTGGCCTTAATGTATATCTTCTTGCATGAATATATACAGCCTTTTGAAACTCTGAACAAAGGATTTATTGTTTTATAAATTGGTAAAAAAAATTTTTGTTTCACCTTTATATTTTTATTCATGGCAGTTAAACTTTGGTTGCATTGTGTGCTCCACTTAGTGCAGGTAGTGCTTACAGGGATCCTTAATGTTTTCTTGGTTCCCTGAACAGTGTTGTTTAGTAATATTAAAACTCACTTTGTCTTCAGATTTTTATATTACTTACTCTGTAAAACCTTACACTCAAATATTCGTAACTGTTAAAATATTCATAATCATCAATGGGCTTCCCTGGCAGCTGAGATGGTAAAGAATCTGCCTGTAGTGCAAGGAGACCTAGGTTCAATCCCTGTGTGGGGAAGATCCCCTGGAGAAGGAATGGCAAGCCCTCTCCAGTATTGTCTGGAGAATCCCATGGACAGAGGAGCCTGGTGAGCTGTACAGTCCATGGGGTCGCAAAGGGTCGGACCCAACTGAGTGACTAACACTCTCATTAGCATATATTCTGTGGAAGTTTTTTTAACTTTAGGGCACAACCTTTTTCTCTTTGAATGGCATCGCTTTCTCATATATTAGACACATGTATTAACTTAGTCTATCTTATATTTATCAGTTTTTCTCTTCATAGATTTCAGTGGTATAGAGTTTCAATTTAAGTTACAACTGACTTTTAAATTTTTATATATTTGAAACAGGAAGAACAAGATCTAGACCAGCAGGGAAATGAGGTATGATTTTGTGTTTGGGTTCATACTACAACACTGACTGCAATCCAGGTCCCACAATATCTGGCATACAACTTCTAGCTAAAACTTAAAAAGGCTAAAAAAAAAAAAAAAACAGATTGTAAGCTCTGGAGTAATATGTTCTTGGGTTTGAATCCTAACTCTTACATATAACTACAACCTTGGAAACATTTTTCTTTGTGCCTTAGTTTCCTCATCTGAAAAATCGGGATATAATTGCCTCTACTGGGAGAATTGTGTGAGAACTGAGATAGTATACATAAAGCATTTAGAAAAGTTCATGGCATATAGTAAGCACTGACTGTACCAAGTGTTTTGTCCTAAATCTAAATTTACTCATGTTGTTAGATAAATACAGGCAATCTTCTAGGCAGCCCACAAAATGGGAACTTTAAGAAGCCCTAGAATTTCTCCTTAAGAACAGGCATGAGAGATGACTGTCCTAATCCAGTTTCCTGACTTTGACATCTTTAACATTTGGGGATGGATAATTCTTTTTTGGGGGGAGTTGTCCCATCCTTGGCATCTACCCAATAATAGATGTCAATAATATTGTTTCTGCCCCCAATGGTGATTCAGTTATGACAACCAAAAATGCCTCCCGTTTTCTCCCTTTCTCTTAAATATATCTAAGTGTCATTTTGAAAATCGTCATTAAGCTCTGCTTTATATATAGCCCCAAAGGGTGAAAGATTATATATCAGAAAATGGTAAAATGTATTGATTGTTTTATTAGAATTTTCCTAGTTTAGGGTTGGTATAAATAGCTTTTGTAATTGTTTTTGTTTTCCCTTTTTAGGAAAATCTGTTTGACTCTTTGACAGGGCAGCCACATTCTGAAGATGTACTACTGTTTGCCATTCCAATATGTGCCCCATATACCACCATGACAAACTATAAGTAAGTCATTATGAGTTGATTCAAACAGCTGCCACAACATTGACTTATGAATCATTCTGTAATCTGTTTAGTAACACATGCAATTCCTTTTTAAAGATACAAAGTGAAACTTACTCCTGGAGTTCAGAAAAAGGGAAAAGGTATTTAAAATCTTTTTGTGAATTATGATTTTAAACATTTCTTGACTGAACAGAAGTAGATTCTTCTATTTTCTGCTTACAGCTGCGAAAACAGCCTTGAATAGTTTCATGCATTCCAAAGAAGCAACAGCAAGAGAAAAAGACTTATTCCGCAGTGTAAAGGTAAAGTATTCCTGTAGAAACCTCTAGAGATCGGTGGTACAGTTAAATGTGAGCAGTTATAATTTTTTTATTTTTGGTTTTGCATAGCAGATGGAAGCTGCAGCTATTATTCTGGTAGAAATTGCTGTCTTACTAGAAGCAATATAAAATAAGTAAAATAATTTCAGATGAATATTTTAGAAATGCCATTCTTTTGGCAGTGAAAGACATATAAAGATCATAAAAATGTGATTCTGAAAATATTCAGCTTTTTTTTTTTTTTTTTTTTTTAGGACACGGATTTATCAAGAAACATTCCTGGCAAAGTGAAAGTGTCTGCACCCAATCTTCTGAATGTAAAGAGAAAATAGCTGAAATGAAATTCTAAAATATTTGAGAAGAGTCAGTTTTAGAGTCTTTTGGAAGTTCAGAGATGAAACCATCATGTAACATCGACTTCCGCATTTAAAAGTGAACTAACGTTGCCTTGCTGTATTCGCCAAAATGACTTGGCTTTTTTCCAGTTTTGTAGAGCGGAAACACTATGATAGGATTTCCTAAAATATTTGTGGACAGCAAATGCTACTTGTAAACAACTGCAATTATTCTACATTTTCTTGAAATTTGGAAGGTTAATAGTAAGTATTCATTTCATGTTGTAAAGAAATGGAGTAGTGAAGTGGCTCAACTGGTTGGACTGTTGACTTGGTAGTCTACTGTACATAACATCTAATATATCTGTTACAGGCCAGTCACAAGTTTTGTTTTTCCTGGTGGGGGTTGGAGTGGTTATACATTTAAGTCTTGAGGAAGTAGACTACTTCTGCCTTTACTCATATTAGACCAGATTTTAAATACAATCATTCCCATGACTTGGCTTAAGATAACACCTAGAAGAAATTGGTGTTAATAACTTCCACACATTTATATGATACCTTTACTTTTCATCTTCTTTCTTGTAATCTCATTCAGCTCTGTGCCTTTTTATTTTCCACCTCTAGTAATTATCAGTAGCATGTTACAGAGTATCTTAACCTGTAATATTATAAGTGCACTTTCAGGTTTACCACTAAAGACTCCTGACCCAGCTTTTTTCTTCTGTCTCCTAACAAGGGAGAATAAAGTCATACATTATTTCCATTCTTTATGAGCTGTAAAAGCTGTTAACTTTGAAACAGTTGAACAGGCTGCCTAGAGTCAACATGAGCAACTCCACTTGCCCCGGCCCTTACACCAAAGCACTGGGGTCAAGGACTGGACGGCTGTTGGTCCTTCCAAGGTTTCTTTAACCAGCTTAGTCCTATCAACAACCACTTTATGTAGCCTAGTGTTTTAAATTCAACATAACAGACTACTCAAGAAACAGCTAAAATATTAATATCTTTAAAAAGTAACTTCACCATTTTGATACTGGTAGGAATAATTAATACGTTTCTACAGACATAGACCCTGATGTTACCAAACAGGAAATAATCATTCCTTTGGGTAAAAAGCCCAAGTATTAACTTCTGCTGTTAAATACATTTATTGTAAACTTTAGACACAAAAATAGGTTCTCTAGGCCATTCACATGCACATTAAAACTAAAAAGCTGCAAACTACAACAGTGTATATAATTATACAAATGATTTCACTCTGATGTTTACAGAATTGCTGTCCATGCAAGTGATCAGAGGCATTGTCTATGAAGCCTTAAGATCCAGAAGTGTTGTTACTACCAAACCTCTGATTAACACTGTGAAGTAAGTGTTTTGGAAGGCAGTTCCATGAGTTGGCTAACATTTCTTTAAAGCAGATGACAGCTTCTAAACTTAGCCTGAAAGTGGACAAAGAAAAATAATTTCACTTTACTGTTTAGAAGTATATTCACTTGAAAAACTACCAAAAATGAAAAAGCACTTTAAAGATTTTCATAGGAACTGGATAGTTTTATCAATGAAAGTTTATTATTGCCCTTAAATTATCCATAAACCTATTTTTTCAAAAACACTAAAGTGTTTAAGAAGCAATTTTAAATAAGTACCAAGTAAAAAAGTTACTTACCTTACAAGAGATTTTGGTTGAACTGAAAATATAAGTATTTCATTACTGTGTGCCTGAAAAATAGACAAGGATACATTAAAAGTACTTCACAAAGTTTCAGCAATAATATGAAGTGTCCTTTAATAAAGGGTGGTGTACTTACAGCTCTGTGATGGACAAGAAGGTTATTGGCACACCCTCCAAACACAATTACTTCTCCTTCATCACTGGCACAAGCTGTATGCCATAATCTACATTTAAAACAAGAACTTGTTTGAAGTCACCCCAAACACCAAATTGATAATTTATACTAGAGAATAGAGATGATGAAATAAAAGACTAAAGGTCTTTAGCGCAGACCAAAACAAAGTTGAGACACAGTTATCGCAAGGAAAAGTACAAAACACTAGAAAAATCAATGTCTTTTATTTGGATATCATTCTTCTCTGGTCCATTCCTAATTTATGCAATGAGGAGTCTGAACTGAACAATCTGTTCTCTAGGTTTTTATGAGCAATAAAAGTTTTTGGGAGATGAATGGTATAAGTGCTCTCCTTTTCATAGGCAGGGTCAGTTGTCCTTACACAAAACATCTGAGGAATGTTTTACTCTGTCTGAGTAAACAAAGCATCTTCAGGCCTGACTCTCTGGAAAGAGTATTTGTGCCAAAAGGCATCTTAGTGGCATGACTGTACTACTTAGGTTAGAGGCATGGATAAAAATGCAAGCTGCTGCCGCCGCCAAGTGGCTTCAGTTGTGTCTGACTCTCTGCGACCTCACAGACAGCAGCCCAACAGGCTCCCCGGTCCCTGGGATTCTCCAGGCAAGAATACTGGAGTGGGTTGCCATTTCCTTCTTCAATGCATGAAAGTGAAAAGTGAAAGTGAAGTCGCTCAGTGTGTCCGACTCTTAGCGACCCCATGGACTGCAGCCCACCAGGCTCCTCTGTCCATGGGATTTTCCAGGCAAGAGTACTGGAGTGGGTTGCCATTGCCTTCTCCAAAATGCAAGCTAACAGTATACAAATGTGCTTTGAATAACAATTCTGACTACATCATTTCCTTTTAGCAGTCTGTAACAATTCTGAGATAAGAAAAGTAGCAGTGTTCTAACAGGCTCTTTTTGGATGATTCAACTTCCTAATATTTGTTATACAGCATAACTGTAAATTTGATTGAAAGTTTTTGATTCCCTCACCCTCAAACATTCTTTAGGGTTTTGAATTCTCTTCTAGAAGAGAACTAGAATTCGCTTTTTCAAATAACAAATCTAGAAACAGTTCTACTCTGGTAAAGAGCTTTAGTATAAATTTTTCGATGTCAGTATTCTAATGAAGCAAAAAGCAGAATCTAGCCCTGTTTTTCATGCATAGATGATGAAAAAGAAAGCACTAATACTAAGAACATTGGTTTTCTTTCAAATTAAACCTTAGTGAATGCTAGGGTTTTTATGAGGAAGTGAATGCAGCCAACTGAATTTTCTCATTCATTACCAGTCTTATACATCTCCAAGGACCTCACTCAACATAAGAACTACCTTTTAAATAGTTTATACCTTGGTTTTTCAGTATGGGGATGATTAAACTGTATCCATTCATTTTTACTGATGCAGTATGTCCAGGCATCACCTGATTAAAGCAAAGAAAAAAGCATGAAGTATGTTGTTCTGTCAATGTGACACTGATATTTCAAGAGTGCAGCTTTAGTAAAAACAGTAATAAATCAGATTTTGAGTAGATACAGAAAGTATATTTCCTTTTTTCCCCTGCAGTTAGGCATGTAAGCCCTTTTCATGTTATAGCCATTTAGCAGAGCAGAGAGCTCTAGGTAATTTTTCCTTTTTTTTTTTACTGGACAGATAGATGTGTCATATGAAAACAATTGTATGTATATTATAGGATCAAAATTAATACCAAACCTTCTAACCATCCCTATAGCCCTCTGATACACCTAAAATACTGATTTTTTCCAGCTATTTATATATTACTTATGAATGACATATAATAACTTTTTAAAAGTACTTACTTAGTGGCTGTTTATCAGTGGTAAATCCTCCAAAGAGAAAGAGATGATCTGAAGAAACTGGTGTGAGTGAGTGCCAAGATCGGCCAACTGGGCATATGCCTTGAGGAATTCTGAAAATGATAGCTAAGTTACAATATCTGCATGTAAAAGCCACTACTGTATTTAAAGCAGAGAAATACTAAAGTTTTCTTAAAAATTTTATATGGAATTTTGAAGAGACTTTAAAAAAGGCTTCTTGATATTAACTACATGCTCTTCAATGAACTATTTCCTTGGAAGGAAGGTCAACTTTGGATCTTTTCAACAAACACTGAGCACATGTTATGTGCTAGACATACAGTTATGGGAACTGAAAATTTAAAGATTCTTTAAGGTGATCATGTTTACTTAAAATTCATTGTTACAGAAAAAGAAAGCAGGTACATTATGTACTAATAATAGAGAGTAAGGGGGAAATCCATTGGAATTTTTTGGAAAAACTTCCCTAATTAATTATCTAAAGGATACCTACAGTTCATTCCACTCCCATGTATCCAGATTAAGATAGTGAAGGTCATTCATTCTAGCATCCTAAAAAAGGATAAATTAACTAGTTATCATTCTGAGTAACTGAAAAGCACATCTTTGAAACTATTTTATATACTCACTCGGTATCTGCCTCCAAACACAAAGCCTTTGTTTCCAACAGTTGCACAGGCATGGGCAGCACGAGGTGAAGGTGGTTTACCCTAGTTAAGTCGTAAAAACAATCTGATGAAAAAATGAACGTTTTATAAATACCAGAAAGAAGTCTTTTCTGGAAGTGGGATAGAATGTGCAGAATACTTGAGCTCTTTAAGCTGAAGTGCAAACTTGTAGTAAACAGCAGTACTGAAGGCTGACTACCAAAACTGGGAGCTTTTGAGAAACATTACTGAATGGGCTAGTTAACAGAATGCTTACTTGCTTTTCTTTTAAAATGAAAGCTAGCACATTATATGACACTGTGTCAGAGGAAGAAGACATCTAACATTTGAGTAATTTAAATCCCAATCCAGCACTAGGTCATTTATTTAATTACAAACTATACCACTTTTAACAGCTATTAGATGATAGATACTGGGCTAGTCTATACATTCATTAACTTTTTAGTTTTAGACTTCTTGGAGAATAATGAACTGTCAATTTTATACCACTTGCCAACTGCCCTTCTCGTTGAAGGGTAGTTGGCAACTGCTCTTGCTTTAATAATTAATTCATTATTCTTCAGTAACTCACAGTAGTTATAGGCTGGCTCCAGATAAACGTTTCAGTGTCTAAAATATGTACATGATCATTCCATCCTCTTGGATGACTTGAATTCTACAGAAAATAAGTAAGAATCTGAGTTAGTTTTTACAAATAATGTTTGTAAAACAACCTTTGGTTATTAACAGGGCAAAATGAACAAAGTTAATAGCAAACGAAGTATATTATTTCAACAGACTAAGTAGGCCACATATGCGAATATGAAACTTCATTTACCCAGAAAGATGTTTCATCAAATTCAAAAGTTCCCAATACTTTGTCTTCAGGTAAATATCCATACCCTCCAAAAAATATTAACCTGTTTGATAAAAAACCAAGACATTAAAAATTCAAACATGCACAGGATACAATAGATTTTGTTTTGTAATATTCCATGAGCTGAGAAGGCACACTTGAGTATATAAAAATACTTATTCAAATAATAATGGCTAATATGGCTAACGATGATGTCTTCGGTGCTTTGCCGTTAATTTACTTAATCTTCATGGGCCTTCAGAGGCATGTTACATGATTACAATGGTTATTAGCAAAGGATACGTGAATGGCAAAGTACTTTCCACATAAAAACCCAAACCTATAGTGCTGGTCACTCACTTGTTTTTATATACCCAGACACCGAGTTTGTCCTTTGATGATGGAGGAACTCCTTGGCAGTCAATTCTTTCCCAGTGTAATACACGGTCCGTAGACCTTGAATCCAGCATGTAGAACTGCCAGAAGCAATGTTAGATTTTGTTACATGAAGGAAATTCAACCTTGGCATTTAATGTTATTGCATTTATGCTAATAAGAATGTCATCTAATTCAGTACTACTAAAAGTATAATTGCAAACTGGCTGCCAGTCTGCAAAATGCTACCTAGTCTGAGTCTAGGGAAGAAATTTCTGCCAGAATGTAAATTACCTAAGTCACTGTGCACCTTGTTTGTGTTCAGCCTATTTTTTTTCCCCATACCACTTTTTGGCTGAAGGACTAGAAAGTGTGTTAATTTACTACATTCTTTGCCTGAGATAGGCACTTTAAATTGTACTGATCTAATTTATGTATTGTGGGATGGTATTACAAAAAAAAACAATCAAACTTAGCAATTCATCTTCAAATTCAATTTAACAAACATGTCTTAAGTGCCCACTTAACTCTAGGAGCTAAGGACAAATCCTAAAAGATTAAATATTCATTTGTCTTTCAGAGGGTTCACATCCAGGTACTTACATTTAAATAGTCAATAAGTTAACTTCTTTTTTTCTTTTTCTCAACTGTACTGATTTAACCATTTCTCTGATCACTCCCCTTTACTAAAGTCATTACTAGTCTTTTCCCCAAGTTTCCTCATGTTGTGTCAAAGTTCGTTTTCTCCCCCTTGACCCTGAAAAATACAGGGCTCAACAACAGCCTACAGCAGTGCCTTACAAAACCTTTTAGGCACAAAACCCTTTCTTCCAACAAAATCTTAAGCAAACGCCTAAATATGAAAATAAGAACCTGAAAAAATGGCTTCTCTGTTTACAACATACCCAACAGAAATCTGAGTTCACTGTGACAACGGGCAAAACTTGTGGCCTTCCTATGAAGAAATAGAAAACACAGGCTCCTCTACACCTCCACGTGCTGCTGGGCAGGACCAGTGTGACAGGGCTCAACATGGAAAGAAAAGCTACAGCATTTAGTGGGGAAGTTTGCCACTTAGAGCATGTCAGGTCCATGCATGGGTGAGCCATGAGTGGTGGTATAAAGGCTTTTCTTTGGATGGCAAAGAAAAGAAAAATAGATTCCAACTACATGCCATCTGGAAAAGGCAAAACTATGGAGACAGTAAAAAGATTGATAGGAGTTTAGGGGGAGAGAGGAGATGTATACACGAAGTACAGAAGTTTTTATGATCAGTGAAAGACTTTGTGTGACATTATAATAATGGATATATGTCATACTTTTGTCCCAAAAGTATGCAACCCGAAGAGCATGCAACATTATTCACTTAATTAAAGTGAACTGTGATTTAGCTTAGGGTGAACTGTGAATAAATAAATAAGTGGAGCTAAGTTATGACCAACCTAGATAGCATATTGAAAAGCACAGACATTACTTTGCCAACAAAGGTCCGTCTAGTCAAGGCTATGGTTTTTCCTGTGGTCATGTATGGATGTGAGAGTTGGACTGTGAAGAAAGCTGAGCACCGAAGAATTGATGTTTTTGAACTGTGGTGTTGGAGAAGACTCTTGAGAGTCCCTTGAACTGCAAGGAGATCCAACCAGTCCATTCTAAAGGAGACCAGTCCTGGGTGTTCTTTGAAAGGAATGATGCTAAAGCTGAAACTCCAGTACTTTGGCCACCTCATGTGAAGAGCTAACTCACTGGAAAAGACTCTGATGCTGGGAGGGATTGGGGGCAGGAGGAGAAGGGGACGACAGAGGATGAGATGGCTGGACGGGATCACCTACTCGATGGACGTGAGTTTGAGTGAACTCCGGGAGTTGGTGATGGACAGGGAGGCCTGGAGTGCTGTGATTCATGGGGTCGCAAAGTGTCGGACACGACTGAGCGACTGACAGTTGTTAAAAGGAAGGAGGAAAAGGGTAGTGTGGAGCCTGCCTAACCCCATATACTTCTCTCACAGGTGTCCCAAAGCATCACCCCCAAAATCCCTAGAGTTCCTAGGAGCAGTTTGAAATCTGAAACCAGTTCAGCCCACATGCTCCGTCTATACCAAATCACTTGGTATTTCCATAAACCAGACATATCTGTGTGTAACTCTGCACCTTGGTACCTATATATCTTGCATAATACTCCTTCCAACTGTACTATGTGATTCCACTCACGCATCACCTCTTGGGTTAACACTTTTTGTTTTCTATTCCTCTGTCCTACCAAACACAGTGGTATGAAAGTCAAGAAACACCTGGAGTAACAGGCAAATTTGGCCTTGGAGTACAGAATGAAGCAAGGCAAAGGCTAACAGTTTTGCCAAGAGAACGCACTGCTAAGTCGCTTCAGTCATGTCTGACTCTGTGCGACCCCATAGACGGCAGCCCACCAGGCTCCCCCGTCCCTGGGATTCTTCAGGCAAGAACACTGGAATGGGTTGCCATTTCCTTCTCCAATGCATGAAAGTGAAAAGTCAAAGTGAAGTCCCTCAGTTGTGTCCGACTCTTAGCAACCCCATGGACTGCGGCCCACCAGGCCCTCCGTCCATGGGCTTTTCCAGGCAAGAGTACTGGAGTGAGGTGCCATCACTGGTAATAGCAAATACCCTCTTCCAACAATACAACAGACGACTACACGTGGACATCACCAGATGGTCAACACTGAAATCAGATTGATTATATCCTTTGCAACCAAAGATGGAGAAGCTCTGCACAGTCAGCAAAAACAAGACTGTGGCTCAGATCATGAACTCCTTATTGCCAAATTCAGACTTAAATTGAAGAAAGTAGGGAAAACCACAAGACCGTTCAGGTATGACCAAAATCAAATCCTTTACGATTATACAGTGGAAGTGACAAATAGAATTCAAGGGATTAGATCTGATAGAGTGCCTGAAGAACTATGGATGGAGGTTCATGACACTGTACAGGAGTCAGTGATCAAGACAATCCCTAAGAAAAAGAAATTCAAAAAGGCAAACTGATTGTCTAAGGAGGCCTTACAAATAGCTGTAAAAAGAAGAGAAGCGAAGGCAAAGGAGAAAAGGAAAGATACATCCATTTGAATGCAGAGTTCCAAAGATTAGCAAGGAGAGATAAAAAAGCCTTTCTCAGTGAGATCAGTGCAAAGAAACAGAGGAAAATAATAGAATGGGAAAGACTAGAGATCTCTTCAAGAAAATTAGAGATACCAAAGGAACATTTCATGCAAAGATGGGCTGGATAAAGGACACAAATGGTATGTGTGAATTAACAGAGTGAAAGTGAAGTCGCTCAGTCATGCCCAACTCCTTGCGACCCCGTGGACTGTAGCCTACCAGGCTCCTCTCTTCATGGGATTCTCCAGGCAAGAATACCGGAGTGGGTTGCTATTTCCTTCTCCAGATGATCTTCCCGACCCAGAGATCAAACCCAGATCTCCTGCATTGCAGGCAGATGCTTTAACCTCTGAGCCACTGGGGAAGCATGGACCTAACAGAAGCAGAAGATATTAAGAAGAGGTGGCAAGAATACACAGAAGAACTGTACAAGAAGGATCTTCACAACCCAGATAATCACGATGGTGTGATCACTCACCTAGAACCAGACATCCTGGAATGTGAAGTCAGGTGGGCCTTAGGAAGCATCACTTTGAACCAAGCTAGTGGAGGTGATGGAATTCCAGTTGAGCTATTTCAAATCCTAAAAGGTGATAGTGTGAAAGTGCTGCACTCAGTATGCCAGCACATTTGGAAAACTCAGCAGTGGCCACAGGACTGGAAAAGGTCAGTTTTCATTCCAATCCCAAAGAATGCTCAAACTACTGCACAACTGTACTCATCTCACACGCTAGAAAAGTAATGCTCAAAATTCTCCAAGCCAGGCTTCAACAGTATGTGAACCGTGAACTTCCAGATGTTCAAGGTGGATTTAGAAAAGGCAGAGGAACCAGAGATCAAACTGTCAACATCTGCTAGATTATCGAAAAAACAAGAAGTTCCAGAAAAACATCTACTTTTGTATTATTGACTATGCCAAAGCCTTTGACTGTGTGGATCACAACTGCGGAAAATTATGAAAGAGACGGGAATACCAGACCACCTGACCTGCCTCTTGAGAAATTTGTATGCAGGTCAGGAAGCAAGTTAGAACTGGACATGGAACAACAGACTGGTTCCACATCAGGAAAGGAGTGCATCAAGCCTGTATATTGCCACCCCATATTTAACTTATATGCAGAGTACTTCATGAGAAACGCTGGGCTGGATGAAGCACAAGCTGGAATCAAGATTGCCAGGAGAAATATCAATAACCTCAGATATGAAGATGACACCACCCTTATGGCAGAAAGCGAAATAGAACTAAGGAGCCTCTTGATGAAAGTGAAAGAGGAGAGTGAAAAAGTTTGCTTAAAACTCAGTATTCAGAAAACTAAGATCATGGCATCTGGTCCTACCACTTCATGGGAAATAGATGGGGAAACAGTGGAAACAGTGGCTGACTTTATCTTTTTGGGCTCCAAAATCACTGCAGAAGGTGATTGCAGCCATGAAATTAAAAGACGCTTACTCCTTGGAAGGAAAGTTATGACCAACCTAGATAGCATATTCAAAAGCAGAGACATTACTTTGCCAACAAAGGTCCGTCTAGTCAAAGCTAGTAGTATGGTTTTTCCAGTGGTTATGTATGGTTGTGAGTTGGACTATAAAGAAAGCTGAGCTCCAAAGACTTGATGCTTTTGAACTGTGGTGTTGGAGAAGACTCTTGAGAGTCCCTTGGACTGCAAGATCCAACCAGTCCATCCTAAAGGAGACCAGTCCTGAATATTCATTGGAAGGACCAATGCTGAAGCTAAAACTCTTAATCCTTTGGCCACCTGATGCAAGGAACCAACTCACTGGAAAAGACCCTGATGCTGGGAAAGATTGAAAGCAGGAGGAGAAGGGGTCGACAGAGGATGAGATGGCTGGATGGCATCACCGACGCAATGGACTTGAGTTTGGGTAAACTTTGGGAGTTGGTGACGGACAGGGAGGGCTGGCGTGCTGCAGTCCACAGGGTCTCAAAGAGTTGGACATGACTGCAAATGAACTGAACGTATATTACATGCACCTTTCTGACTGCATCTGTCTTGTACAGGCCTGAGAAAAACATGCCTTTTCCCTATTTGGGCAAAACATAGACAAAGTCTGAACAATAGTATCTTATGGTAGCGTGTTATAGGAATGTTAGTCTATGAAATTTTGTCAGTGTTAATTTCTCCTTACAGCTTTTTGAGTTGTGGCCTGTTAAATTTTACTGTGTATGTTAGTTGCTCAGTTGTGTGCAACTCACTGTAATTCCATGGACGGTAGCCCGCCAGGCTCCTGTCAGTGGAATTCTCCAGGCAAGAATACTGCAGTGAATAGCCATTCCTTTCTCCAGGGGAATCTTCCCAACCCAGGGATTGAACCCAAGTCTCGTGCATTGCAGGCAGATTCTTTACCATCTGAGCCACCAATACCCTGCCCCGCCCCCCAAACTGCATCTTGTTTTTAGTTTACTAATATTCATCTAATACTACAGCATTTTATTAATAGGATAATAAGTAGCTGCAAAGAACATACCACAATCAAGTACACGTTTTTGAACTTGAGCAGGAATAAACTGGGCTAACCTTAGAAATAAGTGGTCTGAAAAAGAACAGTTACCTGAAACCATCCTTACACACACTAACCTTATTTGTATTGCCTCTTGAATGGTGTCCTCCAAACAAGTACAGCACCCTGTCCACACACACGGCACAGCTTCCTGACATAGAAGGAGGAACATCACCCTCAGTGTTAATTTTTTTCCTGAGAGGGAAAAAACTGAATGTAAATAAATTTCCCCAAGAAGAAGAAATGCAACAATGTATCCATTCTTCTAGTTCTATCCCCACAATAAAAGGAAAAAATAAGGGGTGAGTAGCTCTGCTGAGGTCTCTTCTAGCTCTGAAATTAATTAGAAGAATTAACTGGTCCCTTTCGCCCACTCCACAGGCTGTGCCAGCAGGCACTAGCGTGACAGCGTGGGAGGCTCTGAAAGCCCACGTGTCATGTATCACTCTAGGAGCAAACTATCTCAACATTTATATCTCTAACTGAATTGTTTGCTTTTTCTAGTTATTTGACCATAAATGATGGTTTTGTTTTTTTGAGTGGGCCAAGAACCCAAAAGAAGAAAACTTCAATATCTCAGTCCTGACAGATTAATAAGTGTTTTGATTCAGTCACCTTTAGCCATTCAAATTAGTCTGATTCCGACCTTATGTAATACTATAGACACTCAGGTAGTGTCTACTATAAGCCAGCCATTCCTGAGTGCTCTTTACTTGTTTTAACTCTAAGTCTAAAAGTGAATCTGAATCAAAAAGTTAATTCTAAGATTCAGAATATTAATATGACATTCAAGGGCTTCTGCTCCTAATATCACTTCATCTATGTTAAGCTTTATGTTTGTTTGTTTGTTTCTGGCTGTGCTGGGGGACATGCAGGAACTTAGTTCCTCGACCTGGAACTGAACCTGTGCCCCCTGCAGTGGAAGCGTGGAGTCTTAACCACTGGACCACTAGGGAATCTCCAATTTTTAAGTTTTGATAGACATTATTTTGTAAAAATTCTTTATGGGATTGAATTT
The DNA here is from genome assembly GCF_001704415.2 of Capra hircus. Taxonomy (NCBI): domain Eukaryota; kingdom Metazoa; phylum Chordata; class Mammalia; order Artiodactyla; family Bovidae; genus Capra; species Capra hircus. The sequence continues at coordinate 60,285,036 of NC_030817.1, forward strand.
TTTTTAATTAAAGTTTCCCCATTAAAGGAATACAATTATAAATGTCCAGTTCTCTAGAAAGAGCGTTGAACAGCTAGGTTAACACTAGCTATATGCAAAAATAATCCTGGTTTATTTTTAGTTGAACTCTTAAATCAAGTGGAACTAGTATTCTCCCATTTCTGAGATCTCAAATCTGCTAAAATATACAGACTAAGTTTTCAAAAAGCAAACCATGGGGAAAACTACTTTCTAAATCCTCAAACACAGCCAACCCAGCATTTTGAGAATTCATTAATTCTGCTAAGAACGTACTCGAGTATTACTGGTATGAAACTGGCAAAAAGTCCTTTCAGAATAACCCGTTTGCATGCATGGCAAATTTAAATTTTTTTTTAAGGCAAAACATGCTACCTCAAAGAAATCTGCATAGAAATTTTACTATTAGAGCTCATTAAAATAGAATACTACCTTTATTTCTAGCAAATATAGTCTATAAATTCTCTCATTCAAAATACGTAACAAGATATAACATACTGAATGTATATATGGAACTTTTATTGTATTTCCATTCCAGGATCTGAAGCTTCTACCTCTTTAATATTGCTATAATACTTGACACAGTTCTGAATGGAAATTTCTTCAAAGGCCATAAAAGCATCTAGTAACTACTGAAGAAATACAAAAGTATTTAAGCTTAGCAGCTAAGCTAAACTAGTAGAACATGGTTTTCAAAATATACAGCTAGGTTAGCATCTTTAGTTAAAGTTTTCTTATTCAGTAGTACGGGTTTTACAGAGTGTGTTTTTGTTTGCAACCTTATTTAGATGTTCTAGTCCCCCTCTTAATATCCACAGTTACCATCTTCCAGTCTCCATGTTGTAGATCCAGAGTTCTTCTCTAGGCAGATAAAAGTCATATAATCCTCTGACTTGATTACTCTAAAACAACAACAAAAAGTTGCAAATACAAAAAATAACTTGTATTCTAAAGAGGCACTACTGTATATTTTTTCACATCTATCTCATTTGAGATACTGAGAGTTACAAGAAATTAAACAGGTTTTAACAATTCTATCACATATACAGTTCTGTCTACCCCATGCCTCATACTCAAAGTAATGCTTAATATAGACAGGCTTCAATTCAAATTATCGATACAGCAGTTGCAGCGATGCACGAAGTTAAGAGATCTCCAGGTAATCTCTAAGGCCACTGTATCCTGAACACTCCATGCACCAAATCTGAGTTACATGACCTCATGGGAGATTATCTGTGTCATGCTGGCAGGCTAAAGAAAGTTCTACCTTGAAAGCACCTGATCCACACTAACAGGTCAGGCATTCTTCCCTTTTAGCCATTCGTTCTCTACCAAGCAGCACAGAGGGCAGAACTGCAAATATTAAGTCACTGTACAAAATCTTAAGTTCTTTGTTCTGCTCCATTTCCCTTCAGATAGAGCTTACTATATGCTATCCATGGAGCACTATCCATGCTATATTTAATCCTCACAACAACCCTAAGAAATAGCTGGTATAGGTTTCTCATAGAAGTTGCCCAAGGCTATTCAGCAAGGAATGGTGGAACCAGGATTCCAGCCTCCTTTCCCTGAATTTGCAACTTCAACCACTTTGCCTGACCTCTCCAGACTTTGAACCACCCTGGCCACTTTCTGAACAATGTTGACATACAGTAAACAGTTGCAGTTCACTAAGAATGGGTGTCAGAGTCATAAGCTTGAAAAACACACAGAACAGAACATCTGGGCATGTAGACATTTCTCTTTCCACTCTACCACTTATGAAACAAAAAGGCTGGCAGCAAGATAGCAGGTTGACCCAGAGTACATCAGTCTGGCAGGAGGAGGAAAAATGACTTCGGTGTACAAAGCTAAGGTTTATTGAAATCAAAACAATCTCCCAAGGGCCTCCAGTGTGTGGTACTCTTAGGGCTGTAGCCAGAATGTGGACAAAGGCCTGTTTGAGAACTACAAACTTACTTCACTAGTCACGCTTCTCCACCCCGCCGCAGCACTGGGCATCCAGGCCCTCCACAACTCACCTTCAGAATCTTACACCCGCACAACCCTTCTCCTCTCTCCCCTCACCTTCCCTCTTCCTACTGAAGATTAACAGTTTTACTTTTCTCCAAGGCAATTATTTACATTTTAATAAAAGTCACCAGGTACCAGCCACCTTGCTCCTACCAAACACCCTCTTCTGAACACTTACTCATTGGAGGCTGGGGAAAACATTTCAGATTAATTAGGATTAGGAGAAAGGAACCAAAGGAAGTAATCAAGACCGCTTTTTCCCAGCTATCTTTTTGAGTCATCTCAAAAAATGGTCACATCAACTGTAGCATAAGCTAAAATCTGTTACCAGAATCACATAGTGCTTCCAAGTCATGGAAGGCACTGGTGTACAGGACTACATTTCTGGCAAATTGGAGCATGGGCAGATCATTTTTTTTTTTTAAAGGGACTAAAAATATTTTTGGTAAGAACAGATCCGAACCACTGCAGCAAATGAAATAAGACGATTCTAGAATGTGGAGTGTTATTAAGAAGCTCTAAAAGCAAAAGGGCAAGATAACTAGTGAGAAGGTTTAAATAGGAGGCACTTGGGCAGGATTTCCAGACAGGAAAAGAGAAGAAACACAACTACATGTAACTACATTAGTTACAACTGGTAACTAATCATACTGGTTCATGACTAAGGGTCAAAGGGCTGCATTCTGTAGTTAAAAGCTGTTACTGTTGATCTTTTTTTTCAGTTATTGATACAAATTTTCCATTAATTTTCTATGTAGGAGTTTCATGTGAAAAATCTCAACCCTTTTTCAGCTGAAACCAAAAGGAAAATAGCCCCGAAACATTCGAATAACACTAGGATGGCAGGTGCACAGGTGTAGCTGGGACTCCTGAACCGGCAGGAAGGTTCAGCAAGCCAATTCTTGGGGAATTCCGAAGCATTTTCCCTACGCGGCCGTCTCCCCGTAAGTGGGCCACGGCATCAGCGGGCACCGGACCCCGGCTCTATGCCCGATAACAAGTAAAGAGTGACCTCACACACCGTCACTTCCTACACACCAACCCTTTAAAATAAAAACGTTTCGCGGTCTCGCACCGCCCGCCGCGCCCTGGGCAGGTAAAGCTCGGACATCTATCAGCGCGCTGGGCAAGCGCGGGCAGGGAGCGGGGAGCAGGCTTTGTAAGCAGAAGGCGGGCGTGACAACAGACCAGGAGCCCTGGGACGGGTGGGGAGACCCGTGGGAAGGTTCCCACACTCGCAAGAGAACGAACCAACCGGCGGAGTCGCGGCGCGGGGGCGCTCAAGGCGCCCGGGGCGGCCACGCTGGCCCTCCCGCCCGGCCCGCCGCCCCCGACCGGTAACTGCCGGCCGACGCCCGCGCGACCCGGCCGCCCACTGACCTTGTAACCGCCCCAGACGAACATGTGGCGCCCGTCACTGACGGCTACGTGGCCGCTGCGCTCGGCGGGGCAGGCGAGCTCCGCGGATTCGTAGCCTTCGTAGGCCGGCCCTGGGAGCTCGTCCTCCCGCAGGTCCTCGTAGCCATCGGCCATCTTGAGGCTGCACTTCGGTTCACCAGGAATCCCCGCACCCGCGGAGGAGAAAAAGACAAAGGAAAAGAAAGAGACGCGCGGCGGCGGCGAAAGGCTCGGCGTTACGGCCGCGCCCCGCCGCCCGGGGCTTTTGTCCTCCCGGCCAGTCTCTGCGAGGACGGCCTCTCGCCGCTTGAGTAGGGGTTGCGGGCTGGGGGCGGCGAGGGCGCAGGGACGCGAGCAGGGCGGGCAAGGGTCCGCCTCGGGCTGATACCAGCTTGCAGCCCGTCAGCCCCGCCTCCAGCTCGCTTCTCGCCGCGGAGGGCCCTTGTTTACGCGGCGCTGGGAGCCGCCCGTTCCGCTGACGCCGCTCGCCGGGATCCGGAAGCGCGGCTGGCGCTGAGCGCCCCCAGCGCCGGGTCCTCCCGCCGCCTGCGCCTACCGGGCCCGGGCCCAGAAGCTAAAGGCACTTCCAAGCACCTCCGAGCCTCCCTTCATTACGAGGAGATGCTGAATTAGCCAGACACTTCCAAAAAAGAAGGTCTTGTTTGACTGAAGGATGTTCACAGCCCGGAAAGGGCTAGCAAATTGCTCAGGTAGTAAGTTTCAGGGTCTCCAGAGTCGGTGCCCTGTCTTTCCCAGGAGAGTGGATGGTGGTGGCACCTTTACCCTCACGCGTGGTCCCAGGTGGCCCCAGCCGCAATTGCTGGGCGGCTTTCGGGTGGAGGGGCCGCTGTGTGCGCCAGGCAGCGCCGGGACTGCGTGCCACCCCGATGTGCCTGCAGAGTGGTTCATAACGTCTCTTCCCGATAAGCTCTTTTGGTCCAGCAGAAATTTTAATTCAGTGGTGCATCCTCCACCCAGTTTGGAAAACTGTGCTTAAAAAGTGTTTCAGAAATCTTCACCTCCCAGGCCTTCAGGAAGGAAAGTGAATCTTGTTCACACAGACACTATTTTAGCTTACATTTTATATGACACTTTTCAGTTAGATCAAGAGAAAATTAAGAATTATTGTGATCTAAATTTGATTCCTCACTTGTAAAACATTGATACAATGGAATATTATTCAGTACTGGGAAATGAGCCATTTTTTTCAAGCCATGAGAAAACATGGAGGAAACTTTAAGTGCATATCGTGTCGACTCTTTGCAACCCCATGGACCGTAGCCCGCCAGGCTCCTCTGTCCATGGGATTTTTCAGGCAAGAATACTGGAGTGGGTTGCCATTTCCTTCTCCAGAGGATCTTCCGACTCAGATTGAACGCGGATCTCCCACACTGCAGGCAGATTCTTTACCATCTGAGCTACCAGGGAAGCCCAAATGCATATTACTAATAAACCAATCTTAAAAGGGTACATACTGTGTAATTCTAACTGTATAACATGAAAGGCAAAAATATGAAAACAGTAAGGTATCTACGGCTGCCAGGGCTTAGTGGGGAGGGAGGAATAAATGGGCAGAACACAGAGGATTTTTAGAGCAGTGCTGAGTTTCTATGTTACTATAAAGGCAGATACATGTTACTACACATTTGTCTAAGCCTATAACACATACACCAGCAAGAATGAACCCTAAGGTAAACTGTGGACTTCAGGTTTGTCTTAGCTCAGGCAACCATAACAAAATACCACAGACTGGATGGCTTAAACAACATTTATTTCTCACAGTTCTAGAAGCTAGGAAGTCTAAGATCAAGGTACAGACGGACTTGGTACTTGGTGAGGGTCCTCTTCCTGCCTTGCAGTGGGGTGCCTTCTCATAGGGAAGGGATATAGAAGGAGAGCTCTGGTCTCTTACACTAATCCATCACCTGTCCCCACCCTCATGACCTCATCTTAACCTAATTACCGCCCAAATACCCTACATCCAAAAACCATCACACTGGGGATTAGGGTTTCAATATATGGATTTTGTGGGTATATAAAACATTCAGTCCATTACATGGGTGATTTAGAAAATGTTCTTGCTGTACCCACATGCTGAACCACATGGTAACTTCATCAAGCTGGAAAGTCCAATGGAATCACAATATTAATACAATGGAAAAACGGGCACCCAAAAATGGGAATTCTTAAAACTGTTTCTTTTCCTTTGAAGTGTTCTGAAATCAAAATTTTACTTTTTCAAACAGTATGTATTACCAAGAAAATTATTCTACTTTAGTGAGTTTATATTATTTCTCTCTCACACATACATACATATAAATAATGTATTTGTGAAAACATCACTTTGTTTCTGGGTTGGCAGTATGAAGTTCTAAAGAATATTTTTAAGCTTCTATCAAGAGGCTAACAATTTTTAAAGGTGTTTTTGCAAAGATACTACTTGGAAAAGATACTACTAATTTTGATATGCCATTTACTGTATCATTCTAAAAATGATAATACCTCAAAAGGATCCTTCCTGACAACTGGAAGAATATTCTGATACACATAATAAAGATGGCCAGAAATTCTTTTTCCTTGAGAATCAGACTGGAAACCTATTTTGTGAACCACCTGGAAAAAGAAAGTCAACCCTCTAGACCATCTTTCAAACAGAGAACCCATTAGGGAGGGTTTAAAGTTATGAGGCAGATGTTGCCTTGGGCTCCTAAACACAGCACAGGTCAGCTACAGCAAAGTTGACAGTAAAGCATAAGAGGTAAGAATGAGGAATGAATACTGCTTGACTAGGGATTTTCAAAACTGGTTTTGCCAGATCCCAGAATTTCTACATCTTTTAGTAGCAGGGGGGAAGATCCCCTGGAGAAGGGAAATGGCAACCCACTCCAGTACTCTTGCCTGGAGAATCCCATGGAGGGAGAAGCCTGGTAGGCTACAGTCCATGGGGTTGCAAAGAGTTGGATACGACTGAGCGACTTCACTTCACTTAGTAGCAGGGAAGCTCTGCTTTAAGGCAAGTTTTGGAAATTGAAGATCAGATTAGAATTCCCTACGACTCCTACCATGGGGCTACCTTAGAACATAACTTTTTGAAGTAGTATAGCATAATCAGTCAAATAAGAAGAGCACCAGTTTTGTGTGCCAAAGATAATATATAGATTTTCATTCTCTTAAAGCCTTAGTCAAGTGTGTGTGTTTTGAGGGGCTAATCTAACTTTTAATGTTTAGGTAAACCATTTATAAACAGAAGTGCTTTCGAAGAGGCTAGAGAAGGTATTGAAATAATTCAGAAGCCATTTAAAAAGAGGTCATCCCACTCAGTGTCATCTATCACTATCTAATAGATTTAGATAGTTTTTCCTTATAGACTGCTGATACTAAAGTTCATAGTAATAAAATTACTTCTAAGACCTGTATTACCTGTGAGACTCACTTTCTAAATCTGTTATTCAGCCTAAAAATAGTAAGCAGAAATGAAAACTTATGCTGAAGTATTGTTTGCAGAATTAATTCTAATGACTGGTTCACACTAACAAAACTAGGAAAATAGTAATTCTATATAGTTAGTATAATAAATAAAATGCAAACACAAAATATTTCAATACATAAATAGAAGTTTTACACATCCAAAATACAGTACATATATATATATAAAATATATCTCTAAAATTTAAGAAGATCTACAAACTACTGTAATTTTCATTATAAATTACACATATACTTCAATATAGAAATACATTTAACATTTTAAATTGCAGAACCAACTTGCATGGTAGAGTATGGTAGAGAGTAATTTTATATATCGAGTTTTCAGTAATTCCTTGTTATAATTCAATGGACGGATATGACTGTGATATATGAAGAACTTCTTAATTATGGCAAAAGTACTATTTAAGGACTACAAAGATAAATATTCATGTTCCATTTCTTTATAGGGAGTTAATACTGAAAGCAAATGGGAAGATAACATATTTTTAATATCCTGGGTCTTGAGCACCAACTCTGTAAAATGGTATGGGCCAAAATGAATTTCTAGAAAGATAAATTACTAGGTTATCATCCCATTTCATAATTCACTTAAGGTTACTTTTTATAAGTATGCCCCGAAGACAAAATGTATTTTAAGGTGTATCAAAAGTTAATAACTATACTGCCTCTCAATATGTCAAACCCTGTATGATAAATCTCCACTGTAACACTTTCAAACATTGTCTTTATATATACAGAGAAAAATGGGACAATCTAACAACTTAGAGGTAACAGAAAGACAATTGAAGACATTCATTTCCCTACTCAAATAAAGATGACCAAGAATACTTTACTAGATAAATGCTAAAAGGAGTTCAATATTTAATCCCATACCAATGCTTGCCTATTTTCTTGTTTTGGCCAGCTACATTAGTTATTTAAGGAGAAGTTCTTTAAATAACTGAATTATTTAATGAGAAACTTTAGGTGACTTTAAAATGACTTGAGAAAAATCTATTCTTTCTGAAAGCTGACATGAGGTGTTTTTATATATCTATTTGTCTTTATGTTGGAGAATCCCTAAGTCCTTGGGGGTAATTTCTTATTCTTCTCAAGTTTGTATAATCTTTTCTGTAAAGAGGACACAGTGAGTTAAAGTCTCTGACAATTGTACTTACTTTCAGAAAGTAGATTTTTTTCTGCAACTTACAATTAAATTAATTTACAAATATAAATATAAATTAATCTGTCATTAACATCTTCTTCCCATATATCTCATGCCATACAATCACTTTAACATAGAATTTCTGTTTCAGATTTTATCTTCTAAATAAAGCCTCCAATTTGGGGAGTAAATATACAGTCTGATTAAAATGTTTAAACATATTAAACATATAACATATATAACAACTTAATTGCTACTGATCCACTGATATTTATTTTCTGTTTCTTCTTTTTGGGCTCTTTGTTCTTCCCGGTGATTAGCTGCAGTCCAAAATGTTATTTTTTTGAGTACTTGTTGGAGAAGTTTAGGAGGTAATAAAGATATCTGACTTTCTAAAATTATAGCATTTTTACCAATGCAGTCAAGGCATGACCTGTAAGCCAAACATAACAGAATTATTACTTTTTGAACCTGAACTTACAAAATATTTATAGGCAAGTATTGTAAAAATATAATTATAAAAATCTCACAGGATTATGTACTCCCTTTGTACTGTTTGGAACGTGACAGGATATATGTTCTTTCCAGAGCACCACATTACTTTGTGCATTTTTATAGCACAGTGCCTATGTCTGACCAAAATCCAGTTACAACTTACCATGCATACTGTTATTTAAGTAAAAAAGATTCAGACTTAATTTCGAAGCAAGTTAGTCTGAAGCAGACTCCTTTTCACATATTCTTCCAACCCAATAACCATTTACTCTTCTCTGAGAACTGTCTTCTTCTCCATCACCCTGAGATGCAACACTTTACATCCATTTCATCCGCTGTAACCCGACCCTCCCTGCAGCCTGCAACCACCTCCAGAAATGATTTCACTGGCCTGACTAACAGCCAAGCTGAGTCCCAACCTCAAAGGTAGACACATCCAGTGTCCTCTTCCCCATCACTGCTTATCTCCCCTTCCAAAGCTTTCCTTTGTGCTTTTTGGAACACCAGTTGTATCCACAAACACTCCTGCTTTCTCTGATTTTCTGTCCCTGTTTTAAGTGAAATCAAAGAAAACTGCCTTCTGCGCAGCCTTCTTGAGAAAAGGGAACAAATTCCCCCTCATCCCCATTTTCACACGGGAGCGGATACTAGTATGCATTCTCCGTGCTCCTCCCTCCTGCTTCCAGGCTGCAATCATTTCACCCTCCAGTGCTGCCATCTGTTAACCTCCTGCTCACTTCCCCCCATTACTGAGGACTTTGGCCCTGGGCTCATCACAGTCTTGTCCCTAGACCGATTTTAACATCTGTGGAAAACCCTTTTTACTCTTATAACTTCACTCTGGACAGTTCACCTCTGAAATCTTAAACTTCTATCCTCCTCTTGGACCACAACCTTATATTCTTTTAACTTTTATACCCCTTTCCTCCTTTGACTCTTTCCGGATCTCCAAATGATAACACCCGTTCAGTTGTAACTTTCTTATCTAACCAGCCTGTCCATATTCATTTCACAGTTTACCCATATGCATTTTCCTGTCCGGATACACTTCATTCTTCATTCTCTTGCCACTGTCCCTCTGTTTATACCAGCCTGTCTAAACTCAGCCAACCATCTCCTTCCTGCACTTACAACCTGGCTGCTTCATGCTGGAGAAAACCATGTTTCTGTGGATGTAGCATACAGATTCTGTTCCATCTCAGCTGAGCCCTCCTGAGTGCTCAGCAGGACAATGTTGTATTGATACATCCCTCCCCAGCATCTGCTCGCAGTCTCCTCAGCAGCTGTGGAACATCTTCACCACTCTTAAATTCATAGCCTCACTTCTCCTCCCCCTCCTCAGACAACCTCGCTGTCAACCAAAACCACCTCAGTGCCCTGCCCCAACCAACAAAGTCACCTATTTTTATAGCTATATTTCCTCCTTTCCCCATTATTTTAAAAGTACTCTTCCTCCAGTCAAGGGATAATTCTATTACCTGTTTGCTAAAATCAATCTCCTCAAGAGCCTGCTCCATTCACTTTCCCTTCATTTACTGTGTTTCCAATAGCTGACTCGCTGATGGCTTCTTCCATAAGCATGGAAACAAATACCCTCACTCCTCTAGTTGTGGTGCTCACCCCCGAAGTTATCCTGGCTTCCCCCGTACGGTACCAACAACGTCTTAGTACCGCCACACTCCACGGCCCTTGCCGGCCCAGGTGCTCCCTGGCCTCCTCACAGTGAGCAGACGCTCCATCTGCAGTGCTCTCCCCGCTCAGGTTTTGTGCTCCGTACCTCCTGCTTCATCTTTAACTCTGCTCACTCTCTTGCACCTCCTTGTTCTATTCCTCAAATGTTATGAGTTCTTAATGCTCAGTTTTTGGCCCCCTGCTGACTCTCAAAACTCTTCCTGGGCAGAGCTGACCCACAAAGTCACACCACTAACTAAACAACAACTTTGGGGTTAAAAGAGAAATTCTATATACTAAATGAGACGCATATATATGTGTCTAATATTAGACACACTCTGATTTCAGAAAAGTTAAAATATGAAAAGGTCGGGCCTAGAAGCAAGGAAATACACTATGTTTAACACTCCTACATGAACTAAATTCAATTTTAGAAACAAAATTGTGACTACACTGTATATTTTAATGTTTAGAAATTATACTGGTATATGGTTCATCATTACAAATTTGGTTATACTCTTAGGCAGCTGTAAAGTTAAATTCAAGTGATAAACTACTTGAAAAATATTGTAACACTTCCCAAAAAGGAAGAAGAAAAAAATTATCATATATTAATAACATATATATTTTAAAATAATGAATTTTCTTACCTAAGTAATGAATAAGGCTGTGTCTGAAAGATCAATAAATCATTACAATGACCCTAATCAACATAAAAAAGGAGTTATCAAGACTTTTAATAAAAATAACAATAACATTAATAACTGAGTATTTTTATTTTATAAATGTAGAAGAAATTATGTAAAGCAGCAAATAAATCTCTAGTCACACACACACGAATATATACATACCTGCTAGCTATACAAACTTTGGGTATATGGTCACCATTTTTTCAGTGACCCAACTTTTAACTAAGCACAGCCTACATAACTGCAAATGTTTTTTCTTAGAACAGTGGTTTCAAAATGAGAATGGTAGTGGTTTTCAAGTTTTTTGTCTTTTAAGCAGAACTTTTTCTTCCAAATGACTCGTTTTAAAATCTCTTTATTCTGTCTCCCTTTTCCAGGTGATAGATTCCCTGGGAATTCCTAATTTGAAAATCACAGATTCGGATGATTTTTTAGATAATGACTCTCTCATCTAAAAGTTAATGGGGAAGAGTCAGCAAACATTTTTCTTATCCTTTCAAACAGGTCTTTAGAATTTCACAATTTATGATCATGATTTTAATCAGAATTCATATGTTAATGATAAAGTTTGTATCCTAAATAAATAGAGATTTCTAGTGCCAAGAAAACAAAGACAAACCACAAAATTTGCTTTTTAAATAAAGGTAAAGTTGTGGTTTTAATCTTTTATTAAAGCACTGAGTTCTTAGCCAAAGAAAGTTCTAAAACTTTCACTATACCTAACATTTGATTTGGAGGCCCCAGAACCTTACAGTAAACCAAACTCCCAGGAGAAAAGCCACCTTATTTCAGGGCTTGCCACTCTGTAGGAGCAGCTCTGGAGAAAACAATGCCTGAAGAGGTGAGAGGGCACTGGGGCTCTTGGGGGGCGGGCTCTGGCTCAAGCGTAGCCCATCCCTGCCAGCTCGCAGTGTCAGCCATTCCCCAGCGCCTGATGCAAACCAGAGCAAGCAATCCTGAGCTCCTGGTCCATCATGTACAGACTGTGCCCATCTCTCTGAATTTCCCAGGGTGCTAGGAGGGAAAGAAAAATACTTTCCAAAGTGAAAAGTGAAAGTCATGTCCGACTCTTTCCGACCCCATGGACTACACAGTCCATGGAATTCTCCAGGCCAGAATATTTGGGTGGGTAGCCTTTCCCTTCTCCAGGGGATCTTCCCAACCCAGGGATCGAACCCAAGTCTCTCACATTGCAGGCAGATTCTTTACCAGATGAGCCACACAAGCTACAAAATCTACTCATTTATTCCTTTGACTTTAGTTTTATCAGATTTTAAAATTAGAATGCATTCACTGAACTCAATTGTAAAACAGGGGTGGATAAAGCAGTGGCAAAGGGAACATAAAAGAGAAATAAAATGTACTTTAAACATTTCAAAGTAGTTTCCTCATGAAGGGAAAAGCTAGCATTGATAATGTTCCAGTTATTAAGTTAGGTAGCAAATTTCAGGAGTACTTATACTTAGTAGTTTACATATACATTATACGTATTCTTTTCATGTTTACAAATATTTTAATTTGATAAAATTATAAATACCCAGACTATGGTAAGGGTCAAAGAGAAAAGGAAGAGTCATCTTTTTAAAGCTCTTCTTAATAACTTGACTAATGTTAAGTTACCCCACTCCAGTACTCTTGCCTGGAAAATCCCATGGATGGAGGAGCCTGGTCGGCTGCAGTCCATGGGGTCGCTAAGACTCGGACACGACTGACTTCACTTTCACTTTTCACTTGCATACATTGGAGAAGGAAATGGCAACCCACTCAGTGTTCTTGCCTGGAGAATCCCAGGGACGGGGGAGCCTGGCAGGGTCTATGGGGTCGCTCAGAGTCGGACACGACTAGAGCGACTTAGCAGTAGCAGCAGCAATGTTAAGTTAATAGACCTATTTTGATTTATCAACTCCAAATATCCTGAAATGCTTCACAAAAGTCACTCATTCTGGAGATTAATCATACAACGGTGTAACATTTTGTGCCCTTCCATATTTTTCAATGTGGGAATATCAATAATCTTTTTGAACGGCCATTTAGCTTCAATAAAACAATTACTCAGAGAAAATATTTAGATATGAAAATTTCTTACTGTATCCAAGGAAAGTAAATCATCTTTGCTCCCACCAAATACCATTATTTCATTTTCTTTTCCCAAACAGGCTGTGTGCCATAACCTGTGATTGAAAATTATAAACAGTGAAATGCGATCAAGGAAGAAGCTGTACATCACATATAAATCAATTTTAAACTGAACACTCTAAAATTGAATCTATTTCAAAAGAGGCATGATTGAACGTAAGCCTATATCCTCAAAGAGGTTAGATTTTAAAGATTCCTCTAGAATCATTAGAGACTTAGGTTCTAGGGTTCATTAAATCACATTATTTCAATGAAAGAGATGACTCCCAATAACTCTTTCATATTGTATCCTTCAACTTTTTTCTAACCTCTTTATCTCATAGATGCTGCTGCTGCCGCTATCACAAAATAAAATGATTTTAAAAAGAACTGACCAGCCTATTCCATAAACAGTTTCCTTACTGCTGTCTGCCATGGTGCTATTCTCATTCTCTTTACATTGTCACATCAATCACTTTGGGCACAGAATGCCATAACATGTTCCTCATTTTTCTGTCTGTAATCTCTTCCAGCTACATAGAGCTGATAAATAATGTATTTCAAACATTTGTTGTTTTTAAACATGGATATTTCCTGATCAGGAAGCACCTGTGCCATTGTTCCTAGCCTAAAATTTATGATCAACAGCTATTTCTTTTTCTGATAAATTGTAATTCCTTTCTTTTCTCAAATGAACCCTCCCTCCAACTTCAGCCACGTTCATTCATTTGTGTCCCCTAAGAGAAAAGCTTGTATCTCTTTCTAGGCTTTGGTTTGCCCTGTTTCTTAGGCTTAGAATGAGAAGTCATTCTCTCAGGGCCTAAAAATAGGCTCAAAATCCCCAGGAAGCATTCCAAAGACCACCCAAATTGGCTCTGTTACCCTCTCTGCTCAGCATCTTTCAACATTTATGTGCTTATTTTATAATATCTTAACTTACATTTGAAGACAAACTGCTCTATCTACTACTTCAATTGTTTGATGTAATTTGTTTTCTAACTCCCAACAAAAATTCTATAAAGTCTTTAAGGTCAAAAATGGCCCCAGTAGTGTGCTGAAACCATGGGTAAAGCCAGTTGTGCCTGGCAACTCCATGTTCAATGATATGCTGGCCACAGTGGAAATCAGCAAATGCTACAAATTAGGATTTTTTTTGGTTTTGTTTTTCTTGGAGAGCAGCTGTTAACTATGTACCAGCACACCACTGGAATTTGGGGAATCTAATTTTATGATCTCCTTAAAAATACTTAATAAGGTTTTCTGCATCCGGTAGGTGCTCAAAAACTTCTGACTAACAAAAGCAAACACAACATATTAGCATAATTTACTCAATACACAAATTATTTCAGAAAGAGCTAGAGCATCTCATGTTGTTTTGGAAATGGTTTGATAGCTCATATTCATGTATGATTTCATATTATTTATCAAAAGCAATGTTACATTTTTATAAAATGCAATGTTTCTGGGGGTCTAACTCTCAGAAAACAGTATACATAATTTCTCACTTTTAGAAAATAAATGAAAAGTTTCACAAAGTCATTGCTTTGTTTCTGAGAGTATTTGATTGCCTTCCTTAATAGACCAAATTGCTGAAGCAACAGCTGCCTCCCAAATTACCTATTACCACATCTTTTATTACCACACAACTATTTTTAGTACATTAATTCTTTTTATTTAATTCCCACAAGTGCAAACAGTGGGACTGTGCACAGTTTGTTAAAATAGTTTTCTCAAACAATCATGACACATTTAAGGACTAATGCACTTGGAACCCAGAATAGAACTGAGTCACTAGAAATTTTGTTTGGGAAATACTCTGCCCAATTCTCCAACTTGTATGTTAGAATATAAATTGTATAGATCTTCAGCAACACGCAGATTATGTTGTAGGATTGGGGACAGGGTTTGGAGGAGGGACTGAGCAAAGGAGACGGAGTATAGCAAATGCCCTCACAGGAAGGAACAGCTTAATTTTGAGAAGAGAAAGCCATGTGTAACCTTGGCAATACTCATGGGATCCAACAGTGCCTAAGGCTCTACATATCAACACTTTACTGGACATCTTTTACAGAAACAAAAAAGGGACCTTGCTGATAGCCACCAATATAGATGATCTGATATGATTACATAGATGGCTATTCACCGAAGCATAGTTCATCTAAAGTGAGAGCTAGTGAAGAGAGTGCTAGACTGTAGGACAGTGGTTCTCAACCAGGGTCAATTTTGTCCCCAAGGGGACATCTGACAATATCTGAGATATTTGATTGTTATAATACCAGGTGTGTGTGGCAAGGGGGAGTGGGCGCAACACCACTGGCATCTATTACGTAAAGGCCAGAGATGCTTCTAACTATCCTAAAATGCACAGGACACACCTAACAACAAAGAATAATTTGGTCCAAAGCATCAGTAATACCAAAGTTGAGAAACCTTTCCGTAGAATTACAAG
Source organism: Capra hircus (assembly GCF_001704415.2). NCBI lineage: Eukaryota > Metazoa > Chordata > Mammalia > Artiodactyla > Bovidae > Capra > Capra hircus. The sequence continues at coordinate 60,300,517 of NC_030817.1, forward strand.
CGGAGGATTAGGCAGCTTACTTTTCAAAATTATAACTTGGAAAAGTTTGCACAAAATGCATTTTGGTGTTAAGTACATTCTTACTTTCATAAAAACAACTAGTATATATACACTTATGTATGTTCTCCTTACAATAAACTGCATCCCACCTGTTCTCCTCCTCACCTTGTAACCTGAAGATAGGTCTGCCTCTGTCTTATCTGCCTGAGGGGAACTCTGGCCTGGACTTCATCATCTCGGGATACTGGAAAGCCTTTCCTGCCTCGATTTTGGTGACATCTAGCTTGCAACCTGATGTTTTTTCTATAGACTGATAGTTTATGTCCTCTCACAGCTGCTCTAAACTTATCACCTAAACATTCTAATAAAGCATATGATTTACATGACACATCAGTTGAGTTCAAAGAAATCTCTTTACATAGCTCAGTTCTAACTAGTATTTTATTGATAACAGTTGTATGGCTCTAATTACTCATTAAGGATTGAAATATTAAACAGGAGCAATGAAAAATTACACATATTCTTACTACCACTTTGGTCTGTAAGTAATGCATCCACACAGACAACTGGAAGAGAACTAAGAGCTCCTCTAGTCCAATTCCCTCATTTCATAGGTGAAGAAATTGATGCTCAGCTTCTTCAAAGTGACTTTCCCAAGCCAAAAAACTAAGCGTTAGCTGAGCAAGGACTAGAACACTGGGCTTCTGGATTTTAATATAAAACTCTTCAAATTAAATAATATATTTCAAAAGACCCAGAATTGCTAATACATTCCACTGAATTTTTATATATAAGAATATAATAATCATAGATGAAGTTATGATAAGCTCTAAATGTATTGTGTGTATTAATATAGATATATACAATATATATATATATTTTTTCAGGCCTTTTTCTCAAGTATGTTACTTCTTATTTCTTAAATTTCTGAAATACATAACATTAGGTTATGCATTAATATATCATTAATTAGCTTCACATTAATATAAATAATCTATAGTAAAAAATTCTGAAATGCATGATATAAAAAGGAATAAAACTGCTTGAATCTCCTATGGATATATCTTCATTACATTCAATCAAATTAGAAAAAATAAGAATTATAATATGAATGTGATTTTCTTTGCAGTCTAATAATGATATATTTTTCTACAATTTTTTACTCTATAATATACCACAAATAACTAATACATTTTCAAGAAATTTACATTAATGAGTATATCAGTTAATAAAATAATAATCTGTCATCTACTGAGATAAACATGAAAGCAACTTCCTCATTAAATTGCTATAAACCACTTCAAAACCCAAGTAACTATTAATAAAACAACCTCATTTTCATCTACTTATTAAAAACATTAACATTATATGATACTTTCAATTTCTTAGCCTTTTCATATTTACCAGGCAAGATTATGCAGTTAGCTAAAAGAGTAATACTTTCAAATATACAAATATGGATAGAAACTGAATATATCCTTTCTATTATCTAATTTGGGTAATATCAAGCTTATTTGAAATATGTCCTTCCAAATGGTTTCCTGTTTTAATAACAAACACTATAAATTTACTGCTATATTTTAATACTTTAAAATTCTTAACTATTTCAATATTTGCCAACTTCTAGACTTACCTGGGTTTTGTTTTAGGTAAATGTGTAAGCTGCTTCCAACAATTTGTTATGACATTATGAATCCAACCATCACCTGCAATATTATGAGTTTAGAAATTAAGATCAGGTCTTTGGGATAGAATTTTAATTTTTCCCCCAAGTTTATCATGCTACATTTATATGACTATCTTTTGTGTGTGTGCATATTTTATCATAAAAACCCTCAAACATGGACAAAAGTCAAGTGAACATGACAATGAACTGTCACATGACCCAGATTCAACAGCTACTGAGATTTTGCCACATGCGCTCCATTTATCTCTTTTTGTTATTCTTGCTGCTGAATTATTCTAAAGCAAATCCTAGCTGTCTTATTACTTTCCCCAGTCATAGTTCAGTGAGCATCACTAAAAAAAAAAACAAACAACAACTGGATATTTTGTAATTAGCTACAATGCTATTATCATTTAACCACAATGCTACAGTCACAGCCAAGAAAACTACAAGTGGTTTTTTGGGATCATCTGATACCCATGTGACTGTATCTTAAGCTGAATCTCTAAGGGAGGAAACTGACTGGAGTAGGAGTTAGGACATTTAGTTCTCCATAGTTCAATGACAAAAACCAGCATATAGGGATCTGAAGCACTAAAACTCATGAAGATATATTAAATAAACCCTAGTGTAATGGGTAAATGTTAATTTTTTTCTTCCAGTTTTATTATTGATATGAGTGACACACAATACTGTATCTATTTAAGATGTAGCGATGTTAGTTTTTAAATTAGATTCCAAATCTCTTTTAATTAAAAAACCCACAAATTAGACAAGTATAAAAATCTACAAAAACTGGCTGTTCCTCCAACCAGCATCTGGAGTCTCCTGGCCAGCAGACTGCCAGGTACACAATAGAAATTTTTGGTGCTCAATAGAAATTTTTGTTGGAAAACAAGTAATTGTTTTTACACCCTATATAAAAATATATAAGTGGTCTTAATGGTATATAAAGTATCTTAAGGAAACTGTCTTAAGCTATAGAAAACTCTGAATTAAATTACAAAACAATTAATATGTCAAACTAAGTGAATAATTCTTGGTCATTTGTCTATCTTGATGCCACAACTTTTACTGCTGAAGAAAAATTGGGATACAAACACACAGCCGTTGGAATCAGCAGTGTCAGGAGTTAAAAATACTCTAGCTAAGCACTTTCTTTATACTTCTGGAACAAAAAGAGAAGCAACTGACATTCTCAGCTTGCTTTTCAGAGACTTCTGGGAAAGGCTCTTCTTCTAATCCCTATTCTAGACTACAGCATAAGCATCTGGGTCAAAAATTGGGAGGACACAAAATCACAGAATACTATAGTTGAAAGGGGCTTTAATTCCCCTAGGTTCAACTACTTCCTTTCCCTACACCCAGGAAATAGGAGAACCTAAAGAGAGGTAAGGGTACAAAAGCAAACGGGCCTTCTAATTCTTGATGTGACCACATAGTTGGGGATAAAGGTAAACTATAAAATCAGAAAAAGAAAGATACCATAGTATCAAATACAATCAGGTAAAAAGAATAAGATATTAATTATAGGCTAAACTTCAGCTTACTTAATGGAATATTGTCTGCACTTAGGCCACCAAACAGGAAAAGCGTATCATCAGCTATTGGTGTTAAAGTATGCCATGACCGATGTTTAGGGTTTTCTCCATTAATAGGAATCCTGTGGTGAGGGAAAAAAAAGAAAAGTCAAGTCAAAACAATTTTGACTAAGTTAGTCAAAATAAAGATTTTTCATCATCTCAGATCTCAAAAGAAAAAACTGCCCTTCCCAGTTTTAAAAAATTTGATTCTACTAATCCCACCTACAAGAATATTTTAAAGCATTCTTAAATTCTTAGACAAATTTACACAATTTCTTTCCTTGTAATGTCTATCCCTCTTGCCCACAGAACACAGACTGAAAATTTAAAAAGTTAATTCCTAGTTATTCACAATGCATACTGAGCATCATTCCTACGGAAACTGAGCTGGATCCTGTGGGGCTCCTAGGCACAAAAGCCTTTCTGTGTCCCCTTCTCTGAGTTCCAAACGGCAGGTTCAGTTCAGTTCAGTTCAGTCGCTCAGTCGTGTCTGACTCTTTGTGACCCCGTGAACTGCAGCACGGCAGGCCTCCCTGTCCATCACCAACCCCTGGAATTTACTCAAACTCATGTCCATTGAGTCGGTGATGCCATCCAACCATCTCATCCTCTGTTGTCCCCTTCTCCTCCTGCCCCCAATCCCTCCCAGCATCAGGGTCTTTTCCAGTGAGTCAACTGTTTGCATGAGGTGGCCAAAGTACTGGAGTTTCAGCCTCAGCATCAGTCCTTCCAATAAACACCCAGGACTGGTCTCCTTTAGAATGGACTGGTTGGATCTCCTTGCAGTTCAAGGGACTCTCATGAGTCTTCTCCAACATCACAGTTCAAAAGCATCAATTCTTTGGAGCTCAGCTTTCTTCACAGTCCAACTCTCACATCCATACATGACCACAGGAAAAACCATAGCCTTGACTAGATGGACCTTTGTTGGCAAAGTAATGTCTCTGCTTTTGAATATGCTATCTAGGTTGGTCGTAACTTTCCTTCCAAGGACTAAGCGTCTTTTAATTTCATGGCTGCAGTCACCATCTGCAGTGATTTTGGAGCCCCCAAAAATAAAGTCTGACACTGTTTCCACTGTTTCCCCATCTATTTCCCATGAAGTGATGGGACCAGATGCCATGATCTTCGTTTTCTGAATGTTGAGCTTTAAGCCAACTTTTTCACTCTCCTCTTTGACTTTCATCAACAGGCTTTTTAGTTCCTCTTCACTTTCTGCCATAAGGGTGGTGTCATCTGCATATCTGAGGTTATTGATATTTGTCCCGGCAATCTTGATTCCAGCTTGTGCTTCTTCCAGCCCAGCGTTTCTCATGATGTACTCTGCATAGAAGTTAAATAAGCAGGGTGACAATATACAGCCTTGACGTACTCCTTTTCCTATTTGGAACCAGTCTGTTCCATGTCCAGTTTTAACTGTTGCTTCCTGACCTCCATATAGGTTTCTCAAGAGGCAGGTTATGTGGTCTGGTATTCCCATCTCTTTCAGAATTTTCCACAGTTCATTGTGATCCACACAGTCAAATGCTTTGACATAGTCAATAAAGCAGAAATAGATGTTTTCTGGAACTCTCTTGCTTTTTCCATGATCCAGTGGATGTAGGCAATTTGATCCCTGGTTCCTCTGCCTTTTCTAAAACCAGGGCAGGTTGAAACAGTTGCTAATCAGGGAAAGGAGAGGGTATAGAAACAAGGGAGGAGCAGTGAAGAAACAAAAGTGCATTCTTGGGGCAGGGCCTGGTTCCCTCAAGGGATATGCATAATGTCTTTGAACTCTTCTGTAG